>NC_132838.1:35235239-35871906 GCF_048164855.1 Canis lupus baileyi
AAGAATGTGAAAGGAGTTTTCTGTGGTGATGTTTGTATTTTTAAATTAAGAGTGTAGCCAATTAATCTCCTCTATCCATCTCAGGAAAATGAAGATGATTAATAGGAAAACAGATGTTGTTAGAAAACAGTTAATAACTATTCATTTTGAAATTTTCCTTAAAACTTTGTTGTTGTTGTTGTTTTGGCTTTTGGCTTTTGGTTTGGTTCAGGAAAGTAGATGAGAGAGGTTATTTTCATTTTTACTGTACCAAATGTTATGAAGACAAACCAATGATGACCTGTGTCTGTATAATTTCTGCTACTTGTGAATACTTCATTATTGGCTGTTGTGGTTTGGTTCTATCATGCCAAATTCTAGAAATGCAATGCACAGTAAAAGTCACCTTATACAATGCAACCAGAACTAGTAGTTTGTTGGTTGATTTAAAAAACTCAAAGATCATAAAAACTTGTTACATACATCTTTAAATATTTTCTTCCAAAATAAATAAATAAATAAATAAATAAATAAATAAATAAATAAATAAATATTTTCTTGCAATGTAAAAGTCTAAAATGCCTATATATTTACCATTTACCATTACTATACTGTAGTGTACCACCTTGCCTTTGACCATGAGTCTGTGCTTGGAGATCTAGTCAGGTAGCTTAAGTAAAATCTAATCATAATGTATTGTCTAAATTCCAATTTCGCTTTACTTAAAGAGGAGTAAGGATTTAAAGACATTAAGTAATCAATCAAAAAGTAGCATCATTAATTGTTTCTACTTTTTATTTTGAATTTTTTATAATTGTGTCAACCACACATAACATAATGGCAATTTTTAATGACTCACCTTTACTAAGCCATTTGAAAGCACTTATCTTAGTAGTTATAGGTGCAAGCACTCCTTTTACACCTTTAGAGGTTTACAGTAGATTTAAATTATGTAACTTAGATAATCCACAAAATTTGCATAAACTGGTTTGGGATTCAATTCAACTGCATATAATTCAACTGGTGATAACAAAAATGTGCAGATGTATAGAAAGCAGCTTTGAACTTTCAGTTTGGTTAGTGGAGAGAATGAAGAAATGCGGTTACTCTTATGAGTACATTAGATAGAGTTCAATTTGAAGATCTTGGAATGCGTGTGTAAAGTGATGTTTTCATGTTTGTAGGTTTTCCAAACCTGTTTTGTTACTACATCAAATAAGCATGGTAATAGTGACACTTCATGGATTAGAATAGTATAATAACAACAGTAGAAACAGTAGAAATCCTGGTGTCTGGCTTACTTGGATTTGAACTTGATCATCGTTGTAATACCAGCAAAATGCCGTAGTATAAATGCAGGTCTTGTGGTCATTATTTTTAAATTGACTGAAATGGTGAGAGTCTTCTTAACATACTATGGGTTTATTTATGTGTAGATACCTGAATATATTCAGGATAGACTTACAGAAACCGTTGAAAGCTTTGAAATATTTTCTCAGACATAAACCCAAAATATTTGACTCTGAGTTAGTGAGGATGAGCTTTTTAGGATAAGTAAATACATTTCTGTCTGATGAATTTCTAATCCTCTTTATCTGCTTCCCCCAGCTTCAAACAGACCAGTGGCTCTCAACCGGGGCAGCATAACACGCAACCCTCCAGGGTCATTTGGAAATTTATGGGGGCTTTTGGATCAGTGCTGTGATTGTAGGGTATGACTGGTATTTAGTAAACAGGGTTCTGGGATGCTGGAGTCCTAGCAAGGCATAGGACAGTTTTGCACTACTTTCTAATGTCTCTCTAGACATTAATGAAAGTGCAACATCTATTTAGACTTATACGAATGTTAAACCCAACTCTGTTATATTCTAAAGACACATTTTTTGAGGGAGGGATAGATGTTCAGGAAGTCATTTCTACTATAAGAAGACATGGGTGTTCCTTAAAATGTGAAAAATCATGCAGTAAAAACCACAGCACATATTAGAAAAATGGGGTTAGGCATAACACTCACCAGGGACACACAAAGAAAAACCTATAACCCCCATAAAAATAGTAGCACCGTTTTACACACATTAAATGGTTAAGAAATACAGTACTATAGTACTATAGCAGCACAGTACTACAGTACTACAATAAATACAGGACTTGATTTGAAAAAGCCCCGAAGTTAGCTAGTGGAAGTGGGCCATGAAAAAGCTGCAGTTTGTGTTATTGTGAAGTAGTGGGAGGAGGGTTATCTGAAATTGGATAGAAAATCTCAACAACATAAACTATGTGCATGCAGGCGGCTCTATATGCAGGTGGTGAGATGAGATGGCTGGTAGGTATTTGAAGTGTATTAGTGTTTACAGGTGTGTATTCCTATGGGCTCACTCAGCTGAGGGCAGGTGTCTGGCTTCACTTAGTGTTTTTCCCTGAAAAAGTCATGCACAAGCAAACACATTATGTTCAAATTGTTCCCTAAACATATCAATTGCATTGGAACAAATTCTAAAACAAGTTTTATAGCAGAACTATGGACTGATTTTTTTTTTTCTAGAAGGGCAACGAGCATGTAAATCAAGAAAAAGTTGTATTTTGTTCTGTTGGGAACTTTCCAAGAATCGTTCACTGCTTCAGAAAATCATGTCCTAGAGGCAATTGTCACCAATTGAGGGTCAAGCACCAAACTCCTTCATTACATCTTCTATTGTAATATTTCTTTATTAGGATTTATTTATTTATTTGAGAGAGCAAGAGGTATAGAGAGCCAGAATGAGTGAGAGAAAGGGCAAAGGGATAGAATCTTCAAGCAGACACCGTGCTGAGTGCAGAGCCTGATATTGGGCTTGATTCCATGACTCATGAGACCAAGACCTGAGCCCAAACAAAGAGGTGGTCGCTCAACCAACTGAGCCATCCATGTGCCCCTTCTATTGTAATCTTTAACTGTAATAGTTAAAGACTATATAACTATTGAGTAAAAAAGTAAAAATTTAATATAAATTGCTTTCCTGCCTTTTCTCCCTTGTATGCTGTTAGGATATTATATTGACATTTTTGAAGAAGCACTGTAAAACATGTATCAGAAAAGGAAGATGGCACTGGGCTTGACAGGATTGTAAGCCACTGATATAACTTTTTTCCAAAAAAAAAAAAAAAAAAAGAGAAAGAGCTAACTATCATCTCCTGCCTTGATTATGCATAATAACCTCTGAGCAGAGCTATCTTTTCCCTCATCCTATCAGATTTATTCTCTCCCCAGCATTATCCAGAAGTACAATGGGAGCCACATATACAATTTCCAATTTTCTGTACCAACATTGAGAAAGGGAAATCAATTTTAATAACATTTCATTTTACCTACTATATCCAAAGTTGAATCATTTCAACATGTTATCAATATGAAAAATTATAAATGAGATATTTAGCATCCTCCTTATGCTTCAAAATCTGGCATACGATTTATATTTACAGCATATTTCAACTCTAACTAGCCTCATTTCAAGTACAATTTGAGAGAATTTTATGCTTTCCTGTGATAGTCAATACATAACTTCTGGTAAGCCAGATTTGACAATGCAACAAGGCTTCTGCTGAGTTGTGCAACATACCCCGGTCCACCCCTTCACAAACAGGGTTCCGTAGGAATAGAGGGCCGAATGCCCTACAACACCCACTGCGTGTAATGAATTAACTTCTATCTTATGTATGAGGATGGTCCTAGTTAGGTAGTCTCCTTAGGAAATTTGAGAAAATAGTTACTCAAATCATTTTCTGATGAGCTTAATTCTCTCTAGAAAATGCTACATGTCTTTTTTTTTAACCTAAGATGCAGTTATTTTATTTAATTCATCTGTCTCAGTTGAATATCATTTGATTTATAATCTCACTGGTTTCAAGAGGGTAACAGAGAATCAGAGAATCTGTTTTGGGGGAAGTAGTAGGTCCTTGGTGATCATAGGTTTTCTCTAAGAGGGAATAATTCACCATGTGGCTGTAAGTTTGTCTATTTAGAACAATGGAAAAGAATGAAAAAGAGAAGGCTTTTCTTCCAGGTTTCTCACTTAGGAGTCAGCACGGCAGCTCAGGTAGAGAAAGGAACATCTTCCATTTCTTCCCTCCCTCTGCTCCCTTCATTACTGCGGGAGAAAAAAGGCAGAGCTGTCCTATGACTTCAAGACAAAACCCTTCTGCTGACTCTTCTCTGCCTCCCTCCTGTTTACTTACATGTGATAAGCAGAAAAGGAGGTCGGGATTTCCAGGGCCTAGGAGGGGACAGCTCTCACACTCAGACCTCTACTTCTTGTGTAAAAGCTATAGGATGAGCTGAGTCCCTTCTTGGAGCCTGGACACGTCTAAACATTTAGACTAAGGCAGCAAGTGGGAGGCTCCATATCAGTCCTGAGGATGTGATATATCTGCATCCAAACTTTTGACAGTGATTTCCAGCAGGAGGAAAAGGAGTCACTTACAGGAAGCCTGTCTACTCCTTCGTAAAATTATGCTTTGGAGGTTTTACTCCTCGGGTGATTTCCAAGGTCCAAGACCCAATAGAAAGAGGAGCAGTTAATAGGACTGCATCACCAAATTCCTAAACTGGATATTTAATAGTAAGCACTGAGCACAGTGCTATGAAGGCAGATGTTTTATTTTGTTTTGGTTCACTGGTATATATGCAATACCAAGAACTTGGCACATGATGAGAGCTCAATATTTAGAAAATGAAGGAATGCAGATATTGTTGTGGGGTACAGCTTTGCTGGAGATACATGGGCAGTCTTAAGCTGGGCTATCCCGAGTCATTCAGGACCCACTGGCTGCATATGGTCACTGAAGGTTAAAATAAGTATAATTAAGTAAAATTTAAAATCCAGTCTCTCAATTACTCTTAGCCGGTCTCAAGTGCTCAATAGCCACAAGTAGTTAGGGCTAGGTGATTGTATGAGAAAGTGCAGATATAGAACATTTTTGTCAGTACAGATGGGATAATATCTGTGGGATATTGCTACTCTAGAACCCAACCGCTTGGTAGCTGTGTAAACTTAAGCAACTTATTTCTGTTTTGTGACTTTTAAATGGGGGAATAGATGAAAGCACTTGAAACAGGGCCAGCACATCTCTTATCATCATTAACTTAAAACACTTTTGTATAAGGACACTGTTCCAATACCAGAGCTGGGTCCCCCAACCAAATACAGTGTGTGTTTGTGTGTGTGTGTGTGTGTATGTGTGTGTGTATAGTTTTTCCTACATAGTACAACAGTAAGAACTGACACAAGGAGTCTGCTCTCTAAAGTCACCCCCTACCCTCAAATCATCAATTCTATTCCTAGAATTGATGGCTCTTTCAGATCTGGAACTCAAGAAAGATTCTCCCTGAAGGTAATGGTGCTCAAGATGAAATGATTCCCATGGTCCTTGCCCTTCCCAGAGCTGGGCACATGGTCGCAAATGGGTAGGTACCTGTGAGGATGTGGATTTCCAATGGCAGATCAGGGGCTCAGAGTCAAGTGCCCCAGCTTCCTGCTGCTTAGCTTTCTGTTTGATATATGCAAATAGTACCACAGCTATTCAAGTCATCCCATGCCTTGTTCCCACTGGAGAAATCCTGTTGCACACTTTTCACTTTCTCTCTCTTAATGATCTGCAAAACATTTTGAGCTTTTCCTTGTGCTTTGGACGTATGACTCAATCACTGATATAATTTTGTGGCTCCTTAGGCATTTTTAATAGAAAACTTTTTACTTTAGAGTATTTCATCCATTAACATGATTTCTAATGAATTGATAAAATGTATCATCATTAATGATTCTATTTTTTTTTCAGAAATTTTGTTCACATCAAACCACAAACTTGTATTTCAACAAGATAAAGCTTGGAATCTACTTGAAATATAAAACGTGCCAGGGACATATACCTGAATTTAAAATATGTTTTAGGTATTTGGTGAATAAAGAGAAAATACAATGGTTTGTTTCATTTTAATGACCAACACATATTTCTTTTTTTAAAAAAGATTTTATTTATTTATTCATGAGAGACACAGAGAGAGAGGCAGAAACATAGGCAGAGGGAGAAGCAGACTCCCTGTAAGGAGCCTGATGTGGGACTCGATCCCAGGACCCTGGGATCATGCCCTGAGCCAAAGGCAGATGCTCAACCACTGAGCCACCCAGGCGTCCTCCAACATATATTTCTGAATGTGATCCTAATTATCCTAATTATTGATCCTAGGATCCTAGGATCCTATTAGGATCCTAATGATCCTAATTATTGCTAAGCAACTGACATGTACACATAAAATGATCCATAAAGTAGAAAGTAGATCTAGAAAGTAGAGTCATACCTCCTGATTGTTAATCTTTGGCACTTTTTAATGCCAAATAAAGGATTTTGTGTCATTTTCTCTTTCTTTAGTACAACTACCACATGGCCAAGACTGGTTTATTAATGTATATAGAGTATGGATGAGAAGAGGTTTTCTCTATACTCAAGAACCAATGAGAATATCTTCATGCTTTCTATGATGCCAAATGGTCTCTAAGGAAAAAAAATTATACTGTGGCAACATAGATACAATCATATTTAGTAACATATTCCAAACTAATAATAACCTTGGTTATCCAGGGCATAAATGGAATTTGTGTTGCTTATATTAATTTGAATTCATCCAACTATAGCATCTTCACTGTCCATTGGTATGATTATAACACTGATCAAAATGAGAGCAGCATTAAGTTATCAGTTCTTTAAGCAAGTATGGACAGGCTCTTGGGGTATCTTGGTGTTAGCCTTGGTTCCTCAGTGAACAATCTATTTCTCCTTGAAAACTTCACCTAACTTCTTTGAATCACAGGCTTTAGAGAGGCATTTGTAAATGACGGGTTGGTTTTAAAACCTCTAATTAATTTTTAATAAAGCTGCCATGATGCTGCTAAAGAAATGCCATCACTTTCTAATTCCACAACTAGAGTTGGCCTCAAAAATGGTGTTCTTAAGGTTTTGCTTTCTAGAAACTATCTTGGAGAACTTAAGAAAATCAAGTTTTCATAAATTAGGTATAGGTAGGGCTCAGCACTTGAGATGTGCTGCCATCTGAAATGCATCTTCTTGGCTCACTCCCAAGTCACCTGTCTTTCTATTGGAAGTCCTCAAACATCTTCTGCCCCTTTGTAAACCCTGAGTGATTTCCTCCAAGTCAGCACCCTCGGCTATGAGTAAGTGACAAGAAGTGACAAACCAATCTCCAGCTTAGGTCTTTCTTGAGACTAAACTCATTCTAAACTGCTTAGGAGAGCTCATTTCATTACCTGCATCTGGCACAAATCCATTCTGATGATTAAGGACACCGTCTTTCCACTGCCCAAGTCGAGAGCTCCAGTCATCTTTATCCTCTCCATCTGTCTCATCCCGGACACCAAGTCAGTCACTAGTTATTATCAGTTTTTCATTAAGTAAAACTGTCCCTTCTTTCTCTGTATCCCCATCAGTTGCTTGAATTGTTGCTGCTCTTATTTCCATGGAAATAATACAACTCCATCATTCTCCCAACTGGTCTCCTGCCTCCATCTTTCTGCCTCAAATCCACTCTCTTCATTGCTGCCACAGTGATTTTTTTATTTCTAAATAAGAACAACACTAGCAACAGCAATGCTACTTTCTTGCATCAATCCTTCTGTGGCTCAGCTTCCCATTGCTTCAGAGCCAGATCTGATGTCCTTAGGCTGGATTAGGAATATGGACTTTGCTGTGTCTTTCCGGTTTACATACCACCCTATCACATCCATAGGGAGCCAGCTCCATCTGGCTTTCTACCCTCTCTGCTTTACACATCCTTGATCATCTAACATGCCCTTCCCCACTTTTTTTTTTTTTTTAGCACATCTCTATTAGAATATGAACTCTAGGAAGACAAGAACTTACTTAGTTTTGTGCAGTACTGTACACCTAGCACAGAGAACAGTGTCCTAAGGTAGGTGATGAGAATTTCTCTGTTGAATAAGTCAATCTCCTATTTCAAGGATCTGTTCCAAGGCCACCTCTGTGATGAAGTCTATCCTGCAGGGAAGTTGCTCTGCTTTTTGACAGCAAACACACCAAATATATCATTATTTTAGCTCTAATATCATATTGCACATACTCATATACCTGTCTTTCCTTTTACTTGAGCTCCTCGATGGCAGGAATACTTTTATCATCCTCAATGCCCATCATAGTAGCCAGTTCAAAGTAGGCACTTAGAAACTGTTTTATGAATGAGTGAATACAAGAGATGAATTGGAAGAGGAAGCAATTAGAAAGGTTCACAAACACACACACAATGAGGAATAAGACATACAAATTACCCTTATGTAATTTTATGTTAGGGGTTTCTTCTTAATGAGAGACAGATTTTAGGCTGACTGCTTGTGTTGACCTTTAATTCATTTTGTAAAACAATTTAAAAAGACTGGCTCATAAAACTACACAGGTAAGTTGAAAATCCACCAATTTGAAATTTTTATAATGGAAATACTGATAGATTTTGACCTTTAAGGAGCTTCCACTTTCACTATGAAAAAGGTTCTACTCTTTTGTACTAAAGAATTGTGATTTGTGGTTATATTTATTTCAGTTGGTTTTTTGCCTTCAGTCACCTCAGCAAAAATAAAGAGATTTCCCCAGTGGAATTTCAGATATGTATGCATACTGAGAGGGAGTCAGAAGAGGAAATGATCATTTGATTTATTCATGACTCTTTGCAAATGCAATGTATTCTTCCCAAGCCCACGCTTAGGATCCGGTGACTCCATTTCTAGAGCTCACACGGTGGTGACCACTATCTGTCCCAATTGAATGACATATGGAAGCCAGTGACTGTCTTCTCACTTGTTAAAAGCATTCATGCTCAGCTTACCTCGGAATGGGCAAAGCCTAGCAATTAAAAGCACAGATGGTATGTTGGTGGCATCAAAATTTCTTTAGAAACAAAATTGAAAAATTAAAATGTAAAACAACACATTAAAAACTAGACACCTCAAGCATGTAATTGTATATTTATTTCTCTTTTTAAAGAACACTCCTTAATGTAATTCAATATACAAACTTGGTTTCACAGAATTATAATCCACTATATAGCACAAAGATAACCCAGATTTTGTGTGTGTGTGTGTGTGTGCATGCACACACATGTGCGTGTGTGCACACGTGTTGTTGTACCCCCTCCCTTCCTTCCATTCTTCCGGACCTACAAACGAAGGCTCTGCCTACCTTCCACACTAACCAAAGCCCATTCTGAACGTTGTGTACAAAAGACATCATCCTCCCACAAATTCTTTTCCCTGGAAAGCTTCTTTTTCCTGTCCCCCCTGAGATAACCAGGAGCCTGACACTCTTCCCCTCTTCAAGAGGGTGAAGTGGCTTCCCCTAAAGCTGATGCCAACCCTGTTACCATGTGGACTGGCTGAAAGGTCTCCACGCCCCTTCCCTGCGTCCACTCCTAACCCTCAGAGTCCAAGCACGTCCCCTCCGTCGCAGCCTTAGTTCCGGTCACCATCTTGTGCAGCAAGAACCAAGGAGATCTGTAAGCCCAGGTCTTCTCCACGGGCAGCGCACAGCACTGCCTGCCAAGCCACCGGGCCGGCCGATAACCAAGCTCTACACAGTCCCATGTGCTTTGTCACTTTAATTTTTAAAGACACCCTAGCATAGGTCTGTGGCAACCTAGTGTCCAACTGAGTTACATAAAATTGTACCAGTGATGCACTTGTACATATTTACATGGGGCGGAATGTTTTCCCATATTTTTAGATGAGTATATAGATCAACATGTTCACATAAGACCAAATACTTTTAATATTATTTATAACTGATTTATAAAGCTTTGAAAAAACTCACAATAGCACATTGTTTACTTTAATGCTTTACGGTACTATAAGTTTAAAATCACAATCAGCACTTAAGTTATAGTCAATCCAGCAAACAAGAGACAAAAAAATTTACAAGAGTTAAGAACTGACTGATACATCCTTTATCTTTTTTTTTTTAACTAATGCATAAGTGCAGAATAAGATACTCTAGTTTAAATATCTTGTTTACAATATACATTTTTGTTCTAGTTACGCAACAGTAAATCCCATGCTTCACATAGAAAAGCAATCCACAACATTAAGAAAAAATGTACAATTTATGAAACAAAGTAAATAAATATTAGTATTACAGAATCAGAGCTGTACATAAAAGCTGTTCAGTTTTAATCATATAAAAATATGTTTTAGTGCAACCTCACATATATATTGATGCTGTTTTGCTTTACATCATTTAGATCCAAGTGTCCAAAAAAGGAAAGAAATTACATTTATTACAAAGCAGATACACAAATTCTAAAATATGTACAAATTACTGCTAAAAAATGCTTATAAGAATATAAGCAAAGTAAAGAAAAGGCACAAACATCTGTACAATTTTAAAAGTACCAGACCCAATAGGTTAATTTCAAATTTTGTTTTGGTCAGGCTCATGATGACTTGTTAATTTACCTAATTCTTTTGATATAACAAAAGTATATATAATAGCAAACTACTGTAACTTAGGACAGGCATGCTATAAACTTGATTACCTCTATTTCTAGAAAAACAAAAACAAAAACAAAATGGGAAAATGTGGAAATGAAAGTCTCCATGCATCTTAGATCAAGGTAGTTGACTCTTCTCTGATGAAGGCTCATTGCCTCCCTCTGTGCTTGAAGGTAACTCTTTGCTGCTGTGAAAGCCAGACTGTTTATCATCCACACGACTCTTGCTGTAAAACGTCGAGTGAGCTAATGCAGTCTGTGATGTACCAAAATTGTCCTTTTCACCATCATGCAAGTCAGGGTGGGTGGCTGAGGTACAGGGCTGACCTGGCTCAGGTCCACTAAAGTGTCTAATGCTAACGTGTGCACTTTCCAAGGGTTTCTGGTGGGGGTCCTGTGCCCGCACTGGCTGATCGGCCCCAAGCAGAGCGGCGTCTTCTGTGGCAATCCGGAGAGAGGCAATGGCTTTCGTACAAGTCTGTATATTTTCCTCCTGTTCCCTCTCTGTTGCATTTAGGCTGTCTTCTGAAGTGCTCTGTTTCATCAATAGCCTAGGGGAGGAGGGCGAGCTAGGTGGACCAGATGACTGCAAAACGTGAGGCGATCGCTTCTCATGCTGCTTTGAAAGGACATAGGGATCCTTAGGGAAGAATTCCCCAGAAGCTCCCTTCTTCTCCTCAGAGCCCTCCATCGGCAGAGGCAATGTGGGTGGAGGATGTAAACCGGAAAGGGCCGGCGGCATGGAGTGAACCATTTGGATCCCACCAACTGGCACCATGGGGATAGGAGCTCTCACTTGCTGCTGAGAGTGGAGTGGAAGATGACTGAAGACATAGTCATTAGGACCCTCAGGGAAAAGGCTGGAGCCTGGATGTTCATAAGCACCTTCTTGGTCTCCATAGAGACTGAAGTAAGGAACCTGAGGTAATCCTCTTCTTAAATTCTGCATGGGGAAGCAGAGACCACAACGTTTAGCACCCAGTCCTCCTCATGCTAGGTCAAATAGGCTAAGCTATTTCAGTCACTTGGTCAATCACTCACTCAATCATTCAAAACACTTTAAAACTACTTCATCCCTTTACTGATTTTTCACTTTATGACACAAGAGATTTCTCAGTCGTCTTTTAGAATCCTTGAATGAAGCTGTCGGTCTATGAAAAGTGACTTTTGTTTTGAAACAGCAATGTGATAAATCATTCAGTGCATGAGACACATTTCAGTTCTGTTTCTTTTTTTTTTTTTTTCAGAAAAGAAAATGAAAATAATGGATAATTACCAGAAAAAGTTTGCTGAGCAAAAAAACACTAATAGTAGGTTTTTAAATCAAAAAAAGTAAAAAAGGTTGCCATCTGTTTACATACTGGGAAGATTTTTAATATTTTTCTTAAGTGTTGATGAGTATAGCTGGAGTGACAAGCCTGAAAATTGGCTTTTTTTTTTTTTTAAGTTTTCTGCAGAACAGATGACAAAATGGTGGTGATAGACAAACTGGTTAGTCCAATGTGCAAGACATTGGTTTAAAGGAATAAATTCCCACCAAGAGGCACACCGGGTGGAAGACTAGCTGCTTTATCAAATGATAAATCATTAGGCCAGTTTTTGTAAGGCAACTATCCATCAAAGTAGTTAACATTAACTATGTCAAACAGCTTCAAATTATATTCAACTACACAGCTGGGACCTCAAGATTATTACATTTTACCATCGTCTGTTTATATTATTATGTTCATTTAAATCCCATCTTGGCAATTAATGAGTTAGAACATTTAAAATTAAGAGCCAGAAATCCAGATTTCATGGATCCACTCCTGAAAGAGAACTTACTTTCTATCGTCGTTTCTGTAGCAAAACACAACTTAGACTACGAGATTATCAGGCTTGAATGAGATGATCAGGTTTCAATTCCTGAGATTTATTCTTTTACTGGGCTGTCATTTAAAAGGTACTCAGTTTATTTTTATTTTTTGAGAACTTAAAATCAGATAGGTGTAAACCTGTCAAGAATGGTAGTAATCCAGGAGAGAGAAAAAAAAAAGTTCTAATTCATTTCAAGGATGTTTCAGTTCTAAAGCTCAAGGTATGCTCTATACCATTAATGATTCATTCAGTTCTTTTTAGACTGTGAGACAGCCTGAGGATGATAAATTATGTATTAGATCTGTTACTCTGTGCCATGCTTAGCTCTTACCCTCTTTTGGGCTATACCTTATTCGAGCTAGAAACAAATGACTTATCCTGGAAGGGCAGGAAGTAATGAAATCCTATAATCATGAGTTAGGGAAGGTGAGAATTTGATAGTATGAGAGTCATTTAAATGCTACTACAACAAATCCCTCTTGTCTTTGCTCCAATCTGGAAAAAGGCATGTTTCCTACAGCAACCACCAGTTAAGGTGCAAGAACTATGATGATGATGATAATATTAATATTAATATTAATAAGATAATAATAATCTTTGAAGATAATTAAATGAATCCTCTTTTAATTATAATGGTCAAAAATTAAAAGTTTAACATAAAATGTAACCTGGTTATGTTTCCATTTTGCTCTTGGTTGCTATTCTATGACATCCACTGCTTACACCTAATCAGAATGGGGCTCTGTGAGGGCCAAAGAGAGCCCTGACTCAAGGCTAACAAGAGGAGTGATGAATGAAGTGTCCTCTAACACTAAGATATATTCAAAATGTTCAAAATCCAATAGAATTTTATTTGTGTTAGGAATGAAAGTGTCAGGGCAGCTGGGTGGCTCAGTCAGTTAAGCGTCTGCCTTCAGCTCAGTTCATGATCCCAGGGTCCTGAGATCAAGTCCTGAATCCATCAGGCTCTCTGCTCAGTGGGGAATCTACTTCTTCCTCTTCCTCTACCTCTCCCTCTCTCTCTCTCTTGCTTTCCCTCCCCCTGCTCATGCTCTTTGTCCTTCTCCTCAAATACAGAAAGAAAGAAAAAGAAAATGTCATTTTCAGACCTTTTCTGATCAACAATTAAATGATTACAGTCACAGAAGTAAGGGTGCCAGTAGAACTTTTACCATGTAAGCACTTCCCCTGCTCCAAATGCTACCAGGCCTTTCCACACATCCTCTTCTCCTGCATTCATCTCTTCTTCACCTTCCCAAGAAACTCTCAATAAGATTTTTCTACCTTGGTTTTTACCCCATTTGCAATCCTATTTAGTTTTGTAATTTGAGGCTTATCATTATAATATCATTGTAAGTCCTGGTAAGAAACACCTTGATACGGAAATATGAATAATGAACCCATGTGGGTTGTATTATGTGTATGTATGTATGTGTGTGCATATATATCCCATGTACCAGGTTTAATATCCCACTCATCTTTTCAACATTGTCAGTAGGTGCTCTGGAAACAAATACAAAGAAGGAGGCAGGAGTTCAAGGAGTTCATTGTGGGGCAAGGGAAGCAGGGAACCTGATGAAGATAAGCAGGAGAGGAGGCAGGTGCTCAGCTGGGACTGATCCAGGCTCAGCCACTGGCTGGGGGCTGTAGGGGAGAGTATGTAGCCTTGGATGGAAAACTGAGACCTATCATGATGGCACTAACAGCAGGAGGCTGTCAGTTTACAGCATTCCTCACAGCGGAATGGCAAATTCTTCCAAAGACAGAAATCTGCTTGGCCCACCTCCTTAGCTGCCACAAGCAGATTAAGAAACTGTGGCCGAGAAGTTAAATGACTTGTTTAAGATCACACAGATAGCAAGTGATAGAACTGAATGTCGACAATGCTCTTCTGCACTACATAGTGGAAACCAGAACATGTTTTTGTCTCCTTTGCTAATTTATGTACCAAAACATTAAAAATGGAATAGGAAATTAGTTTGTTTAAAAAAGTTGGGGCCAGAAATCATAAGACTTTTTCATCATCATCCTTGAGCTGTACATGTTAGACCTTCAAAAAATATTTACTGATGAGCAAAAAATCTTTCCTTCCTTCTTTTCTTCTTTCTTTCTTTCTTTCTTTCTTTCTTTCTTTCTTTCTTTCTTTCTTTCTTTCTTTCTTTCTTCTTTCTTTTCCTTCCTTCCTTCCTTCCTTCCTTCCTTCCTTCCTTCCTTCCTTCCTTCCTTCCTTCCATTTCTTTCATCTACAATTATCTATCTATATTAAAATTAACCAGAAGGCAGTAGGGCAGGAACAGCAAGGTAGTAGGATCCTGGTGGTTGAGTATCATCTCCTCCAAACCTGTTCCCTGGGTACTACACCACTCCAGACTGAACCAGAGGATGAGTGTTGTCATGCTAGGCTAGAAGATCCTTTCATGCTACAGTCACTGACCTGTGAGCTCCTAGCCTATGTTAAGCAACAAGAGAAGGTATTGCTAAAAGAATTTTTATCAAAAAGGTTTATTTTTAGGGTTATTCTAATTTAATATTTTCATACATTATTCAGAGAGGGTGCAGCACTCAGCCAATATAGAGATCAGGAGAAATAATCCTCATAGTGTCATCACTTCTGTTTAATCTTGGCAACAAAAATTTTCTTCATACATCACAGAAAGATAAACTCCTCCTTTGCCCCTCAAAAAGGATGTGATAAAACATTAAATGGCAAGTGTTTTGGAACAAGTGCCCCTTCTTCAGGGAGCATTCCCAGATCTCTTCCCTCTTATCACATGGAGAATGCAGGAGGCTGTAAATTCTCTGAAGATAATTAAACTGGGTAATAGACCAATGGCTCTACAGTTGGCCTTCATAAATGGTAAAGTTTAATAATCGTATTAAGTATCCAGGTAAATTGGTATAAAAAAATACAACTGGTTGCAAACTCAGTGACTAGTAAAACCAATCTCCTTTCTGGTCACATATCCAAAATTAGATGAACTTCCTTAGTCTGCACCTTTGATTCCTATGCCTGAGTTGACTGCGAGTTGCTATTAGTTGCTTTAATAACAATAGTGTTATGGCACTAAAGGCTTACATTTTCACGACTACAATTGACCAAAGATATCCCACGTCTCACAAATACCCCAATCTGAGCCCACCTGGCCAAGGCCACACATGCTCTGCCAGCATCACTGGTCTATACTGGAGAAAGCATTTTTTTCTTCAGATATGGTATCCTGCCATCAGAGGGATTTGCGTATCTACAACTCTCTACTTAGGCCGTGGTGGCATAAACTCCAGAAGACCCCTCTTTTCTACTTAACACCACCAAGACACAAAAACTTGTGTAAATATACCTCTTTTTTTCCTAGCTGGTTAATTCATTATCTTGGCAAATAAATCATGTCCTGTTTGTATGCGTGTTTCTGCAGTAATTGTACCATAAAGACTAAGCTGGTACCACTTGTGAAAAGATGATGTTGGGGATCAGGGAGGGAATTGCAGCAGGGAGCTTTCCTGAGTTTACATATGATAACCTAAGCTCACAACTCAAGGTTGTTACAAGGCAACAAAGATGAGGGAGCCTGGCCACTGGGACAGTGATAAGACAGAGCTAGAAGTTGGTAGTGACTTTGGCTGGAAGGATGGTGTGGAGCCACACAACAGAAACCCAGAACAAAGGAAGAACAGCAAGAAATGGAGACTAGGAAACAAAAATACATGTAAAGCAAAGAAACTCAAAAGGTGTCATTCATCTGTCTATGCTAAGTGTCTGTTTTATTCATTTAAAAAAAAAATCCTATACAAACTGAAAGAAACATCAAGGTCAGCCATACCATGGAATGAGGCAGGGCAGATGCTTTTTTATAGATTTGCATTAAACCTACTGCCTAAACTTAATCCATGATTGTTACTGTTGTTATCTAAGTTTATCATGAGGGCATACCATAGAAATCTCAGAAACTCTCTCCCTTAGTTCTCCCAACTTTGTGCCCACCATCTCACTGAGCCAGTGCCCTCTCACTGAGCAGGAGGTGGTAGTAATGACAAGAAAAGCAGATAGGTTCATGCCTTTGACTCACAACATATCCAGGGGGTCACTCTCTCCTATCCTAGTCACTCACTGGTTTCACACATCCACTCACTGTGGACAAGGTAAAGAGTTTATTTTTTAAAATGTATTGAAAGTCAATGCTAATGCCTGATCCTTACTTGACAAAGTTCTACACCTGACACCACAAAGGCCCTAAGAGTGTCTGTCTATGCCGTCATGTCATTCCAAAGACTTCACCTTTCCTGCTCATGTAAAGGTTTCAGCTCATGCCCATAATTAGTTAAGCTTAGAAAGCATTTAGAAAAGCCTCACCTGTTCCCAGCTGGAAATGCACCACTGCTCTGATGCAATACTACACTTGGGGTAATGCCACAGCTATGTTACTAACAACAGCATGAGAGAAAATGTCTTCCTGCTATTTTCAGTAACCACGTTCCCTGCTTCCCGTGAGAGATACCCACGTTATAATAAATATCACACTAGTGTGTTAGTGTGTTATCAAGAGGTTCCAATAAGCTTTGGATTATAAATTATAAAGGGAAAGCTAATCATACTTACAGGAGGCCCCAATACAATTGGTTCTGCTTGCAAATACTGCCCCATGGACAATGGTGGGTTATGGTATAAAGCCCTTCTGGGAGATGGCGCTCTTATGGTGGTCATGTATCTTCTCTCTCTTCTGGGAGAGAGGTCTCTTCTTGCCGTGATGTCTTTCCCAGGTGACACTGGCCTCCTTGGAGACAGATGCCTTCTCGGTGAAACATCTCTCTGTGACATCTCTCTTCTCAATGCAGCTTCCTTTCTTGGTGAGAGATGTCTCATGGGTGACAGATCTCTCCTAGGTGATAAATGTCTTCTGGGTGATAAATCTCCTTTGGGTATCAGATACCTCTTTGGTGAATTATCTCGGCGGGGTGAAGAGTCATATCCCGGTGAGGAATGGTGGCTCGAGGGGGAGAAGTCCCTCGGTGAGGAGCTGGGCTCTGAAGACAGCATGTACTCTTCATCCGCACAACTCGGTATGTCTAACCTGTCTTTGTCCGGCTCTGAGTCTGTACTCTTGCTCTGGAATAACCTCTGGTATTCTGTCATCTGAGTATCTTCACATGAGTCACTGGGCGTCATCAGCTGAGTAACCTGAATACTTGGCAAAGTAACCAAATAGCTGATCAATGAAGAATGCCCCAGGGAGCTATCTGAAGGAACCCCATGGGGCACGGCGCCAACATTCACAGGCAAGGACGAGAATCTAGGCGGCTGAGGACTGGTGCTTCTCGATCTTGTTTTTGGTGTCAAATCGCCCTGATCATCAAAGTCATCATCATCTTCATCATCTTCATCATTATCATCTCCATCCTCACCATCAGATTCTTCAGCATCTGAGAACTGATGATCAGTTGAAATGCTGGACATGCTATGCTTCTCAGCTGCTTTGTGCAAATCTTCCATCGTTTCTGAAACATTGAACAGAAAGTGAAGATCAAGGTCTAAATGTCAAGGTGAGGAACTAATTTGGACCCCATCTCTTTCTAAAAGCTTTCTTCCAACCCTGCAGCCCCTAGAGATAGTTCTATCTCTGAACCCCTATAACACTCATTGGGCACTTATCTGGAAGACCTTACACTGGTTATTATCCTTTTATGACTGATCTGATTCATCTCAACCCAACAAAAGGATTCTAATGTGGAATCTTAAATCTCAGATGTCACCTGGCCCATAGAAAAGCCTCAAGAAATGGGTGTGGATAATGCTGTTAATAATGAGGCTAGAAGAAAAAGAAAGCAACGATCTATCTCTATAGGTATAAACTTACGTGTAAGTGATATATCTCAGGAAGTCTGACTGGCCCTCAGGTTTTCTATTAGGTTAATGATGGATTTTTTCCCTCTTAATAGGAATAATAATGCATTAAATTGTTTTTCAAATTTCCCCAGAAGTTTCATAAAATCTAAATCTCTGTCACAACACAAGCATAATTAGATTTCCTTTATGGTTAAATAGGAGTATTTCATAGTGAGGTCTTTTTTTCCCCCTTTAGTCAGAACTGAAATGCATTTATTTCTTCTCAGGTTATAAGCAATTCAACATGTCAGATTTATTTTATATATTTCATATTAAATAAAACTAAATGTGATCAGTTTTTTAAAATATCAAAACTTGTTTTACCACCCCAGCCATGAAGCTCCAGTGTGAAGAACGAACAGGTCAGTCAACTAAATTTTGAAATACCTGCTTCTTCAGTTTCTGTATCATCCACTGATGTCATTGAAACTCCCAACTCCAAGCATTTCTTCATGTGTGCTTTAGATTTCATATGCTTTGTTAGGTTTCCTAGAAAACACAGGCAAAAAGAGAAATTAATTGTTTACAAAAATGTGATGATTGCTCCAAAATTAGAAATGAACTAACATGAGATAACACAGATTTGTTTATACCCACTACCCTTTGCTTTGAACTTAAGAGGAACAATCTGGTTCCTGAATATACAGCCACTCAGAATTCTGACAAAATCAAGTTTCCTTATTCTAGAAGACTTGGAGAATAGGGTCATATGCAAACTTATGGGAAAGTCAACCTTGTAAAATAAATTCAAAGAACCATAAAAATAGTTGGCTAACTACTTAAAGGGAGCATTATTCTCAGTGTTTAGCATCTATCTGTCTGGTATATATTAGCAAAGTTTATTACAGCAGTTTCTAAAGTTCTTCAATATTCCCTATTTATCTTGAAATTCCCATCATTCTAAGAGAAAGATTTTCTGTCACACATGTATTATGATGATGATGATGATGATATATATAGAATTCTATCTATACATACATTTGTGTGTGTTTATATAGAATTATATGTTGTTATATAGGATGTGAAAGATTATGAAGACACTTATCCAATCACCTTTGACCTAGGATCTATGAAATTATATATATATATTAATATTTTATTATATATTTATCTATATATCATTCCATGTCATATATATAGCTTACTAAAAGACATTCAGGAACTAATTTAGTTGTAAGGGCCATATTATTATCTGTGTCCTTTGATGATGCTGTAGCGATGTACCAGCAAACACTTTATTTTTTAAGAGTAGGCTCACTGAATGTAGATGGACACTCTTAGCCTGATAAAATAGTTTGTTCCTTTGTAGGAGTGTTTAGCTCACCATTAATGTGATATATGAGCTACTGTTGTTTATTATTTTACTTATGTTATTTTATTTACTTGGTATTTTACTTAACTGATCTTAAATCTATGAATTTTATGTGCTATTTTGGTAATTCCAAGCATAAAAATATTTCCAGGTCCTTACTACTCTTATTTATATAAAAATGTTTTAAAGACCTCAAAAATTTTTATAGCCAGATCATTAAGAATTCCTAAATCTGTAAATTAATGAATACATCTGTATATTAATGGAAGTTACCTGCTTCTGCAAGGGAGAAAGTAACCTGTGTATATGGGTGGGTGTAAAAGTTAGGTGTCAAGATACTTTATTTAGATCTTGATATGTTTCTCCTCCTCTATCTTTCTCTCTTTTCTTCTCCATTTCAATAGGCAGTCAGGCTTTGGGCTCTCATCTTCAGCATAGGTTTGTAGTTAGAAATCTGGCACTGAAACAACTCTACCCTGGCTGTGGTTGACTGAAGTGCTGAGCTTCTGCAGGGATTCCAGCAAGGAGGGGGAAGTGGCTGGCAGGGGGTGGGTGCCTGGAGTGGCACCAGTGTTCAGAAGGTGCTGGTCCTACAAGGACACTCAGGATCTGCACTCAGAGGACATGGGTTGGGACAACAGTCACTTCAACTGGAAAAATGGAGGGGTTTCCTGGGATATTTTGCTCATCTTAAGATCCTGAGACATTTGGACATTCCTGAAGGGTGACAAGGAAACTCCAATAATGACCAAGAATAAATTATTTCCTACTGAAACTCCATGACAATGATTCAGAGCCAAATTTAATGTGATTTTTTAAGACTATAGAAACTAGCTCTTTATTTTTTATTATTATATTTATTTGACTTTAAAAATGCCTAGAAATATGACATTTCTTCACCCAGTGTTTCAATCAGCTATACCTTCAGCAGACTCCTATGCCCTGGGAAGATCTATCAGCTGTACTGACTGGCAGATTTGCAGCCTATAAAACCAAAATTTAGACTTTATGTCCTAGGGAGTCTCTTGGTGAAGTTCTAAATAAAAGGCTTCACTGTGCAAAGGTGGATGGTATTTAAAGGACCTTATGTTTATCTCTTTTGAAGTGCAAATGAACACTCCCTTTATGTGGCTTCAAAGGAAGCATCTTTGTAATATAGATACCTTTTTTATACAGAAGAAACAGATATACTGAGAGTCTACACATTTATACCTCTGACAAACCAATAAGACAATTTAGGATTTGGGTTATAGGAGAAAATAAAAACCCGTTTCTCTACCAAAGATTATCTTATTTGATACGTATTTTTCTTGACAAGTAGTGGAGCAGAATAATTAGCAGGCAAGTTTAAAGTTAAAACATAGGAAATCATATGAGGTTAGTGAGGGGGGCAAAAACCATTAGATCTAAAGTACTTCTACAGCAAGGAGTAAACATACTTCTACAAAAGTCCAACCACCTCTAATTCACTACTGTATGTAATCTGAGAGTGCTGGGCTTATGAACATTTCCATTGTTTTATAAAATGATGGAAATATCAAAGCAACCTTCCTGTATAAAATATTTTTATATAAATCTACCTGTAAAAAACAGATTTTTTTTTAGGGTAGAATATAATTTTAAGGCAGGTCCTAGTTTTATGAGATTCACAGTTGTGGCCTAAGAGTAAGAAATTGTCTCTGTGCTGATAAATACACAGAACACAAGCTATCAAATTTCTATGTATAATTAATGCAACTGTGGATGGAGGGGCCCACCTGGGAGTCTGTGGGTCTCTACATTATTTATAATCTTGAAACTGACCATGGGCACATGTTTTCTTCCCAGCTGCTGCCTTGCTTTTCTAATGCCACCGCATGGATTGTCTCCCGGTGGTATTTCAATACTGGTACAAAGATTATCTAGACCACACAACACTTCCAACATGCAGTAATAGCAATAGCAATCCAGACAATTCTTAGCCACTTCCTTCGGAAACAACCAGCCTGGCCCCAAGTCTATAGCTCTTACTTAAGTCATAAAAGGAGACTCGCTGTCTCATGTACATCCTTTGATTACTTACATAAGGGAAAAATATATTTCATAAACAAAACCATCTTACAGTCAATGCAAGTTAGTTATAAAATGGTATTCTGAATCCAACATAGCCATAAACAAAGTATCTTTCATCTAAAGAGATGAGAATTGTACCTTTAGTTTTGAAGGCAAAGTTACATAACTTGCATACGTAAGGCCTGACATCAGTGTGAGTGCGGATATGCTTTTTGAGCATGCTTGGCTTCTTACAGCGAATCCCACATTCTTCACAAATGTACTTTCCACGTCCACGTCCTCTGACATATACATAATCTTCATTTGACTTATACCTGTTTAGAAAAAGGGAATTCAGTGTGTTTTCAAATACTCTAGTGTTTTATATGTCAAACCAGAAGCTAATCTTTGGAGTGGTAATTTTTTTTTTTGAGTGACAAAATTTGTATGAGGTTCTTTGACAAATAGTTATCAACTTTACTTCTATGAAGCCTATGAAGTTTATGCAATAAATGCCTGAAAGAATTAGATAATTGATTTGGCATTGAAAGCAAAATGTAATTTTTCTACATAGTGTTCAAAATGGAATTGGGTCCCTCTATTGAGTGTAGATACATGGACTTGGGATAGAGTTGTTCAAATGGACTTCTATAAATCTCAGAGAGTTGCAGTGTTGTGCCTTACTACTTTTGGATTCTAGTACAGCCTCCACACAAGAACTATCCAGAAAGTTAAACCAACATATTCAAATCATCATATATCATTTGTTAACATTACATCGTCTAAGATGTGCATGCAGAACACACACGCTTCCCTCTAAATTTGCTAAAATAAGTATAACTGATAATAGAATTCCTCATTGCAAGCTTTTACTCTATTTTTACAATCCTGGCATGAGAGTGCCTCTGAAATTTCTAGCTTACACAGGCTGAGCTGAGCTCACCAACTGTTGTCTACAGATTTGATCCGCTCTTCCCAAGGACCCTGAATTTGTACTAAAGTGGAGTCTAAATTTCAAGTAGCTTCTGGTAAGTACTGTTACATAATAAAAACTGGAGGTTCTATTTTTCAATCAAATTTGCATTTGTTTCCAGAAGAACTTAATAGGTTTGTCTGAGGTCATCTAGTTTAATCAAATCAGTTCACCAAATCTTAGGTATTCATTGTAATAATCTATAAAACAAAGTGCTCAACATCATATTTTGTTTAGACTACAATGAAACATGATCAATCATAGAGTACAGTAGCATTCTATTGAATAATTCAATGAATATCATTATCTTTTAAATCAAAGCTAGGCTAAAATTATGGGTCTGATGTCATTCTTGGGAAGATATTCCTCTCAAGGGACTCTTTTTGTAACTTCAGAACATAAACTGACATATAAAATGCCCTAATTCCCCTTGGATTTACTTTAAAGGCACTAGATTTACAGATTTTTTTTGTTTGTTTTGGTTTGGTTTTTTAATTTCTTTCACAATCTAAGAGTACTGCACACTTCTCCATTTTGTCCTAGCTAATCTGTCATCAGGAATAAAAGTTCAACTTTATTCCTCCAATTTACTGAAGGATTTTTAAGAGAGAAAATCCATCCACATATTTAAATACTACCTCTATTACGGATGCTATGCAATCTTAACATTATTTACTTTTTGATCAGTACCAAAAACTCCAGGTAGGAATTAAGTAGTATCAAAAATACAAATAGTTTTGTGTGTTTTTTTTTTCATCCTTTAAGTCTTTCTCCTTCCACAAAGAATTTTCAACTTCAACTTGTTCTTCGAAACTTTCTTGAACTTCATGCTTTATTTCACCCTGTCTTTTGTAACAAAGTGGAAAAGAATCTCAAGATGCAAATTTTCTTTCACCTTTTAATTTCACTATTCTCTGCCCCTCAATAGATAAAGTTACCAAAGAAATATAGAATAAAACAAATGATTTAATAGAAAGCTAGTTTTCTTCACCTTAAAGTTAGTGTAGTGATGGGAAATGCATTTTGTCTTCAAGTGATATAACTTTATTTTTAATGCCTTACCTGATTAACTTGAAAACAGTAAAATTCAGTACCGAATAAAACTGCATATTAGAAAAGTCTGTACATATAAAATATTTACCATTCAACAGGTCTACAGACCCATGAATCTACTTAATACAAGAATGAATGGCTTTTGAAAAAAGCCAAAAGATACATTCAATTAAATTACTAAATCTAGGAGTTAGATAATATAAAGAACACATCCACTTAAAAATGTGATCAGTAAAAGTTCTTTTTAAAGCTATCACTTTGTCATCACCAAAATAAGAGGTGGTGATACCACATTGCTTGGAATGAACACTTGGTAACCAACAGGCAGAAGTTGTATCACAGATTAAGAAATGATTGGGATGTAGCCCATACAATGGGGCAATGAAAGGAGGAAGAAATGATATATGGGGACAGTCCTTGTGAATCATCAAAACAGCAATAAAATGTTCACATACGCTTTTCACTTGTGTCCTTCGTTAGTGGAGGTGGGCTCCCCAAAGCACATGTAATGGGAAGGTCTCTGCTAATCTAGTACAAGTGCAGCTATGAAGACTGCTGAATATAAGGGTGTTGATTCAGTCACAGGGACCTCTCAGTCTCTGAGGAAAGATAAAATCTATATTTCTCTCGTTTGTGTTAAAAGATGAGGGATGTCAAAAAAAATATCAAGACAAGCTTCAAGAATCCATACAACTGTGGTTTCAGTGGTGAAAATACTAGACATTCAAAGGGGTCAATACTAAGGGGGAAACAACTTTAATAATTCATCTTCAAACTGGTAAATCAACGTGGGAAATAGATATTTCAAATTCGTAAACATTTGACATTTTATAATCAAATAGATAGCATTACTCTGTCTTTCAAATATAACTGGAATAAATTCATGCTCATGGAAACATGTTAATTAAAGGTCTACTGTAGAGATAGGGCTGGCTAATCAAATGTGATTAACATGCTTTAACGTTTTAAAATTTTAATAGCATAAGTTGGAGCTTTTTCTCCCATGTGACCGACTGTATTGAAAATACGTTTCTACTGAAATCTAAAACTAGCTGTTGCACATATATGTAATTTTTTTTTTTACTGTACAGATATCAAAGTCAATGGATCTTATCACTTGTGTTTATACAACTCAGGATTCAACATTTAAAAAGAAATTCCCAACAGAGAGACTGCCACAAACCAGAAAGAGATTAGGAAAATATGACAACTAAATGCATGGTACCCTGGCTTGGATCCTGGAACAGAAACAGGACATCAATGGAACTGATGAATTCCTCTCAGTCTGGAGTTTAGGTAATATAAAAGCAATAAAATGAACCATCAAATTAACTAGTTCCTAGGATTATACATGAGTGTGCATGATTGCATTTTTGTAAGCACAGAATAAAAATATGTCCATTAATATTAAATATTTTTAAGATGTCCATAAAAATATTAAGAAATGATTAAGCTTAGATGGCATCAAGAGTTCACCAATTTAGTCTATTTCATAGTGCATGAGACATGTGAAAATTTAAAGCAGAAGCCCAAACTATATTTGACAGGGACATTTTCAGTGAAAGTAAGTCATTGAAAGCAAGGGCATAAACTCATTATCTATTACCAGACTTCAGAAATGTGAGCTGAGAAGGAATTCACCTTATACTTCCAACCAGAGTAGATACTATTCTTTCCATCTGTACATTCGTGATTGCTTGCTCTGATCTAGGACTGAATATTTCACACATGCACGTATGTTTCCTTACCCTCCTTCAAAGATTTTAATTCGGATTGGCTCTGTTTGTTTGGATCCAATATCTTTATCTCCATGAATATCTCCTTTCCCTCTTTCTTTTAAGATATTTCCAACTAGTTTCCTCTCTAGTTTGCTGCCAAATAAAAAGGATGCATCAGGTTTCATCTGTAGAACAAAAGAGAGAATCATTTCATATGATTTCTCTAAGACATAGACATAGGAGAAGCCCACACATTCTGCTCTTCTCTGATCTCTGAAAATTAGCCTAAATTCCATGCTAAAAGGCCATGGCCCAGTTACATGAAATAAGGGACACTAGAGATAAAATCAGAGAAGAATGACAGCTTTTATGGAGTCATTCGACATTTTATTAAAAAAATACTCCTCTGTTGGCACTTATTCTGTGCAACACTAATAAAAACAGAAAACATGTTCTATATTATGAAGTAGCAATGAAAACAATAACAAGGACATATTTTCAAAAATTGTTGAAGGTAAAAGTAGCAATGAAAACAATAACAAGGACATATTTTCAAAAATTGTTGAAGGTAAATGGTAAATTGTTGAAGGTAAATGGTTCTAGGATTAAGTAATATATATTTATAAATCTTCTATTTGTTTCATTACTAATTTAGCAAAAATTCCAAAGTGTCCCTGTTAGCATTTTTGTAATTTTACATATAAGGTATTAATTGTTCACGTAGGACCAAACCAAAAAATCACTTGGAAAAATGAATTTTGAGAGAGAAATAAAGAAAATGCATTTTAGTAAAAAATATTGCTAGTGGGAACATGGAAGCAAGATTGTCAGAAGGTCCACTCTGAAGTTTGCAAAGCTCAGTTATGACATCTGCACACCTCCTTCCCCATCCTTCCTCTCAGTGTCCATTCCCACATTCATGATGTTCTATGTCCTGTACCCACATTTCATAATCCCCTGAATTCCTCATATCAAAAGAAAATTTGATCTGCTAGGTCACTAACACAGGCCAGAAAGGAGAAGAACCCAAAGGAATTGAGTCCCAGTAGTAGAATTTCATGGCTCCTGGATGAAGAAGAGACTTCCCCATGACCTAGTTCATGGTCAGTGGCTTCTTCTCTTACCAGGGAAGGGAAATCAGCATTGCAGAGGGTGCCCTCAACTCTGACCTTCATTTCACTTGCATGTTTTAGACCTTACGTACTTCACTATGTACTCTGCTCAGTGAGCAAATGCACACTACAGTGCTTTTAGAAATGGTATTCATTACCTGAGCAAACTGCTTCCAAGCACTCGATGATGTAAGCTTGCCAGTTCCAGGCCTGTGCATAGCAGCCAGAGTATAAATTTCTGCAGTGATTTTTTGCTTGGACCTCAGAAGAGCCAGAGTGGTCTTGGTGTTCAATCCCGATGGGTTTGGGTTACAGGAACTAATGCACCATGAAGCATAAACCGAGGATTTGAAGGTGGCCTGTTGCACATAATTGGGTTTTGTATAATTCAAGAAGCACCAACTCACAGTAGTTGTTGTCCGCAGACTAGGGAACTGAAGAATCTGCTGGAAATCTGCCACATCCGTGAAAAGAAGAGTTGAGTTTGCCATTTTCCTGCTTGGGCCAGAAGCCATGTGCACCAGCATGCCAACAGGCAGCTTCTGGCCCTTTCCTTGCTCTTCAAGCTGACTGTCTCCTGGTGGCAACAAGTTGCTCTGTGGGCTCATGCTCATGTCAGATGCTGTCTCATCAATATCAAGTTCATCTGAGGACTCTCTGCTTTCAGAAGGCCCACTGGACTTCTGGCCTAGAGAGGGTGCCCTGGAGTTGGGCGGGAATGGCTCCCTCAAGGGCATGCTGGCAGATGGATGGTCTTGAGATGAGGAAGGGGACAGTGAGGAGAAAGAAGATGACCCTGACTGCAAGCCATCCTTTGGCTCAGAAGCACAGCCTTGTCGAACCAGCTGGGGTTTCTGTGGGCGGGACATATCCTTCTTGATGTCTGAGCTGGTTAGCTCCACGGCACTGAGTTCCTCCACAATCTGTCCATACATCTTTTCTTCTTTGACCCTTTTCTGCTGCTTTGTTTCCATGAAGAGTTCTAGGCTGCTTGCTGGAGAGAGCATACGCTTGCTACCTCCCAGGGTGGCCACACTGTCAGAGGTGGAAGGTAAACATAAGGGAATGGAGGATTCTAAGCCGAGGGGTAAGGTCTGAGGTACTTTCCAAATGGGGTATTTTTCTAAGCCTGCATGCTGCCCCAGCACCTGGGCGATGTTGAATCCTATTCCTTGCATGGTCGCATTGGTCACCAGTGTTCTCTGGGTAGTATTCTCATCAACTTTGCAGATGACAATTGCAGGACTGTTCTGCCCAAGTATCTGAGAAATGCTTGTGTACATGACGCTCCCATAGGATGGGACGTGGGTCTGGATCCTAACAGGCACCACTGTTCCAGGTAAGGACTGCAAAGGCCCAGCACTTGCTGAGGCAAAATCTTCCTGAAGAACCTGCTCGGAGGGAGTATCAGGTGACTTGGTGCTTGGGTCTGATGGAAACTTTGGAAGAATGTTCTTTGAGTGTAGCCCTGATGTTCCTGAATAACATGGGTAAGTTTGCTCTTTTGTGTGTACATAATCAGCAGGTTTCTTTCCAGTGTGCTCTGCAACATGCTCTAAGGGATAGCCAGGATGGATTTCTGCCTGGAAAGAAGGCTTGCCATAGCTCTTCTGAGGGTGCTGCACAAGGGGATGTGGGAAATGTGCCTGCCACCAGGGAGGCTGCTGAGCTGGTAAATGAACCATACAGACGGTAGGATATGGAAACTGAAACAAGGCATTCTGGATTGGAGAAAATGGAATAGTCTCTTGATGTGGAAATAAATGCGGCTGTTCAGACAAGTGCTTGCTTGCAATGTAGGATGTTGGCTGTAGCAAGGGATTTCTTAGAGACTCCTGACTGTCCATGTGCATGATCTGTTGTTGGGCCAAGTGGAGCGGTCCAGAGCTCAGCTGGGCACAAGGACCCACCACCTGTTTCCCGGGGTCCTCTGCCTGGAGAGGAGGCAGGACAGAGGTAGGGGCATGGTGCCATGTGGCCCTGAGGCCAGCGTGCAGGTGCTCCATCTGCTCCTGCTTTACACTCAGATCTGCCCCAGCCTCACCCTGGGCAATCTCTGGAGAGCCGCTGAAGGAAGCCTGCCGCACCAGAAAGCATTTCTTCCTCTCCCGTGATGGAGATGATGTGGTGGCCGAGGCCCCTGCCACGGGAGCATGGGACAGATTTCCATAATCGAATGATTTGCTCCGGATTTCTGGGACTTCGGCTGGATGAGGACAAGGCATCTGCTCGGACGAGCAGCGCCGCATCTCTTTTTGGTGGTGGTGGCCTGGAACAGACAAGGAGTATGAACCAGCAGGGACAGTCAAAAACTCGGAATGCTTCCCAAACTCATCTTGCTTAGGCGGTGCAGCAAGCTTAATGGTATCCTCTCTTTCAAAAGACATTGAAAAACTGGAGCTGTGGGACAAGTTGCTTTCCTGACTAGGGCTGCGGGAGAGACCTGTGCCTGTGGATTCAAAGCTGGATTCCCCTGAAGAGTGCTCCATATCTGCAAGCCGCAGACGCTTCTTCTTGGGTGGCAACTTCTCAGCTGGGAGCTGGGAAAGGGTCTCACTTCTCTGGGGCCACTGAAATTCTTCCACAGGCTTTTCTGGCTCTTTACCCTGGGTGTCTTTCTCCTTCTCTGGTTTATCAGGCTCCTCAGTCACTCGGATCTCAGGAACCTGAATGTTGTGCTGGCGAACTAGCCTGGGCTGTGCGTGGTAGGACTGCTGCTGAGCCGGCTGGGAAGGGGACGGCTTCCCCCCACTTTCAGCACTGTCTGCTGGTGGAGCCCACTCTGGACTCACCGGGGCTTCGGAAATCTCACTGTCACAGGTCTCAGAAGGTGAAGAGGCTTTATCCTGTATGCTAGCCACCAGCTCAGCTGACTCAGACCTTTCAAATGAATTGGGTCGGCTCAGCGAGTTTGTGTGCTGAATGACAGAAATCACATTTCCCGGAGGTTTTCTGCTCCCTAGCTCTGACATCTTGTCTGAATCAGTGGCCGAGGGTGACTCCTCAGACCCAAGAGATGGGCTTCCAGATTGGAGTTGGGGCCGACATGGGTCAAAGCGCTCAGAGTGACCATGAGAAGGGTTCTCGTGTCCAGACATGGCGAAACTACCTCTCATGCCTTCCTGCATCTGCAATTTGGGGTCATAATCTGAAGCCATGATGCCCATGGGAGTGCTCACAATGCTGCTGCAAATCATGGGGGTGTCCTCCTCATCTCCTACGCTCTTCTCTTTCCGGCGCTTTCTATTTTCACATGTAGTTCCATACATGGTTGGCATTCCCTGCAACGGCACCGAGGGATCCATAAAATATTCACCCCCGTGTTTTAAAGAGCCTAAGCAGGAAATGTCCTCCCACTTCTTGTAGGGTTTCCGGCAGACATCATAGTCATACCCCACTCGGTCCCCAGAAATCAACTTCTTTTCCTTCAAGGATAAGCTTGTGATACTCTTTGACATCCTGCCATGGTGTTCTGCCTCCATGTGCCCCTCTTGTACCGAAGGCAGCTCAAATGCAGCTTGTCTTCTTAACATGCGCTGAGGGGGTATTCCTACAGTCCCTGGATAGAACACATCATCAGAACCCGTCATCCTTTCATCAAATGAGTGACTTCCTCTTAAAGAAGGAGGAATACTTAGATTTGTTGCTGAAGAAGTTGGCATTGAGTTGCTTCTAATAAGGGGTGAAGCGTCCACAGGAGCTTCTAAGAGAATTGGGTTGCTGCCTTGGACATTTGCAGGAAAAAGCTTTCCTTCATTCCTGATTCCTTCATTCCTGATAGATGACGGAATAGCCTGGGATTGTCTGGATTCACTGTTGAATTTCGTGGATTTCAGCATGCTTGTTTGACTGGGGTCGATTTCTCCCTTGCTTGGGATCAGCTGTGAAACCGGATCTTCAAACATCTTAACATCTAACCGGGTGTTTACGTGAGGCAACGATTCCATCACGCCCTTCCTCCCCATTGTGGCACGCTCCTGGCTTGCGGTTGTAACACTGAGTGTATTTCTGGGACTAAGCCGACAGTATTTTCCAAAGATGATTTCTTCATAAGACTTTGCATTTGTGTTTGGAGGGCTTATTTGCTGCTCCGCACTTTCTGAGCGAGAAAAGTAACCAGAGTCAGTGCTTCCTTTACTGTGCGGGCTCAGGAGGTTTAGAGATGGCTCAGAATCTTGTCCTTTTTTCTCCGAGAGTCTTAGTGCAAGTTTCTGTTTAACTGTGTGAGAATCATCAGGCTTAGTATTTAGAGATGGATTTGATAGCATATCAGAGCCCAGATACTGAGAGCTTTCGTTAGGTAAAGGAATCCCACTTTTGGGGATAATCAAAATCGGCACTTTCATTGGCCCTCCCAGTGATTCTTCCAATGACCCATGATAGCCACCTCTGCTGGCAATATCCAACGGGATTGGTGGGCCAGGACTCATTTTCTCAGAAGCCTCAACAAATAAAGAGCTCTCCTCATCTGTGTCTGTGCTCTGCTCACCGTCTGAATGTATTTCTGCTTCTACATCAATAAAACCAGCCTCTAGGTCCAATTTAGATACAGCTGACTCTGTGAAAGGGACTAATCCTGCCTTAATTGCATGGGCATGTGACTTCCTGTGCTTATACAAATTGCTCTTTGTCTTGAAAGAGAAACCACAAGGTATACATGGATATGGCCGCTCACCGGTATGGGACCTGATGTGTTTTTTCAGTACACTGGGTTTGGCACACGCCCTGCTGCAGTAGGGGCAAATGTATTTGCCGGGCTTTTTGGGTTTGTGCTCTTTCTTGTGAGCATCTTCTGCCTGTTCGATACTTTTCTGAGAGTATTGGCTATAAGCGGGGTTCAGACTCGAAATCTTTTTTCTAGGGTAACCACCACTGTGGCCATGGAGAGGAAAAGAAAATAAGTCCTCAGAGGCAACAGATGGCAAAGGGCCAGGGAAAAGCCACGGAGGGCCTTCAAGGCTCTGATGTGGCTTGTTGCTGTGCATGACCCCCTGTGGCAATGAGTGCTGAGGGAAAGAGAGTGAATGTTGGCATGAATAGGGACTCGGGCGATGGGGTGGGTATTGCTTCTCCGTGACTTGCTGTGCCACATCACTAGGGGAGGCCAGTTTCCCAGAACCAAAAAGTTGTGCTGATGCTGTGTCTCCAATTTGCTCAGGATCTATTTGTGGTTGCCGCTGTCCTTCTTGACTGCCAAAAGTGGTCATCTTAATAACAGCCGATTGTTCCTGTCTCCATCTACCTGACACCTTGTCAGTTTCTCCAGACCTTGAGGTAGCTGTTTGTCCTAGAGCTGTGTCCCCAGTGTCCATTTTGTTACAAGGTCTTAAGCACTAGTTCACTTGAAAGCCAGGCAGACTCATGGAGTATCTTCAAAGCTGTGCTTTTCAAAGCTTGCTTACTTCCATGTTCCAGGGTGTCTGCAAACTTGCCGAGTGCTCCTTCTCTTTGGAACCTTCCACATCCACCCCGTGGTCTTACGGGCATCAGATGGTAATGTCCTTGGACCAGAGCTATAACACAGTTCTCTCCATTGTAGAAACGTCCATCCAAAAGCTAAGTGCAAATCTAGAAAGATTTCTTATGACATTTGAATATTTTCAACCAGCATGAAATTGGGATGAATAATCTGGGAGAAATTTTGCCCATCAACTAGAGCAAAGTTTAATTGCCAGTTTCACTGAGATAAAATGATCTATAAGAAAAAGAAATGCAAAGAGATTGTCATAACAGTTATCAAGTTAAAAGCCAAAACCAATCCCAAATAGCCAGCCTGACAATTGGAAAAACTGAAACTGATTTTTACTCTAAGGAATATTTTTTTAAAAAGATTTATTTATTTACTTGAGACAGACAGCATGAGCAGGAGGGCCAGAGGGAAAGGGAGAGAGAGAGAATCTCAAGCTGTCTCCCCACTGAGCACAGAGCCCAATGTAGGACACCATCTTGTGACCCTAAGATTACAAACGAGATAAAACCAAAGAGTCAACAGGCTCTGCCACCCAGGTGCCCTTCCAAGGAATACTTTTTATAGCTGTTACATTAGTTTCACAATTAAAGGATATTAATTTCAAACATGGCATAAGTCATAAGCATAAATTTCTTCAATGTTTTAATTTTGGTCATCCTTTTAAATACACCTTAATTTTGGTTAGAAAAGTATTTAAGAGAAAGCTTTGGGTAGATATTATTTATAAAATCATAGGATTTTTAAAAGTCTTTATTAAAATAAATTTAGAGCTATTTCTAACCAACTTGTGTGACTTGCACGCTTAAATGTACTACATATTTCTCTAGACAGATTTTATAGATTAATATACATATGCATACATATATTTTACATGTAAAATAGATATATGTAAAGTATATTTTAAGGATTTCAATATGTATTTTTACATATATGGATATTTATGTTAACATACAATACAGATATATTTTATAGATTAAAACTGGTGATTAGCAGAGCTAGCCTAAGGCTATAAGAATTAAAGGTTGTTCCAGAACTTTGGAAAAGGCAGGAAAGTGCATCCAGATAAATAATTCTAAAACCTTCATAATATGAAAAACAAAACATATTTTGGGGACAGTTTAAAAATGTAATGATTACCTGATTGGTGTAGCATTCTTATGGACATGATTGTCTTGACGCTTCCTGGGTAGAAAACAAACGCAGTTAGGAAAAATTGTTCCATGAAACCACAACATGGATGTATATGAGGGTCAATTTAAAGTTCACATACATAGGGCTCACAATGCAATGTGCCCTAGGAAAAAAACATTAATCAGTAGCTGCTTTGAATACACTGTGCTAAAGCAGTAAACTTTATACAGATACTGTGTCCAAAAATAACTGAAAGAGAAAAAAATTGCAAAAAATTTAGAGTAGTATTTTCCAATATATTCTGATATATCAAAACATCTTAGTTTTTTTGACACAATTTGCTTGGTTCTAATTCCTTAATTTTTTAAAAAAATATTTTATTTATTTATTTGAGAGAGAGTGCAAGCACGAGCTGCGGGAGAGGCAGAAGGAGAGGGAGAAGCAGACTCCCCGATGGGTGGGGAGCCCCATATGGGGCTCTATCTTAGGACCTTGGGATCCTGAACTGAGCCAAAGTCAGACGCGCTTAACTGACTGAGTCACCCAGATGTCCCTAATTCCTCAAATATTAAAAAGTTGAAAGTAGCAGGGGGTTTTATTGAACCTATAGGTTTGCACATTTAAGTTTACATCACAACACATCAAGGAATTCTCCCAGATGGCCCTTAATGGCTCAGGGAAACTTGACAACTTAGAAACAATTAGATTTTAAGTGAACACTCTTCTTCCATAAGCAAATGGCCACTGTCATACCCAGAGGAGTCTGAGAACTTCAGTGCTCAACTGTATCAATGATGATGAAAACTGAGATGTTTCCCTGATAGGCAGGCTGGCAGTGCTTATCAAAGTAAGAAAGCACATGCACTTTGGCCCAGAAATTCCACTGCTGGAAATTTGTCCTTACAGATGTACCTGCACAATAAAAAGGTTGAAACTTAAAAAAAAAAAAAAAAAAAAGAGTGAGGGGAGGGGCAGAGGGAGAAAGAGAAGCAGACACCCCACTGAGTGCAGAGGCCTAAAGTAGGGCTTGATCCTAGGATCCTGAGATCATGACCCAGGCCAGTCAGACGCTTACCTGACTGATGCACGAAGATATGCATACAAGGACTGCTGAAATAAAATATGACTCCATCATAAAACTTAGCCATTAAAAAAAAAAATAGAGCAAAAAATACCCATAATAGCAACTCATCCATTAACATTGCATGTTAAAACTGAAAAACCAAAAAACAAACAAACAAAAAACCCCAAAAAACCCAAAAAACTCATTGCACCCTAGAATGCATTTGACAATCCCATTTGTATATAAGAGAAACAGGTGGTAAACAGAGAATTTCTACAGGGATGTCAAACAACTTTTAAGTCTAGTTAAATTAAATTGCATAAATAGAATCAGGGAGTCAGAAGTGGGGAGGAAAGAAATTTCTTACAACTTTTGGTACTTTTAGTTTCTTTATCTTTCCTTTTGCTGAGGTATGTGTGTGGGGGGGGGGGGCGGTGAGGGCAAGAGAGAGAGAGGAGAGAGAAAATCTCAAATCTTAGTGAGTGGAATTCAAATCACAATCCTAGGATCATGACCTGAGTCGAATGAAATCTAGAGTTGGGCACTCAACCGACTGAGCCAACAGGCACCCCTTGTTTCTTTTTAACATGAGCATATTCACCTTTTTAATAAAATATTGGTTAAGAAAAAGGATGTCACCATGCAAATGTACTGCAATTTCTCAAACTAAAACTCAAGTGCTGGTCTTGCTTCCATGTCCAATTCGCCCCTAATACAAACTGCAGTTGTGATGACAGTGACAGCAGGTGCACTCAGGAAGGGGACAGCACATGGGAATCCCCACAGGAACAGTAAGTCTTTTGGGTGAGAAATCAGTAGCCCCCAGATATTTATAGCAAGACATCTGTAATCAAAAGTTTCTTCTGCTAAGAGCCAGAAATTTGCAAAGCAGTAGCTGGAAAAACTAAACAATAAGCATCTTAACTTTGGTTTGCTGGGAAGTTTTACTATTGCATTGAATTTTTCCCCCATAATGATCTTCCTCTGCATCCCTTTATAGGTAATAAGACAAAACCTGAAAGAGAAGTAATGGCCTCATAATACTGTAATGCAAATTTACTTCCATCAGTTAGAGCAACTGTGCTAACAAGAAGAATATGCAATGCCAAACCCAAATTGACTGCATTTTTTTCTTAGTTAGCTACATATTTAAGGCTTATTTAGACACAACCACCATCAGAATTTTAAAGGTGAATAGCATCCTCTAAAATGGAAATACAGTGTATTTTCAATTCAACAGGAACATTTGTGAGTCTTTCCTTAACTAGGAACAGAGCTTGAACTGAATAATTTCTAAGTTACTTTTCATATGTAATATTTTACAAGACACTGATCTGTGTGCACAGATCAGTGCTAGCAATAACAGTGATAATGCTTGGGTGTTTATTACGCATTTACTATATGCCAGATACTGGTTGGTACAGAGCTTCATATAAGTTACCTTATTTACTCTTCATGACAACTCTATGCAATAAGTGTGATTATACCTATTTTATAGTGAAGGATGATCCTTAGGGAGGTAGACTGTCAGAACCAGAATCAAACCCAGGTTTGGCTCACTTCTAAGCCTAGAAGGTCTCGCCTCTCTCATCCACCTCTGCTATTTAATTTCTGTGTTATACAGTAGTAAATTAAAACCATTATATCCTAAACAACACATATACAATTCTTATTCACTAAGAACATATTGTAAAAAAGAGATGTACAAATTAAATTCACATAAAGGCAATACTATTTTTCTCTTAAAGAATGAACTAGAAGATGTAGAAAAGTGACATACATAAGATTCAAAACCTGATATTTCATGGTCAGAACAAAATTCCCTAGAACACGTAGTTGATTGTGGGATTTAAATTTTAGGAAAAGACTCTAATCAGAAAAAGTCAAATCGGGGCACCTGGGTGGCACTGTGGTTGAGCAACTGTCTGGCTCAGGTCATGATCCTGGGATCCTGGGATTGAGTCCCACATCAGGCTCCCCACAGGGATCCTGCTTCTCCCTCTGCCTATGTCTCTGCCTCTCTGTGTGTCTTTCATGAATAAATAAATAAAATCTTTTTTAAAAAAGTCAAATCTACCATTTTATTTAAAAATAAAATTTTAAGAATCAATTTTGCTGACAGTCATATAGGATCAAAAAAATCTCAAAATTCAAAACTTTGATCCCACTCAAAAAGTACATTGACTCAATTATGTAAATAGCTTCTGCCAGGGAAACCTCTTCCTTTTACATCTCTATGACAAGCAAGCCTACCTAAGATGTCCTATCATTTTAACATGAAATCAGATGATTGCTTGAGTCACACTCCCTACTCCAGATCACACAGAGGACCTTCTGTATGTATCTGAGTTAGAGGTCTCAGCAGGCCTGAGGATCCCTCTGGTCTAACTTCCTCTGATCCTCAATGTCTAACTTTTCACTTCAGTGTAAAGCTTAAGAATCATGAGAGAATTGGAAATGCTTCCTCTTTCACATGCGCCTTTTACGTTAGATTTTAAACATAGTTGATATTACAGTATTTCTCTTCAATACCAGCCTTGGAGAGGCTTCAAATAACGGCTATCCATAAAATCACTTTCCTTCTTCCAGTTTCTGAGGCATATGGAGACAACTATAGAGGGGAGAAAACATGAGTGATGGCTCCTTGGAGGAATATACTGATCATATTCTTGAACCATTAAAAATGTGGACTCCTTTTCATTAATCTCTTGTCTACAATGGTTTTATCTTGGAAATAGGAAAAAATACCCATGTATATTGTGTGTACTGTAGATCTGCTATTGGTTTGTCCCTTTAAAACCAAACAGGATTTGGGAGTATTCTACAGTCTCTTTGCTGCTCCCCTCAACTTTCAATCAGGAGAAGAACTCACTTTTAAAATCTTAAGGCTTTCTGGGCACCTGGATTGCTTAGTTGGTTGAGCATCTGCCTTCAGCTCAGGTTATAATCCCAGGGTCTTGGGATCAAGCCCCTCACTGGGCTCTGTGTTCTGTGGGGAGCCTGCTTCTCCCTCTGCCTCTGCTTGCTGCTCCCCCTGCCACTACTCTCTCTCTGTGTCAAATAAATAAATAAAATCTTAAAAAAATAATAAAAAAATCTTAAGGTTTTCAAAGTTGAATCCAAGACACAATGATGACATTCGTCTTTTTTTCTTAGATTATACTTTTACTGAGCAATCTATCAATAATGGTAAAGTACTGAGCTTGTGTTTTATTGTTTAAATGTATGAAAATGCTTATTAATGGGGAAATAGTTTCTTTGGGCCTCATAATATTATCACAACCCATCAAATGTACCTTGTATATACCTGCAGTTTTAGTTGCATTTTCTCAATATGGATTTACTTGGCACCATAAAAGACACAGTAATGTGGTTAATTATAGCTATATTTCTTTTCTACCATGTAGATATATCTCATTTTTCATATTCCTAAATATATGTTAAAAATAAATTTCCAGTTTTCCCAATCAATTGATATGTTTAAAAAATGTAATATTAGAGCAATCCTCATATGTAAAAAAAGAAAAAAAAAACCAGCCAGTTATTTCATTCTGTGAGATTTCTTTTTATGGTAACCAAACCCACACAGAATCATTTTTGGCACCCATTGCCAACAAAGGAGAGATATTCCAAATACAATTTCACATTCACATTTAAAATTTTCCCAGTATCTTTGAGTGCTACGAAAGGAGGGAGATACTTTGTTGGAGAATATGACTCTGGGGTTTCCTGTGGCTGGTGCCCCAGCCTGTAGGAGTCCTTCAGGCAGTAAAGACAGGCATTGTCTGGCAGCTTAAGCACATTTTTCAGAGGGGGATCGTGTTGAAAAAGATATTATCCTCTGCATGGCTATTACATAAAAGAGTTGCCAGTTTTCTAAAAGTGTGCCCTCTCCTTTGGCCACTCTTCATAGTCCCACTCAAATAAATTTGGCACCCAGTTAAATAATTTCCTCAGACAGGCCTTGAAAGGAAAGGCACAGAAACAGCCTCCCGTATAGACCTCAACAGAGGTCTCTTCAGGATAACAGCTGGGTGGGATTGGCAGAAAGGCAGACTTGCTCTGCAGTTGAATAAAGGCTTACAGTATCCAGGGTTGTCAATCTGGGATCTTTTGCTTAGAAAAACACTATCTTAGAAAAAAGCTTTACCTCAGGAAATTAATCATTACTTGAGTGGTGGCAAAAGTCAAGTGCGCATCAAATAATAACATCCTAAATAATAACAGTATAAAACGACTGGCAACAAACACCACCTTTCTACTTCCAAAATTTTAGCAATAAAACATTTTCAAAAATCAAAATGGTTATTTGGTCTTTTTTCAGAATTGGGGGAATATTATGCTTGTAAACAAATATACACATCTTAAAATAGCAATTACTGAATAAAACTTCAGAAGGCATTTCCATATATTTGCTTTTTAAATGCCAGAGATCAATTACCAAATATTTTAAGGAATACATGAGCATCTCAGGGCACAATGATGGTCTCACAAATCACTACCACATAGGAGGACTGGATAAGGGAAAAAAAGATCTACAAAAAAACCGTGACCATTGCCAGAGTCCAGCTGAATACAGACTTATTTCCACAGGATGATTAAAAAAAGGCACCATCCTGAGAGCCAAATTCATTATAAATGCTTCTTTTATTAGTAAAAATCCCCATAACAACCTTAGTTCTCCCTAAAATAAGCAAATTGCCAATACGAGGTGGATACTTTATATTATATAAAACTCTGCCAAGCAATTGAGAGAACTTTTGGAAAAAAGTAAAAATATTTTGATGAATACCCTCTAATTTGACATATGTTAAAATCCAATTTGATATTTAAAAGCTAATGGAAAACTAAACTATATTTTTTTCCACACTCGCTACACTGAGGGTATGATTGCAGATGTTTGTATCATTTGCATATTTATTTAGTCAAGGCATTTATGACTTATTTTGACTGCAGCCTACTAGTTTCATATTTTGTTCAAAAAGTTTTTTGCAATTTTTTTATAATTGTGGTTTTGTTTCCCCCGTTGTATAGCTAAAGTAATTAGGATTCACTAAGTAGAATTTTAAATAAAAATAAAGTTTGCCAGAAACAAATTATCTTAAATGAAGCTATCTCCATTAGGAGAATTATAATTAAAACTGGTTTGCATGATGCCTGGGTGGCTCAGTGGTTGAGCACCTGCCTTTGGCTCAGTCGTGATCCAGGGGTCCTAGGATCTAGTCCCACATCAGGCTCCCTGCATGGAGCCTGCTTCTGCCAAGAGACACAGAGGTGTCTCTCATGAATAAATTAAAAAAAAAACTGATTTGCAAAACAAAACTTTCACAACACTTTTCTCTCTAGAGGGCATACACACTGTTTCCTCCCAGATTTAATGACAAAAAAAGTTGGTTTACATATGGGTACATGGCATGCCAAAGCTGCTTTTCAAGTTAAATGTAAAAACAGTTATAGTAAAGTAATAAATTTTAGTTATTAACCTGTTATCCACATATCAAAAAACAGCATCACAACCATTAATACTTTCCACGATGCCGACTCTCCCCACAGGAACTCATGCACAACTTCGGGGAACCTGAAAAATGAACAAGAAGATTTTTTAAATGATGGTACTTGTAGCCAGTTTAAGAGGCATGCTTATTCTTCATTCACAGAAACTGCTTTCCTTGAGGAAAGAAAATTTGGAAGAGGATCTCTCAAGAAGACATTTTTTTTCCAAAGAAAAAAATTTCCTTTCTTTTAACGTAGTTCAAATCTTTTAAACAAGTACTTGTATTCAAAAGAGAATTTCCTATACCAGCAAAAGTGAAGGCAATTAGGAAAATAATGGTAGAGTTATAACTTAACATATCAGAGCTAGAAATTATGCCATGGCAGTGCATGACACAGTTCTGCCTTAAAGCTGAGATTCTCACAAAACTTCCTTTTGTGCATCAGCAACTAAACTCTACAGGACAAAGTCTCAGATAACCTCGTAGCGAATTCTTTTCTATAGTTTATTTCAGCAATGTTATGTTCTGTGCTAAAATTAATTTCTGAAATAAGAAGCCAAAACTAACCAAGTAAAATCCTTAGACTTAACAAGAAAAAAAGAAAGGGACTTTCTCAGAATTAATATTTATCCAACTTTAATCCAAAGAGATGCATGGAAAGTCAGTCAAACTACTTAATCCAAATAGATTCATCAATCAACCATCTTGAGACAGTTATCTCCCACTATAAAAGGTCCATATAAAAATATTACTACACGATCCTTAGATGGTTTTTGTATATTTGTTCATTTTTTTCAAATATTGCTTCTTCTTCCAGACAAGTTAATATCTCACAGGAAGAACTAAAGATTCAAGACATGGCAAAATGTGAATTAATCCAGTCCCACTTCATGTGAGCAAAGTGCTTGAAGGAAGTAGTTTGCTTTAACTACTCCCCTCCCCACCTTTTCCACATCACCACAGTAGCACTTCAGGACACCCTGTGCACTTTGAGACGTGAATCATTATATGCAAGTAGGCCCACTTGGTTCCTCAAAAGACACAAAAGGTACAAAAATAGCTCTGCAATTGAAGCAAGAACCTCCTCAGCAGCCAGATGAATGTGGGTGGTCAGATAAGATTCCGTTGCTGCAAAGGGCAAATTATTAAGCAAATGTTAGATTTATTTTCTTTTTTAAACTATGTTCTTCTTGCCTCAAATCAACCATTTGCTGGTACTTAAAATGACACTTGACAACCTCTACTATTTTCCAAATTGAAAAGCTTCATCAAGGCCAAGGAGCATGATTGATTAAACACTGAAAAAAAAGACATATATTCTATAAGATAATTAACTGTATCTATATTTTTAACAAACCACATAGCACCTCTTTTAAAAAAATAAGCTAATGTACTTTAAAAAAAACAACAACTCTATTTTGGAAATATGACCTAATCTAAAGTAAAGTATGGCATGCTTCAGAAAAAAAAATTAATAAATCACAGAGCTAGTTAACACTCAGAGCAAAATTCACCTATGACATAAATGGGCCAAGATTCTACAGATATAGCTATTTATAGGGAACAACAACTTGCAGTATTCAGTGACTACCTATGATTGGCAATCCCATAGTCACTAAACTAAAAGGTAAGCAGGAGGAGAACATAACCCTCAGAAGGCCAGCACTGAGTCTCACTCCTTCCAACTGAGTTGCAACTCTAGACAGGCACCCAACCTTTCCCTATCCCAGAAATCATCATTCTTGCCAACAGCTTCCACAGGCAAAACAGAGCACAAGAGTATCCCTCAGACAAGCTGTGACAGGGCAATGTTCCCAGTTCTGACTCCGCTTTTCCAATCTTACTTTCCAGGACTATGGCTACTGGAAATAGGAAACATTTATCTCATGACATGCATATTTATCTGGAATTTTAGACTAGAGAAGATCCCTCTTTCACTCAATAAGAGGATTCAACATTTCTTTTTGTCACATGACTTATAATTTATGACTTCTTTAATGCTTGGTTTTCTCTTAAAGAATGAAAATTCAATGGCAAGGGTATTATACTTTTTTACCTTACAGAAACTTCCAGGTAATTAGTATGATCTTAAAAACAAAGATCTGGGAGATATTAACATGAAAGATATGACACCAACTTCAGTGATTTCATACAAATAATTTTGTTGCAAATTAGAATCAGGAATAGCCTCTACAAGGGAGGCAATTATTACTATTACCGTAAAGACATGAAGGTAACCATCTCAGAAAAGTACTTTTGCATTAATTTTAAGTGAGTTTTTGTGCTTGTTTCTCAAAATATAAGAAAAATCTCCCCTTGTGTAGCTCTTGAGAATGTAGTGTGACAACTTAGGTTTATGTTCCCTAGAAATCAAGAGTTCACACAGTATACTCAAAAAATGGAATAAAGGAGGAGAGAGTTTCACATCTTTAACTATACTTTTAGGCTATTAGATTCATAAGAAGTCTTCAAGCAATGAAACTTTAATATTTAATAAAACTAATCATTTTATTTCAGGAAATAGTGTTAATGGATCTTGTTAAATATCCCCAGGTCATTTAAAATTCACTCCTAAATTTGGGGTGAAAATTATCTTTCAATTTACTAACGAAGCACAGACTGCTTTTTCTGTCACATACAGATTTATAGGAGAGTTCCTTAAAAATATTTTCCAATTTCCCCATCTCCAATTTGTAACAAACACTTGGAAATTTTGAGCATTATTGTTTCTGTCCCAGTGTTTTCTCAACCTTTTTACTCTTAAAAAGTCTTGGCATTAGATATTTATTCTTGGATGCTTACAAAGTATTGTCACTAAGCTAAGTAAGGAACATACATGCTATGTTTTTTTGTTTTGCTTTGATAGTAGATGATAGATTAGATAGATAGATAGATAGATAGATAGATAGATTTTAAAATATCCATTGTTGCTAGGATCCTTTTTTATTTCAGTTCTCTATTCTTCCACATTATTTTAAGACAAGTTATGGCTTAACTTGGCAAACTTCTTGCACAAATATAAGTTCCTTCCATCATTCTTGTTGTTTTTCCTGAGGTTAAACAAATGCACACTAGATCATAATTTTAGTAGAAGAACTGATAAGATAAACTGGCTGGATTTTAGATGAGAGTTGTCACAATTAAAAATAATTATTTTTATCAACTCTATGAAAAAATGGCAAATAGGATTGGAAGCAAGATATGATTCTTATATTTTTCACTTAAAAGAAGTGTTTAAATATGACATGTTTAAAAGAATGAACACTGCACTTCACACACTGAAGAAAAGATACTTAATATCTACCAGTAGTAAAAGAAATTCCAAAATAGTAGGTAAAGATGGGAGAAGGGTACTTAATGAGAAACATATGTTCAAGATACACATTATTATTTGCACCAGTTTTTTTAAGGGAGGCATCTTTTCCCCACATACACATAAAAAAAAAAAAAAGTAAAGAAATAAGCAAGCGAACAAACAAGAGGCTCTAAATGGACCCCTTGTTCCACCTCGGAGTATCTGGAGTGGCAAAGTATGAGGTACCTGGGAGGTGGTGGAGAAAGCAGTGCAGGTGGTGACAATACACACACGCACACATACTCAAACTCACATACACTTTGATGAGTGTGATAACTATACACTTTGGACCTTTGGAAACAATCTGTAAATGAAAGTGAAGGTTGGGGCTAGGTTTGAAATGGAAAGAAGGAGAAAAAGGATGAAAGAGACACAAATAGGAATAGAAAAAAGTAGTAATTTTTGGAACATGGGGCAATTCATTACGAGGACAAGGCAGAGGCTCTGAAAAGTCAAAAGATGTGTGTGGGAAAAGGGAGTTTCCACAAGAGGAAGTAGGAGCAAACTGAGTCACATTCACCTATTTTGTCTTTTTGTCTAGGGTTCTGGTTCTAGAAACTGCTTGTAAAAATGATCCCAGAGCTACCTGTGGTCTATTGCTGCTTCTCAGCAGGTAGTTGGTGCTGGAGCATAGACAAGATACAAAATAAAATAAAACATTGTGTAAATAAACAACCAAAAAAGTAGGCACGTGCAAATTAGGGATTATACCTTAGGCCTCCTTAACTAGGGTTTTGTTTTTTGTTTTTTGTTTACTATCTTATGACACTTTTAGGCACTCATTGGTGCCTACTATGTGCCAAGCTGTGGGCTACTTATGGGCGAAGTTCACAAAATACAAAACAGAAAAGGCAAGTTCTAAACTCTCCATTTAAGACTACAGAGACTGGCAGGGAGACATTTGTGAACAAATAAGTTCAATAAAGTGTTTTAGGAGCTTGGACATAAACATAAGCACAGTACAGGGAGACCACAAAAGAGGGAATGGTCAATTCTATCAAGAGAATTAGGAAAGGCTTAGTGAGGCAGTGGTACTAAGTCTTTACAGAAAACTATGCAAATGCACAAATGTACACAGTTCTCAATGTTAGGCTGAGAGATAAACACATTTGTTTGATGAAATAAAAATATAAGACTCTATCATTCCAGTTTCTCTCTAATTGTGTATACTTTTAGCATGGTCAAATGTTAGTTCACAGAGTTGCTTAAGGAATAAGGTGTTCTAGTTAATACCTTATGGCTAGGTAAAGACCACAGAAAGAATGATTTTTGTTTTAACATCTGCTAGTGATTATTTTCCAAAGTACATTAGCCTTCTCCTTGAGTTAATTAGAGTCTCCTGAACATAATTTAATCTTTCTTTGATGATTCAGTATGGAATAGTGCTCTCTAGTCCTCACTCTGCATCTGGGCTGTGATCATCTGGTATTGGCAATGCAAACTTCTCCCCACATGTGTTCCTAAATAAGCACATGTCATACTTTCCAAGATCACAGTTGTAATTGAGATTTGTTTTCTTGACTGCATATTTGATATCAAATAAGTCACATTTGACTAGCTTGTTTTAGGAGGAGATATATAACTATTCACTTCTGTGACCATTAATTTTGAGTCTCTTCTAAATCAAACAGGGAGTATTAAGTACTATGAAGCATTTTAGAAATCATCTATCCCATCAGCCAACTAACAGAATAAAAAGGTGAGAACCAGAGAAATCAAAAGATTTCCTTAAGGATTTATAGGGCATTATGATGGGTTAGGGCTATCGTTTAGGTCTTCAAACTTTCAAGTCAATGATTTCCCACTCTCTACACTACTTCCGCTTATTGAAATTTCATTAATCTGGACTAATTGCAGAAACTGGTTGAAAGGAATGAAAACTGAAGACTAAATAGCATGACCTTAGAGTAAACACATTATCATCCATAACTTCATAACTTTAAATGAATTGGTCAAAGAAACAGAATTATCAGTATCTCAAAACCAATGCTCCCATTGAACTGATTATCAATTTTTACAGAAATAAAATGAGTTCAAGGAAAATTTTAATGTTTCCAAAGTGAGTAAATGGTAGCAAAGTTAGTTGTTAAAATAATCAATTTCTACAAGTAGTACACAGTTTTGTAACAAATACAAAAATGTTTATTTAATTCTCGAACATTTTCCAGCATAAGCTATTTTGTTATCTAGCTTCTTATGTTCTTATAATTAAAAGCTTTTTTAAAGTAAGTATTTTAAGTTAAGTTATGAGATTATCTTCCCCAAAGCAAGGATAGCTTTTTCATCGACAGCCAATAAAAGTAAGTCCCTTGGTTCAGAATACCAAAATTTCACCAAGGAGGCCTGTGGAGATATAGTAACCCTATCTCCACAATTATTGTTTTTCTGGCAGAATGGTGTATGCTGCCTTGTTTTTTAAAAAGGGGCATCTAACGCCAGTTAGATGTTTTGTATAATTAAAAATCTTAGTATTTTTGGTGCAATTTTAAATGGGACTGTTTTCTTAATTTCTTTTTCTGCCTCTTCATTATTAGTGTATAGAAATGCAACAAATTTCTGTATATTGATTTAGTATGCTGCAACTTCACTGAATTCATTTATCAGATCTAGCAGTTTTTTGGTGGTCGTTACAGTTTTCTATATATAGGATCATGTCATCTGAAAATACTGAAAGTTTTACTTCTTTCTTACCAATTTAGATACTTTTTATTTCTTTTTCTTGTTTGATTTCTTGCACCAAAAATAACAAAATACTTAGGAATAAACTTAACCAAGGAGGTGAAAACCCTGTACTCTGAAAACTATAAAATACTGATGAGAGAAAGTAAAGACAATAAAAACAAATGGAAAGATACTCCATGCTCATGGGCTGGAAGAACAAATATTGTTAAAATGAGAAATACTGAAAGGGATTAAAGGGGAAAGGAGAGAAAATGAGTGGGAAATATCAGAGAGGGTGACAGAATATGAAAGACTCCTAACTCTGGGAAATGAACAAGGAGTAGTAGAAGGGGAGGTGGGTGGAGGGTTGGGGTGACTGGGTGATGGGCACTGAGGGGGTCACTTGACAGGATGAGCACTGGGTGTTATACTATATGTTGGCAAATCAAACTTCAATTAAAAATATATATACAAAAAAAAGTCCATATTGCCCAAAGCAATCACAGATTTAATGCAATCCCTATCAAAATACCAACAGCATTTTTCAGAGAACAAGAACAAATAATTCTAAAATTTGCATGGAACCACAAAAGACCCTGAATAATCAAAGCAATCTTGAAAAAGAAGAACAAAACAGGAGGTATCACAATTCCAGATTTCAAGATATACTACAAAGCTGTAATAATCAAAACAATAGAGTACTGTACAAAAATAGACACATAGATCAATGGAACAGAGTAGAGAGCTCAGAAATAAACCCATGATTATATGGTCAATTAATCTTTGACAAAGGAGGCAAGAATATGCAATGTGCAAAAGACAATCTCTTCAACAAATGGTGTTGGGAAGACTGGACAGCAACATGGAAAAGAAACTGGACTACTTTCTCGCACCATACACAAAAATAAACTCAAAATGGATTAAAGACCTAAACATGAGACTTGAAACCATAAAAATCCTAGAAGAGAGCATAGGTAGTATTTTCTCTGACATCAGCCATAGCAACATTTTTCTAGATATCTCTCCCGAGGCAAAGGAAACAAGAGCAAAAACAAACTATCGGAATTACATCTAAATAAAAAGCTTCTGCACAGCAAAGGAAACTATCAACAACACTAAGACAATCTACTGAATGGAAGAAGATATTTTCAAATGACATATCCAATAAGGAGTTAGCATATAAAATATAAAAAACTTATACAACTCCACACAAAAAATACCCAAATAATCCAATTAAAAAATGGGCAGAAGAAATGAACAGATATTGCTCCAAAGAAGACTACAGATGCCTAGTAGACACATGAAAAGATGCTCAACATTACTCATCATCAAGGAAACAAATCAAAATCATAATGAGATATCAGTTGTCAGAATGGCTAAAATCAAAAACACAAGAAACAGTAAGTGTTGATGAGGATGCAGAGAAAAAGGGACCCCTGTACACTGTTGGTGGAAATGCAAATTGGTGCAGCTACAGTGCAAAACAGTATAGAAGTTCCTCAAAAAATTAAAAATAGAACTTCAATATGAATCCAGTAATTCCACTATTGAATATTTACCCCCAAAATATGAAAACACTAATTTGAAAAGATATATGCACCCATATGTTTACAGCAGCATTATTTGTAATAGCCATGATATGGAAGGAACCTAAGTGTTCATCAATAGCTTCAATGGATAAAGAAGATGTGGTATATATACATAATGAACTACTACTCACCATGAAAAAGAATGAAATCTTGCCATTTGCAACAACATAAATGGATCTAGAGAATATAATGCTAAGTAAAGTAAGTCAGAGAAAGACAAATACCATATAATTTCACTTATATGTGGAACTTAAGAAACAAAATAAATGAACAATAACAGCAACAAATAAACCAAAAACCAGACTCTTAACTACAGCAAACAAACTGACAGTTACCAGAGGGGAGGTGGGGGGGGGGTGGCGATAGGTGAAATAAATGAAGAGGATTAAGAGTGCTCTTATCACAGTGAGTACTGAGTAATGTTTAGAATTGTTGACTCACTATGTTGTACACTTGAAACTAATATAATGCTGTGTGTTAATCATACTGGAGTTAAAATTTAAAAACTCTTTTTATTTTCTTGGTTGTGATACATTTTTATTTTTATATTCCAATTACTATTTTTACCCTTCCTTTCAATTCCCTCTATTCTATCCCTTAATGTTATTATGGTAGGTAAATAACCACTTCTTGCCAAGCTATCTTAAATATTTACTCTAACTAAATATTTGAAGGATAAAAACCAAAGGAGGATTATTTGAACTATACTCTAACAAGAAATATAGCAACAAAGTCATATTCCAACGACCTGTTTTCTCAGGGTTTACCTTTTATAGTGCTTATGCTTACTCTTTCGTTGCTATAGGTATACATAAATAAGGTAATAATTCCTTCTCCAATTTTCCTTTTACTCCTGGATATGCCAAGATTAGCATAAAGGCCAATGTTAGCTTTGGATTGTGTGAATAAAGAGAATGGAGAAAACAAATTGTAAAATATGTATTATTTTATAAGTATGCATAAAACAGGCTGACCTTGCCTGAAGGAAAATCTGTCTCTCACAGTAGACCCTCCCATGTCAATGGAAATAATACCAAAAGCAATGAATGCACAGTTGAAAACTTCAATTGTATTTCGTATCTCATGATACAAGCAATTCTCAGATGGGAGAAAAAAAAATTGTCTTCACTCTCCTTACATTAGGTCTACATACAATAAGGATCCCTGAAAAAAGAAATCAAGGCAAAGCCTCTGACACATCATATATATAACCTAACCAGATGGGCCCTGTCTGCCTCTAATAACCAAGCAGCTGAAATAATCAATTCTATCTCCCCTCTTGAAAATTCTTACAGAGTGAGGAAATTGACCCATGTGTCAGTGTAAAGGTATCCAACTTTAGTAAGTCAAAGAGCACCTCTTGATTTAGCACTGTCCCTGGATTAGTGAGGCACATAGACTTCAGAATTAGACATAATGTTAGCACACAGTAAACATCCTGAACCCCACTCAGTTATTATTGAAGTTCAAGAAAGCATATGATCAAAAAGGGCTGGAACAACCAAATAAGACTCAATAGAGGTACATGGTTCAAACAGAAGCCAGCTTTTATCCAAAAGAAATAACCAGAATACCTTTAAAGTTACCTATGTTATGTGGTTATTCAGATACTCTTCTAGTACTTTGATAAACTCTGAACAGCATTCATATTTTTAGCCTATTGGAATATATCATTGCCCACAAAGTTTAATGCTAGAAAAATACTCAAGTTCCAAGCAAGTGTTTATAAGATCCTCTTGAGATAATAATTCTGTCAAATAATTCCAGAATTCCATCTATATAGGCCCTGTAACTTAGCCAAATGATATTTTTTCCCAAAACTTTTACATAGTAATAAAATGAAATAAAACACTATTGGAACATAAGTTTCACATTTATTTGAATTTGAATCCATATATTACTGTTTTATTATAATATACATGTAATTTAAATATCATATATTGTATAAAATATATATATTGTATAACATATGAAAGTTAGATTAACTTCAGTGAACCTTACCAAGAAAGACTGAATTAAGAATAATGTGCAGGTGTGAAATTCAAAGATAAGTAAGACAAGATTCCTGCCTTCAAAGAGCTTACTGTTTTGTAGGCAAGAAAACCACATAAATAGGCTATAAAAGCAAAAGAGGAATAAAATGGTATTATGGATGCACCAAAACAAAAGGTTGCTTGGGAAAGCTATATTTAAGAAACACCATTTTTGGCCTTGAAAGGCTAGGATTTGGCAAGTAGAGATGCAGAGAAAAGGCATTTAATGTGGACATACTGTTCAAGAGAGAAGAAGGGCTGCTGAAGCAACAGTGACTGAAATACTTGAAATACTGGAGTTGAGGCTGAGAAGGAAAGGTGGTGGCAGACCATAAAGGAGCTTTATTTGGTAGATAATGAGAGCCAGCAGAGGTTCTGAGCAGATTGCCACAATCACAGAGACACTTTAGAAAGTTCACACTTATAGCTCATCACTTCCCATCTTTTTTTGAACGAATTTCCGCAAATGTGTAGCCTGAAAAAAAAATTAAGATTGAGAAGTTTGTTTTAAGACAAGGGAGATGAGAAGCTAAGGGGGAAAGATCCAAGTAATAAGATAATTAGTGGAATAAACTCTCAGAAAAGTGGGGGAGGGGTAGGAAACTCTAAAGCATAAATTATGGGATCACTTTCAGAAAGAAGAATGGAAACTTTTCTGTTTTAGACTGGAAGGACAGAAGAAATAATGAAGCAAGATTGCTCTTTAAATAGAGAAAAAAGAAATGGAGTAATTTCCTGAAGATGTTTTTTATTCTGCTCAGAAAAGTAGAAGGCTGATCATCTGATGAGGGGTAGGAGAAGGTGCTAGAGTTCATGAGGGCATCATGAGTTTAAACATCTAGTTGTCCTAAATTCTTAATCCGTTTAACAGTCCTAGGAAGAGCACTATTTGTTGTTAGGCTATTTAAAAAGAGGATTTTGTACCAGAATATATGCAAAATTTACCTACATTGATACATATACCCAAATAATATATTATCATATCAAATATCATAATAAAAGACTGCATTTATCTTTTATTTTTAATAAAACTCTGAGGCTGATGAACTATAAGCCATTCTTTGTGAAGAGTAGATTTAAAACAATTTTTAAAAATTTGTATACTGTTGGGTTTTTTTTTTTTTTTTTACTGTTTCTTCAAAACCACAGCTGAAGAGGTCTCTTATACTGTAAACGTTAAAGTTGATCTATATTGATTTTAGAACTCTGAGTTTCAGGAGATCAAACCATTAGTCAATATCTGGAATATACATTGGTTATTTTATTGAAATAACTGCATATATTCAAACACATTTGAAATACATTGAAAGTTTAACAGCCATTTGAATCTCTCACAGGACATGGGACAGCAGCTGGCAGAGTAGGAAGTCAATAGATACTGTCAGTTAAGTGAATAATAAAAAGAATTATATAAATAACTGTAAATAAGTGAATGAATGAACTGTGAATACACTGTATGTGTGTATGTGTATGTGTGTGTCCAGGACAAGATTTGCTAAATGACTGAAAAAAGCATCATAAACCCTAATCTATACAGCACGGAAGGGATCTTGGCAGGTCACCACCATATCCAACAATCAAGGACACAGAAACGAATTAAAACTTAGTGGCTGATCTGAGTGGATTTTAAGAAAATTGAGCATCCCAGAACCTTAAAGAGGATTAATTTTAGAATTTCTGGCTCTTCTCCAGCTACTAAACACAAAGAAAGAAAATTTTGTAAAAGCTAGATGTTATGTTAGAAATTTAGGTAGAAAAAAGTTAACAGAAATATATATATTTTTGCCAAATATTAAGTATAAACATCTAACTGCTTTAACTTTTCTTAAAGATCTCATCTCAATGCAGTAACTAAATTAAGTGATTAAGAGGCTTAAATGTTGTCTCTACCTAAAATGTAAACAATAAAATCTTAATTTAACTTGATTTCTCCAGTTTTTCAGTCTCATTTTCCTGCCTCCTTATTGATTAGAGTGGTCATTTTCATTGCTTAAATTTGTGAGATTAGATGTTGATTCTACATATACTTATGCCAAATATACAAATGTGAAGATCATTGAAAACAAGGGGAAGAAAGATGGTTCCTGGATTAGAACTTGAAGCCCTGAGGTAACACAACAACAAACCTCTACCTTTGCTCTGAACAATGGTCAAGACAAATAAGGCAATGTCGACACCAATGGCCCTCAAGATATAAAAAGTCACCCCCTGGGCACCTGGGTGGCTCAGTCAGTTAACCAATGGATTCCTGATTTTGGCTCAGGTCATAATCTCGGGGTTGTGAGAGTGGACTCCAAGCTGGGGGTGGAGTCTGTTAAGATTCTCTCTCTCTCCCTCTCCCTCTGCCCTTACCCCCTTCCTTAAGGAAAATAAGACACTCCTGGGGTTGTTCATGAATATTCTTACTTCTTGCAGTCTCAGAGTACATTTACTGCACTATCAAGATCCCAGTCTACATGCTAACTCCAAGAGAAGAATAGGATAGTATTGAAAGCACTGTAGTCAGATGGCCCAGTTCAAATAAATCATGGATTAAGTTTAGTAACTATGTGACCACAAAAATCTTAATGCAAAGGTAAGTAATAATATCAAATGTCACCTACCAATCCTATTCAATTGTGAGAATTCAACGAGACATAATGATTCAATGAACCCAAGGCACTTAGTAGAGTATCTGACACATGGTAATTGTTCAAGTATTATTGTTGTTATTTTTATAGGTTACAACTGCCCTCAGAGACTTAGCCTGGGCCTTGGTCACTCCAATTCCTAATGGAACCAGACTACAGAGCCAATCTACAGTGCCAGGCGACTGCACTGGATAATAGTGGCTCACTTAAGCCTGCTCTAGTAGTAACCTAAGCCCTTAAGCCAAACTATCATCATGTATGTCCCAGGCACAGGAATGAGGGAGGAGTGACTGGTTGCATTCCTCTACATGAAATTTCTCATAGTTGATAGTTATTATGGACTAAATGTTTGTATCTCCCTCAAATTCATATGCTGATGCATTAGCCCACCATGGGGCTATATTTGGAGATGGGGCTTTTAAGGAAATAATTAAAGTTGTAAGGGTGGGGCCATGATCCCATAGGATTAGTGTCCTTATAAGAAAAGACATCAGAGAGCATTCTCTTACTTTCACTTTCTGCATGCACACCAAAAAGAGGTCCTCTGAACATACAATGAAATGATGGCTATCTACAAGACAAGAGAATAAACACCAACCCTACCAGCATCTTGGTCTTGGCACATGGCCTCCAGAAACGGGAAAATGAAATTTCTGTTGTTGAAGCCACACAGTCTATGGTATTTTGTTATGGCAGCTTGAGCAGACTAATGTGATAATTAACAAACTTTTACAAAAGTACATGAAATTGTTGAGATGAGGGAGAAAACATGCAATGAATTTGAGAAAGAAAATCCATACTACTGTGCCAGTTCTAATACCTGGTAGTTGTGAAATCTTGGACAATTTATTTAGCATTTTTGATCCTTCTGTCTTCACTCAGAAAATAAAAACAAAAATTCTTCCCAATAATGACTGTTATAACCAGGATGTCTGTCATAGTAGGTACTCAATTAATTGATTTTTAAAAGACAATGAGATCAAGGGGGTATTCTGTGAGGAAAAGATCTAGTAATTAAAGATACTGTATCTCATAATTCTATATTACTACCTAAGGCAGAATATCGTAATATGCTGTGTTTCATTATGTCAACATTTAGAAAATATTATCATGTCCTAAATAATCACTTTTTATGGTATCACTAGTGATTGAGGTGATTTTTTCAATGTTTTAATCAACAATTTATCAAAGAAAATTGATGATGATTCTACACTACATTTTTTGTCCAATTCAATGGCTACTAAAACATATGTTGTTTGCTACTATAGACAAGGCCAGGTGTCTATTCTAGTTTACTTAGCAATTAAAAAGTTGTATAATTTATTATTTTTAATTGTCTAAAGTGATGACGTGTGAGAAATTTATCTGTTGTCAGCATCAAGAAAAATTTTATTTTTATTGAAAACTGACTTTATAGATGCTACATTTTTAAGCATATTTAGTGTTCCTCATTAGGATGGCTGCTAGAAAGCTAAGATCTAAATTTGGGGCCTTCCTCTAGGAAGTATATAGGCCTTCCTGGCACATATTTTGACAATAATATCATTTCTAGCTCCAAGTACTATTCCTACCTTTGTTTCCTATCATCTTGTACTCACAGTTACTAATATGTACACACATACACACCTCAATAATGGGAACAATTACAAAAAACATAGTAAATGCAGCTGGGAACTGTTTCCAAAATTGAATCTATTTGTATACTTCAAAAGTGTTTGGGCAGCACAATTGTGAAAATGAATTGGTTCCAGGAATATAAAAAGTAATGTGGAAACTCCCCAAATATTTGTCTTTTCCCTTTGCTTTAACCTACATTGATTCCAAGAAAAGAAAGGATTTCATAAATACAACTGCAAAGGTACATATAACACAACTCAAGGGAAACATTAATTATTTTTCCTTCTCTAAGGAATTGCATATGAATAATATGGAAATAATATGCTCAAATTATATTATCTTTGAGACATGGTCAAATTTCCAGCTACTGTCAAGGCTCAGCGGCAGACATGGTAAATGCATCTGACATATTCTTGGACACAGATAACTTACCCTGGCAGATCTACACACAAATCCTGCATGGTGTACTGAAGGGGTCGGATGAATGTTTTTTATTTGTTGAACATCCATAAGGTATAAAATCAGATTTGGACACATGTACTTGAGCAAGTTTAGAATCCATTTGATCAGAAAGCATTTCAAGTCTCAAATCAACCTCTACTTCTAAGCATCAACTATTCTAAATGTTACTAAAATTTTAAACAATGAATTAAGAGTCTAAAAACCATTTTCAGTGCCATTTTGATTAACCAATTTTATGTGATTTAATTTAATCTTTGTTTTCAAATAAATCCAAATACTAGATAATGTGTGGGATTCACAATTTTGGGTTTCAGTCAACACTGACCAGTATCCAATATGGACATACTGGCCCAATTTCTACTTTCTTCACACTCATATAAATAATTTGAAGAACACAACTTAAACAATGCAGCCAGATGTAATTCACCTTGAAAAAAAATTGAAAGCAATAAAAAAATATACACTTTTGTTTCAGCTTTAGGAGCAGTATGCTAAACTCTGCCATCCTATAAAGAAATGGTCTTAATTCACTGACTCCCTTTTACTGATGTTATTTGGAATCTCACTTCATCTTCTCTGATACACCACTGAAGAGCAAAGAATTTGCTTTAAAAATCTCATTAAGAATTCTTCCTTAGCACAAATTCTCATCAAAATAAACAAAAGTAGAGAAAAAGAAGCAAAAGCAATTAAGCAAATGAAAACACAGAGAAGATTGCAAAATTAAATATTTTATCATATTGTTTAATTTATCAGGCTTGCTCTGATTTCATTAAGGACCTTAGATAAGGGGCCAGAACTAATTTTATTGCAGCATCTGTTCTCTGATTTTAACATAAGAGTAAATTATTTGAATAGGCAGATTATAATACTTCTTTGAATTGATGAGTAGCAATCCAATATAGAAAAGAAAATGTTTTAATAATACCTTGCATATGTACATTACATTATTTTTCAAAGCTTATCATTTCATTCTCCTAATATCCTCCTAATGTAAGAAGAACATGAGGAAATTGAGGCTCAGAGATGCGAAGCCATTGTCACAATATTTCATGGGTCACACAGTCAGTGGGCAGTTCCCTGGTCTCCTGTCCCCCCACACAAGGCTCCTTTTGTGGACCAAACGGATCCTATAAATTAGTTTTAAGAGAGCATGTGTGGGATTTGTGGGCAGAAGATACAGGTTTAAGATCTCCTCTCCCATGTATTGACCTTGAGTGGTTTCCCTTACTTTCTCTGAGTTTGAATTTCCTCATATGTAAAATGGGAATAAAGATGCTGACCCCACTTTCCAACCCCTCTATTGGTAAGCCGATAATTTATGTGATATATGAAAGTCAGCTTGTCAATTTTAAATCATCAAATAGTAGATGTTATTGTAGATACTAATGAACAAAGCAGGTTTTTGCTAAAGAAACTAAAACAGAAGAAATTCAAAGGCCTGAGCCCTAATACTTCCTACTTCCCTGAGTGCCCTAAGTTCTACCAACATAGTAACCAGTCAGAAAGCTTTTTACACGACTAACGTGACTCCTGGATTGTCCATCAAGGTCAGCCCATTTTGAGAGAATAAGGGAGGCAGAAAATTGCAACCCAGGTGAAAAACTGTACAAACTTCCTCTTCCCTTGGTGTCATGCCTTCTTTGTGGGCATGCAGGTAGACCTAAGAAGTGAGAAACACCAACCAAGGTGTTTTAACCATAGTATTTGTGTGATGCCTTTGATAGCAAAGACCAGAGAACTTGATCCAAACTCTACAGCAAAAATATTAACATTGTTGACTCATGATCTGCAATAGTCCACGGGTAGTATGCTTTCAGGCTAGGCTTGATCCAGAGACTTGTGAAGCCTTCAGGATTTGGTTTATTTATTGAGATTCTTTTGACTCTCTTCCCTCTGTGTGTCAGATTTGTCTTTAGGCTGGCCCCTTTCCTGATAGTAGCAATGACAAAAGAGATTCCTAACTTCCTCTTTTCACCACCAAATCAAAGAAGAGAAAACTTGTGGCTTCTCAGGATGAAAATCTTCTTTCATGTTTGACAGGCACTGCCTACTATTACTGACAAGGCCAATTCAGAATTATTTATAATACTCTTCTTGACATAAAGTCACTACAAAGGAAAGGATTTTCCAGGCATATGTGTACATACTCTTCTGGCTCACCATGCACATATGTACACAACAGGAAAACTCTTATTCCAGAATAGCCCTTTGTTTACAATGTTGGGTGACATCATCTCCATTCACTAAATGATTTGTGCTCATTTTAGCTTAAAGTCCCAATTACTGTCTTTTTGAAGGAAAAAAAATGAGTAAATACAAATAACCAATATCAAAAATAAAAAGGAGGACATTACCACCAATCCTACAGATTCAGAGGATAAGAAAATATTATAAATAATTTTATGAAAATACATATGAAAACTCAAAGGGCAAATTTCTAGGAAAATAATTTAATAAAATTGACTCAAGAACAAAAAGAAGAAAGTATTTCAAATGTATTACTTTTGATGAGTTAACAACTCTTTCCTTTGTTCCATGTAAAGTTGTGAAACAATTTAGAACTAAATGTTTTAATTCAATTTGGATTAATTTGTGCAGATCAAATTTAGTTAATGCCTAAAACTATAAAAAAAATAAAAATTCACCCTCCAGAATTTTTGAGCATAACCATTTCATACTCTATTTTGTGTCTCATAGAGATCAAACCAAATAACAATATAGTTTCTTGAAATTTTCTTTGAGATGTTTTTGTCAGAGAAAAAAAAGATGACAAGAATATGAACACCCTCCATTTATAGTAAACCGTTGGTGAGGAGGTACTATTTATAAATGTTTTCCATACGATGTGCTTAGGGTTTTGGGTTCTGAGTACTATGCCCGTATTGTTTCTTTTCTCTTGCTTTTTTTTTTCTTATGAGTAAGGAGTTCCACCCTCAGGTCTCCTTTTCTTTATGAGAAAAAAAGACAGGAAAATCTACTTAATGAAACAAGTCATGATAGCAGATAATGAAGTAAGGTTTCCCACAAGCTTATTTATTATATCACCCTCCTATTCACTTCTCTCCAATTTCTGAAAAAAGAAAATGGATCTTATTGTTAGCACCTTTGAAGAGAAGGGATCATAACAGTCAAAAGGACCATGGCCAAAATTTTTTTGATAAAGCTTACGGTAAATATGCATGTGTATTCAAGGACAGAGCCTTGTCATTTTTGTGGACTAAGTATCACTAAGCAAATGTGAATATTTAAGAGTTTTTAACAGTGTCAGTGATTATCTACAATTTTTTAAGAACATGTATTTATTTATTTTAGAGAGAGAGAGCAGAGGGAGGGGCAGAGGAGGAGAGAGAGACAAAGAGAGAGAGTGAGAGAGAGAAAGAAAATCCTCAAGCAGACTCCTTGCTGAACAGAGAGCCCAATTTGGGGCTCCATCTCAATACCCTGTTTTTATTGTTTTTTATAAAGTAAAAATTATTAAATGGAGTATCTATGTTGCAAGAAGTTCTGTATGTATGCATATATATATAATGATATATATGTATTACATATATATATAATTGTGTGTGTATATATATATATATATACACACACACACATCTATCTATCTATCTATCTATCTATCTATCTATCTATATACATACTCTGGTCACTAGCAGCTGGTTTCAGAATCAATGAATTAGTTGAAAAAATAACATTTGCTAAAAGCAATCCCCCCCTACTCTACCAAAAAATTATCAATGTTCCAAACATCAGAGCTCTCCAGCTAACTTCTATCATGCAACCTGAAACTGTAGTAAAGTTCAGGGTGGTAGAGGAGCAAACTAGTGACATCAGAAAGAGGGGAAACCTCCAGGCTAAGATCTGGTTAGCGGGAGAGACCAGTCCCCTTGTAGGCTGGCAAGGAATCAAGACCAAACCCCTGACATTCAGCCCCTGACCCAGACCCACTGATTAATCTGGAATTTACCATTTTCACCTGGTACATGAAAATCCACTTATCACTTAATGTCAATGAATACTGGCTTCTCTTCAAATGCAGGTCAAACAGCTAAAGTCAATTTCCAGCAACCTCCCCCCCGCACCCCAGCCCCGAATGTGATTAAAACCTTGTTGCCCAAGAACTTTCCCAGAAATCTGATTAAGCAGCAAATATTTTCCCTTTTCTTCAGACTTAGTGTCTCAGCTGCAACACAACTGGATGGCAGCAAAAAACTTTGAAAATGTCTGCATTTGCCTGGTGTCAAAAAAACTCTTAAACATTCGCAATAATTGAGGCATGAAACCTAGGAAAGAAAGAGTCATCACATCCAGCTGCTGAAGTGTGTCTCTATTACTGCAATTTTTAGATGCTTATCAAACTTTGATGAGCATCCATGATATATTAGTCATTATTAGCACTTATTAAATAGCACCTCTGCCTCTACCATGCAGAGCACAGAATTTGAGTTTAATAAAGTGGGAAGTGGGCACTCCAACTGCCAGATGGCAGCTTCACTTGATTTATGTTTCTCTATGAAACATTTGAGTCCTATCCAAGCAACTCACCTCAAGTTTCTAAGTATTTGGTCTTCATTTTTATATATACCCAATATGCCTTAGAGATAATAAATGCATAACTAATCATAATGATTACATTTATGTATGAAAGTTTATAAAAGAATACATTTTCTTACTACGTAAAGTAGCTATTTGATGAGAAAGATTTCAACTTCCTTTTCAATTTCAAATTTTTCATTTTTCAAATTTCAATTAAATTTAAAGCTGTAAGTTAAAATCTTAGAAGTGGTTTCTTTTTATATCCTGAGAGATGATAAGCAGAAGAAAAAGGAGAATTTGGAATATTTAGGAGGACAAATTTCTCTAAGCACATGGAAAATATTCACATCTACAGAAATAATTTAAAGATCTGGTTTTCTCTCCCCAAACTGGAAATATCCTTCTGTTTTAGTACTGAGTGTCTCTCTCCAAGCTAACTGCAAGCAATCCAAACAGCACAGAACTTGTCATCTATACCAAACAATAGCTTTAGAGGCATCATAATTTTATCTTTTGATGCTTCATATTAATGAGTAAATAATAGCATTGTTTGACAAAGGCTGGTAATATAGTGATCATTATGTCGAAGCATCTACATTTTGAACAGACTGAGGTTGGCAGGAATGCCTTCACTGCATGGAGTGGAGAACACCATGCATGCAAAAGCGCCGGCCAGATGGCTCATACATTGGCTCAGCCTGCCCTTCCATACTGTTCTGATGCTGTCTACAGATCAGAAGGGAGAGGAATCTTTCCCGAAACTTCATCAACTATGTGATAAAGCAGGGGCCAGGATCAAAGAAAATGGGAACAAGGGGCTCAGAGATGCAAAGCTATATGTAAGGGTAATATGGTAACATGAAAAGAACACTGGATTACAGCAAGTACCAGTACATTTTAAAATATTTTATTTCATTGAATTCTCATGATACCATTGAAATACAACTTTTCTTATAGCTGAGAAGGTTCAATAAGGCCAAAGGACAGACAGAGAGTAAACATCGGGAACAGGATTTTAAGCTAATTAAAAGTCTTTTACTCTGGAACCCCAGTATCCCCACTGATCCAGATCACCTCTCATTCAGCACACTAATTCAGGTCCCCTGTTTATGTATGCCTGGATAAATCACTTAAAATTAGTGGGCCTTGGTTTCCACACCTGTAAAATGGACATCATAATTCCTGCCCTGCTACCTTCCGTAGTTATTTTAAGAATTAAATGAATTTAGGAACACCTAGGTGGCTCAGTGATTGCGTACCTTTGGCTCAGGTCATGATCCCTGGGTCCTGGGATCGAGTCCCACATGGGGCTCCCTTCAGGGAGCCTGCTTCTCCCTCTGCCTATGTCTCTGTCTCTCTCTGTATATATCTCATGAATAAATAAAATCTTAAAAAAAAGAATTAAATCAATCTATATATATGAAAATAATAGTACAATGGAAATCACTAGGTTGTGGGAAGATCTGAATGCTACATTCACGGCCCTTACAGTCACTGTTTTACAGATACCTTCATCACAGGCCTCTGTGTCATGATTTAAGTTCTAATTTAGGATTTTGATATTTCATGGACCTAAGGGGGTATCTAGTATATCGCTATTCATCTTTAAGTCTAAGTATACCTTTCCTCTCTGAGGTATCCCAAGTCTTCTATGATCCCTGAGGACAGACAGCTACTAATGATTTCATCACCATGTGCCATCATTTTGATGTACTTATCTCTCACGCTAGAATGGGAGGCTCTTGGAGGCAGGAATTCTATCTATATTTGTTAATGAATGTAGCAAATGTAACAAAATCCAAAATGCATGGTGGCTCATTTATAATGGTGGTCTAAAATGAGGGTCCTGATGGATGGCTCCCCTCAATCCAAGAACACAAGTTTCTTGAACCTATAGCCCACCATCTGCAACAAGGATTCCAAGGCCACTATGATTAGCCTGCTTCAAGCTGGCAAAAGGGGGAAGACAGGGGGGGATTTCCATGGGAGGGTTTAGGGGTCAGGCATAAATGCAGCACACAGCACTTCCACTCACATTCCATCGACTAAAACTCAGCCTCATGCTTCACTATCTGCAGGAGAGACCGTGAAATGCAATCTAACTGTGAACCCCAGAGGAGAAGAATGCAGGTCTGGTGAACAGCCAGTCAGGCTCTGCCACACTTATACTAGAAACTTCAAAGATACTTCCTGAAGGAACCACAGGTACACCCAAGTCTTAGCCACATAGATATGAAGGAGGGAGGGGAAGAACCATATATAAAGCATATAGTATTTAGATCTAATCCACATCAAATCACTAATTCATTGCTTCTCTTCCTTTTCCTATCATACCCAAACCCATATGAAGGATGAAAAACTACATCATCAAAAGAAAGAAGAGCATTATAAGCAAAACCCTAAATTTCCAAAAAAAAGGAATCACCCCATAAATAAAAGGAATATTGCAGAGACTAAATTCACTAGCAATACATAAAAGAAGAGGTGAAACATGACAGAGTCCACTTGCTGTTCAATTTACTGGAGAATTTTACACATTTATAATGCTAAGAGGGAAAGTCCTGTCATGTTGCTTTAGCTAAGCTAAACTCTACATCATAAAACCCTGATGTTGGTGCTTTAATATCTAAGTGGCTTTAATATCAGTTAAGTTTAAAAACTGATGGAATGTATGGATGAAAAAAACACTTAAAATTTTTGTTATAAGTAAAGGCAGTAGGTATGCCAAAAATGAATGCATGGTCTTTTAAGGCCATCATATAAAACTTTGTAGTAGGTAAAGTACTTTTTTGGAAGTCTGCATTTGACCAAGATTGGTATGTATTTGTTACTAAAAGAAACCTATCAAGCATAAGTTTAAATTGCACTCAGAAAGTAAGCCCATATGCCAGTGTTTCCTCATCACCTTGAAGTTCCAGGTGATGAAATGCTATGCTTCCTGTTCCAATCCAGAGAATCTCCTTCCTTTAGTGGAATTTGCTTCACTACACAAGCTCTCAAAATAGGCTTATTTCTGGGATTTTTCTGACTATATTTTAAAAGAGAAAGGACCTCAGTTTCACAGATGTTGGTGAAATAATAACAGTTGCACAGGCAAGGCATATAATTAGTTGAAAAAGAGGGTAAAAAAAGACCTCACCTACACTACGTGGGCATAAAGACTTAGGATGAAGTGTGAAACAGCTGCTGTCTGGATCTTGCACACTGTAACCAACACGGAGGCAAAAGCACCAGCTATACATATGTGCATGCACACATGTCACAAAGAGAAGAAATCCTTCCTAAACCCAAGACAGCACAAATGCCTACATTGAAAATAAACTCAGTAGTTACCTTCACCCCATAGGTGGCCAGGATCCAGACAGAGCAAAAGCAGGAGAGAGAAAAATGAAATGAATCTTCCCTTCCAATCAAGGGCTGCCCAAATCGCACGGAAGATATCTCTCTTCTTTGGTGCCTTGTGTCATTGCCCTTCACGCACCCAAGTCCTCAGGGATGGGAGCCTGGAAGGACTGGAAAGGGAGCCAAAATCTTTCATTTTCATATCAACTTTTGTTTAGCTCCTAGGGGTTTCAACTTCTAAGCAGAGCTCTCAACCATGAATATCAAAAGCTATTTTTCACCTATTTCCATAATCTCCTTTGATTATTTTATGAGATTTATGAGCCAGTTTACAATGAGTTCAGTGAACTCCAGTTCAAATTTTAATTGCACACGGAAGAGCAATACCGGTTTATTTTTACCCAACATGTATAAATTCCAATGGGAAGATTTATTAACAGCTTCAACAATCATGTCTTAGTGGCAAAGAGCTCAAAGGACTTGGGAATAATTATAAATGAATACTACATATGGTGGTGGCCTGGCCACTCATTCAAAAATTGCATCAATACTGAACCAGGTTGACTGTCCCACAGAGACTGAGTTTTGGAAGGTATGTATAACAATAGGCTCACACTGTCCTGATCTAGCTTGATACCAGGATAAATCTTAGAATATCAAGGTACACAATTCTCGTCCCTTTGGGACAAGGCAGATAATGAAAATGTGTGGAATGGCATGGTGAAGACATGAAGAAGAGTAGTATCCAAGAACCAACTGAAAAATGAATATCTAAATATCTAGATTTCATATGAATTTAATGTGATGGACTGCTTATGACACCCCCCCCCCCCAATTCACAAGTTGAAATCCTAAGCCCCAGTGGAATGTTATTGGGAGATGGAGTCTTTGGGAGGTAATTAGGTCATGAAGGGGGAGCCCTCATGCTAGAATTAATGCCCTTAAAAGATGAGAGCCTGCATTCTCCCTCTCTCTGCCATAAAAGGATAAGATGAGAAGATGGCCATCTGTAAGCCAGGAGGAAGGCCTTCACCAAGAACTCAACCATGTTGGCACTCTGATCCAGGACCTCCAGAATCTAGAACTGTGAGAAATAAATGTTTGTTGTTTATATCAGTCTAGGGTACTTCTGTTTCAGCAGCACAAACTGATTAAGACAAATGGTTAATGGGATAAGGACAAAGCTGACATTCTTTTAAGAAAATATGGCAACCTAACAAGAACATTTGCCTGAATATAAGTCCATTTCACCTCAGCATGGAGAAAGGCTGAAGGAATTATCACAGGAAAAGTGCTAGAAAATTACTTTGAATAGACTTGAGAAAGATGAATGGGGAATATCAGTCCTTTAAACTGATTACAAAATTTCAGCTCTTGTCCAAAAAATAAAGAACAAAAACAAGAAACACATACTCAACAAAATCCCTTACGATTGCACTAACAGAACGTCACTTTGTATGATGCTAGATTGTGAGGTATCTATCCTTTCAGTTAAACTATATGCAAAATGTACACCAGGTAATTGAATAGGAAGATATGCTGTAAACAGAAGAGTAATTATGTGAGTACGCAAGGGCCAGCAGGCATCCTTAGGGAAATAAGGAGCCAAAGAAGCAAGATAAGGATGTACATGATCTCGTGCCACTTCTAGTTAGCCCCAGTGTAAAGGGTATTGCCTATATTCCCCCTGCAGGAAAAGGGAATGTTCCTTTTTAAAGCAGCCCTCCAAATCCTCCCCATCCCTCAGAGATTCCAACAAGCCTCAGAGAATATAATGGTAAAAAGCCAGATCCTGGGATCCCTGGGTGGCGCAGCGGTTTGGCGCCTGCCTTTGGCCCAGGGCACGATCCTGGAGTCCCAGGATCGAGTCCCGCGTCAGGCTCCCGGCATGGAGCCTGCTTCTTCCTCTGCCTGTGTCTCTGCCTCTCTCTCTCTCTGTGACTATCATAAATAAATAAAAAATTTAAAAAAAAAAAAAAAAAAAAGCCAGATCCTAAAACAGGAAGCTTTCACACAGAACTTGCTCTTCCCTTAGTGGGAAGACAGGAACACAGAGGAAAAGGGATCCTGCCTTTATTTGCTCTTCACTTGCTCTCTGATCAAGTAGGGCAGAGTTTTACAGAAAGAAATCTTCCACTTTACTTCTGGAAGAGGAGCTTATTCAGAAAAAAAGGCTACACAGAACAGTTTTCAGAGAAGATCTGAGAAGCTAGGTGTCTCCTGGCCTAGCTTTATCCTTTCATAAACTTTTTGAGCTCATTTTTAGGTATATGAGAGCTCTTCTGACTCTAAATGTATTTTATTATGTTATCTACAAAGGAACAAAGAGGAATTTGGTAGAGATTCATGACGCACAAATTATCTGAAATACCAAAATCCTCATCATTCACTCATTTGTTCACCAAGTATGTGTTGAGCCCATATCATATTTTAGATGCTGTGTGTAGTTCCTGGTTTATCCTGGGGAAACAAATAGACATGAGCTCTGCCCTAGAGAAATTCAGTCTGGTAGACAGACCTCCCATCATAGGTTAAAACTACTATTCTCCACTTGCATATAGCTTAATATATCTACACATTAACTAATTCTCTCATTAAAAAGGCAGATTTTAGATCATAGTCAATACCATTAGGACCTTAGCACCTACTGGGCACTACTTTGTCAATAGTCCCAATGCACTGTTAGTACTACTAACACACTCAGTAGAGTTTGGAGAAATAAGATACAAAATGGTTTTTATTCTCAAGTAGTTTACAATCTTCTTTAAGAGACAAAATATCTATATGAAATATAAATAACAATAAATATTCCTAACTGCAAATATTCCATAAATAGGATGCCCATAAAATTTGTTATCCAAACCATTTCATTTTTTAGAGCAAAAGGGGGCGCTATTAATACTTAATATTGGGACTTCCCCTGGCAAACCAGAGCCTGTCAACTTCTTAAAATAAATCCCCTTTTGGGGAATGAATTCTGCAACGTAAAAACAAAATTTAGTTTCTTCCTCAAAGAAGTACTAATGGAATATTTACTATATTTGAAGCCCTATGATAGGCTCTTTTAGAGGTAGGCTTAGGAAAAGAGCTCACAAAGATAAATAAAACACAATGCTTATTCCCAGAGAAGACATAAAAATTGCTCACGTATTCTGAATACATATCATGTGACAGATAACCCAATGCTAAGCCTTTGCATACGTTATCTCGTTTAACCATCAAAACAACCCTTGGAGATAAGTGGTATTACTCCCATTTTACAGAGGAGGTTTATAGGGGTTAGGTAACTTGTCTAGGTAGCTGACATTGTAACCAGGTATGTCCCACTGCAATGACTCAGCTCTTAACCTATGACAAGAACTACAATAATCCAAAGGAGGAAAAATTGTGTTTGTGGTTGGAGTAATGTTGGATAGCAGAATGAAGGACAGTGGTATTAGACATGGACCTTAAAGAGTTAGAAGTCTTTTAAAAACAGTTATTAAAGGGGAAGCAACCCAGGGAGATGGAACAATGAACCAATAGCCCAGAGATGGGAAATAGTGGGTGAGCAAGGAGCCAGCTTGACTAGTACTTTGTACTTTTGCATAGAGGAATTGAGAACTATAGGCTGGAAAGGTCAGCTGAGGCCACCTTGCCTTCATGTTTAATTTAAGCAAATATGAAACTCGGTTTGCATGCCCTCAGTATACTCTGTATTTAATTTGCATCGAAGATGACCAGTGCATCCAGATCAAGGTATTTTGAAAGCAGAATGCCTCATAAGGCTGGGCTAAAGGAAGTAGCCAGAAGGAAGACCAGCAGACATGTATATCATCCAAAGACAGGCAATGGTGCCAACTTGGGGCTGGACACAGTCCTAGGAAATCCCTATAAGTTAAAATTATGTGAATCAAACCATATTTTTTCCAGAGAAACAATGTTATAATGAGGACAACATTTCATATCAATTGTTCTAGTAAGAAGCACCCCAAATACTATAACCATGGTCCCATAGCTTATATTTACCAAAGAATAATATTTTCAGTGTGTACATATAAATTAGAGGATGTCACAGTCATAATCTTAATGAATTGAAACCATCCTCTGTACATCCTCTGAAACAATGCCTCTGTAGGACTGGGAGGTGCTGTGGGACTACAGGCCAAAGTGATTCCCAGGAGGAAAGCTATGCACAAGGCCACAAAGCCCACCAGCTGAAGGAAAACAGCCATGGACAGAGGGAGTGACCAGGGTCCCCAAACATGTGGAGTCACCTTTGGCAAACTGCCTGGGGTAATGGAGCTACAGGGGTGTCTCCCTATCTCCAAGGCTCCTCCCCCTCACAGACCTAACCCCTACACTATGCTGCCACATGAAGCTTCCCAAAATAATATCTCTAATCTTATTCTCCTGCTCAAAGACTTTCAGTGACTCCCCATTTCCTACCAAGTTCCAATCTCCAGGACTGTCATTATGACCCTCCAGAATCTAGTTTGTATCTGTCTATGCACCCTAATCTTCTACTACATCTACTCCAATAATCACAGCTGTAGAAAAGATGACTTAGTCATTATTCTTGAGCATGGCTGTTCCCATCTTTATGCCCTTGTTCAAGTTATGAGCTCTGCTTGGCAAACTCTCCTTAGCTTCTTCATCATGATCTATCAACCTACCTATACATATGATTCAGCATTTGTGCCTGCTCTTCCACAAACCTGATACATAATAAATGCTCTGTATATATCTGTTGGATGGACGGATGAATGAATCTCTTAACTGGTAGTCATCATTCTCCTGTCAATGTCCCATAGTATACTTCTGTTCCTTTTGTGAAGCTCTCTGTACAATCCCTTCTTTCATAAATATCTGAATACAGTTCTCTCTCTCATTACATGGAAGGCCCTTGAAGTGTGAACTATATTCATCTTTGTATCCCACACAACTTTCAGTGCAAGGTCGTTTGTAACATACGTGTTCTATGATACAAGAAATAAGGCGATATGGTGTACTTAGCAATAAGTGGCAAATGTGCATAATAGCAAGTTTAATACATGTGAAAGATAGGTGCTAGGTGCAAATGAGTACTTGTGTCAGTAAATGCGTCTGAGTTAGCCTTAACTACAAGCAGACAAAGGTTAGGTATCTAGGCTGAAGTTAAATTTTGCTAGAGACAGTCATGGTCATCACCTTCTACTTCTACTTTAACATTCCATCTCTTCCTTGACCCCTTCTAAGAACATTCTCCCCACCGCACTCCCTCAAAGATTCTAAGTACCCCTCTCCATGCTCCCTAGGCACTACATGCATGAATACTTCAAAAGCAAGGCTGGCACACTACCATCTAACTTTTGCTCCCTGTGTCTCTACTCAGTGCAGAGAAGTCAGCTTTACTCATCTCTATAATCCATCATCCCCAGAGCAGGATCTGGCCCACATTTGGCTCTCAATAAGTTTCTTAGCAAGTACTTTACTTTAGAAGTACTTAGTTTATGTACTAAATACTACCACTAAGTACATTTATCACTGTTGACTAACTTAGGACATGTCGTTAAATCTCCTAGAGTAGTAGAACTTAATCTGACAGCGGCTCTGCTTCTTACTAGGGATGTGATCTTGAACAAATCACTTGTATCTCTGGGATGATTTTCCAATGTCTCCTGTGAAGATAACAGTAATCTACCCGGTAGCCTGTGGTGAGGGCTAAAGGTTATGTAAATAAGGAACATAACACAGCTTCTGGCAATTAATTAGTACTTCATAATGACAGCAATTGCAAGTATTACATTAAGAGGACAGGTAGAAGTAAATATTGATACATAAGTTTTTTCAATAAATAATAATTTTTAAAATGTTTAGTATTTTTTTTAATCAAACATAAAAATTTGATTTAGGAACCCATACAGACATAGACTACATCCTTGGGGCTATGTTATTTATCATGCTTCCAGTAAGAATCTCAATCCAACTGGCAAAAAAATATAATGGAATTTAGAGGGGCTGAATTGAGCTGATGGAAAAACAGGCAAAACATGGTACAAGAGGTAAGATTTAAGGTCTGTCTTCAATCTGATTTCTGTCCCATGGTTTGCCAAGGAGAATTCAAAAAGAAAATCAGTGGGGAGGAAAGAGGATGTTTTCTCAACATTAAATATTAAAAGTGGATCGATAAGAGCACTTCATATCAAGAATTCTTCATCAGTCTCCATGACTCCCAAACATTAAATATGTAAGTGGTACATATGTATGCCATATTGAGAAAAAAACAATGTGGAAAATGTGTATCTGACACAGTTTCCAAGGAAAAGAATCTAGTGTCTAGCTTCCTGTGTAAACAAATGTCATCACATTCAAAGAACAGTACATCAGGAAATTCTCTGGAAGATGTCTATGTTTTCATGAGGGGTGTGTGTGTGTGTGTGTGTGTGTGTGTGTGTGAGAGAGAGAGAGAGAGAGAGAGAGAGAGAGGGAGAGAAAGATTGAGATCTGATACCATTCCACCACAGAATGACCTTAGAAGCACTGTAAGACAAATCATTAAAAATGCAACACATGCAAACTCTCTTCTATTGTAGATGCAGAGAAGTTAGTGAAAGCAAGATGATCATTTAAGATCAATTTAAGAAACCTGGCTTCTTACAAATAGGAGAAAGTAGGTGGATTTGTCCAAACCACACTATTTACATCTTCTAAACCCTATCATTTTGTGCAATGGCTAAAATTTCATGCATGTCACAAGTCTTTCCCCTCCTCCCCTGCCATACAATGTGGCTGCTTTTAAAAATTCTGATTGAGAATAAAAGAAGAAATTCAGAATTGAATTTAAACCACACAAGTTTTAGTTTAAGTGTTTAAAAATGGATAAAAGTTTTCAAAAAGGAAGAGCCAGCATCATGCCATGAAAACACTTCCTAACACATTCTCTAACAAAGATTTCACAAACCTAACTCCCTATGATAGGTGTGTACATGATGTTAAGTCCTTTATTTAGCAATTATCTAATATTGCCTTGAATTCTTCAGGCTAATGCATATTATATAAATGAGTAAATAAGTACTAAAATAAGTCTTGACTCAGCCTCAGGATAAACATGGAGTAGCAGGCACCAGCCATTCTCCTGCCTGCAAAGCACTATAAAGGTAGACAACAAATGATATGAAATGATAGCTCTCAACATACTGGATACCCAACAGCAAATGACAGTGATTCTCATAAGAAGGAAAACCAATGAAACGAGCCCTATATTACCCTCAGCTTACTACCTAGAGAAAGTTTTCAGCATGGTCAGGAATGGGGAATCTTAGGAAGAGACCAGTGATCTTCTCATGTTGAAGAAATGGACATGGGAGTGCTGGGAACCTAAAGTGTCTGGAGATCACAGAGCTTGGTGAGGACAGCACTGCACAGAGAGCTCCAAAGATCAGGATTCAGTAGTGTACTGACCAGCATACGCATATGAAGAAACCACCCTCAGTCAGGAGAAACACACTAAAAGTATGAGAGGCAACAGTGTCCAGTACTCACAAAGGGCCAAGAAGACTGCCTGTTCCCAACAACCAGAGTTGATAGCCTCATAATTCATGAAACCATCAATTAGAGTATTAAGAAGGATCTTGGTTTGAGTTGGGGGGTGGAAGTGGAGATTAACCCTTGATAAATGCTACCATAGTCTTACCTAACGAAAGCTTAAAAGCAAGATCTGAAAGGACCAAACTATTTGCCTAAACTCAGGAATATTTTTAGGAATAAAAAAGTCTCTGGTGCCCAACAAGGTAAAATTCTAGCACCCAATAAGAAATTATCAAGAATGTTGGGGTGTCTTGGTGGCTCCCTCTTTTAGGCATCTGCCTTTGCTTCATGTCCTGATCCTGGGGTCCTGGAATCGAGCCCCATATTGGGCTCCCTGCTCAGTGGGGAGCCTGCTTCTCCCTCTCCCACTCCCCCTGCTTGTGCTCTCTGTCTGTCTCTCTCTGTGTCAAATAAATAAAATCTTCTAAAAAAATTACCAACTAAGCAAGAAAGTAGAAAAATCTGACCCATAGCAAGAAGAAAAATTAATGGATCGACACTGACCCAGAAATGACACAGATGACAGAATTAGTAGAAGAAGCCATTGAAAGTTATTTTAACTATTTTGCATATGCTCAAGAAACTAAAGAATAAATATGTTAAGTAGTAGCAATATGTAGACATTAAAAAGGCCCACATTGAACTTCTACAGAGGACAACCTCAAACTGGGATGAAAAATACACTGGATGGCAGACTCAACATTATAGAAGAAGACAGCCGAACTTGAAAATATAGCAATAGAAATTACTTAAAATGAAACAGTGAATCGAAGTACTTGGCCCTTCTCAAAGTCCACAGTTCTAAAACTGCGTCTGAAAGTTAAATGAGGCCAATTGTCTGGAGGCTTAGATGAAATTCATATATAGTTGGAGATACACGTAACACTATGAAAAGAAAGTGCTCAGTTTTCTATTAATAAAAGTATATGGCTTTATAAACTAGTCTCACTTTATAATCTTTCTAATGAAAGTTATACACAGTTTATAAGCCCTGGCACCTGCTAAAGAACCTTAAATGAAGACTAACCAAACTTATAAATAACTTTACAGTTTTAAATAACTAGTTTGACTTCACTAGCTATATATATATATATATTATATTATATATTATATAATACATATAATATATGGATATAATGTACATAGATTGCAATTAAAAAAACACCCTGGGGAGACTATTATTTTTCAATGATCATAGACAATTATATTAATGCAACCAAAATGGTTAGGAGGCCTTTATTTCACTTGAAGAATTAATGTTCTTTGTCTTTTTGTTATTGAGTTTCTAACTGAACCATCCTTTGGCTCATGTACATCTCCCAGTTTCTGTTGTTGAATATTTTGGATTCTGAAAATATCATTCACACTCAAGATTTAATTACTCAATACGTATGGATGAGGGGTGCCTGGGTGGCTCAGTGGTTGAGCATCTGCCTTCAGCTCAGGTTGTGATCCCAGGGTCCTGGGATTGAGTTCTGCATCAGGCTCCCTGCAGGGAGCCTACTTCTCCATCGGCCTATGTCTCTGCCTCTCTCTCTGTATATCTCATGAATAAATAAATAAAATCTTTGAAAAAATATTCATGGATGACACACATATTTAGTTAATCTTCATTCATTTGCCCCTTTAGTGGAGTAAGAAATAGAATATTGTTAAATCATTTAAATTCAATAATTTAGAAATTACAAGACATTTAAATCTGGATGCTTCACCATCATTTCAGATGTTTCATAATAGAACATAAATTCATCATCTCTTCACAATCTTTCCTTTATTACTTCATTGGATGCCTTGTAGGTCCATGGCTGGTCACTGGAAATAGAATGAGGAATACGACACAACCCTCAAAGAGTTGATGCTCTAGGGTCAGATGGGGGAAAATAATTGTATACCATATGTGCGGTCAAGTATGGACAAAGCACTATGGGGGCAGAAGTGAGAAGGTGACTAACTGCAGAGATGAGGGATGAGGGTGACCTTACACCTTGAATTATCTGTGGAAGTTCACTACTGGAGAAGTCAGAAATGACATTTGAAGCAGAGGAACTAGCAGCTATAAATGCATAGAAGCATAAGGAAAGGAGATAGAGTTTAGGGGTAAATGAACACGGGTATGATTGAGGTATGTTATGTGTGGTATAATAGTAAGATGAGAGAAATGATTTGAAAACTAAAAAGTAGGCCAAGATATAAAGTACCTTGTATATTATGTTAAGGATTTTGGAATTTATCCTAAAGCAGAACGAGGGTTTCTCTTCTAGGAACAAAATAGCTTAGGAAGCAGTGTGGAGAACATACTGGAGGTATCTGGGCCTTATGGCAAGGGCACCAGTCAAGGGCCTCCTGCAATAGTTCAAAAAAAACACAGTGATAAACTGAATGGGATCGAGGGAGGAGCTGCTGATGAAAGGGGTGTTTAGGAAGAAGAATCGATGGAATGTGAGAACCAAGAGTATATGCCTGTGTGACATGAAGGTGAGGAAGGAGTGAAGAATAATTCCAGGGTTCTAGCTTGAATGGCTTATAGGGATGGAAAGGCTTTTCATGGAAAGACGGAGGAAGGAACAAGCATTAAAGGGAAAATATAGTTCTGGACATGTCTAATATGAAATTGATTTGATTGGGCAAGTTAAGCAGAGACATCTAGTATACTGTTGGAAGTATGGAAGTAAGAACCTAGAACATTCACTACAGAATAGCAGCCAAAGAAATGAAAGAGGATACAGACACTTAGTCCTTATAAATATGTAAAGTGATAGAGCCCTCTAATAGAACACTGCACTGTAATGCCTACTGGGCTGATGGAGGGCAGAACCAAAGACAGAGATATAGAGAAGAAGTGGTTGGAGAGGCAGGGTGAGAGTGAAAACCAATGGAGAAGAATACTTCAAGGAGAGAGTCAAATGTGACAGAATAGTCATAATAAGTAAGAAATGAAAAGTCCCCACTAGAGCTGCCAAAGAAAAGATCACCGGTGTCTTTAACATTAATAATTGCAGGGGAGTAGAGGTGTTGAAGCCAGATTCCTATGAAGATACGAGGTAAAGAACCTGGCATCACTAATACAGATTAATCTTTAAGAACTTCAGTGATGGAAGGCTTAGTGAAGCAGATTATATGAATGTTAATAATTTCCAATTTTAAAAAGTAATTACGGAGACTGTTATCTGCCAGGCAGTATACTGAGCACTTTATATGTATTATCTTTAATTCTGGAAAACTTAGATGTTTCTAAAACATTCTTTCTGTAATGCCAAATTTCCATCACATTGCTAATCAAAGCAAAATATCCATCTTGGTTATCTGTATTCTAAGAGTAATGACTGTGTCTAATACTTTTTTTTTGGTACCATCCAGTAAAGTTTAAGGGATGTAGTAAAAGCTCAACATCCTTTAAAAGTCTTAAAAATATATTGAGTGCTTGCCATATGCACTACTTCATATTAGACATTAGAGAATATTTTTATTACACTATCCAATTCTACACAAGTTTAGAGGCTCATTGAAAAGACAAGACATGCAAGTGAAAATTTAAATTACAGCTTTAAACATCAATTAAGTGCCACTACATTTATAATAGTACGATATGAGTTCAGTAAGGAGAGATTGCTATGAGCTAGTGTTGGGAAAGAAATATTTATGCAGCTGGTAGAAGTTAAATAAAGGCTTGAAAATTCTGACAGGAAGAGACAAGACTTTCCAGGAGGTGGAAATGCCTGGGTGAAGGAACGGTTGTGCATCTCATGAAAGCCAAAAATTCACAGCCAATGATTTATTGAACAAAATCTTCAACTGTATTGCTCTTTGCTCCGAGTTCAGCCCATTTCCAACATGTATTTTTTTCCTTCTGTATTTGTCCTAAATTCATCTTTTTATCTACAACTCATGGGCACAAGCCTCTGTTCATATTGTTCCAACTATGACAATCCCCTCATCACTCAACTCCACACTATTAGCACCTCGATGGATCCTCAGTGCTACTTCTGAAGTCCCTTCCTTGGATCTGGTGTGCAAATCACCTCCTTTAGGGGAGCAGGGAGAAAGAGGAGTTTAAATATGACAGCTCCTTGAGTACAGGCCACATTTTTGTCTAACCAGAGTTGAAAAGCATCAACAGGACCGGTGAGGACTTAATCCAAAGAAAGGCAAATGGGTATGTCCTTCAAGCTATTGTTGGAACCCAGATTCTAAAAAATAAAGTATTAACTAAAGCTTTGGGGCCCAAATTTTCTTCTGAGACTCATGTAATGAATGGGTCTATACATTTTAAAAATATAATAGCACCATTTTTTGGTTTTCCCCAATTACTTGTAATTCACCTGACTGAAACTCTGGCCAAAATACTGTGGCTTTGGTTTAGAATACATTCTGATTGTATTTCAGCTTAGGAAAGACATGCTTTCAGTTCCAGGCTCCATGCTCCCACTAAATCTCACTTTGGCTATACACTGGTCATTTGACCTCTCTTCTGAGATGACTAGTAGTCATATCAACACAATCTCATAACAATCACAAGCCCACATTTGAATTATTTCATTTCTAATAAGCACTAGACTGTTACTACTAATTCAATGAACAGGAAGTACCTGTCTGCCTTAAGCACTGTGCTGGATACAACATGCCTAGAGATAAAGAGAACATTACTAACAAGATACAAGATCCTCAAAAGTCACACCTGGAGATGTAACCAGTGAAGGACAACATAGTTTTAAGAGTAAGAAATTTACAAAAAAAGAGAGGGTCACTGAGGGAAAAGTGGGGGAAAAAATGTGTCTTGAGGAATAGCAAAAGACATGCAAGAAAGTGACACTTAAATGAGATCCTGAGGTACCTGGCTGGCTCAATCGGTAAAGCACATGACTCTTGATCTCAGGGTCGTGAGTTCAAGCCCCACATTAGGTGTAGAATGTACTTTTTAAAAAATTGTACTTAAAAAGAGAAATAAGTTAGATCTCAAAAGAGGAAGGAAGAAGAGAAGGGAAGGTATATATATTGAGCGTGGACTATTTGTCAGACACAAGTGACATATTATCACTCGTTGCCACCATTTTAAAGGAGCTGAAACTAAGGCTGGACAACTGAAGTCACTTGCTAAAACATCACACAGCCAGCTTCAAACCTGGCTTTGTATGTCCTGTTCAATGTACAACCTCCCTTCCAAGGACAAGGGAGCATTTTTCATGTAGAAAAAAAGAAAGAATTATTATTGCTATAGTTAAATTCTTAAGAAGTGCCTCCTGTAATACTTTACTCATAAAGAATTAACATTTTATGGCTGTAGCTATAATTTTCTGTCTATAAAAAGCCATAAAAACTCTGTCCTTTGAAAAATGCCTGAGGCTCAAGGTCACTTAAGGGATTTGTGAAACTTTTAAAATCATATGCAAAATGTTGTGTGTACATGCATCTTTCTGGTGGTAAGGATCAGGAACTTTCAACAGTCCTAAAGAGGTCTATGAACACCTCTCTCCAAAAGTCTAAGAACCACTGATCTACAGAAAGTTTTGCTGGGCTTTTTAATGTTCTCCCAAAAAGAAAAATACATATGTAAAATTTAGTTTCATATATAAAGAAATACATTTTATATGTAATAGGGAAGAGCATTCATATATTCTATTGCTAATATAACCACTTGATAATGAGACACTAAAGGGACGCTTTCCCATGTTCCAATCACCACTCAGGATGTTAACAGTGAAAGGGTCATTTAGAAAGCTAATTTCCTTTTCATCATGCTTGTTAACTGTTTACTTTAATTCACATCCTGTGTGACCCTATGGGAAAATTTTTAGCTAATACTGGGGAAAATCCCATAGGGTTACACAGGATGTGAACCGGGCCCATACTGAACTACCTTTGGCTCCAAAAATAAAATTAGGTAGGTGAGTTTCACTTTCTGTTTGTCATAAGTTCCACTTTCTGGTTCCCAAAGTTTAAGATTCATAGCATATCTGTGCTTCTGAATTGGCAGCTCAGTCAAATCCCCAAATTCTCACTCTTTTTCAGGAAGGATTTCTCAGTGTTGGATAGCAAACTCCTTTCTGCCACAAATGCAAATCTGCAGTGCACATCCAGGGGAGCCTGGTGGAGCACTCCCAGGGTGCTCCTCCATAACTCTGCTCACGGTTCAGCTGCCCTTTTCCATTTCCTGTGGAGAACACACATCATACCACTTCCCCTATAGAAAAAAGAAAGCAGCCCAGCTTAATTGCTGATGGAAACACTGTCATACTTTCCACTGGCCAAGCTTGAAACCATTACTGATCTAACCTTCATTAATTTTTCCACAACAATTTGCAGAAATGTCAGGAAGCAGCTGCACAAAAACTGATTAATTGTGCTTATCACCACTACTTCACCAGGCTATATATATATATATATATATATATATATATATATATATATATATTTGGGATCTTTTTGTTTTGATTGGTATTGGTGGTGGTGTATCTTGTTCTGAAAAACTCGGGTCTATTTTCGACACCTTCCAATGGTCCAGCATTTTCAAGTCTGGAGTAGACTCTATGAAGTTTGGGACAGCATCCATGAAGGAAGAGATTGCTTCCTGCTGATTACTCAGTTATATCTGTTTAAACAGACGTTAATGAATTCAAGTCTAGAGCAACACTGCATTTATTAGTCAATCACAGAAGTTAAAATTCACTTCCGAAATGCGAATTAGAAAATCAAGTGCCCCTTTTCTATTTTTTTCCACTTTCTTTCTCCCTCATCATTTTAGTTTGAGCTATACCATCTGTCTCAACCTATCAAGTAATGTACTGTGCATGGCTGGCAAAAACAAGTGGAACAGTACACCTCATAACCCCAAGTATGCAACCAGTGAGCATCTATAAAAGTGGTACCAACGGAATCTGGCCATCTGGGGATAACTGGTTACGGCAAGCTTTAGCTTCTCAGCCAGCATTCAGATTTGCAGACGTTTAGCTAGTTGGCAAAACACCAACTAGTGCTCAGAGAGAAACACTAACAAACTATTTTTCAAAACACAAGAATTCAGATATAGATTCTCAAAGGTGTCTTTGTCAATGTCGCTGACAAGAAGGCTTCAAATGCAAAGATTAAAGCACTGTCATGCCCTTAACATGGAGACAAAGTCAACCCAGAGTTAGCATTCTGCAGCACTACTAAACTTTTTGAATATGAACATGTTTTTCCTTCTCCATATTGCCTGATTACATACGAGCAAGGGATTAAAAGCCCAACAGACTTTGAACTAAACGACACAGTACCTTTTAGGGCCAGCTCCAAGAGACTGAAAAGAGTTTCTCCTAGAACTGAATCAAAATAATCCAAAGGCTGCCTTCACCCCAGATATGTAGGTTCCTAGCCTAACCCCAAACCAAGGAAAACAGGGATTGGATAACAGTGGTATCAAGCACTGATGTAATAGCCAGACATGTAGCATAGTGGCCCAGATTGTGGACTCTGGAATTAGAATACCTCTTTCAAATCCCACTTTTAACACTTAGTAGACATAGACATAACTTCCGGCAAGTTACCTAGGCCTTCTGTGCCTTAATCTTCCCATCTGTAATACATGGGTAACAACAACGTTAAAACTGTTAGGAAGATTATACAGTGCTTAGAAATGGCACTAACGAGTAAAATCTAAATATTATTAATTCTATAATTTTCCGCTGATATTTCAGGCATGTGTTAGTCTAAAATAAAGAGGAGAGAATCTGACAAGAGCTCCTAAATTAATTTAAGAGACCCCAGGGGTTTGGCTGAAAGATTTCCCCAGCTATTATGAGGCTATCAATACTGCCTAAAATACCATCATTAAAACTGGGCCAAGCAATCAGGGTTGAATTTTCTATTTTTTCTGTTGACCCCCTCAGGTATCTTAGGGCATGTGCTTTGTGATGTTGTGGGATCTAGGGGGTAAGTACTCCTAGAGATAACCACCTTTCATCACCACCACCAGCAGGCCTGGAAAGGAGAAGTGGGAGGAAGGACAACACAGGCTAGGGAAGTGCAAACAAAGGACACTGAATTGGCCTTCACCATAATCAAAGGGTTTGCTGAATAAAACTAAGGAGCTAATTCCCTGGCACCTGAGATCAGGATTGAAGTGCCAGGAGGCCACATGGTGCAGGAAGGATACCTCTTTTAATTTCTATTGTACTGTGTGACCTAAAGTAACTCACTACACTCTCTAAGTCTTGACCTTTCATAGGGAAATATGGGATCTCATTCATATACATTAAAGCTTCTCAGCCTTCTTGCTGCCATGAGCCCCTCTGGCAGTCTGATGAAGACTGTGGACCCCTTCCTACCATAATATTTTAACTACATAAAATTAAATACAGAAGATTATAAAGGAGACTGATTATAATGACATATAATAATCTCAGAAAAATTTTAAAACAAATTTGTTGACAGAATATATGTGATTATTAAAAATTAGAAACAAGATATAGAGCAAGATAATATCCACCATAATTTTGAGTAGTCACAATCACAAAGATACTTTGAGATGCTAGCCATAAGAGTAATGTGATGTAAAAATATTTGTTAATTCTACTGCAGATAAAGGCACAGATATTGCTACAACTACTGGTTTTTGTCCGTTGTCTGCATTAATAATGTAGGGAGTGCTGAAGTTCAGTTAGAGGTTAGTGAAAATAAAATTAGAATTTTTTTCTAAATCAAATTCTCAGATCCTCTGAATTCTATCTGGAGCTAAGATCTCCAGTGTAGGTAAATAACAAATCCATTTATAATTCTAATGATCTAGGATCAGTGATTGAATTGTGTACCCAGCTCCCTCCATAGAGTATTCATGAAGGAAAAGAATCCTCTTATCCTTTCCAAATATGTGGAGAGAAGCAGACTTACAGGATGGAAGCATTGTTCCCCATCCCTATCCAAGAGGACTTGGAAATAAGTTGCCCAGACACTCCCTCTCACCCTATAGGAATACACAGATGAAGGGGCATCACCACCAATTAACCACAGATCCCATCCCAGCGCTACCTACTCACATGGTATTAATGCCCCTTGAGAAGCCCTCACCAAGTATTTCTAGAATGCCAGCAAGGGAGACTTACAAGAACCCACAGGCAGCCTGACAGCCAGACCGTCACAACACCATCTGCCATTTCTTCCTTCCAGCACCAGTTCCCCTAGTGTCCTCAGCAAGGAACCCCTCTGCTGTCTCTGCAAAGGGTCCCACTCTTGAGAATGTTAATGCTCAGACATCCCACAGGCAGGCAGGAGGAGTTCTTGCCTTGGGTCCCACACTTTAGAAAGCCCACATACTACACACACACCCAGAAGAAATGGACTGAGGGGCGCCTGGGTGGCTCAGTCGGTTAAGCATCCAACTCTTGATTTTAGATCAGATCGTGATTTCAGGGTAGAGGGTTCAAGTCCTGCATTGGGCTTCACACTTGTGGAGCCCAGTTAAAAGGAAAAAAAAAAAAAGAAAAGAAAAAAATGCATTGAAAACTATATGTGCACCTCTGTCATCAGCATCAAAATGTCCTGTAACCCTAAACGTTATCGTTAGCTCCTGACGATAGCTGTTTCAATGCCAGGGAAATGTATCTCCACATTTTGTGGGTGATCTCTTTGCCCCAATCAGAAAGTGACTGAGTTTAAATGCCCTGAAGGTTTGTGGGGTGTGCCACTGCAGAGCATGGAGTTAGACACCATTTCAAAAGCAGAAAAAATGTGAGCAGCATTAATACCTAAGTAAAAGGAAACACAGAGTACCTGGTCATTGCTCTTAAATGGCACAAATGCAACAGATTCTTGTATAACAAAGTACTGCCAAGCATGCCTTTTTCTTGCTTCTCATAGCACTCTGATCAGTAGTGCTAGAATGATGAATGCATCCGTGGTACAACTGGAAAAATCACACATGGTGCCCAAATAATATTTTATAAGTAAATAATTCTTATTCTTAAATTTGTGCTGATGTAAAGTGCATGAAATGTGATATTAATTCTTTACGTTAGCAACTAAAAGAACACTGAGCACTAAGCCTGTATATACATTACTTCAATTAAAATAGTTATGAAGACAATTACATTTCTAAAAAGTACATTAAGAGATTTTAGCTTTATTTAAAAATTTTTTGATTTAAAATGTCTTATACATTCCCTATAATATGGATTGCCTTTTGACTTCAAAGTTATTTTGGATATTTAATTAAAAAATAGCTTTTTTGAAAATGTTTAGCTTTTGGATTTACAAAAGCTAACATTTGTGTTACTTTTTAATTACTCTAATTTACATTGTTAAGAAAAACATATTGATACTTTATATATTTTGAATACAGTTAACATTTTATATTTAAATCCTTTAGGTAACTGAGAATGAGGACAAGTCAAGAAAGAAAAAAAGCAATAGAAAATATAAAACCATCATTTTGCTTAAATGTTTTAAGCTGGAAATAATGATAATAAGCAGACTTTTATCAGGCATGACCCACATAAAATTCACTAACAGGACATGACAAATTCTTTATTTAATGATCATTTAATTACTGTTCAAAACAACAAAAATTGAGCCAGAAAATTATTCTCATCAAGTTCACAACTTGACCAGGTCAGATGAAGCCCCTGCAACTTCATATTCTTTATAAAGATTTCATCACTGATCAAGTTAAGAAGAATGCCTGTGGGCCCCCAGTTGCGTTCTTGCCCTGAAGGCCCCACAAATAAAGGCGGTAAAGCCAAATCTCAAGTTATGTGTTCTTAAGGTCCAAACCAACTTTGGCTTCTAAACCAATTCTCCCTCAAAATTGTCATGGAAACAGTTTCATCAGGTTTTTACCTCCACTCTTCTTTAGAATCTCACAATGATTTTTGTGCATATCTTGTCGCCACATAATGTGATGGCTCAGATCCAGTCCAAGGAGCTAGGGACGTAATAGTTAATGCCCTTCAATGCCCATATTGAATATCCTCTGCTCATCTAAGCTCGATATAAAATCACAGTTAAATATCCCTGAGTGAAACATGTACCAGAGTGAGAGAGGAGGGGATTCTGTAGTTTGAGTCTGATAAATTGCATACATCTATAGACAAAACCATTTTCTTGGTGTATTCTCTTCCCTCTTTCCTTTGTCTTCTCCCTCCCTCCAAGGCTTTTGGCTGACATATACTCCACCATCTTCACACCCCCAGTGCATTTCTTTACCAGACTATTAAAATTAAGGTCTTGAAAAAGGAAGAATGGCAGTGAAGGCCAAAGAGAATGAAGTGAGCCTTTCACATTTTTGCTCATTATCCAGTTCTGAAGTTTGGAGAATAAATCTTGCAGCAAGTTTTTTCCAACAATTTACACTAGCACAATAAATGTTTTGAACAGAGTTGTCCCTTTATATTTGGAAATTTAGAGTAATACAAACACAAACGCAAACCATTTAGAAAATAATACCAAAGTGAAATTAACTTTTCTTTCTCCCTAGAATTAAAAAAATCCACATAAACATTTTAATAAACTTCCATATTAACATAGTTTAATTAAAATATGTTAGAAAGTCTGTAAAATATATGTTAATATGTTCATCGCCTCCCAAAACTCAGTTTACATTTTGACATAATGAAAACCATTGCCACTTAAAATGAAAACTATTGCCATTTATGTATATATGATGCACATATTATGTTTTATATGCTTTGAAAACAAAAGAACTCAAGATTAAGAGTTCTGTGATGAAGATTCCATAGGTTTCTTAGTTCAACTGAATTTTAATTACTTAAAATAGAAGTAAACATGGTGGCATGCTACACTGACCCAAATATTTGTGAATGTGTACTGCAAAGCAATTGGGGGAAAAACAGAATGCCTTGCTTGTCCTCTCATACAATATCATCAAACCAAAATTAAAATAAATCTTCCAAGACAGAAACTGATGAGCCTCATCACCAGTCGGAAAACATAGTAGAAAATCACAAAAATGGGGCAAGGAGACATAATAAATAAAAGAGTAAAAAGAAAAAAGTATTAGCTGGCAAGGAACATATCCCCACATTCTTAAATTTACTGTGGTTGGGAGACCAGCCTGAGTCAGCCTCACTGTTCCTTCTCACTCCTGAGTTTGATTGCTACCTAAAAAAATCTTGACAGTGCTTTCAGAGGTAGAGTGTGCCCCTACATTTGGGGAATTCCCTGAGGATACTTAGAATAGTTACAAATATACACAAATAAACATACTGACTCTATCTATCCCAAGACTTCTGCTAAGACAAGGGGAAAAGCAGCCCGATAAAATATCTTGCCCATTCAACTCTTATGGAAAAAGAATCTCACCTGTTGTACTACATAAAGTCTGATGAGAACACATTGCAATTTCTTCCAAAGCTTTGAGGAGTCTCATTACCATTAATCTAGTAACTGCATTACTGTATTCTAGCAGATGGAACACTTAAGAAGAATGTATTTTATTTAAAATGTTACAATTCTCTTCTCTACTCAGCTATATTTCCCAGCCCCCAGCCAGGGATACAATAGGAACTCGGGAAATGTTTATTGATTGAGTGATCAAAGGACTGAACAGATAAATGAATGAATGATTATAAACACATTCACACTTAACATACTTAACAAGTACTATTATGCATTTGTGGGGTTAAGGAGAAAGTGCTTCTTCCTCAATTCTACTATTCCTTTTAAGTTTTCTCCTATTCCTTTTAAATTGCAAAGTAGTCTGATATAATTTAAAATTCTCCTTTGTAATATTTTGGGCACATCTGTGAAAGTTCTTTGTGTCCAGTTTGCTGTAATAATTGGTTTAACGCTCCCCCCACACAACAAAAACCAACCAAATATAACTATGATATAAATTTTACCTTTTTTCCTTTACATTCCATGCTTATATGCTAGTCATCCTCACAAGGCAATTTATTTTTTTTTCACAAGGCAATTTAAAATTTTTAAGTTCTATTATTATTCCTAAATGTTAAATTGTCAGTGGTATCCTTCCTGCCTCCTAGATCCCTGCATCTTTTCCCTGTTTCCTCATAGTGAATGCAACACAATATGCCTGTCTATGACGCTATATTTTGTCTGTTTATTGGCACATGAATATCCTTGAGGACAGGAAAAGAACTAGTGTGTGTGTGTGTGTGTGTGTGTGTGTGTGTAAGCGCGCGCGCATGCGGGCACACACTTCCCTGGATTGTTCTCCATGGAAGTCTCCCACATGGGAAACGGGCCAAGGAGAGCCCGAGGACTTCCCCGACCCTGAGCCAAGGGTGTGGTAAATATGCTCACCATAACCAGCTGAGTACTCAAAGGGGAGGAGTGGGAAGGAGGAAGAGGGAAGCTGGTAATAAGTGTTGAAATCTTTTATTTGTCTGACAACAGTCTAAGAATATAACATTTTTGTAATATTTAAATATTTTGCAAAGATTTCTCAGGACCAACATATTCTCAGGTGATATCTCTAAGACCAGCCAGGCACTAGGATCTACCAGGGCTAAGATAAACTTGACCCACTAAGGAGGAATCACTACATCTCATTGATGTAGTTTTTTTTAAATTTTATTTTATTTATTTATTCATGAGAGACACACACAGAGAGAGAGAGAGAGAGAGGCAGACATAGGCAGAGAGAGAAGCAGGCTCCACACAGGAAGCCTGATGTGGGACTCGATCCTAGGACTCCAGGACCATGCCCTGGGCCAAAGGCAGGCACTAAACCGCTGAGCCAACCAGGGATCCCCTCATTGATGTAGTTTAGTTATATCTTTGAGATAGGTTATAATCTTTAGAATGTTCTCACTCCTACCCTACTGAAATCTCTTCAAAGGCCACCCGTGATCTATAAACTGCAGAAGACAATGGCCCTTTCTTAGACCATAACATTGATGACTACTTTGCAGCACTGGACACTGTTAGACATCCCTTCCTTAATTAAGTGTTGTGCTCCCAGCTCAAAATCTGACACACAACAGACAATAAGTAAAAGCTCTTCTTTCTATAAAGTTCCTCCCCTCTTAGCTTGGTACTTGCTTCTCTTGGTTTCCAACTACAATTCTGATAGCTAAAATACCTTGGAATCAATCCTCTCTCGAATCTTCCAGGCACAGATGAAGCATCTTCTCCCTTGTATGCTCCTCACTTTTTCAGTATCAAAATTAATACCTCTCTTCTTCGTGTTCTCATAACCCTCGGTACTACCCGTGCTATCGCACTGATCATGATCTGCTTTGGATTTTAGTTAACTGAGGATGTATTTTATCACTTAAGTTTTCGGCTACTTGGAAAGAGGATCACACTTGTTTTTATCACTACACACTTCTAGTACCAAGCACAAGGTTTTGCACGTGACTGGCTTTCCATCAATATTAGTGAGATTCGAAAGTTTACTGAAGTTGTCGAACTGAAAGCAATGTTTTTGTTTTTTTGGTTTTTTTTTTTGTTTTTTTTTTTAATTTTTTCTTATTTATTTATGATAGTCACACAGAGAGATAGAGAGACACAGAGAAACAGGCAGAGAGAGAAGCAGGCTCCATGCACTGGGAGCCCGACGTGGGATCCGATCCCGGGTCTCCAGGATCGCGCCCTGGGCCAAATGCAGGCGCTAAACCGCTGCGCCACCCAGGGATCCCGAAAGCAATGTTTAACTCCATCCTATTCTGCACCCCTCCATTGCCAATCACAGGCTTAAACCTACAGACAATTCAATCTCATGTGTCCCCTCCTGTGTATTCCTATTTCAACCAACCCAATTTAGAACCTAATAACTTCTCATGGAGATTATCCTGATAGCCTCTAACTTCTATTCCCCCAGGTTTTCTACCTCTTACTTAGAAGGTGAGGTGAGGTATATTTCAAAAATATAATCCCGGGGATCCCTGGGTGGCGCAGTGGTTTGGCGCCTGCCTTTGGCCCAGGGCGCGATCCTGGAGACCCGGGATCGAATCCCACGTCGGGCTCCCAGTGCATGGAGCCTGCTTCTCCCTCTGCCTGTGTCTCTGCCCCCCTCTCTCTCTCTCTGTGTGACTATCATAAATAAATAAATAATTATATAAAAAAATAATAATCCCATTGTATTACTCCTTGACTCAAAAATGGGGAAAGGTTCTCAAATGTCTAACCAAACTAATGTGCTAATGATGCATTGAAGTTCCTCCCCACGATAGGTCTCTTGACACTATTCTTTCCTTTTCTTCCATGTCTCCTTCTCACTTAGCAAACACACCATGTTACTTTTCATTCTGTGAGGACACCCACACCATCCACCTATTTCTTTGCCTATGTGGATATAATTCTCTCCACCTGTCAAAACCTCACCCGTCTTTAAAGCTTTCCTCAGGAAATACTTCTTGATCCTTAAGCCCTTCCCCCTCACATACCCACAAGAAAGTGCATATGGTTTCTTCCTTTGAATGGGCAACACATTTTACTTCCACATCTCTGGGGATGCTACTTGAGCTTTCTTCTATCCAAGTCAGGTACGTAGCAGTCTTATCTCTCTTTTAGATTTATAAGCAACTTAGAGGCTAAAATGTAGATTTCCTCATCATTTTATTCCTCCAACCACCAGAACACTAAATTGCATATGGCAGAAATGTCATAAATATTCATTGAATTTAACCTAACTGCAGCTTTTACAAATAGCCAAAAAAAACTCAGGTTCCATGTAAGAAGGATGGGGGCTCAAGCCAAGTTAGTGCTGGCATCTGTGATGACTGGGGTTTTCAAAATTTCCACTTAAGGCTGATGACAGAATTAAGCTCTGCTACAGTCAATGAATAATTTATTTGTGCACAAAACATTCTGTTAATGGAAATCTTTTTATGGCTCAAGATCTAAAATATATTTACTGCCCCACAGTTATTAAATGTTTGCTTTAATCATTAGTACACAAGGTAATGACAAATGATAATTACAGGATCATTATATGCTCTTAAACTGATTCAATCAAGAGTATCTCTTCTGAAATTCAAAAACTTCTCAGTGGATGGGAATGGGAGTGGATTACACTGGAACTCGCCAACTCACTGCCACCATCAAATTTAAGAATTGAAGGATTTGGTTGTTAGAAACTACCAATTGAGAGAATGGCTTTAGATTCAAATAGTGAATACATTTTTTTTTTAATTTTAATACTCAAGTAAAAATTCTGTTGCTTTCCTGAAGTGGACTGCTTCAATTGAACACATCATAGCAAAAGAGAACTGCATATGTTTGTGCATTCCCTAGATTTTCCAGCCTGCCAAAAAATGTTCCTTTGCTGTGCTATTTCAGCAAGTCGTGAGATGACAATGATTATGCTCCTCAAAAGGAAAAGATAGCTATTTTCCCCCCTGTTTTTATTTTTGGATGCTGAAAGGCACACTTCTGGCTGCTGTGAGTACTCTGACAAGTACACATGTTCCTGAGGAGGTGAATTTGTGGGAGATGTTGGCAGGGGTAAGGTTGAGAAAACCTAAAACTACCCTAAGCTCTTGGGAAATATTTAAGTAGCTAGAATATACAGCAAAAAGAGGAGGAAGACTCAAGTCTTCCAGTGAATTCCTGTTTCCAACTATCAACCCTCCCGGAAAAAGGAAAAGTCAAGTACTATATGATATATGCTTTTTAAATCTATTTTTATCTCACAATCAACAAGTACACAAGTTCATCACCCTACTACTGAAAGCAGTCTCTTTCTTCACTTCTCTTTTCCTAATTTTTTAAAGATTTTATTTATTTACTCATGAGAGACACACAGAGAGAGGCAGAGACATAGGCAGAGGGAGAAACAGGCTCCCTGCATGGAGCCCAATGCGGTACTAGATCCCGGGATTCTGGGTTCACGCCCTGAGCTGAAGGCAGAGGCTCAACCACTGAGCCACCCAGGCATCCCTTCTCTTTTCCTAGTAAGAGTAACATTCAAACTCCCAGGCTCAAAGCCTTGTGTCATCACTGACACCTGCCTCCAGCTCCCCTACTCTCCGATTGCAAACATACAAAGGCATATGTGCACACACACACACACACACATATACACATCTACTACACCCAATCAGGAAGGCCTACATTGGCTTCCTGCACACTATCCTTTGTATTATCTGTGTCCTGTGTCCTGCCAATCCTTACTGCTACCCCTCCAGTCTAGGCCCTCCACACTAGTCTGAGAACCAGCTACACAAAATCAGATCAGAAGGTATTCTGGGTCCAACTGGCAAATTTCCAAAGGATAGGCCTAGGCACAGTATCCTCAGGTATATGGAATCTGGGGATAATGACCAGAGACAGTGACCTGTGGAAGTATCAGGAGAGTCTTAAGGAAATCAATTGGAGCAGAAAATAGTCACAAGGATACTATGATGCATACCTGAGAAATCAGAAACTGAGGAAGAGATTAGAGAAGTTAAGTCTGAAAGAATTCCCTGAATCTGGGCTCAAGTGTTCACTAAAGTTTTCTAAAGTACCTCCGTCTGGGATGTAAGTGTGGGAGGAGATGTAAAAGGCACACCATGAGGTGACAGCTCTAGTGCAAATTCATGTTAAGTGTCTCTTAAGTGGCTTCTGTGCTTTCAGGGACTCTTGCACCTACGCACCCCACTCTCAAATCTACCTCCCACCCAACGCCACCCAGCACAACCTGGCTGGATTTATTTTCCTGATGTGCAGCTCTCGCTACATCTGTCTTCTGCTTAAAAATGTTCAGGGCCTTCCCACCACCACAGACCAAATTAAATGTATACCCTTTGTCCCAGACAGCTGTGCCCCACATTCACATTACATTTACACTCTATCTCCCAGGAAGCCTTTATCTTAGAGGCCATGTTGTATTTTATCTCATCAAATCTTTTCAAAGGTCGTTGTATTTTGTTCCCATGGTCAAGACAAGGACAATAAAATGTCCTTGTCAGGGGAATAGAGGGGCTTCTGTTTTGTTTTATTTGTGAGGGAAAGTATTGTTTTTATTCTACTTAGAGAAGATGCTTTTCGCATTTAAAGAGATCATTAAAAAAACACATAAATTTGTTCTTATGATTCTGCTCTGGATATTTAATAAGTATCAGGCTTGCTGATTCATCTCATTAATATGATTAAAATTAAATCGGTGCCCAGGTATAAATTTGCAGTCCCCAAAATGAATTTCAAAAGAAAACTCACAGTCAAATATTTTTTTGAATTCAACAAATATTTATTGAATATCTACTATTTTTTTCAATCATCATTTTCAAGGCTGAAGAGGACATCCACAAAATAAAGACAGCCTTTGCCTTCAAACAGCTTACAGGGTGGCATGTGAGAGAAAAACTTCACATAAATTACTTTAATATAAAGCACAAAACTACATACAAAAAGTGATGTGAGAGAAGTAAAAAGTGTTATGGGAACTCAGAGGGAAATGAGGTAAAACATGAAGATGAGTAATACTAAAATAAAAGAATTAACCAGATTCTCATATCAGTAAAGAACAATTAACCAAAATCCAATAATACAAAAAATAGATGATGTAGAAAATGCAAAGTTAATTTGTCTTTTGACAATTCATGGATGAGAATCCAATGTGATATCGGGTTCAAAAATAAAGATCTCTGAGTGATTTGGGCCAATATCCACTTTAGCAATTTACTACGAAAACTATCTAAACATCCTTTCTTCATTTATGGGGTTGTCTGGAGTCTGTGAGATTCTCAAAACAGGGAGAGTGACTGGGTGAACTTAACAGTATCATCAAGGAAGGTAAAGGTACACTGCCTCTAAGATTCCCTACGAGACCTGATTCTTCTCCAAAATTTCCATATAGCTTCTATTTCCTTATTTGATTCATACTGAACAGAATATAGTGACTGCATCAACAAAGTTCCAATATTTGAACACTGACAGTCAACTAGACTGGTGACCTGGCAGCGAATGACATGCTATCTAAAGTTTTGGGAACCAGAGCTGAAGTCGGCGACTTTGAGCAAATCACTCAGTTGTAACCCCTTGAGCCTCCGTTTCTGCATACACAAAATAAAATGTGAGTAGTAAGTACATAACATTTATTGTCTAAAGTGAGATAATGCAACATGGAAGCCATTTGTAAACTGTATAGCATTACACAAATGGTAATTTCACGTCATCAGAGAAACAAGAAATATAATTACTAAGTCCCATTGTGTAGGTTTTGGGTGGAGGATAAAGGAGGAGAGATTTACCCCCCCGACAACCACCCTTCACTGCAAGCTAAATTCAAGAGGCAAGAGGGTAGGCAGAAGGGAATACTATGAAATGATATAAAAGCAACCCTCAGTTGGTTTTCAGATGACAAAATACTCTCATGAAACAAAATGTGCTTTGTTCATACTGCTGGTTTAATTAATGCTTGTTGACTGAATGACAAATAAATGAAGAATTAAACTATTGAATGCAGGAATGTATGAAGGTACAGCCAAGCAAAATGCTTGGAAGACAAAGCAGGAAGTATCACATGTGTGTTAAGAGTGAAAGAGATAATATTGGAAAAATGAAACCATGTGGCCCAAGAAGCTAACAGTAATGGGCTCCATTCACACAGACTGTAATGGCAAAAGAAACACAGTACTGGTAAGTAGAGATTGGGTCTAGGCTTCCTATCATTGCGGTAATGCTCATTCATAAATACTGACACATTCTTCAGTTACCTAAAAGCATTAAGGACCCAAACAGAAGAGCTGTATGTATCTGAAAAGCTATAAAAAATGACCCCACATAAAAGGAAACATTTTGAAGGCCACAACACATTGAACCTCATAAGATCTACTCTGAATTCGAAGTGGTAGCTGGAAAAATTATATCAAAGCTGTAGAAAGCACAGAGTAAATCTAAGTTGCAACTTTATCAAGTCCTTATAAGGTCTGCTAAAATGCATCCACATAGAATGCATTAAAGCTGTCCTCACTTTTATTTTCCATATTTGTGCAAGTAATGACGTATATATTTAAATTATTTATTTAATTCATTTAGTTATTTTATTTTATTATTTATAAATTAAATTTGATTTCAATGACTTCCGGATCCAGAAATTATTATCTATAATGACATATAATTCTCAGCTAAATAATTAACTGCTCTGAAACCCAATTTCCTCAAGTGAATATGGGATTCTTAATTCTTACTTTAAAAAGATTAAGCACCTGTAGCACAGAGCCCAACTCACAGAACATGTTAAGAATTTTCACCTTCCTTCTTACCTCTCCTCAGCCTAAAGAAAAAATGTCACTTATGTAATTCTTTTCTTTAAATATTTCATTTATTTATTTGAGAGAGAGCACAAGCAGGGGGAAGAGCAGAGGAAGAGGGAAGGGGAAGCAGACTTCCCACTGAGCACAGAGCCCGATGTAGGACTCCACGTGGAACTTGACCCCAGAACCCTGAGATCATGGCCTTAGCCAAAGGCAGATGCTTAACTGATTGAGCTACCCAGGTGCCCCACCACTTACATAATTCTTAAATAATTACATCTGATGCAATGAAAAAATATAAATCTGAGCACATTATTAAAAGGCCATAGTCCAGCTAATATTACCTTAAAATGAATAATTTCAAGATGAATCAAAAAATCAGAAGTTTTTATCTTGATGAAATCCCAATAGTTCATTTTTGCTTTTGTTCCCCTTGCCTTTGGAATCCTATCTAGCAAGAAGTTGCTTTGCCCAAAAGGCAACAGGAAGATAGTTGCAAACGACATATCAGATAAAGGGCTAGTACCCAAGATCTACAAAGAACTTATCAAACTCAAGATCCCCAAAACACCCAAATAATCCAGACAAGACATGGGCAGAAGACATGAACAGATATTTTTCCAAAGAAGAAATACAAATGGCCAATAGACACATGAAAAAATGCTCCACAGCACTTGGCATCAGGGAAATACAAATCAAAACCACAATGAGATACCATATTACACCAGTCAGAATAGCTGAAGTTAAGAAGACAGGAAATAACAAATGTTGGTGAGGGGCAACCCTCTTTCACTGTTGATGAGAATGAAAGCTGGTACACTCACTATGTAAAACAGTACAGAGGTTCCTCAAGAAGTTAAAAATAGACCTTCAATTGCACTACTAGGTGTTTATCCCAAAGATACAACTATAGCAACCCAAAGGGGCACTTGCACCCCAATGTTCAAAGCAGCAATGTCCACAATAGTCAAACTGTGGAAAGAGCTGAGATGTCCATCAACAGATGAATGTATAAAGATGTGGTATACACACACACACACACACACACACACACACTGGAATATTACTCAGCCATCAGAAAGGATGGATACTTATCATTTGCATTGACGTGGATGGAACTGGAGGGTATTATGCTGAGTGAAATAAGTCAAGCAGAGAAAGACACTTATCACATGGTTTCACTCATATGTGGAATATAAGAAACAGCACAGAGGATCATAGGGGAAAGGAGGAAAAAGTGAATGGGAAGTCATTAGAGAAGGAGACAAACCATGAGAGACTCTTAACAAACAAATTAAGGTCACTGGAGGGAAGGTGGGTAGGGGGATGGGGTAACCTGGTGATGGGCATTAAAGAGGGCATGTAATGTGATGAGCACTGGGTGTTATATGCAACTGATGAATTACTGAACACCATATCAGAAATTAAGTATGTACTATAGGTTGGCTAATTGAATTTAAATTAAAGAAAAAAAAAGCATTGGCGACATGAAAGAAAATGGCAATGAATGAGGAACAATATTATTGATAAAAAGATAAAATCACTTGTTTTTACTATATTTTACAAAATGCATCCTAAGAGAAAGGTAATTCTAATGGTGAGGGTTTTACTTTCTTATCTTGGAAACTGTTTTCTATTTACACCTAATCTGGGGTGGAAAATTGGGCAAATTTTTAAGATGTATCATTTGAAAAAAATATCCTCACTTGGGCTAATGGACAAAGTCAGGTCCACCATGCCAATTTCCTATGAAGTGTTTCCTTACCCATCCTAACCTGTCCTCAACGACAGGCTAAAGAATCAGTCACATGATTAGGAAAATGTTAAGTATTGTTATGTTTAAATAATGATACAACTACCATCACCATTACTAACCATCATTAGAAATACCTTTAGTTATTGAGCCCCTACTAACAGCCAGGAGTTTAATCCTCAGCTAATCTTATGAATTTATTTGACTAAAAAAATATTATTATATTAAAACACAGTGACCCCAGTGAGCTGACTTTTAAGCAAAGGCTCCCAGAGCTCACGATGTGATAGGCGAGAAGTCCAGCTGTACTCAATGGCCAGGCCATGTTCATTCCCTAGCAGTACTCACAGAACATAATCTGTATAGTCTTCCTAAACATGCCTTAAGTGAGGTCCCACCAACCAAAATTTAACTGTAACACTGTGGGGTACTTTGCGAATAACTGTAAAAGCCAATCTTGTGAGGACATAGAGAAATAAGTGCAGCACTGGTGTGCAGCATTAATTTTAATTTTCTAGCATCTATTACAGCTATTGAAGAATTAAGGTTTTGCTTTTAAAACTTTTTTTTTAATGTTTCTCTTCCTTCAGGAAGCAGTTTTTCATCTAACTGCTTTATATCTCTTTAATTACCAAAATTTTTTTTTGTTTTTTTTCTGAATGGCACCATATGCCCACAACAATGTAAATTACTGGTCACAAATGTATCTTGGGTCATGAGCCTTATACACAAAATGAAAAGATATCCTGGGGTTTCCATGCTTAATATTTCTACACTCACTGAATACTCAAAAGCCACACTAACAAATCAAGTTCCAGGGCAGTTGTCTCAAGGGAGATTATTTCAGACAAATCTAAAGCAGTTGTTGGAATCATATGAATCATGCAACCAGATCCCTGAAAAACCACCTGACCTCATCATGTCTTAAGATGCCCATAGGTGAAACAGACACAGTTAGTTTGGTTTCAAAGTCTGCTCCCCAAATGATTATTCATTTGTTCTCTTATTCATTATCAGCCATCAGGTTTTTAAATAGCTTCAGTTCATTCAGAGGAAAATTGAATGACAACCTGTACAATTTAGAATTGTGCATATCATTTAGAATTTCAGAAATTCAAGTCTTGTGACCTGGACTAGAAATACAAATATTTTTCCAAATTTTCTGTTACTGTGTAAAGGGTTAATTAAAGCATGAGTTTGCCTGGATTAAAAAAAAATTACCAAACCTTAAAATCAGTATCATTTAGAATTCTGATGCCAAAAATCTGTTTGACAGAGCAGGCTTTACAAAACTGACATTTTAGCAGTAGCCAAAGTCCTGTTCCCACTAAATTTTGTCTTGGCAGCACCAGTAATTTGCTAAAAGCCCAAACTCTTCTTGGTTAGGAGTTCTCTACCTCGAGAGCTTTCCACACAGAGTGCAACGAGGAAGTTGAATTGAGCAAGATTTTAAGGTTTCTATTCTTATCATAGAAAACAAGCCTTCTGTAAAATGAGAATGGTTTAAATAAGGAGAGATACTAATTTACTCAAAATGTTAATTAGACTTTAGATTTGAATCTGATACAATACAGTACAATAACACATAAATATCTCACTAACAGTAAAATCTGATATTCTTACATTACCTCAAGTGTTCAATTAGCAAATAATAATTAAAATAATAAATAAAAGTATCTGGTTCCAAACTACAAGTGACAACATTTTCTCATCTTTCTAATTGGTACATTTCCAAAAAATTATGAAAACTTACAAACACGTTCATTTAGATAGCATCCCAAACATCTTTTGTAGGCAGTAAAGGCCTCAAATCATTACTGCCAACATTTCACAAACAGCTTAATATTTTGCTTAAAATGTCTTTCCAATAATTTTGAAATCAAGCCATATAAAAATCACTTGACTCAACTTACCCAGCAGCTGAATGTTAATGAATTGGTAAAAGAGTGTTCCAATCCAATCAATTCACTTAATTTTTCAAGTGGATCTCATTATGTTGTCTTTTTAAAAATTCAAAGACTCCACCTAATGAGGAAAGGAAAACAAAAACAAAAACAGTGTTTAAACCAGAGCAGCATTATAGGATCAGTACATTAATAACACAGAAATCAAATCAAGATTATTATTAAATCATCCTCTAAGTTACTGTGCTTCTTAAAAGTATAAAACAACTAAGCATCTGCCAACTAAAGTAAATTTTTCCAGTTTGGGGTAAAATGAATGTTCAAGCATAGAGAAAACAACAAAATAACACAATTAACATGAGAGCAGAAAAGTTTATTGTCAGTATTGATTGACACATAGAAGCAATGACTATATAATATCAATTAGGATATGTAAAATTAGATGTGAGAAAAAGAGGCAACTGATTGCTTTAGAATTCGGTTCACTGATTCTTATTAATTGACCAATGAAATACATATGTGTAGGTTGCAGTTCTCAAAGCAGTTAAGGTCTAGTTACATATAATCTCTGTTGAGAAATATAAATTAATACCTCAGATCAATCGTTTGGAGAGAATTCACTGGTATGAATTTCAAAATCATTCTCAGAATGTTAAACCTGGTCTCCCACAGAAAGCCTTTATTCTACTAAAGACCTATAAACAGCTTAATTAGGTTTATAAATATCAGTTAATTCCATTCACTTTACCAGAAGACACACCTTTTCTGAAGCCTGAATATTAAGTTACTATCGCAGCTCTAAGAGAAAGTTTGAGAGAAAGCAAGCTATAGCCCAACTGATGAGAGCCTAAAATAAATGGGATGCTTGAGGGCTGAGCAGAAGAGTAAGATAGAAGGTTGGATGGTGTCCAGCTACTCCTGAATCAAGTATCCCCAGGGTAGATTTAGTATGTTTTAAAGTCCCAGACCATCAAACCCAACTATATTCAAGTGCAAATTCAAAAACCTATCCCAAAGCCATAAACACATGATTTTTTTAATCATGCAATTTAGAATTAGCCACATACTGCCACTCCTCTCTAGTCCCACCATACATATTAGTAAAATTATTTTAGCTAATCTCAGTATTTAAAAAAGGTTGAAATAGATTTGCTATCCACTACTAAAAAGGAGATGCTTTAAAAAAATACTAAACTAAACCAGAACAAAACAAAAACGCTCCTAACAATGGAGAAGACAAATAGCAATAATTATACAATACACACTAAGTAGAAATCCACAGTAGTCATGGGAAATACATTTTCACTTCCAAGACAATCTAATGCCTAGATTCTAGATTCTAACTGCTATTCAAGAAATAGTTATCTAAAAAACTCACGTGGATATGGTCTCAAAAGACTTCTTCATTCACAAATTGTCGTAATTATTATTGTAGGGCTCTTGCCATAAATATGGCAAAACAAAAGTCAAATGGTTTGGTTATTTGAAATTATTCTGGATCAACAAATATAAGCACCTAAAGAAGGTGTTGCAAATTGGTACAACACACATTTTTCGCACTTGAATATCTAGAGCTGTGAAAATATTTTTGTACTTTTCTAGGCCTTTTATGAAAGTTTCAAAGGCTCTTTCAAATAATGTTTGGGAGCAAGCTTTATAATATTGTGTCTGAACTACTGCTGTGGTGGTTTGCGCTATTACTCGGTTTAACAACTTATCCTTCTATTAGTCACTTTCCAAGGAAAAGGGGGCACTTCCCCTCATGATGCAGAACTTGAAGATTCTCAAGAATCCTTTTCTCACTGATTCATCAATATGTAACGTGAAATTGACCTGTATAAACATTTAGATCTACCATCCCTCTTCCTGTGCTTATTTCTCAGAGTACTGCTTTCTTAAAATGTAGTTCTTGCCTCATAAAAGGACTTATTAAATACATGCGTGGGGCCAGTCATTAAGCCAGTATCTCAAAAGGTCTTTCATCTATAATACGGCAATATGTTTTCATTTCAGTCTAACTATGCTTATCTGAGTGGCCAGGCATTTCAAGTTACTTAGGAATTTCTCACTGGTGGTATGAGCACCTCACATTAAATCTCAAAAGCAGTAAGTACAAAATATATTAGTCATCTGTATGGATGATTCAGTCAAATGACTGCTCCTGATCAGCAGAGAAGATACATATCTGTTGCCTGCATAACAGGTGAGCCTCATGTGTACAAACCACAATACAACATTCTTTAGAAATGTTCATTTCTAAGGAAACTAATACTGACACCTAAGATATGATACTAGGTTCCTTACAATTTCTTATATTATAGAGTAGTGCAATGCCTAAAATAATTTTATAAACTGATGAAGGCAGTTAAATCTCAACCTGCTTACATTTAATTTCTTTTTATTGCCTGCCTCTACACATTAGGAAAAAGGAAAAAACAAAACAAAACATCTCAGTCAGTGGTATTTTGGCTTCATCAGAAAATCTAAATACATCTGAAACTTTGTATTTCAGTCAGTTATGTAGTCCAAACAATGTACTAATTTATCATTAGCTAATATTTGATCATGCTTCTCACTAACTGGTCTATATTTATGTATAATAAATCAGATGTAGCCACAATGCTGAAACCAAGTGACTTTCTCCAGTCGAATGGTTTTCTCCATGTAGTATACAGGAACCATGTTCTCCATTCCCTGGGAGCACTTTAGCTGTTCCGCCTTTCCAACAGTGACACAGTAAACTTGCCATTTTAGGAGTACATTAGAGTAGCACTTGGCACCCTAGAGTAAGCTTGTGAACTCTGGTGTCTTTATATCCCTGGACTAATCCTTAGTCTGGGTCCTGGTCATCAAACACTATCCTTCTATTGATGATGAGACTAAGACTCAGAAGGTCACAGACATTTGCCCAAGGTCATGCAACTAGAAGGCAAATTTCCTGACTACTATTCCATCATTTTTCTTTTTCAACGATGCTAAAGATGCTTCTCGGTATAGGATGGGAGAGAAATGTGGCAGGATGAGTGCAAAGTGAGTGGGAATAGATGGGCAAATACCACAAGCTCCACACCACCCTCCTTCATCATGGTTACAAGTAACTTGCTTTTTTGTAAACCTAGTAAAAAACTGGTCAAGGAGAATAAGGTAACAGAATAATTTATGACTGTTAGAGACCCAAAACAACTTGGCATATTTTGGCAGGGTTCCAAAATAACATTTGGAAAGCAGTGCCCAAATAGCCAGAGTTAGTAACAGCCCTACTTGGTCATTTGTATTGTCTTTCTTAGAAGTACATAACAACATTGAAGACATTATTTAACAAAAAAAAAAAAAAAAAAAAAAAAAAAAAAAAAAAACCTAAAACACAAAAAATCTCTTAATCCCATCACCCAAACATAATTATTTACATTTTTTACAAATGTGTTATTTGCTTATGTAGGCATATTTTCACACAGATGCTCTCATAACACACATATAACAATGCCTTCTGATTTTTTTTCATTTAATATTTCATAAACACATTCCATATTTCCATGTAATTCATATAGTTCTCATTTTTACTAGCCATATAATAGTCCATAGTTAGCATACTTAGTCATTTCCTCAACCATTCCTGTATGTGGGAACATGTAAGATGCTCTCATTTATTTTTAACAAGAGATACTATGCTTCCTTAAAACAGTAACAAAAAAGGGGTTATTACATTGAAGAGTATGAATGTTTTTATGGACTTCACATTATAGCCATATTGATGTCAAGAGATTGAAATCACCTATAAAGCTGCCAACAATATCTGAGCATTTCACTTTCATAAAACTTCCTCACATTTTTATGTGACTAAATTCTTTTGGTGGTTTATTTAATGTAAAATGGAACTCCTGGGTTGCCTTTTTATATTAATGGTGATCATAATCACTCTACCACTTAAAAATAATTTCATTGTCTTTCATTTTAATGTAAAAATTATCTCTATTCATGTAATTCGACTACATTTTGGTCCTATTTCTTTCTTTTGTATGTATGTATATATGTATTTATTATTTTAAAGATTTTATTTATTTATACATGAGAGACATAGACAGAGAGGCAGAGATATAGGTAGAGGGAGAAGCAGGCTCCCCACAGGGAGCCCAATGTGGGACTCAATCCCCAGACCTGGGATCACACCCTGAGCTGAAGGCAGATGCCCAACCATTGAGCCAACCAGGCGTCCCTTTCTTTCAAATTTAAATGGCACTTTAATATGATGTATATATTAAGTTCTCTACAAGGTGTTCTGTACATTTATTTATATTTAGATCTTTAATCATTTAATATCTCTGGCATGAATTAGACAAATTCCAAGTTATCCAAGTACCATTTACTAAGCTTGCTATATTATTTTAATAATGGGATTTGTTACACTGATCTACATATTTAAAATGGAAACTTTGTTCAGACTGAGTAAATATAATGTGACTGGTATTATGATAAAAACTTGTTGTTCATGTGTTGGGTAGTTTTAATTACTATTGTTTACGGTGTTTGAATTACAGTAGGGCTAGATTCTATACTTTGTTCTCTTTTTCTTTTCAAACACTTCTTGATATTTCTTTTTGTGCACATATATACTTGCAAAATTCTCACCCATTTTTCCCAGATTATACTATCTAATTAAGTGTAATATTTGCCTTCCATATTTAGTCATACCCAAAAAAATCCCATTAAGAGTTTAAATACAATTATGTTGAATCAGATATAAGCATCCCTTCAATATTTTGTTTTGCCATGTAAAAAAAAGTGCATTATCATGCATCTCTACGTTTACTACATTTTTACATTCAATAAACATTTGCATTCTAAGATTCTTGGTTCTGTGTCTTCCCACATTTCCATTTCACTTGCTTGAAAATACTTAATTTCTCAAGTTCAGCAACTGAATTGTGTTACTTCCTCACAAGACCCCCTGAATAATATCCTTTACATGTAAGCAAACAGTGATTACATAGAAAAGTGTAAGTTCTAGCTTAAATAAAACCTCTTAATTGCCTCAACAAAGATGAAATTCAACTGTATATAAATGACACAACCACCACCAAATGCAACCACCTTATTTTCTTAGTATTTTTACAAGACACAGCCCCAAATTCATTTAAAACATAGCAGAATGACTGAGATGACCTAGTATCTTCCTCATTTTCCACCCCAACCAATGTCTCTCATTCCTGCTATCTGTAAACTAGGTTCAAAGATAGGGCAAAACCAACAAAGAAATGCAAATAACTTAAAGTTATAATAATCTATTATGTAAACTTGACTGGGGCACCTGGTTGGCTAAGTTGGTTAACCGTCTTCCTTTTGGTTCTGGCTCCAAGCAGGATCTCAGGGTCCTGGGATTGAGCCCCAAGTAGGGCTCCCTGCTTCTCCCTCTCCTTCTGCCTGCCCCCTTCCCTGGCTCCTGTGCCCCCCCCCTTCAGATAAATATATCTTTAAAGAAAAAAAGTAAGCTTGACTGAGAATATTGCACATATTGTTGCACATTTAATTGAGTCCATGTGTTTTCTTCCTTGATGTACCAAACCTAGGGACTCTCAAGGAATGTTATATTTTATAAAATGTATGAGTACCTGAAGAATTTTAGACCCTATAGTGAAAGGGAAGCAAGGACCAATAGAAAAAACGGAAAGGGAAACACCAGGAATATCTGTGCGAAGGTAGGCAAATAAGGACAGAAGCTAGTTTCCATCCACACTTTGAACGTCACACTATGTGTCAAGTTGAGTGAAAGCACGAGTGATGTGCTTTCTCCAATTTCCTGAAGAAACACATAGAAAATGTGGCATATATTTAATCTGAGCCTTGTTTCCTGAAAGACTGCAGGATGCCCACAAATTTTCTTTCCCAGAGTTCAAAATAGCAAGCTGAGTGGGTGTAAGCACTTCAAGTGCAAAAAGAATTAAAAAAAAAAAAAAAAAAAAAAGGTAACTAAGGAAAAGGAAACCATACTTTTTGCTTCTCAGTATGAGAATTTTAAAAGAAGCCAGTTAAAGGGATTTTAATGACTTGCATCTAGAGTTGTCTTGAATCAGAAGATAAATACAATTTGGATACTTAATCAGGGCCCTCTGGTCACTTTTAAAGGTTGCAGTTTCTGTGTAAAGACTAATTTCCAACCTCGTTACAGTAAGAGCAGGCAGTTTCACTCCAATACAGCCAGGTACCGAATGGACTCCAATACAACAGTGGCAAAGGGAGAGTTGAAGGTTTTTCTGGGGTCTCTACCCCTCTGAGGGAGAGAGACCTTCCTCAACAAATGCTTTAAAGCTTTAACACACTTATGAGTCACCAGTTTGTTAAAAGGTGGATTCTGATTCTATCGGTCTGGTTGGGGTTCAACTTGTTAGTTCTCTGGTGATGCTGATGTGCTGGCCTGAGGTCCCCATTTTGAGAAGAGCAGCTCTAGTGTGTAACATGGGTTTACTAACAGCCAGATAACAGAAATAATCAACCAATTAAGAACATTTGCAACAGTAAAGTAGTTGTGATAAGAAATAATAAAATACACATTAGCAAAGCCATGAGCCAATAGATAAAAATTATTTTAAAAAAATAAGTGTTAAATGCTAGAATGTGTAATGATTCTACGCATAATCAGAAGTCGAGAGCAGGAAGAGTTATGTAGGGGCTAGAATAGAGGCAAACGGCTTCCCAGAGCAGGCTGTACTCAATCAAGCCCCAGATACAGGGTGGTGTGGACAGAGAGAGAGCAGGACCCCAGAAAAGACAATCCTGGAAGGGATATGGAGAGTTCTGAAAAGAGAAAACTGCAGTGCACCTACTTTGGGGGTGTAGATATTATCATTTGAAATTTTAACTTGAATTCACTCTTCAGCAGATGAGGGGAACTTTTGACTTGTTTAACATTTTTAAGTTTGGGAAAGATAATGCTATTCCAGGGCAGAAAAGAGATGAGTAGATTTACCTTAATTTGATGCAAATTTTCTCCACTGGCAATAGCAACAGTATTACTAATGACATTTTAGATTTAAGACTGGTAACACAGGGATGCCTGGGTGGCTCAGTGGTTGAGCGTCTGCCTTTGGCTCAGGTTGTGATCCTGAGGTCCTGGGATCAAGTCCATATCGGGTTCCCCTCGGGGAGTCTGCTTTTCCCTCTCCCTATATCTCTGCTTCTCTCTGTGCCTCTCATGAATAAAAAAAAAAAAAAAAAAAAAAGACTGGTAGCACACAAAACCACTTTGTGTGTGTGTGTGTGTGTGTGTGCATATGTATGCCGTTGATTAACATATGTCTCTAATAATTAACAAGTTTAAAAGCACTGGAATATAATTTTTCACAACAGAATTAATGGTCACCTGTTATTCAGAGTGTCGAATTTTACTTTTATTATAAAAATAAACACTTTTTTCTTCTATAAAATACTTCTGGATGGCACATACCCACACACACCCTCAGCTCCAGCATTATTCTTCCCTTTCCTCCCACACTGGCTGACAATGGGAAGAAAACATATCCAGAAACAGAATGAAATTATTAATGAATTATACTTTAGTTGTTTTTTAAATCTCCTTTGAAAGTTTTTCCTGTCAACCTACAATATGTTCTATATATTGCGCAGTGAATTTCACAGGAAAAAAAGACTAGAAGATTGCAAAAGTCAGTATGAACATGAAAATTCAATCTCTACACTTTTTTTTAACTGAAAAAAAAATCACAGGGAGATGGGGTACCTGTAAGATGCAGGGGGAAGGGAAGCATCTGAAAGACATACAGTACATTTTAGCATTCCTGGGTCAGGTCAACAACCTTACTGAGTTTCAGTTCCATTTTTGGAACTACCAACTTCATCTTATTGTAAGCAATAAGAAATGATATATGGAATACTGGCAAACACTGCATTTCCTATTAATGTTAAATGCCAAAACTATGGTTTAACCAATAGCTTCTCTCCCTTCCGTGTTCCTGTCCTACAAAAATTCCCTATGCTTGCTGGCTGATGGAATTTAGGAATGGGTTATGACAGGGAACCCTGGGTGGCACAGTGGTTTAGCGCCTGCCTTTGGCCCAGGGCGCGATCCTGGAGACCCGGGATCGAATCCCACGTCAGGCTCCCGGTGCATGGAGCCTGCTTCTCCCTCTGCCTATGTCTCTGCCTCTCTCTCTATCTCTCTCTCTGTGTGACTATCATAAATAAATAAAAATTTAAAAAATTTTTAAAAAAGGAATGGGTTATGACAAAATTCTGCAATTTCAAAGTATCTAGATTTGAATATTTAAAAAATACCTGCATCATGATAGCTGTGCTAAATAAGGCACCCTAGCATTCAAGATGCACCAATGGAGTTACCTATTCCCCCCCAGTCTAATACACACACACACACACACACACACCAACACTCACTACTGACAAAATGATAGTACTACGAGGACACTAAATTGTTACTCATGAGTGACTTCTAAAAGAGAATGTAGTCATGTCCTAAAAAGACTGTCAAGTTTGTCTTCTACAAATGTCTTCCCCATTCTACTCTGAACCTTTTCAGGTGTCCTCCTCCAACTAGGTCATGGGATCATGCAGACCGCATTCCCCAACTACTGCAAAAAAAGAGCTAATAACCATTTTCAGACTTGACTGCCAAAAATGTAATGTGTTCTCATTAGGGAAATCAATACACAAACCAGCCAACCTTGGGACATTATAAAACTTCATATAAAGAAATAAATAATGGTTGGTGAAGAGACACATCTAAGGGAATAGATCTATTTCTACTCAAATAGAAGCAAGAAGCCCCCTCTGTGGGAAATGCTATTATCAATCCTATTAAGATACAGTGCAAGGGACCGTGTCATCTAAACTAGAACAAGATATGGTCTGCTTTCAGTTTTTTGAGGCAATTTCTATTTGAATCAAATTGGCCCTTCAGAAGACAGTTCATCGGTGAGAAACTCTCTCTCTCTTTCTCTCTCTCCCTCTCTCTTGGGTCTGGCCTTTTCAGTAGTTACAAGGCATGGTCCCATTTTTACTTCCTCAATATCTATCATTACAATCCTCCATGTTTATGTGTCCACGTGCTTTTAGAGTTACCAAAATATATCACCCGAAGTGATAGCAGTTAAATTTGCAACAGCACAGACTTCTCACTATAGGCCTGGGACCCTGGTGAAAATCAGTTCAGTTGAGAAAGATTTCCTGAGCCAAGACTTAAGTCCTCACTAACCAGGCTGCCAGGCCTAGATCAAATGAAGGTCGATGCAATGTCCCCAGAGCAAGCTGTTCAACTCACCCAGTGGGCTCCCCTGAGCTCTGCCAAGGAGGCCCTTCGGACTGACAGTCCACCTGGTGGAGCTGGGTTCTTCCCCAGGAGGAGGCCCCCACCCCCACCAACAACGCAGAGCACCGAAGCCAGCTAAGCAAAGCTGAGCAGCTGGGAGCAGCCACTTGTGGATGACACAAAGGCAGGCTCCCTCTGCCGTGGGAGTGTTAGAAACCTCTGATGATGGCTTGAGCTGTGGAAAGTGTATACTGCGAGACAGGACATCCCTCCTGGCATTCTGGGCGAGTAGAGCCTAGGCAGGGGCAACAACAGCCTGGCCTGAGGACAGTCTGCTCCGCACATCAAAGCCCAAGGCCCTGGGAGGCTGGCCTGTGGCCAAAGACGCAAAGAGCAGCAGGGGAGTGTGTTGCCTTAGGACAATAGCAAACTGGGACGTGGTAGAGTCTGTAAATTCCAAGCACTGGGGAGGTCTGCTCAGAGATTTTACCCTCTCCTGTCAGGGCTGTGATTTAATTTCCTTTGAAGAAAGAGAGAGAGAGAGAGAGAGAGAGAGAGAGGGAGAAACAAGAAAAAGAAAAGAATATACATCCCCAAACCTTCTGTCTGCAAAAGCAGACACCACAGTGCAAGTTAATGCACTCTGGTCCTTTTCAGCCTGCAGCCACTGTCTGAAACAATACAGCTAAGTGAGATGTGACATTCTCCCGTTCATCTTATTAGGGCATTAAGTCTAAGGGGTAATTAAGATCATTTAAATGCAAACATCACTGTTCCATTGCTAATATCCTCCCAGATCGTTCCCATCAGTTCTGTTTAATTAGAGAAGCATCACTCGTTAATGACAACCTGACAGTTTGGTTTATTTGACAGGACCAAGCACAGAGTCTCATTTTGGGTAACAAGAACTGAAGGTGAAGCATCAAACTCTCAGTCACGAGCATGACTCAGCTCTTGGACCCAAGACACTGTACCTGGGCAACCTGACCACTCGCTCCACAGAAATGGAGTTAATTCAAGAATCATCTCCTAGCCTCCCCACTGGTCGGTACAGCTTTTTGCACGAAAACATGCAGAAAACAAACTAAGAAAAACAAGAGCATAGAGAAAAAAACTCAAGATCAATCCCTCTCCCTCTCGTGGTCTTAAAATGGGATTCCTAAGGACGGGGACAAATGCCATAAGCTTCTGGAGCCCTGCCAGGGAAGCAAGCAGCAAAGGCAAACGTGGCATATGTCCATCCGCCTCGGGAGTGACAGGGTGCCATCGTGAGAATCCTGGCTGCCTAAACGCTCAGTACGACACAGAGGACCTTGTGAGTTTTCCTTTCAGAGGAAATGAATATGAGTTGAGATCACTCAACTCTAATCCACCCTGTACCTCAGGGTTAGCCTCTGGGCAGCACATGCCCTGTTTAGGCAGCAGTCTGTCATGACCCCGCCTGTCATCCATAGTGCATGCTGGGGGTGGATGCTCCTGACTCCTTGCTAATCCGGTGTGGGGAAGGCCAAGGTACAGAGTTTTACTTGATTGCATAAAACGTAGAGCTATTTTCAGCTTCTGAATCATCATTTCTGGCTGTTTCACCACCCTTTAAACCATATTACAACTCTTCAAAAATATCTTCCCTATTCAATTTTCACATATTTTCTCCTAAGCAAACACTTAAAGGAATATCACTAAGTTTCAAAAAGATGAAACCATGACATGGAAGAAAAAAAAGAAAAAAAGAAAGAAAGAAGAAAGAAAAGAAGAAAGAGAGAGAGAGAGAGAGAAAGAAGAAAGAAAGAAAGAAAGAAAGAAAGAAAGAAAGAAAGAAAGAAAGAAAGAAAGAAAGAAAGAAAGAGATCAAAAAGAGTTTTACAAATACCTGCAATTTAAAACGGTCACCCTTGCAAGAAGTGGTGGGTCAGGCCCTACAATTTCTTCTGTGATCTTCAAGCCCTTTAAGAAACCCTGGACAATTAACACTTAGCAGTACTTCGGTGCCTGAGGACACAAATCGATTTTGTTTTAGTCACACTTCGAAGAGAGGAGAAACATTAAATAATAGAAATAAAAAAGCTGCTAACTGATATAGGAAGAACCTAAGCTATTTCTGTAATAACTCCCCTGGGATTTATGCTGGATGTTATAAAAACAGGATGTTTTGTTTGTTGTTCTTCATAAAAGACTACCAAACCCATATAAGACTACAAAACATCAAAATTACAAATCTATGTGATGTTTCTAGTATTAAAAAAGACAGATGGAATTTTTATTCATGTATTTAAAATTTTTGCTCAATGTGGGATGACCTCTGGTAACATGCTCTTGTTTTTATGAATGCCAAAAGGGAAACAGTTACATAATTCTGCAATGGTCCAGCATCCTAGTGCAAAGAACCTAATTCTAAATACAGGACAGTCACAGATCAGTCTTTGCTGCTAAGACTTCTTATTTTTAAAATTAACATGAATTAATTCATGTTATCTGGATACCTGTTCCATTTAGTTAGACGCTAATCCCAACAATATAAAGATTCCAGTAACAAACTGTTGCTAATGATCCTTCAATGCAATGTGATGAAGCTATCAGTATCAAAGGATGAACTTAATATTAATGGCTTGTGGGTAATTTTAAATGGGTATGACTAGCACATCCAGATATACAATTTTATCTGTATGTAGCGGGGAGGAAGAGAAGGATATAGCAGGGGAGATGGTTATCATCTCATAACTGAAATCATGAATTTTCATTACCTTTTGCCTAAGTAAACAGAAGCATACATATCATGCCCTTATCCTGACCCACAGAGCCCCATTTGAGGAGGTAGAATAAATGAGAAGAGGCGCATATAGGAAATATTTGCACCTAAATATTCTCCCAACCAGATAGCTGAGTTCTGCTCTGTGCATTCAGACGTTTTTGAAATAGCTGGGAAAGTCACTCAAAACACTGCACCTGCTGCCATAATGCCATGACTGAGTCTCCATTCAAACCAAGTCCAAGCACCAAGTCAACCATGAGTCTAGAAAGGAAATAAATACAAGCCTCTTTTACTCTCTGAGGTCCTAGGGCCTACATCTAATCAATAAGGCTGATGGTTTCATTTTTTATAGAACTATAAAAAATATCTATTTAATATCTAGCCACTTACAAACTTTTCCACCTGGTGAAATAAAAATTTTGTTTCCTTTCTCAATATCTATAATATACTATTTTTGCCATTTGTTAGCATATTAGACAATCACTTTTTTAAAAGTTTATTTTTAAGTAATCTCTACACCCAGCGTAGGGCTTGAACTCACAACCCTAAGATCAAGATTCGCATGCTCTACCAACTGAGCTAGCCAGGCACCCCTCAACATCATTTACTAAGCACCTACCACATGCACCAGTGACTGTAGTGCATCAGAAGGTACACAAATGTGTTTTCTGACCTCAGTGACTGTGACTTACAGGTAGGATGAAAAGTGCTGTTGTATAAGTTACAATAAGGCCCCCACCAAGTGGTGGGTGTTAAGAAAGGGTTGAGAGTGGACACATTTGAAATGGATCTGGAGTAATCAGCAGAAGCTTGCCAAGGCAGACAAGGAGAAGAAAACAAGTTTGAGAGGAAATAGAGTATATTCAGTTTTAGAACAAACTAGTTTTGAGGTGCTTTAGAAACATTCAAACAGAAATGTCCAGGCAGACATAGATACAGAACCCACAGGAAATGTAAGCTGAAAATCCACTTTGGAACACCATTAGGATCACCAGCATTTAGAGTTGATACTTAAAACAATGGGGCTGGTTTTGGGGAGGTAGAGAAAGAAGAAGCCTGGGCTGTACTTTGGAGAAAACTACCAAGATGGGGAATATGGGAAAGGCTGGGAACAGAGGTAGGGCAGCAGTTCACAGTATCACAGAGACATGCAAAGAAAACTATAAATGATAAAGACAGTTGAATACAAATCAACAGTAAGTCAAGTAAAAGACCTAAGGGGTGTCACTGAATTTCAAAATTAAGAGATTGTTGATATTCCTTTCTGAAGCAGGTGGCCAAAACCGTGATGCAGTTGAGATGGGTAATGTAGAAGCTAGAAAAGCCATTAAGATTATCGGTTCTAGTTTGTCTAGTATCAAAACGGAAAAAATTTAAGCATGTTTCATTTTCCAAGTTGAGAGACCTTAATAGCTGTGGCCCTGGGGGGAGGAAAAAAAAAGTCTTAACAATATTCTACTGGATTAAATGTTGGCCACAGAGGAGAGATAAAATTAAGACTTCAGTGTGTTAAAGTAAAATTTCAGATTCTCCACAATTAACTACCTACTAATGGGGATTTATTGATTTGGGAAGCCAAAAAGAATCAGTAAGAAACCATATAAAACTGGAGAAATCTTAAAACTTCTAAAAGGCAAAAGTAAATTTTGATCATAGAACTTTCAAGATGAACAAAACTTTATAGATAATCCATTTCAAGCTCCTATTGGAAAACAAATTTCAAAGCAATGCAACAATAACAACTTCCATTGGGAAATATCAAAACCAAATTTAAATTGTGCAAGATGAAAGAAATTGCTTGTAACAAAGAGGAAGCACAAACTAGCCTGTTTCAGAAACCTTCAAACATTTGATTCAGCCATCTTGATAGGAGGAGGTTCCTAAACCTGGTGATTACAAGTTATTATTAGTGAGTGCACGAAGATTTCTGCAGCGGTACCCTGAAAAATTCACTGACCTCTCACACACTTAGCAACTAATAACTAACTCCTCCTGCTCAGGCTGGTGTCACGCCTCATGGTGGCTTTCACCCCTTGTCTTAGGACAAGGACATATCTGCATTGAAAAGAGTAAACAAGGAACGGTGCCAAATGAAAAATGTAGTTTTACAGTGTAATGGTTTGTGTTGTCTGATTAAAACTGAAAACCCAGTTTTATTCACGTGATGAAAAATTGAGGAAAAAAAAATGCTTCTTTAGAACTTAGAAAATGACTTATCAAATTGGTTTCTGGAAGATATAAAAATAAGAGAGTTTCTTTTGCATTTCTTTTTAAAAAGTTTTCCAACTCCCTTCGTCTTTGTCTTGAGTAAGAAATGCAAAAAAAAAAAAAAATCTCACCAAGAGGAAGCAACTTTATCAGGCCTGAAATAAATAAAGTCTGGTAATAGGATCTGACTCCCAGCCAAGTGGGGTCCACCTGCCCTCAGTCTGGAACGACTTAGAATTGTGGCTCCTTCATATTTAGACATACACATATACACCAAACATTATCTCATTTCTTTATGAGATGTAGCAGATAGTTTGGCAGCCTAGACTCTGTTTAGACTGCTCTGATTTCCATAAAAAGGAAGCTTAAAAGTTTGGGCTTACTACTGAAAACATGAAGAAAATGAACGATCTAGAAATAGTAATGGAGTTTGAAACAATCAGCACATAGAATGATAAAAATAATCAACATTTACTAAATCTTTGTGCCCCAGCAAATGTGCTAAGTGATTTACATGTATTTTCTCATTAAATCCTTTATGAGGCAGGCACTAATATTACCTCCCTTACGGATGACATGAGGCCCCAAGTTTAAGGAATTTATCCATTGCCTCACAGTAATGGCTGAAACTGTTTTTTTAATCCAGTTAGTCTGACTCAAAACCAATGTTTTTGAAAACATATACATAATAGTAATATAAAAAGATGCGTGATTTGAAGAAATCCAAAACCAGTGCCAAACCAAAGAAAGTTTAATATATTGAGCATTTCTATTACTCACTATCTATACTGGTATGACTGAACCACATAGCAGTAGTTTTGGGTGTCTAGTATGGGGGTGAACCATGTCCATATACAACAGTGATAAAACACTTTCACACTTAGAATGAAGGTCACTGCTCTAAATTGGGCAACAGAATCAAAATCTTTCTTATACAGTTCAAGAGTACTCTTTTACCCAGATCATTGTCCTAATTTACTTTGGCACTGAAAAGTGTTTATTACTATAAAGTAAAATGAAAATTGATGGGTTTGGAGGACTTTATATGCCTGTGTTCCACTAGATTACTTTTGGAGGGCATGCCATGCTTTTCTTCTCCAGAAAATACAATATTTCTCTGTTCTTAAATAAAAACCACAAATTTCCAAAAAAGAAACAAAACTTCACTACATAGATATTCTTTTAAGTTGTGTCTTAACTTCATTATTGGGAAATGTCTTTATTTAATTTTTCTATCAAAAAATACACTTTTCTTATAAAATGTTCATGATGAACTCTTTATTTCCCCTCATTTATTAAATTCTTCATTCAACAAACAACAATTGTGCCCTCCCAAAGCCGTGATTCTTGTCCTCATGGAACTTAAGGGCTTGAGAAGGACAGACATTGAAAACAGATTGTTACTGTGTAGATCCCATAACAAAAGGCAAGACATATAATCAGAGAGCCAAGTAATAGTATTTGAGAAAAGTGACTCTCTTCTAATTGTACACATTTTAAAATGTGGAAGCTAAGCATCTCTCCCATCATGATCCAAAGCCTCAAATTTAGAGGTGGTTAAAACAGACACATGTTAAATCTACCACAACTATGCTTTCTTTCAAAACTGGTAAGTATCCTAGAGCATCCGGAATCCTATTTGGAAATCATCAGTACAGATGATCTAGAAACTTCCCAATAGAAGTCACCAGCCACCATTCTCTCATCCTAGCTTGCATAGATTTATCATAGAGTCTAACATATCAGTTTGTGCAACTTGACAAATTTAGAGAGAAAGGTTAGAAAGAACAGACAGCATTATCAGAATTGGGAGACCCTTTCAAGACTTGGAGTAGCAGGCTTTTCTGCTATACCTGTGTAGTCTGAAATGATAAACATCTCTAGCTTTGACAAACTTGATGTAAAAATCTGGTATTTGACGTAAAAATAAAAAGTGAGGTATTTTTGTTCCTCTCTTTTAATTAATCTAAAGTCCCCTTAGAAAAATAAAATAAAATAAAATAAAGTCCCCTTAGTTACCGCACACTTGTACAACATGTATCTTTTCCTTTTACTCTTTCTAAAAATCTGCTAAGATTCGAGCTGTTTTGTTATGGATTTTCTTCAGTTGGTATCTCAGTCCATAGATTAAGGTGTTTGTCTTTTCCTCCTTTGGCCGACTTAGGCTTACTAAGTCCATTTGGCAAAGATTGTATACAAAAGCATGTCCAAATGGAATCCAAGGAAACCGCCAGATGACTATTGTTTCCACATCAGAGAAGCAAACCATAGATGGTCCAGCCTGTCTGCCCTCCAAGTCTGGGACTTAGAGTGGGAAATCCCAACAAAAGGGGGAGTCCAAACTGCCTATTGAGGGTCTCTTTGTGGTTTCGGTGAAGAACTCACTTGGAATAGGCAGGAGCTAGACTATTATACCTCATCTTCCAGCATGCCAAAATGGTTCCTTCTTAAAATAAGTCATATTCCAAAAGCTCAGTTTTATGTTTACTACTTGAAATTTGGAATGTCTCCCTCTAAAACCAGAATCACAAACAGTGATTGGCATTCCAGGCTAGCCTAAGGCGATGTAGTAGGAGCACTAGAGAACCTAAGTCACCTTACATGTCATAGCCTTTTTTTTTTTTTAAAGATTTATTTATTTATTCATTCAGAGAGAGCTAAGAGAGAGGCAGAGACACAGGCAGAGGGAGAAGCAGGCTCCATGCAGGAAGCCCGATGTAGGACTCGATCCTGGGTCTCCAGGATCACACCCCGGGCTGCAGGCGGCGCTAAATCGCTGCGCCACTGGGGCTGCCCATGTCATAGCTTTTATTCGAAGAAATAGTCTCATTGAGGACTTGAGTCAATAGGATATCAAACTACTCCTTACTTTTTTCTACATGGGCCATAAAAGTCTAGGTAGAATCCCAAGAGGTAAATAATAATATAAGAACAGCAATACACGTTCTTCAGGGGCAGAGTGATGGCTCAGGGGCATCAGCAGGGAAAATCTTGGTGACACTAGTCTTTTGCAAAGGCTGCAGTGGTGGTCTGGTTACTGGTAGCTACTGAGGTGATGGGAGAGTGAAAGAGAAAAGCTGGCCCTCAGAATAGGTCAATCAGAAACTTGAACAGTGGTGAAAAGGAAGTGTCCTCAAGTTGAGGGCAAGAGGAAGAGAAAGGGAATTCCTGCCACAAGCCAACAGGGGAAATCCCCTGGTTTGGGTTGCTAGTCACTCAGTCATGGGATTAGGAATATTCATCATTTGGTAATTTAACCCTCCCAAACCTTACTTTCTTCTCTGGTTTCTTAAAGTCAAGCCTTCTGTTGTAAACGAGACTGCTTCAGGCTGGCATATGTGCAATGTTCCCCAGCTTTACTGCTGGTCTACAGAGGTCCTCAACCAGGGTGATTTTACCCCCAAGGGACACTGGGCAATGTTTGGGATTATTTCTGGTTATCATGGCTGGGGAGGGGGTGCTATGGTCATCTAGTGGGTTGACATCAGGAATGCTGGTTAATATCCTACAATGCACAGGACAGCCCTCCACACCAAAGTATCATCTATCCCCAAATCTCAATAGCACCTACTTGAGAAACACTCTAACTCTATAACTGTGCAAGGGTAATGTTGTGTTACTTGTTACTGTGCTCATGATGTGTCTAAGCAAGTGATTATAGCACACAAATCCTGCTGATCACTATATTACTCAAACTCCCTTGTGAAAATCATACTCAACTAAGAGAAATTCGACAATCGACATCATTCTTCAAAATGAACAGAGTATGACATTTGATTTTTAACTGAAGAAATAAAATCAAGAGAGCCAAACATTGAGAGCCTGGCAGTAACACTGTGGCATGAAGTTGGTATATCACCAGGATCAAACTGCAGCTTTCTAGAGAACAGCGCTGTGCTAGCTCCTGTGTGAATGCAAACCCTGCCACCAATGCCACATCCTGCTTCTTAAGCATTTCCATAAACAACAGCTGTATTCCTCACTGAGCATCCAATGACAACCCAGGAGTGTCAGCTACTTCCCGGAATGCTCACAGCGCTCCAGGGTTAGAGCAATCATCTCCCCCAGGAAATCATTTACTGGGCTGGATGTGTGAAAAAGAATGAAAGCAGGGTCACTCATCAGGGCACAAGTAGTTCTGTGACCAGGACAAGGGACATAACCTTTCTCTGGTCCTCTCTTTCTTCAACTGAACAGAGAAAGAGGTTGACTTAGTCATTTCCAGCCTCCCTTTCAATCCCCACTGCCATGATCTGTTTTCTTCCCAGATGGTAATGAGAAGGGGGGCTGCTCCAAAGCAAGTTGGAAAAAGTGGCCTTGTAAAGCCCTCTCCAGTGAGGGCCCCCATTGTGGGGAGTCTGTGAACACAGCAGATGAACCACCCAGGCAGTAAGCAGTCCCATAAGAGAAGCCTTTTTGAACAAAAGCGAAAAATGGCCCCAAGCTTGACAGAGCAAGTCTCCATTTAGCTCCAGGCTGTATTAGAAATGATGACTGTAAGAAATCAAGGAACAATCTCCATGTGTGCGCAGCAGGGAAAGGACTAATCATTACACACTGGCCTCGTCAGCCACAGCCTCCTGCACAGATAGCCATCACCTCCCAAGCACCCTCTTCTCATTAGGAAGGACAGAGCAAGAGTACAGTGTGTTTTTAACTGGGCCTTTGTAATAAAAATCACAGACAAAAGCAAAATGGGAAGGCAACAACAACACCAATTTGAGCAGCTTTTAGATGGAACGGACAAATGCTTTATGTATTTATATCCATTTGGTAGAGACCCAAATTAGTTCTAGTGCTAGGGAATGGCTCAGCAGGACTGAATGATCTGCTGGGATAGTTTCCATTCACTGTTCTATTCTACCGTAAGAAAGGAGACTGTTTTCATGAGTATCCCCCCACTTCAACCCCCCTCCCCGACACCAAGATTTTTATGCCATGCTTCTGCTCATACACTTACTGTGGCTATTTAAAAGTAACAGTATCAAAGACATACTCAGGTCCTATCAAGTATGGAAAGTAAAAGATTCTATTTCTAGTCCTCAAGATTTTAAAAACCTGAACATGAAAAAACACATTAAAAATATGCCATGCCCGGGCATATGCAAGAAGTAGAACTAATAAAAATCCGTATTTCTGTCATTTTGACTTTATCACAACTTCCCAAGGCTATGTTTTCCCAGCAGAAACACCAGGATTTTATATGTGTTTGAAATACGAGGCCTTCTGATAAAGCGTGTTTGTTTTTTTGTTTTGTTTTGTTTCAGTAAGAGCTGATCTTTCTCAAACAACCGCCATATGCATTTGAGAGTGCTGGACAACCACCGTCTCACTACTTTTTGCCACATGCTGTTGAGGGGGACATGGCAGGTACTCTCACCCCATTCCACTAAGAAATAAACGGCAAGGGGTTAAAAATCAGAGCCCTTCCCCACCTCACCCCCCCAAATCCAATTCGATCTCCTACGCCTCTTTACTAGCTAGTCCTCTCCCTAAGCCTCCTCAAGGGAAAGGAAGGAAAAGACTCCCCTTCAACTTGCATTACTGCCATTGAAAGACTGAAGTACTTCTCTGGTAAAATGAAAAGGCAGACAGATGCCAAGAGTTGAGTTCCCTTTCACTACAAAGAACTCTAACATGGCCAATGGGCTACAAAAGAATCAATAGCAGTAATGACCGCCTTTTGTGGAGGGACCCCAGCAGTCAGCTGGACAGGGGACATTGCTAAGCCCAGGTACACGGCCTGGATCAAGGATCAAACATTCATTGCCTGCAAACAAGCTTCACGATTGAGAAGCATGAGTAACTTACTTCTTAAAGATATAACTGTAAAGTCTGATACAGACAGACAAGTGTAAATCCTTCAACGCACAGACCAAATGCTCAGCTTGGTGACCATAAAATGCAATGAGCAATGAAATCTAGGCTACATTAGTCAACTTCCAAAATTCTAATACCCCCCTTTTAGCCTTAAAAAGATGACATCTCCACGTGCACAAAGAAATGGCCAGCAAGGGAGAGCTCTGGTTTAGAGGGCTTCCCGATTACACCGAACCCACACACAGGAAGTGGAGGGGAAACCTCTGTGACTGGTCTGTACTAACCTAGCCTTCCGCGTACGAAAGACGGCAGATAAGGGAACTACTCCATTTCAACTTGGCTCTAAAGCATTTTCTTTATTGGGAAGAAGGCAAAAGTAATCAATAATTGCCCAATTGCTTCTGTGATCATTTTTCTTCCCATGTTGTTCACAAATGCAGCAGTGATGATGCGTTTCTGAGATTCTGAGAACAAGAGACAACATCTTTGTGATCTCGATTTCACTTTTGAAATTGTTACTTAACTGCCACCAACCAGCAAACATACGCAAAAAATAAAGAGGTCTACAACATTTAGAAAGTGGAGCTTGAGTTAACGAGCAAATGAGAAAAAATATTATGTCACTTGCCATCAAATGTTATCTGTCAACTTAAAATAAGAATCCAAATAAAGAGAGGTTCAAACAGTCCTACAATAAGCTATTGTATGGTTCATAAGTCTGGGTCATTCACAACTCCCGGAAATAGCTGCATGTTCGCCAAATGCTCTTATTTTGTATGTTCTCACGGGCTTTCAGGGCTTGTGCAAATTGTTTTCCAAGCACCATCCGGCCATAATGACCAGGTTACTACTGATAATTATGCTTGCCTGTCTATAGGTTTGTCAGCTAAAGAAATCCACAGACGGCTGTCATAATGAGCAGAAATCTACTTCTGCCACAGCTGTGCTGACCACAATGCATTAGAAAAACAACCCTCTTTGCAATAACCAGTTCTGGGCATCACTGGTTAAAAAAGACTAGTTTCCTGTTTTTCTCAAAAACTTCAGAGTGTGGGTATTGCTATTTTTTACCCCACCCACACCTTTTCTCTTTAATTGTTGAAGATTTGGTGCTGTAAACACCTAATCATGGGCAATACACACACACACACACACACACTACAGCTTCGGGTTTAATTTTAGGTCAGATTTATCCTTTCCAAGCCAACACCTGCCCTCTATCAAGGAGAGGAAGGGAGCATCCCCCTGGAAAGGGAGCTCAGCCCAGGCTTGGGCAACACCCCATCACTCTATCACTGGGACAAGAACTAGGAGCAGGACAATGGCACCTCCAGGTTGGCTGAACCTGGCTGGAGTCCTGGAGTTGGGTGGCCTTAATATGGCACAAAGCATCAAGTGCCCTGCCTGATATATCAGCTCAATTATTCTAAGCTATTCTTCCTCACTTTGAAATGTTAATTCTTTCTTTCCAGGAGAGATCTAAGTAATCATGTTCAGTACAAATCATCACAAGGGCGGCTGCCCCTTCCACTTGATCCCAATAAGGTCCCTGCTTCAATGTCATCTTCTCCCATACACTCTCCCCATCCAATTAATACACACAGAGCATACGTGTTGGTATGGTTGACATATATCTGTCCCCCATGCTAGGCCAGACGCTTCTCAGAAGAGGCAATACTGTTTTGTTTACCCCTGCTATCTCTAGCACATGAATAATACCTGGAAAAAAGCAGGTGACTGGTTAATATTTGCTCAGAATGAACACCCCCACCCCACATACTGCTAATTCACAACCACCTTTAGCTCACTTCCTAACCCCTTGTCCCAGCTTTGTGGAAACCCTTAGCTACTGTACTGTAGTTTGTTTGCTTCCACCTTTCTTATAAACCCAGAGTTCCTAGAGCTGGAAACTGCACTGTGCTCACTGCTCAGGACCTAGCATATAATAACTGTTCAATAAACATCTGCTCAATGATGTTAAATGAATCACCTGTGATTGCCTAGCTTGAGGCCAGGGCTGGTGTAGACACTGTAGAAATATAAAAAGGGGTAAAACACAGATTTCTTTCCATAACGTTTTTCCTTTACCTACTCTATAGCTTTTGGTCACTACTAGAAAAGTCTGAAGTATTTCCTCAGCCAACAGCATTGGCTTAAAGGCAAGGCAGTAAGAATTAATCCACATAAACTTGTCAAAACAAGGACCAGAGAAAAAAATTTTAAAGGAAGTTGGAAACAAAATGTTTACTGCTGTCCTGCTAGGCAAGAAGTTGAGGTAATATCCTTTGAAAGTCACTGGACCGGAAGGATTCTAACCAAAATCAAATCTTCATTTTGGTTAAACTTCACAATAGGGAATATATAAAAATTTTTCCTCCTGTAAACTCTCCTTTTAAAAGAAAGGCAGAAATTCATCAAAGGCCTCTATTCCCTCAGACCTTCTAAATTTTTTTCTGAAACTGTAAAAGGGATTAGAAAAACTTTGAGCCACAATTATGCGCTGCCTTTGCTGACTCCCATAATGTTAAGAACCAAGAAGATAAAAATTTAAATGAGCAGAAATAAATTTATAGTGTTTATCATGTTTCAAGATTTTTAAAAATTACTTATATGTACACTCATAATTGTAAAGTTCTACAAGCTATCCATTACTGTTACTGCGAGCCCTGGAAATAGGCCTTATTCCTAACAAATTTTGCAACTTGTCTAAGTAATAAATGGACTTTTTAAGATGAAGTAAATCCTCTTTGATTCCTATGTGCTTCATTTAACTATGAAAAAAATAAAAATAGAAACAACTTAAGTCAACCACCATTTCACAGAAGACTTGGATCAATTTTCAAGGAAATTAAAAAGCTACTTAGTACATGCATATATCAGATAACTTAAAAACACAACGGAGCCACATACCAATAGTGACACACGAAGGCAATAAAACAGCATATTCAAATGTTTAAGTGCATTCACAAAGGGAAATGTTGGTTAGAATAACAAAGCCTCTTTGCTTCTGTATGTTTGGAAATAAACATGGCCATTGTTATACTTTGTTACTAAGGAGCAAAGTCTTTCCCTACTCAACCACAGATCAGTTAAAATTACCTTCCCCAATATTAATACTCACATGATTGATCTTTAAGAATGAACGTACTAATAATGATGAGCTCTAACATATGTACTATAGGCTTGAATTGAATAAACCATAGGTTCTATATATGAAAAAAATGGAATGCCATGTCTCACATAAACCAAAGATCTAATACAACATTTGATTAACTGTGAGCAATATGACAGCCCAACAAAATAATTCTGTTTCTTCTAGGTGTCCTTGGATAAAACAGAATAGCACCATACAAATAAATCAAATTTATAAAAGACATACACATTTTGCAATCGGGCTGATGCAAAAAATAAAATGAACATTACATGAAATAGATCTTTTGGCTTTCATTCCAACTCATTAATAAATACCCTTGAAATTACCCCTCTCCTTCTGAACAATTTAATGTTGTTTAAGTTCTAAGTTGTCAGCCCCATACTTTCAGATTATAAATAGATAAAATTCAGTGTATGGAACTTCTTTTTAGAAAAGGATTCCATTTCAAAGTGGACTCCTAAGAAAGAAATGGTAAGTAAGCAGACCAGACAGCGTGGCAGCCTTACTGGAGATTAGAATTTGGTCCACCTGCAAGAGCAGATGGTTACTCTGGACAGCTGCAGGAAGATGGGGAAAATAGCTTAAGAGCTATTGATTTCTGTAATGATTAAAAACATTGCCAACAACAATAAAACAGCATTTAGATTTTCATAATGTTACTTGAAAATTTTCTCAGGAAATTTTAGGTTTATAAAGTTAAGGAGGCACATCAGCCTGGCAATCTCTGTAAGCCTCTGTTATCAATATTTTATAGCTGAATCTTTTTTGCTGCCCTACATTCTCTTTTCCCACTGTATAAATCTCCACAACAGACAAGAAGCACTAATAAACGAAACATGGGTTTAGCTAATATAATTACAAGAAAGAATGAAACAAATTTATTGTACTAGATTCCAGATGTGAAAGACAAGCATCAATTCTTCCTCAAACAACTTTACTACTTTCAACACTTAAAAAATGCATGTATAATATATTAAAATATATATATTGCAATGGATTTGCTGTTGTAGCAAATGAAATACATAAAAGTGGAAAAAAATGGTTGGTTGTATTTTTCTTATAACTTCTCTGCCCATGGCTCCACACAAAATTTAATATGAAAACTCAGGTATCAGAACTGTATGCATAAATAAACTCTGAATTATAGTACTTTGTATTAATCCCAAATACAAGCCAAATCTTTTCTCAGCCTTGTCAATGTTCCTGACATTAACGCATACACTGTTTTTGTTTTAAGACCCTGAATCTTTTTGGGAATTATAAATTAACTTCTTTAGATTATTAATGGATACTAATAGTTACTATGCATAAAATAATTCCTAAAACATTGCTTTCTGAAGAATCAAAAAGCATACAAGGTACAATATCACAAAATATTTTTAAAGACAGTGCATGTCAAATATCAAGTTATGAATCCTATAAATTTAATTGAATTCTCAGAAGTAAAGAGGAAATAAAATAAGTATAGAAAGTCCTTCTCCAAACAGATCAAATTCAGTAGTAAATACTATGCCAGTTTTAGAATATCAAAAGTATCAAATCAAAATTTTCACAATACTTCACATCTATCTTCATTTAACCATGCTTTTACATGTTACATATTTCAAAGGTCCACTCTTGATAACTCAGGGACAGGTGCTAGGATCTTATAAGGAATAAGATGTATTTCTTTCTATGGAAAGCCTACATTCATTCCACTGAGAACTGATTCAAGGAATATTTATAGTTCACATATCCTTAAAGCACATTTATAAGCAAAATCTTTATTTAAATCTCATCCTTATTTTTTTATGGAGCTTTTGTTCCAGCATAGAAAAAATGTTTATACTGCTATAAACAAAGATTGTATTAAAAGGATATATATGTGTTAGCAATTCTCAAATTAAACATGCATGATTTACCTTTGCCTCTTCCACTGGAAAAGACCACCCAGTAAGAAGTCAGACCAGCAAGAGGGCTGTCTGGGGATCCCTCTCTTTTCTTTCTGTTACCTATGTTGAAGACTTCACTCTCCCCCTAATCCTGCAGCCTGGAATTAGAACCATCTTCTCTGGCTCTCTCCCTGACTCTCAGCCTACAGGAATGTCAGCAAGAGCCTCCCCAGATCCCTCCAACCAAGAACTCTCCGAGTAGCCAAGAAATCAGGAGTGGAAAAGATGCTTCTCCCACAATAGCAGAAAAAGTCATGTTCCCCAATGTCACAGCCTGTCACTTAGAATGCATTTTTCCAGAGAAACTGACACCCAAGTCTATAACTCCTTACCTATTACTAATACTGCAAGCGCTTTACAGGTCAATTCAGTTTTGTGACTTAGCAAAGAAAAATATTACCCCCCAAAGTTTTATAAGTTGGGTATCTTCTGTGCACATAGAAGGACAAAGAAACTGGAATCTTTACACATGACACTTCTACAATCTATAATTTTTTGAGCACCTAGTAACTTCTAGGTGCTCAAACTTCTATGTAATAGCAAATGTATTTATTCTGTTCTGTTAAATGCCTTTATTCTGCTCTGTATTGCTTGTTCTTTTCTTTAAAAGATTGCCTCTTTTGGAATTTCAGTTCAATCCACCCTGCCTCCCTACAAAATTAAATACAAGGAAGGGAAAATTTACTCCACATAATCTGTCTTTTGCCTGGATGATACTTTATGTCCGTCGGTATTCTTCTTTCCTCAAAGGCCCAAAGCCCAAAAGAAGAAATTCAGTGCATTCCTTTTCTTTTTTTTTTTTTAAGATTTTATTTATTCATGAGAGACAGAAAGAGAGAGAGAGAGAGAGGCAGAGACACAGGCAGAAGGAGAAGCAGGCTCCATGCAGGGAGCCCAGTGCGGGTGGGACTCGGGCCCAGGACTCCAGGTTCACACCCTGGGCCGAAAGCAGGCGCTAAACCACTGAGCCACCAGGGATCCAAGCGCATTCCTTTTCAAACTGCAATTATCTTCCATGGGGCTAAACACCTAGGCAAGTGATCAATTCTCACCTCGCATATTAAATATACATATATATGTGCTAGAGCTTAAAATTAAAAACTAGACTCTTCAAAAAGCGTTTCCTGCAGCAAGAGTTTTATCACAGTCTATGTGGTTTTTGTTTCTGCTGTTGTAGTTTTTTATTCTCTAGTAAGAAAATAAGTATATTGACAGTCAATATACTGTCAATATATTGCTCTAGAAAAATCAAATCTCCTCTGAGTGACCCTAGGTATCTAACATGCTGCCATTTTTACAATTCAAGATAGTCTGGACTGCTGTGTATAACCCAAGAATTCAAATTCCATTTTCTATTGTATTTCTAATTGCTTATTCAGTTAGGATGTGGGGTGGTGTGCATTAATGCTGTCAGGAACATTGTAAGAAAATGCTGAGTGAAAGACATAAAAACCCTAATCTTCATTAAAAATTAACCAAACAAGACATTAGGGTTATGTTATGAAGTAATGAGGGTCTCAACTTACTAAACTGAGAAGAACAGAAGTGGAAAAACTTTTAAAGACTAGTGTCACCATTAGTTTTCTCTTTTACTTGGTTCAAAATCCTTGCATAATGAATACAGTAATACTTAATAAATGTATATGAACCTACCACCTAACTTCTTTTGCAGTTTAATTAGGTGGCTGACTTCAGGCATACTATAAATTATAATGACAATTTAATTACTTCTTTAATGTGCACACTTAAAAGATTTATAAACAGGAATAGAACAGCCCCGGACATTGAGAAGAGGCACACCAAATGAAATGAAGCACAACCCAGGATGATGACAGAGATAGACGATTTCTATAAGATAGAGTTGAACCAGAAGGGGTTTTGCATGCTTCAGTAAACAACTGTTCTACTGCCTCACGACAAATTATGAACAACCTATATAGCTTCTTTATAACCTTAACTGTTTTTACAGGGAAGGAGCTGCACCTGCCATATTTTATTTGCCAGCTATGCCTTTCCGAGAAGGTATAACCTTCCCAAGAAGACTCTTGCAGTGAAAAAGCAGACCTCTGAGAGGGTCACAATTGGTTCCAACCCTTCATCTGGCACTGGCCACCTGCAACTGTGACTAAATTGACCTCCATGGATTTCAGTGTCCTTGTCTGTAAAGTGAAGAAAATCCCTCCTTCACAGGGCTGGGTTGTAAATCAAATTGGATAGATAGGGTGGTGTGTTGGCTAAGAGGCATACGTCAGCCTCTTACTACCTTCAATCAAGCATGGTGTTTATTTTCCTTGTGTCTCCGTTTCCTCATCTAGGAAATGGGAGACAGTAACGGTGACTGCCTCAAACGCTCACTGGAGAACAAATGAGATTAATGCACCCAAAGCACACTTGCCTGACACATCTAAAGTCCCCAGTAAATGTTAGCTATTAACAAATCACTAAGCGTGGTCATTGGCACACACTTCCTTTTCCCCAACGCCCAGCCACACAGATATTTCTAGCAATGGGCAGTTCCTGAAACTTCATCTCAGGCTGTAAAGCTTTCTTTTGGAATTAGGTAAGGGCTTACTGCTTTCTCTTTTTGCCCTATGTATGTGTCTCCATACCACAGTACCTATCTTTAAATTTAAGTTTCTAGAGCACAAGTATTTTGTCTGGAAAGTTGTTTCTGTGAGGCACCTGCAGTCTTATGAATCTGGACATGTCTTCAGTTACTCAGAAAACATGTGGACAATCCTAAAAGCAGTTCGTATTCTGATGTTAATGACAATGAGGAAAATTATTTCAAGGACTAATAGGTAAAGGTGTAAAAGGACTTTCTTTTTATCTTTAAGGTGAGTCTCTCCCTTAAGTGATTTAACCATATCAGAATTTTATTTCATTCCAACTGGGTCAGGCACACCTGGATGTCTCAGTGGTTGAGCATCTGCCTTCGGCTCAGGTCGTGATCCCAGGGTCCTGGGATCAAGTACTGCATCGGGCTCTCAAAAGGGAGCCTGCTTCTCCTTTTGCCTGTGTGTCTGCCTCTCTCTCTCTCTCTCTCTCTCTCTCTCTTTCTCCCTGTCTCTCATAAATAAGTAAAATCTGTAAAAAAAAAAAAAAAAAAAAAAGATTTACCCCAAATGGGTTAAAATGCAAAGAGACTCAGCCCAAAAAGGCCAATTATCCCTTTCTAACTGCTAAAAGAACAACAAAAAGTTTCTTATTCCTTTGAACTGTCTTTATTAAAAAAAAAAAAAAAATGAAAGAGACGATAAAAAATAGAGCAACATTTTTTTAAAGATTTAATTAATTAATTAATTGACTGCTTGATTTTAGAAGAGGAGGAGGAGAGAGGGAAAAATCTCAAGCTGACCCTGTGCTGAGCCCAGAGTCAATGTAGGAGCTTGATCTCATGGCCCTGAGATCACGGCCTGAGCTGAAACCAAGAGTCAGACTGAGCCACCCAGGTGCTCCTGAGCTACAATTTTTTGATGGGGATTTTTAGTTTTCTTCCCTGCCCCCACAGTAAACTGCAGAATGGGGACTACAGAAGACGGGGAATAAGATCCAGTGGGTTATGATTAATCTTAAGTACGGCTATACTGATTCTCATATTTCTAACCAGCTCTGGTAAGCATGGTGTTATTATTCCTCTAATAACCAGCTGGATATATGCCTTGGTGTAAATATTTATTTTAATCAAAATACACTCAATTAGAAAGCACCACTGCCTGCTTATATAAGAAAACAAACATTTTACTCTTTTGCTATTACGTGTTTTCATTTGTCTTTTTAAAAATGCATGCTATTAAGAATCAAGCTTTATGCTTACAACTTTACAAAAAGGCTATATAATGAGTATTTCTTATTGTACAAGTCAGGCAATTGTATATATTCAACCAAATGTTATTAGCTGCCAGTGGTATTTATCACTCTGGCATCAATCTACTGTACATTTGGTCAAAGATAAAACAAATATCTGGCTTGAACTGCCTTCTACAACCAGTTGTCATCATCACAGATTGATTGCAACAGATATGCTTTTGATACCCAGAACCTGAACACACCATCCCTGATTCTTCCTCCACCCACTTCTGTGACAGCTTTGGTCAGCAACAGCTGCAACTGATATATTACTCTACTTGTCTGAGTACATGGCAGAAATATAGAGATTAGATGACATAAAGCCTTGAATACTAGACATAGCTCTTCTAAAGTTTTCCTGAACTAGTCAGGAAAAAGGAAAAGATTTCTGATGAAAGAATCTGTATGTGTCATCAGTTACTTAGAAAACATATGGATAAATAACCTCCTTTCAATAATTAAAACATTCACAGTGAAAGAGTAGCATGCAAGAGTTGGAAAGTAACCCCGTGTTTTTAAGACAATGAAAATTCCAAGAGGATCCCATGTGAAGGTCTTGAAATGTGCTAGAACAGGCCACTTACTTTTGTATATGTTCTCATTTTTAGAAAGAAAAATTCCCAACAGTCTCAGGATCACCCATCTGAATAACCCAGTTTCAAGCCTTCTATATCATCATTTTATACTACTAATCTGGCACAGATTAGCAACAGAAAGGAAACATTTGTCTATCATCTTAAAACTAGAAAGACATCACATGGCAAGACCGCTGTGTCAGAAATTTCCGTTTTTAAGAGTGACACAGTGCATAAACAATAGTTATCCTACTGAGCTACAGTTCACTTAACCTCACAGCCCAGCTGATGATTGATGAAGGGTCAAGAGGGTAGCAGACTTTGGGTGCACTACACTTCAATCCTTTATCAAAGATGGCAAGAGGCCATGTACTACAATAACGGAACAAATACTTCCTTTTGCCATACAGTAAATTCCTTCCTCTGATTGGCTAAAGCTTCAGCCCATGGTTCACACAATAAAGACAGGTTCTATCATTAGCAAAACACATTTTAAAAAGCAGTCCCTTAATTCCTGGGCCAAGTGAAATGTCTGTTTCTCTATGGCAGTTAATAACTAGGTGTATCTTTCTGCCTCCTTATGCTAAAACATCTACTAAAAAGACCATAAAGTGACTTCAAAAACCCAACCTCAGCACTTTTTGTGCTACTTCTTGAGGCAGATGCCCATCTGTAAAGGCAATTAAGCCTTTCAGTATGCGCAAGAGGCACACACAGAATGTTCTAATCAGAGAGAACATTTAATATATGGCAAATCATACTATTATTTCCATTTATTTGCAGTATTTAAAAAACACTATCAAGTCATGGTTACAGATTCAGAATCAAGGAGAGATATCTATTTTGAAAGAAAATAAGAAGGCAGAATGTTTATTCAAATGTTTGGAATTCTGGTTAATTGGATTTGTTATGATAACTGTCAATCAGAAAACATTTCAACCCATTTTGTTGAAAAATCTTATTTTTTTCATAATGTAGAAGTACAATTTATTGTCTCTATAGTATTTTCTCCTCCTTGGTGTGATTCTGAACATCTTTCAAAATTACAGAATAATCCAGATCTAAGTGATACAGAAAGTTTGAATATATATCAAAAACCCTAGATCAGTGGTTTGTAATCTGGGATGATTTTGCTCCCTCAGAGACATCTGGGTATGTCTGGAGACATTTTTTGGTGGTGAGGACTGAGTACAGGGGATTGGTACTATTGGTATCTACTTGGTAGCAGCCAGGAACACCACTAAACAACCTACAATGCACAAAATAGAGTCTCTACAACAAAGAATTTCCCGGACCCAAACGTCAACAGTACGAAGGTTGAACAACCTTAGTCTAGATTTTGTTTCAAAAAAATGTCACTGTCACATCACCTCTTCTCTGAAAAATAAAATGCTCATGGACAAAAAAATTTTGTATTATGGCTAATCAAAAATTTAATGCATAAAACAAATTTATTTGCCAAAAACATACGCATTATATACAAATTCCTCATTCAGAGTAGAAAAGGATTTCATAAAAGCCGTGTATTCAAATATAATACTAAAATCAATTTAATCATTGGTCGTTAACATGCATGAAGCAATTCTTCCAATTTTAAAATTTGTTTCCAAGATACTGAAGCACAACACTAAATTTTCTCTGATCACATGATCTTTAATATGACAAATAGGATAACCAGAATATGGAGAAAAATCCAACTTTTAAAGCTGTGTTTAATCTTAGAACCAAAAAATAAATTAAAAAATTTTAAAAAAGATTAAATTATATGACAACCAGCATCATAAAATGTACACTTGAATCACAATCAGAAGACTTACTTAAATCAAACTAAGGTTTGGATTATATATGTTAGTAGCTTTATTTAGTAACTTAAGTTAATCAACACAGAAATGCCAAAAAAGACCTGAGTTAGAATTATACTCATACAACTAATCTTGTAGTCTATGTGTTCAATCAGTGAACAGGTGTTCATTACCTTCCTTCCTAGCAGAAAGGAAAGACTGGCGATTTCTCCCACAGAACACTGATCCGAAAGGGCCCTTCAGAGAGATGAAACACAATCTTCGCTCAGAGGGCAGGAGGAGACATGGGACGCTTAAAACCTCCCAGCCACAGTGGCAAGGCCAGCCCTGAACAGCTGCAGGTTAGTGCTCTCAGAACTACAGGAGGAGGTCCCTAGGCCCCCACCAGTACCCCTCAGTGTATCTGTGGCAGCAGAGGACCCTCTGCTGCTTTGGGATTCAGCACCAAGGTTATTATAAATGTGAACATTTTTGTGTAGCAGAGAAAGCCCCGTGGAAGAAAGGATGTTACCACCTGAGTTCAGGAAGTCTGCTCTCTGATCTGACCCTACCCCTCACAAGTGGCTTGTCTGTGAGCCAGTCACTAAGTGTCTCTGGGGCACAATTCCCATATCTGTAAATCAGGGTTGTTGTGAAGATTAAATGAATGTATACAGGAGACCTTTCCACACCACCAAGCCCCATAAAGCACATGAGTTTGTTCCTATGAAGGATCACTACAGCAGAGCACCTTCTTTCTCTATTCTTCTACATGCATCTTTCTGCTCTCTCTAACCATCCGTCCCTGTACCCTTCCTCCTCCTCTCCAGAGACATATCATTAAAGTCAACCAAGTGTCATTAAATAGAACCTAAAACGGTATAAGAGATGGTACATTTCATCACTTCAATATAGAATTTCATTTCCTCTTTGAACCTACATGAATGCAAACTGCTTCAGATCCATTTTTCCTCTTAAACTTCACTACAGGACACCTTGAGGGGGTCAGTCTGTTGAACATCCAGCTCTTGGTCTAGGCTCAGGTCACGATCTCATGGGTCATGAGATCCAGTCCCACATGGGGTTCCACGCTCACAGCACAGTCCGCTTGAAATTCTCTCTCCCTCTCTCCCTCTTCCTCTGCCCCTCCCACTCATTCTCTTTCTCTCTCAAATAAATAAATAAATCTTTTTTTAAATTTAAATTAAATTAAAAAAACAAACTTCACAAAAGTCCTGCAATAGAATAACATTATGTTTATTTTACAATATAGGAAAAAACTGAGGCACATAGAGAAAAACTTGTCCAATTTTCACTCAGTTAGGGGCACCTGGGTGGCTCATTGGTTGTGTCTGCCTTTGGCTCAGGGAGTGATCCCGGGGTCCTAGGATCAAGTCTCACATCGGGCTCCCCGTGGGGAAGCCTGCTTCTCCCTCTGCCTATGTCTCTGCCTCTCTCTGTGTCTCTCATGAATAAATAAATACAATCTTTATTAAAAAAATTTCACCCAGTTAGAAGTAAGGGAACCAGGACAAGAAGCATGATAATTTAATTCCAGAGCCCACACTCTTAACCACTACCAAGAATAATCTCTCACTTCAAAATTAACATTATTTATACAGTTGAATATCAGTTTTTGTAAAAATGAGCCTTACAATGCACAGATAGCCACACAATGCACAGTCACCCCACAGCACAAACACACTGAATCTTTTTCTTTCATAAACCTCCCCATCATCTCCGTTTCCTGACAGCTTCAGGACATAGACGGCAAGATTGCTGAAATCAACTTTTTGCCTAAGACAGGGTCCCATCATGAACCAAATTTTCTTAAGCTCCAGAAGAAAGTAGCTTCTCCAATGAGATAATCTCTGATGTTGCAGAATTACTGGCATGTGTAGTGAGATAACAGAAAGCAGTGAATACATAAAAATAATAGTGACAATGATAATCATATTGACACGTGCTTATTCACAACATTTCATAGCTTACAGAGTATTTCCATATACATTGTTTCATTAGATTTGGATCATCCAGCCATGAGGAAGGTAGATTTGCAAGTATCAAAAGGAAAAAAGCAAGTCAAGTGTCAGAAAATTCAAGAAGAGAACTAGTGTCTTAAATACCCAAATTTCAATTGGTTATTCTATGGCCAAAAATGAGATTTTGGAGCCTCTGAGGGGCCAGAACAGAACACATCTGTTGTAATTCCAAAATAATTTTGAAATTCTTATTTCTTCTAAAAAAGATAAATGAAGCAAAACAAAACAAAAGCTTTATAAAAATAGTTCTATGTGCATTTTTGTATGATAAATAAAAATCCTAAAAATACAAATCTAATCTTCTTTTTTAATTTTTATTTATTTATGATAGTCACACAGAGAGAGAGAGAGAGAGAGAGAGAGAGAGAGGCAGAGACATAGGCAGAGGGAGAAGCAGGCTCCATGCACCAGGAGCCCGACGTGGGATTCGATCCTGGGTCTCCAGGATCGCGCCCTGGGCCAAAGGCAGGCGCTAAACCGCTGCGCCACCCAGGGATCCCCCCAAATCTAATCTTCTGAAACACACTATGTGAATCGATTCAGAAGCTAAAATCATAGAAACACGTACTTATAAAAGTGCAATTGCATATGTTTGCATTAACACCCCACTCAACCCCCTTCATCTTGCTTTCTCATCTGTGCTGCCACAAATCACTTACCTTTACCTATGCCTCAAGCCTAACACAGGACTTTGTACATGGTGGGGACTCAACCAAGGCACAGATAGGCTAATTAATGGCAATTAAGCTGGTAGCTCACTACAACAGTCTTAAAATACATATTGTTGAAAACACACAGACAAGCAACCCTAAACTCAGCTGAAATGCAAATTTGAGCAAAAGTAAGCCACAGATTTAATGGCATTGCAACAAAAATGCTCCTTTGGAATCTCATAGCTCTCAGTCATTTGGGCCCAGGGTAACACAGGGAGTAGTCCTTTAAAACTACTATGGTATCTTCTGAATCACTGCCATTACCCGAGAAAACCCCAGGAAGTGGTTTGATTGAGGAGCTGGACCCGTGCGTAGATATCAGCTGATGTCTCTCACACATACACACAAGCTGGTAACAATGGGGACATTGTGAAACCAGGAATAACCTTCTCCTATCTGCGGTAGTTTGGGAAATCATTTCTAACCCAGTGAGTATGTAACTTGGGAACAAGTCAAATGGTTAATTATTCACTGAGAGATTAGTAATTAATCTGTTTTAGACCAAGTACTGTAGGACCTGAATAACATAAGGATGTCCGATGTCTGGAACAATGAGTCTTTGGGACCACTTCCAAAAAGCCGCAATCTTTCCTAAACAGTTATGACTAACCAAGAACAAAGCCTAAGTGCAGGCAGCTACTGGCAAAACCTAATCAAAATGGACAGTGATTTCATAAAACCTTTCAAACTCACTTTATTTTAAAATAGAAATTGATGACATCTTTTTTTCTTTTCAATAAATGATTAGTGAAAATCACAGTATTACTCCATGAAACACATTTAAACAGCATTCATATCTTTACCTGGAAATGAAAGGAAAAAGGCAAGTCACCCTACCAAACCAAAACTTAAGGAGATACTGTGATTTATCGACACATGTAAGTTCAAAATAAATGTTTACCCCTTTCCTGAAATTGAAGTTAGCCCTTTTCTGGTCAATTTTGAGATTTTAAGTAAGATTTCATGCATTACTGGGGTTTGTTTTACAAATTTCCCATTTGATAGTTTTCAATTTATCACTCCCTGGTTCCCACCCTTTCTGACTGAGGCACCCCTAATCCACTATTTCTCTGTATTTCAGCCCCCCCAATCCCAACCTCTGTAGATACTAATTTTCTGTGGGATCTAACAAGGTTACACCAGCAGCCATAGGACACAGCTTTTCCACCACCTATATCAGCAACGTTTCCCTAACAGAAAGGATTTGCAGTGCCAGTCATAAAGCATTACACATCTTGTTTACAAACACCATGCACCTCAGACAATGGCATGAGGCTGCATCACAGAAACACAGAACCAAGATTCTCCTGCCTTCCCTTCCCTTCCCAGCAGGGTACCCAACACATACTCTCCTAGCTCTCCCATGCAAAACTACACTAACCTTCTGGAAAATCCTTTACATCTATTCACTAGAGGGAAAAAAAGGGTGGGGAGGGGGTTACCCCAAACAAGATATTTATAGAAACAGACTTTTTTTTCATCTTTACTTTTGCAAAGGAAATGGATGCCTTCTTGAGAAAAGCTGTTTATGCAAAACAGCAAAATCTGGGAAAGACTGAGAATTAATCCAATCACAGGCATTATTTAGAATGACAATACTATTCACAAATAAGTGATGTACACAATGATTACCATGAACCATGTGTGCCTTTAATGTTATTAATCATAATAAAAAATAAGTGTATTTGACTTCTTTTAAAATAGTTAATCCATGAATGGAATATATGGTTACTCTTCATTTTGAGCACACATGTCCCAGGTACTCTGGATTAAAAGCAATTTAATCCACCATTTGTGTATACTGAATTAAGCATGATCATACAGCGTTAGGAGCACACACCAGAGAAGAAACCAGTCTGTGACTACACTCGCTTTTCCGAGCTCGCCTCTAGACATTTTAAGAGCAGCTTCTGGAAGGATGATAATAAACTCAGAATAGATGAGGTGTTCCCTAGCTCCTGAATTTGTTAAGGTTGACCAGTAATGCTTCTACTTGTGTAAGGAATGAGTAATGTCCTTATAAAAGACTGTGTTTTCAGGGAACTGACCAACAGCAAAGAAAGAAAACATATTTGCACCAATCCCTAAGCAGTTAGCATGACTTTTGCTTGGAACAGGAGGACATACTGTACTTAAATTTACCCACTACAAATGGTTCCCCTCCACTCAGCCATTGCTATTAAAAGAACCAAGCTGTTCTAAAGACAAGCAGGAAGAGGATATCCAAAATGTGTAGGTGGGATATTTTCATAGAGCTTCTCTAAATTCCAAATACCTGAACAAACCAAACCAAGTTAAAACCCCAACTCAAGCTATGACCCATATTAATTATAAAAACAATGTCCACCCTTTTCTCTATTCAGTTCTATCTATGAGTATATTTTTTATAAAAAAACTTTTGATAAGACTGCTCACAAATGTTTGCAAAGAACCATGCCATCCTAGGTCTAAATTTCTTTCTTTCTTTTTTTTTTTTTTTTTCAGATTTTTTTTCCCTCCAGTTCCGGCTTAATAAATATATACCTATTTGCTTTTTAAAAATCTATTTTGGGGACACCTGGATGGCTCAGTGGTTGGGCGTCTACCTTCAGCTCAGGTCCTGATCCTGGGGTCTGGGATCAAGTCCCACATCGGGCTCCTTGCAGGGAGCCTGCTTCTCTTTGCCTACGTCTCTGCCTCTGTGTGTGTGTGTGTGTCTCTCTCATGAATAAGTAAATAAAATCTTTTAAAAAAATAAAAATGAATTAAAAAATAAATATCTATTTTGTCCCGTGTAAAATAGTAAAACAGTCCAAATATTATTATTGTTCTGAAAGCAAAGTTTTTGAAAGACATGCCCTCATCATTGATTGTAAGGGATATAGTGAGTATGCCCTATATGCCTGCACCATAATAGCTGCCATAGGGATTCAAGACTTATAACTATAAATCAAAGCCCCATGCTTAGGAGCTAACCATTTAGTATGACATGCATACATAAAATTATTACATTTCCCTCTGAGAGGTATAGACAAAAGGAGGAGGAAAATCCTTAAGGAATTTGGTTAGCATGGAAGAAAAGAAAGGACACACGGGAAAGAAGAGAATAAACAAAAGCCTGAAAATCTGAAAAAACACAGCTCATTTGCAGGACATCAAGGAGGTCAACAGAACTGATCAGAGGGCTAGAGACAAGTTAAGAATTAAAACTATCCAGGTGGGACAGGTTCAGAGGTCACTTGTCTTAACATCTTTGTTTTACAAATAAAGAAAGCAGGCTCAAGGTGGTGAATGAATCAACAAATACTTTGAAGTGCTATTTACTCTACTAAGCACTGAGATGCAAGGGTGAGTGACAAAATGTCATTGACCTCAGCAAGTCCAAGGAGTTAAGTGAGGGGTGGAGACAGACCAAAACAAACAAACAAACAAACAAACAAACACAAAAACCCACACACAATTAAATTGATCATTTCACGTTCTGGTAAGTCCCAGGAGGAAAATCATGTGATAAAAGGCAAACTGGAGATAGAGGGACAAAACCTCTCAAACCTGAATCTCAGATGGCTTGTTCAATCAAAAAATGTGACATTTGAGCTGAGACTTGAACCAAGAAGGAGCCATACCTGAGAAGATGTGGGTAAAGAGCATTCTAAATAGGAAAACAGTAAGAGCAAAGAGCAAGACAGGAAAACAACTTAGCAAGTTTAAGGATCAGCATGAAGGCCAATATAGTTGGAGCCTCATAGGGAATGGAGCGTGTAGAGAAGGATATGCTGCAGGCCACAGTGAATAGCTTAGATATTATTCTAAGGGCAATGAAAATTTATTGGAAAATTTTGAGCAAGGAAAAAAAATCATATAGTTTATACTTAGTATGCTACTCTGAGGAGTGTCAGGGAGGATAGTTAAAAGCTTTTGCAGCACACAAGGCCGATGTATGGCCCAAAGGACACTGATCGCTCCTCTTTGACTATCATAACTTTGATATGTGGGATAGCCAAGTGCACGAATTGAGAACATATTTAAGTTGGGAACTCAGGAGAAGATCCATTTGTGGCTATAAAACTTTGAAAATTATCAGCATAGGCATGATGTTTGAAATCATGTGAGTATTGCTATCTGCCAGAAAGAGCATTTAAGTAAAGATAAAAGGATTGAGGACTAAGCCCAAGGAGACTATAACACGTGGAAGGGCCAGCAAAGAAGACCGAGAAGAGGCAGTGGGAGAAGAGTCCCACAGCAACAGTGTTGCAAGGAAGCTGGGAGAACCAAGTGTTTCATCAAGCAAGACTTGATAGATGGTCAACTATCCCAAATGCATAAAGAGTTGAAGACATAGAATGACCACGGGCCTTGGCAAGATGTACAGGAGGTGAGGAACTTGAGAAGTTAGTAGAGATTATGTGAATTTGAGGAGTGTTAATGAACAGTGGTGTTTCCAGGCCAACTAATCTAAAGGCAGGTCTCTGGATTCCACCTCCTGCGCTATTTTTTGACTCTCAGCTGCCTCTCATCTGTGGACCTTAGAGACCCCCTGAAGAATTTTAAGCAGGCAAGAGGGATGCTGAAAGAGAGTTATTGTAAAGTTAATCTGATAGCAGGGTGGCAATCACTTCAAGGTAGAAGACTCCAAGATCTATAGCTCCAGGGTGATGAGAGCCTGCATTCCTTGGGCCAAGAATAGGGATGCATGGACCCACAGGGGCAGCTCTAAAGAATACACAGCACCAAAGCAAGTTATAATGACTAAAATGGCTTTCAACTGAGTACCACTGAGAGCAAAAGTCATTCAATAAGGTAGGAGAAAATAATGTGGCTAAACACAAAATGGCTAAGTACTTTTTGCCATCACAGGGTATGTTGTGTGATATCTGCATTTTAAAAGATATCTATAAAAATATCAACTTTCCATATTTTTCTTCTTTTATTATATATTAAGAGCAGTCTTCTTTTATAATTGCTAATACTTTGAATAGAATATAAGCTAGTCTTCCTAACCATCATTCAACTTACAGTCCAACATGTGTACTAACACGATCACCTAGAAGGTAAATAATACAGCATTAAGAGTTCAGAATTAAAATCCCATTTCAGAAACATTTCAATTCAATGCTATTAAGAATTTACACATCTTGTTGCCACCCTAAAATGCTGTTCTACCAAAGTCCAGAGTTTGGCACTTCGGTCCTTCATACTTCTCCCCCATATCTTTACTGGCCTTTTCATTCCAACACAAAACGCACTAGAAAAATGAAGATGTATCTCAGCCTCCTAAGGAACTATGTGATTGCCTCTAGGGGGAATATATTCTACAAGGGGGTAGAAAACGATGAGGATTATAAAACACTTATTTTTGGTTTGTTTGTTTGTTTTACAAAAAAGCATTGCAACTATTCTTCCTTAGCTTTTCGCATAAGAAAGATGCACCCCTTAATCATGGAAACCCAACTTAAAGGATGCAGGGTCACAAAGAGGTGCTGGGATTTTCTGTGCGTGCAGCTCTAAGAGCAGCCCACAGGGCAATGCAGCATGCTTGGAATATTATTTAACTAATCTGCATGCACATATTTCCTTCATCCATCTTTATGGGAGTGGAGGCAATTCTTGATATTTTAGACAATTGTCAGGTGTATTTTTTATGTCATTTAAACTTCTGATGCAGTAAATGGTCTCCAAAAACTCTGTCAAACCCCAATCATATTGGCTTCAGTACAATGAGAAAATGATGAAAACAGAGTGTACTCTAAAATCACATTACCAAAGACTCATTAATCACTGCATTGTTAACAAATGTTCCAGATTTTAATATGTAGTTCAAAACACATTCTTCTATATACAACATTTTCTAGAACTATTCATTTCTAAATAGTAACAAATCTATACGTTAATTAATACAACAAGAGAAAGCATTTTTAAACAAGTTATCAGACCATCAATTGCTCTGGGTAAAAATACAAACATGCTTCGGGGTATACCTTATCAGAGAGAACAGTTGAGGGAGGAAGAGATGGCCCTGGCAGTGGTCAAAAGCCATCCCATAATCCAATGTAAAGTCAGCAGCAACCCTCTCCAAGGTCCCTAAGAGACAAGAAGGCACTGGGAATGACATCAGGGAGGTACAGAGTATTGTCTGTGCTTCCCCAGATGTCCTGGTAGCAGACAGACTTTTTCCCTCTATAAGGGAAAATCAGTCAGCAAATGTGGCTCAGTTGACAGCTCTAGATCACAACTTTTGAGTAATGACAGGACAGAGATGATAGGGACAGGAAGAGGCCTTTCTGCAATGCTAGAACCATAGGCACTGGCCTCATCATCCTAATTATAGGAATTAGAGGGTGAGAAAGGAAATGAAGTTCCACTGACGAGGAGAGACCATGGTGTGATACAACTCAGAAGACCTGACTTCTAATCCTGGCTTTGCCATTCATAAACTGTGTGGCCCTGGGCCTGTTATTTAGTCTATCTGATCCTCTATTGTGTGACTTAGAAACTTGGGAAGAGAGCAGCATCTATCCTATCTGCCATATGAGTTTTATAAGAATTCAGTGAGAGTATGTATTTGGAAGCTCTTGGTAAATTGTGAAGTCTTGTGAAAATGGAGATTTCCCATTTCAGGCCAGGAGCACATCCTTTAAATTGTAGACCCTAGGTAGCCAGGGAAGGTTTTAGATCTTCACAGTAACCCATTAAAAATGGTGTTTTAGGAAGATGAGCCTTGCAGTAGAATGAAGAATTGACTAGTGACTGGTAGAGAAACCAGAGTCAGGAACACCATCTAACAGGCTGTGGGAGACTAGGTGTGATATTGGAAAACCTTTCTAGGGTCATGGTGGTTGAAACACACAGCAGAGGACCTTTTTTGGATAATGTTAAGCATGAGGAATAATAATGTATTACAGAAGAATGTTACATGAACTATCATTTGAATCAACCCAATCACTCAATCCTTCAGCCCTCCACTAACATCCCAAATTTAATCCCATTACTCTCCTGGACCTTCTGTTTCTCCCCTACCTCAAACTCAGACCTCTACTTGTTAGTGCCAGACTCCTTTCTTAAAATGTTTTTCACTTCCTCACAGCTGCTGAGGAGGCTCTTTGCCCTCATATTGACTTCTCGTCCCTTAATCTTCAGGTCCCTTCCCAGACCATCTGACTTCTCTGTTTTGGCAACCATGGAACACAGAGTCAGACATTTCAGCAACACCCTCATCAGCCTTCTACAATCTTTTCTCGCTGTACTTCACCTATCCTTCTCATGCCCCCCTTCAAATGGGGCTCACTCCACAGGCTGCTTTCACTGATTCCCTGGGTTGCATTGCAATACCAGCAAAAGCCACTGAATAGTGCCACCTGGGTTGTGATCTCCAAATTCTAATGAATTCTTTCAGGACAAGGATGCTGTCTGGTTCATTACTGTATCCACAGAAGTGAGCCCAGGGCCTGGCATCTAAAACATCCTCAATGTATACTGCATGAGTGAAATTGATCATATCTGGAAATCCTATAATCTATGTCTCCTATTACTTCACTTTTCTTGGCTTCCACCTATCCCTTCTGCTCCTCTTTATCAGGTTATATTTTTTCTTCCTATCCTTGAAATAAAAGTATTTCCCAGGGTCCTAAACTCAACTCCCTTACATTTCCCTTTTGTTCACTCTCCAACAAAGACCAGTTGCCACCCACAAACCCAAGAGAATTTTGATCATTTTCATTAGGACCCAAGTTCCACACTCTTGCCAAGAGTCCCACAACTTGAATCCTGCTCCAGAAGGTGAAGCTTCACCCCATCCTCCTCCCCAAAGAAAGACTCCAATGACAAGGAACAAAGGTCAGAGAAGAATTTGACCCTCCCAGTGGGGACAACTGAGCCTCAAGTGGGATTGACCGGCAAGCCTTTGCCACCAGACACAGTCACCAACTTGTCCTACATTAATAACAAAGAAGCCTCTTTTCTCAGCAATCATTAATTGCCTTTAAAAGTCCAGGTTCTCTGAGGCCTGAGGGCTTTACACCTTTAAAGTCATTGGGTACCCTTCCTCTATGACAGCCTTTCACCTAAAAGAGAAAGGTTTGCTTCAGCGCTTCATTAGAAATGGAGAAAACTGGCCCTCCACTGAGACCCTACTCCAAATCTTCCCCTTTAGCCTACATGGCTTTGACTCTGAGTAAGTGTCCACGCAAGGTTCAGCCTCTAGCTGGGCTCTATCATATTTCCTCCTACCCACCAATGCCCAGGCACAACTCAAAGCCACAGTTATAACCACAGGTTCCTCATAGCCCTATCTGGACAGAGCAGTTACATGAAATCAAATATGTCTTTGCCCCCGTGGTTTTGCCTTTCTTTTCTCTCTTACTGGGACCTTCATTCCTTGAGCCACTGGGGCCAGTCTCAACCATCTTTGATGCTTCTAGTGCTCGGTCTGGACCAGGCATGGGACATACGCATCTTCTCCCCATACTAGGGAGGATCTATCCTTTTTCAAGCTTAGTAATATATATTCCTGGTTTTTCTTAAATTTATTCCCCCCTAGGAAGATAAATTATTTATTGGACTATGCTATGTGGTCTTATGAATACCTCTCAACGCACATAAAACTAACCTACATAATAGAAGGAAACCGTTTTCAATATGACCTTACCCACAGGAGTCAGTTTGTGATTTTACACAAAATGAGGCACTTGTGGGCAATTACTTATTTAAATATCTATAAATCTTCATGTTAAGAATTTTTTAATGTCCAGTAAGAAAAAATCTAATGGTTTAGAAAGGGGGAAAATGTGTAAAATAATATTCTGCAACATGGGAATTTGAGAAAATGAGTGTAGATAATTACAGCAATCTGCCTGACACAAGGCAAGAATTCCCCCACAAATGTGCTTAGAAGAGATTCCTACCCATCCTTTAGTTTTGAAGCAACCAGACAGCCTCATGTAACTTTAGTAAGTTAGAAGAATGCCTCCGATGAAAATTCTTGGAACTGAGATCCATCATTTGCATTTTAAAGAAAATGGCCACTAAGGTCTTGCTTTCAGAACAGTTAGACCCACACAAATTTTTCTTTTATAGAAAATATGTCTTCTTCCAGACTAAGTGAAAAGAGTAGAGTAAAATATTTCCACTACAAATGCATCTATCTCTATCCACCGTTGTTTACACACGGCTTTTCTTCTACCCCTGAGCTCCCAGTCCTCTATTCTATGAAAGCTCTTCCCTTTGCCACCATTCCACAGGGACGGACTTCTACGCTGCTGACTCAAATGATGACATCTTGTTGTAGAAATCTGAGCACCTCACGGTGGATCCACGCATCAGTCACTGAGGGACGCTGCCAACTTCTGTCACAAGAAGATTAAGACAACACACTCAAAGCTGCAAACATTGCCCTAACTAATTAGCAGTTTTGTTTGCATTATCAGGGCTGCAGGAGTACTGAGCCCAGAATCACCAACCTCTCTCCTGACATGGCACACAGGAGGTTAGAGCCTTCCAGCTCCTAAAACCCAACAGATAATCTCCAAGGGGAGGCGTGTCCTTTAGCTACATCAAGACAATGTGTTTTGAGTATAAGGCTCATCGGTTTATGAGGTCTCATAATCTTCATCTGTAAATGATGACAGTAAGATATAAAAGTTTTTAAAACTTGAGTAATCACTGAGAAGAATTCATAAAACTAAGGAATCCTTCAATGCTATTAATGTACCTAGTTACATAGGTAGGAGAGAAAGAATCATTTACCAAATGAAATATTTTTACACCCTCCCAGAAGGAGCCTTATAAGTGGGTCATTCAATTGTTCTGACACTATCAATTAGGTATTATCCTAATTGTAGGTGATTTGGGGGGTTTCTTTTATCCTTATGTAATACTAGAGCAACATACCTACGAGAAGGTAAAATTAAGTATCATATCACCTCAGTGTTAGTGTTTTAGACACTTAGTGTCTGCATCACCCTTGTAAGCCCTACAACATAATAGAAATCTCAGTTAAAGGATAACATATTAACCAGGAAAGTCTATCAGCTTCTCTGACCAAAGTCGATACACCAATCATTCATACTACATTTGAACAGTCTGATTATCCATAATTAATAAAAGTGTCTCCATAGAAACCAAGTATACAGTGAAATTCACTTATAGTGAAGGATTTGCTTTAACAAAAAGACTTCAAGCCAAGATTTTGCTATAACTTAGGTTTACACATCATCATACACTGATGTCATTAGATATTACTACACCTTTAGGATTTCACAGTCTTGAAGATTACAAAAGCTCTGCACATGGGGAGAGAGAAAAAAAGGTTTGGAAGAAAAGATTTGCATATGTAGTTATAAAAATACCAAAGCAGATTCCATGCTAAGCTCTGCCAAAGGAGAATAATTACCATTGCCCATCAGCATGCAGCCTTGAAATTATATTCTCTTCTCCCTGCAGAAGCAGTCATCAGATTATCAAAATGAGGTTATCCTGACTACACTCAAATAGTTCTTATACAGAATAAGCACAATGCAATCAACAGACAAGCAGCGATTTCCCTCCCACACAAACTATAATCTTTTGTGAAATATATTTTTAATGAAGAATACATAGCCCTCCTACACGTTTGGTTCTGCTCTCACACTCCTCCACATAAAAGCATACATACTTTTTAAAGAGAAGGTGAAGAATTTTATAGCTTCTAATAACATCCCCTACAGTGCATGGCAAAAAGGAATATTAACATCTGAACTAACCCCCAAATGTATCTTTTTCATATAATGTTACTCTTATAAAAATAAAACAAGTTACCAATGGCTCCTGGGGGACAGTATGCTGAAATCAACATAAACAATGGATCTTACCAAAATTTTAGTGATTTCTTTCTATTTAGATACATTAAAAGGGCTAAATTCATTCAACAACTAATGACTCAAAACTCATGAAACTTAATTTTAAACTTGCAATTTCAAATTATAAATTGCTTGTCATGAGTCATACTGCTTATTCAAAAAGCAAGTGTTTGAAAAGAAAGTTTTTTGTAGGTGAGGTTGATAGTGGTACTCATTTTTCTTTCTCCCTCAATCATCTGAATTTAAAATGTCAAAAATTGAAACAATATGACTAGATCGTTGGATAGATTTTTACCATTAGGATAGCTAATTGGAAATGAGGCTATAAAAGTAATTATGTATGCCCAGGCCCACTCAGTGGAATTGTAAGAGGCAAAAAGAGACAAAAATCCCTCCACTAGGGCTTATTTACCCCACACAGCACCTGGTTTAGGGTCCTAGGCTCTGGGATATATTTCTGAATTTGGTTCCTAGGAGGCAAGCCATTAAGAAATTAGTTACAGTGATAAGTAGCCTTGGTAATCTGTACATCAAGGAGCTATGCCTTCATTCTAGGAAATTAAAAAAAAAAAAAAAAGGAACAAGACTAGCTAAAGCCAAATTAATCAATGTTATTTTTCCATAAAGAAATAGTCTTAAAAGATCAGAAAACCAATTTTGCCTAAATGCTTAAATGTTGTAATTGCTTTACACTAAAAGGACTGTTTTAATTTTGTATAATTGTCATTTAAAAAACAAAATCATTGCTGAAAGGATAGCCTGCAAACACAGGCAAAGCAGAGTTGGTTTGACTCACGTGTGTACCTCAGCCCATCTAAATAGAACCTGCTATTCTCTAACTTAGCACAAGGTTAAGAACTACTTTTGCAAACAAAGCACCATCAGGGAAAGAGAGAGAGAGAGAGAGAAGAGGAGATGAAAAGAGAAAGAGGCAGGAAAGAAGGAGACAGGAAGACAGGACTAGGAAAAAAAGTTTAGGAGATGGATTCCCGCATGGGGAAGCAAATGTTGCTGCTGACAGGCTGGTGAATCAATCTCCATAGAGAGTTCAGGAGCCTCACTCTCACAGGTGTAAGAAAGACATGGGGAAACAGAAGAAAATGCGAAAACGTTGTGAATACAGTTAAAATCCCTTCCACGCGCATCCACTGGTGCCCAGCTCTACTCCCCAAAGCATGTCGATGTGAGGTGCAGGCAAACTTTCAGAATCCCCTCCAAACATATCCCGATGAAAGACAGCACAGATTCCCACGTATCTCTATGAACGCTGGCACACCTTTCGGTTCAGAGCCCCTAGTGCTACACGGGTTCCTGACAGCCCAGGCTCTCGCCGATGGAATCTGGCTAGCTGATTTGAGAAACAAAAGCCCAACTCATTAAAGAGAACTCGGTGCCTTCCCCGCCAACCCCGCAGAGCCCCTGGTGCCTCCACAGCAAGGTTCTGACTGTCCGCTTCCTGGGCTTCGGTCCCGGCGGTGCACCTTTCCCCACACACAGCCTCTCGGGCTAAGGAACCAGCTGAGCCAGAACTGCTGCTGTTCACAAAAGGAATTCCCCCTCCCTTCCCCTCCTTCTCCCTCCCCTTTCTTCTCTCGTCCCTCCTCCCATCATCCGCTGGTGAATAATAGCACTCTGCTACCTGCCTGGATCAACACCGTGAGCCCCTGTCTTCAAGCATTCAGAGAATTTAACAGCCTGGAAATTCCTGTTGTCCGTTCGCTGAGGTCACAGATAAAGCTAAACAACAGCCGTGGTTCCCATCAATCATAAGTCACTCACTGATAGAATGTATGGTAGGAGACCTGATGTAAGCAAGTCACCAGAGAAAATACCCACTGATGACGCATATCCAGGCATAAAAATAGTTACAGGGCCCTCAAAGGGATTATTCAACAGCCTACATTTAGACTTTCTTACAAGAGACCTGAAGTCAACGTGCTGCAGTTTAATGGCTGGATAGAGTTGAAGTTTTAAGCTTCCTCAACAGACAAAACCACAAATCACTGGTTTAAATAAGTGCCTGCAATAACTTAGTAAATTTTAGTTTAGTAAATTTTAACACGACTTTACAAGCATTAAACGGAACCACCAACTATCTTATAAAATGCCACGTAATCTCTTTTATTTGTGTCCTCCCTCATATAACAATTCCTTTTTTTTTTTTAAAAAAGCAAGCTCTCCAAACCTTGATAATTGGCCCAAAGAAAAACAACATCCATTGCTTTCCAAATCGATGTTAGGAAAATAACACATATTGCAGTTCTGCTTCTATATCCTTTTAAAACATGTTTCTAAGGACAGCGAAGCTTAATTATATGTTTCACTGACCTTCTGCATGCCGTATTCACAATTATGTTTTTCCCGTATTGGTCTGATCCCTTATGGAAATAATGATCACGTGCATTAGAGACACCTACTATGTATCTTACACATAGTAGGCATTATTACTGTTTGCCACATAAGCGAATGAATCAATGAATCAACGAAATGCTATGTACAAATATTTTAATTGAGTGACAAGTAACATGGTAACTAAGACTGAAATCCTGGTTTTTTATTTTATGAGGAAACTAACTTTTTACATGTGTAACAATTTTAATAGTTTCAAGTCATCTGTTCTCTTTTTCCTCCCACTCAAACATATGCATAGTTACCCTGCATAGAAAGGGCTTTTCACATAGCTTTCATATTAGAAATGTTGGATTTTTGCACATTTTAATATTTGAATATATAAAAATGTTCCCTTCATGGTCTCCATTAAGCAAATGTGCTGACACAATGAACAATAAAGGCAACTGTCTATGACATAACCCAAAATTCTGCCCCCGAACTTGCATACCCTACTTGTTAGTCTTCATTATAAATCCTTTCCTAATAGTGGACAGATTTACATTGTTACCCAGTTAAGTACTAGCTATGGAACATCTCTCTGTGAGAGAATTTATCTCGGTGCTTAATAATACTAACTATCCTACCCCCAAAATTGGCAAATACCTATTAGCAACATTGCCATAACTTTTGACAAATGTAAGGGCTTTATTCTACAGGGTACACTTCCAGCAACAGTAACCAGATGACATTTTTCTTCCTATACTGATAGGTTCTACATCACTTTCCTCAAGTATGATAACACTGCTATAAATACAAGTGAAAATTATTTTTAGTACTAAGATTTCGCAAAGCATTCACGTTTCTCTCCTGTGCATATGTGTCAACAGTATGTGGCCTAGTTTAAAGAATCTAAGCGGAAATGTTCACTAGTGCCCTCTAGTTGAGCATTGCTAAGGCAATTTTGAAGAAACACACGTGTACTTTACCTTACCCACTCACAAATATTGTAAAAACCATCAACAGCTCTGCAATTAATTATTCACATAAAAGGTAGAATAATAAAACAAATTAAATCTAGGGTCTATTTTATTTCATAAGGTTTCATTATTCATTTTTGAAAATGCATAAAGAAATTTTTTTTTATTTTTTTAAGATTTTATTTATTTATTCATGAGAGACACAGAGGGAGAGGCAGAGACATAGGCAGAGGGAGAAGCAGGCTCCGTGCAGGGAGCCCGATGTGGGACTCCATCCTGGGACTCCAGGATCACACCCTGGGCTAAAGGTAGACGCTAAACTGCTGAGCCATCCATGCATCCCAAGAAAATAACAATTTTTTTAAGGGGAAAAAAATCAAACAGACAAGATAATAAGACATATTTGTATTTGCAGAAGAAGAGAGAATGTACTTAACTGACTCAGAGACCAAAAATGTTTCATGAAATTTACAGAAGCTCATGTTTTTAAATAGCTCAAAAACTAGACAGGGCACCCAGAAATAATCAGGTTTCATCGTGCATCATACATTTGACAGCCTTCTGTCATAGTGATCTATGATGGTCAGGTCTGAATTGAGGACCTCAGATAATTTCAAAACAAAGCCTATCTCCAAAGCTGGCACTGTTTAAAATTGCACAGACATAACCTATCAATACAGAGATCACAGATTGAATTCCATAAGAAATTATTTCCATCAGCACTCCTGGTTTTGGTAATTCTATGCCTGTTAAAATTTACTATCACCAGCACAACTGATTTTCTTTTAAAGAAAATGGAACTTCCTCACCCTAGAGTAGAACCTGTGGTACCATTATAATTAGTTAAGTCTGTGATATTATTTTCTGCTGCAACAAAGAAGCTAAACACTGCTTGATATTAAGAAATGCCAAAAACTATGTCAAGGGGCAGTGCTAACTTTTATCTTTTAGAAATATTAAACAGCACAATCACCTGTTTACTAAATTAGGACCAGATTATTTAATGATCTGGACAGAATCATTGGTTTCATTGGGGTTGGTTTGGGGAGCATCACTGAAGACAATGTAGCAAAAAAAAAATCTGCTTTTTCAACATTAGGCTCTTTCTAAAAGCCATATTTATATCCTCCCTCTATGTCACTATAGAATACCAGGATAATAAATCTTTTTGAATGCTGTGGCTCTATTAAAAAAAAGGGAAAATGCATCCCTGGTTCACTATCCTGGGCCCAGCCTAGGACAGACCCATTCCATTCAGACTATAAGGTTAATTCTCCCTTCCAGTCTCAATATTATTGCAGGATTCTGTTTATTTTTAATTTATTTAATCACATACTTAAAATGTCTCATTGTTTAACAGCAGACTTTTCCACTTAACAGTTATGATTGCTTTCTGAACATTTTATGACTTGTAGTCAATTAAGCCATTGTCTTCACCCTTTCCCACCATGCAACACACCCACATGAGCATGTGTGAGCACACACACACACATATACACACGTACAACCTTTTCCTTACACCTAATCTCCTTTGATGAGGCCAAACTTTCACCAAACACATGTAAGAGTCATCTTTAACTTCTCCTTGCTCTCAGCTCTAATCCAAAAGCTGGACAATTTTACCCAAGTTATGCCCTTGTCTTTCTTCTCTCCAACTCCACCACTGTGACCTCAGTCTTAGCTTTCCATGTACTTTGCCCTAGGTAAATACAATAACTATCCTATAATACTGCAAGTAACCTTTATAAAACAGAAATCTGACGATGGCACTCATCGGATTAAACCTTTCAATGGCTCCTGGCTGCATCATATGAAGTCTTGCATCAGAGAACATCTTACATGATCATAATTATTCATTATGTGTCTAAACTCTTTTAGGTTTGAAGCTGCTTGAGATGAGAGACTATGCTTTGTTGCTTGTTGCATCTCCAGCTCCCGGCATTTGCTGAATTGAAGTGGACCAAATGGTAGGACAATGCATTGACAACAACTCCAAATGTAGTTCCACTATACTACATAAAGAGACAGCATGGCAGACCAATGGGTTCAACCCACAGCCATCCTAGGCAATTACATAACCTCTTTAAATGTTAGGTTCCAAAAAAATGGTGTCAGGATTAAAAAGAATAGTATACATTATGTGCCTAAGACAACAGATGACATACATTGAGAAGGTACTAAATAAATGGTAGCTATTATTATGTCTTAAGTAGAAATGTGTAACAATAATTTCATCTCCAATGATCAGTTGTACATACATACATATATCAGACAACAAAATTATCTGTTTCAGGGCTGTTGACTAGACACATATCTATATAGCTGTCTAGTGCCATACGTGTAGCCAGTAACCATATGCAGCTGGTGTGACAGAGGAACTGATTTTTTAATCTTAATATAATTTAAACATAAATAGCCCCATGAGGTCAGAGGACTCCCTTATTGAACTGCGAAGATTTACTGCAACTCTGATATCAGTGGTTTCCCCCACTAGGTGCTGTCCCCTCTCCTTCCAAGCAAATCAGTTTTTTTGTAAGTTTCAAGTATCAAGGTCAATACTTCTCCTGTTAAAGAAATCAGACCCCAAATAATTCACTCTATCCAAAGAGATTAAGTCCTAAAGTATGAGAAGATCCTATGACAGAGTTCCACATGGAGTATACATGTTGAGTGAATGATGGTGTCATTTAAAGAAACAAATGAAGAATACAGTTCAGAGAATGGAACCCCCACCACAACACAGAGAGAAAGATTACAGTGGCAAGTGCACAGGATTTGGGAGCCCAAGACCTTCCTTCAAACTCCAGCTCTGCCATTCACACATTCCATGAGATCTCGTGAAATTCTTTTGACCTCCTATCTGTCAAATAATGGTAATATTAAGACAACTCACAAATATCTGTAATAATTGGAGGAGATAAATCAGATATATAAATAGCAGTGCAAATGGTGTAACTGAGAAAGTTATAAAAATAACATTTAAATCTCTACCTCTGTATTATAGTACATAATGTCCTATAAATATGAGGTGTACTGTACATGAGTCTTGACAATTTGGGTAAATGCCTATAGGGAAAAGAATAACTATTACAGGGATGATTACACATCCACTTATAATCTATAATAAAAGGATTCATTAGTTCATTGTGATCAATAACTGTAGTATACAATCTCTCTGACACCAACATCGGGTAATGTTGAAATTTGCTTTCAAAGGGTGCCTGGTGGCTCAGTTGGTTAAGGATCTGCCTTTGTCTCAGATCATGATTTCAGGGTCCTGGCATGGAGCCCCATGTCAGTCTCTGCTCCTCCCTCTTCCTCTGCCCTTCCCCCTACTTGTGCTCTCTCCCACTCTCTCTCAAATAAATAAATAAAATTAAAAAAAAAAAGAAATTTGCTTTCAGATATACGACCTGTCTCCTTTATTATACCACATGTGCTAAAGGGACAGGATCTGAGGCCCTCAGCAATATTTGGTAATAATGCTTCATTTCTGTTCTGTATTTTCACATTCTTAAAGTCATCTTCAAGACAACTCAAGATAGACCAATAATTTTATTATTCCCATTTTTCAGAAAGGCAAAGAAATAACATGGTTAGTAGGTAACACTATCACGTTGATAATTCCATGTCTAGAGTTCTTGACATTATACTGCGGGGAAATCTCCAAAAGAGAATCCAAATTTGTGTTCATCTGCCCTCACAAGAAGAATTTTAACAAAATATTAGGTATCACACTAGTACCTATTATCATGTACTATAATAATATAGAAGGTAAAGAGTTAAATGCTACTTTTATAACTTTCTCAGTTACACCATTTGCATGACTATCATGTGTGTATATAATACATAATTTAATATTGGTTAATATTAATATATAATTTAATAGTTTTAAAAAGCATTTCTCTGCACACTCAACAGATCCTTATAACACCTTACAAAGAAGGTAAGCATCAGGTAGTATGATCCCCATTTACAAGAAAGAGGGGCTTGGCGAGTCCTTGACCCTGAACCCTGCCTTTGCGGTACAATGAGAACAAGGATGTTTGTACTTGGGCTGTAGGTCCACATGTACTGCCAAGTAGCTGAGTAACTTCAGGTAAGTCACTCAACCTCTCTGGACCTCACAGAATGTGAGTCTCACAGATATCACCCTGCTGTTAAATTGCTGTCATTCTGCAACTCAGCTACCTCAGAAACATTGCAGAGACAAGGCTCCAGATGGTCTAAAATCTCGCTGATTTTCCATCCCCTCTCATACATCATCCTGCCTCTTCAGATATCTCACTGCTTTTTCACAGTTGAACAAACTGGACCTAATTAAGGAGTTCATTCTATTTGTTTGTTGGTCTATCTTGAGAGAGCATTAGGCCCCACTTACTCTTTGATCACTTGGCTTATGTACAGCCAGCAAAAACATTCTTCTACAAGAAAGACTAGCAAGACAGACATGCACAGGCACAAGGGTCCCAGGGAAGAGGGTGTGTCCTCCTCTTGTGGCTCTCTCACTTCCCTGCTACACTTTCACTTCTTCGGGGATGGAAGGTACCTGGTTGTTTTGATGGCATGTAATATCTTTTTCATTTTTATTTTTCAAAGGGACAGTACCAAACCTAAGGTTAATAGGAAGACGAGTTCTAGCATCTAGGTCCAGGGACAGGGTCACAATTGCTTTAAAAGCAATTTAAGTGGCCCCACAAGAAACTTTCTACCATGAGTGGAGGGTAAGTCCAGAAGAAGTCATGGCTGAGGGGGCTTAGCTGACGGCAGCACTCAAGGACCCACATCCACACAGACCCCCTCTGCTGGCACAGATAAAGCTCTTCCTACATCTCTGCTGAAGCAGGTGCCAGAGAAATAAGCAACCTGACCCCCTCAAGAGTCTTTGGAGCCTGGCAGTAACCTGAGCTGCTCTAGGTTATTTTTGCTGAGAGCTAGTGGTTCTTAAAGGGACTGTGGTCTACGTGCACATATCCAGACACAGAATGCAAATCAATGGAAAGACCAATGTGATGTCCCTATCTTAATTAAATGCGGCTTATCGAAAGGATGTAACAAATCAATGAGAAAATATGTGGGCAATATTTTAAAGGACTCGATCGTAATATCCTATGATATAGCATCATAGTTTTAAACAATGGATATGCTGAATAAATACCCCAGACCCCACTGGTTTAAAGTGTAACAAGAAAGCAGGCTGTGTCCTGAGTGCTGGACTGCCACTTAAGAAGGGACTGAAGGGCAGAGATTGAGAGGTTGCCAGCGCTGTGCTCAACAGTTATCACCCTGTTTCGATGCTCACTGTGCCCTTACAAGTATAATCGCTGTACAAGAAGGAAAGTGGAGCTCAGGAAGCCTTCATCACTCACTCAGGAGTTAGGTAATGGCCAGTTGCGGGCCCCCTTCCACCTTCTACCTGCGCGGGTGAAGATGCGAAGATTTGGAAAGCAAATACCCCATTCAAAAACAATTCTTGTGGAACAACCAGTCCTTTCATTCCCTGCCCCACATCCCCAAACTGGCCAGGGAGGAACAGGAATAATCCAGTAACTAGGAAAGTGGGATCTGGAGTCACAAGCACCCAGATTTGCAAACCTGCTCTACCACAAATCCACCGGGTGACCTTGGTCAAGTCAGGTACAGTTCCCGAGCCTCAGAGACAGTAAGAGTAACACCAGCATCATCAGGCTGCTTATGGAGATTAAATAAGATCATCTCTTGAGTTATGTATTTGGAACAATGCCTACATGTGGTAAACAGTTGCTAGTATTAGTTCTATCCATATTCCTATCAGGCAAGTGTGTAATTCAAGTTGCCTTGAAATTTGGTGATGTCTAGTCACAGGCATCAGCTAGTTGTTAGGCAGGTACCTTGCAGACGTGCTCTCCAGCGCTCACAAGTTTGTCAGGCAGGTAATTCTACTCCCTTTTGCACATGAGGGACACGGGGCTCAGAGAAGCAGAGCTCATTGCCCGAGTAAATGACAGAGCAGGGATTTTAACTTGGTGCAACTTCAAAGTCAGGATTCCTTTTACTCCATTGAGAAACAGGGAACAGCATGGAAAGCAAATGGAAGAATGCTCAAGAATAACAACTTTTTCCCCAGGTCAGTCACATAACCTCTCAACTAGTTTCACCTTCCAGCTATGAATGCTTTTGGTATTTGGTCTTATCTCTGCAGCAAACTACACATCCAGTACTGATCTACAGGCAATTCTACAATAATAATAGAGTTTTCTGTAAACCTATTAAAACTATATAAAGTGTCCACTTCTGAACCACAGATCTTCAGAAAGTCACAAGCCCCAGATAATATAAATCATGAAAAAACATACAAATGCTTACACTTCTTAGTTCATAAAGCATTTTTGCAAACATCAGCTCATGGAACCAACCTATGCAGCAAGGTAGTATGTAACTGTTCCTCATTGGTAAAGAAATTGAGGCACAGGTTAAAGCAAGTGGGGATGTAGCCCCATAATCAGGAAATAGGAGAGTCAGGTTTGAATACCTAGGTTTCCTGGTATCGTATCTATATTCCAGCCATTATGCTGTACCTATCTCTAGAAGAATATCAGCCTCTTTTCTTGGGTGACCTGCTATCCTTAGAAATATATCAAGGTATGATCAATAATTAGCACCTCTTTCTGTCTTTCAATGTACTATATTTTGGTGCTTTGAAAGACAGGTGCTCAAAAATATAGTTTCAATTAACTGCTGCACTATTTCCTAGTATGGCATGATATCTCCCCAAGAAATCCAAGTCAATCGTGTCACTTCTCAAAGCTTGTGTGTCTAGGGCACAGAGCCACATCCTACTTATCATCGTAGAGTCTGGAATGTCTTACTGCATTTAGTAGTAGGTATTTAAAGATTTAATTAAATAAGGCTCAAGAGTAGTATAGTTTTATTTTTTAATTTTTATAATTTTTTTTCAGGAGTACTATATAAAATATGGATGTTCATATCTTGAATAACCTTTGGTTTTAATTTGGGTACTTTTGACAGAAAATTTGGCAACAGAATTTAGAATAACAGTTACTAAATGTCTACAATGTGCCTCAGACTATTTCAAGTGCTTTAAGTTTATTGATTTCTTAATTTATTTGTTCCTGGCAACAATTCTATGGGTAAGCACTATTACTGTTCCTATTTTACAGATGAGGAAACTGAGTCACAGCTTTCCTAAGAGTATAGAGCTGCTAGTGGTATGGCAATAACTTGAATCCAGGGCTTCAGGCATCCAAAATTCAGATCTCACTTAATCTTCACAACAACGATGGGCAGCAATAGTAAATCATCTTGGAGATTGAAGGCTGCCTTGATAATACCCTGGTGTAATCTGATATTCAGGAGAAAAAATAAAATTATCCAACTTAATTGCTTATAATAACAGTCCTGTTCCATAACCAAAACTTATCATAAGTAGTACACCCATCACATTACAATTTAAAAGGTTGTTGGAAAAATAAAATTTGTAGCTACATTTTAATTTTAATATGTGTAGTTTGAATTTATGGCCAACTTAGCTCTTCGTAGAATTTGATACTTTTTGCATATAATCTTATATCCTTGACATTGTTTTTCATTTGTGATCTTAAAATTGCTGTGGTTCTATCTAGCATTCTTTGAAAGTTGCCTTTTAAAACAGAGATTTGTGGACAGATTACTTCAGAACTTAGTCTTATCTCTTTTCTTGACTTCATTCATCTTTTTCCCTTATCTTCTTTTCTATTTTTCCTGTTTATTTTATTTCTGTTTATTTTATTTCTTTGTCATAATGACTTAGGGTGGTGCCCATTAGTAATCTTCCCAAACTAGAAGCTCTACCATGGGTTTCTCAAGAAGAGTCCATAAACAGCTGCATATACCATTAGCACCAGGGATGGGCCCCCGAATATGCATTCTCAGCCGCTGGCCAGGTGAGTTCTCTACATCCTGTGATAAATCAGAGGATTTTCAATCTGCCAACTCCTACAAGTAGTTCTTCTGCTGAAGGCAGAATATACATTTAGCAATGTGTATATGTTAGTTTTATAAAAATGTAAACTTCACTCTCTAGACCTGAGTGTCACACAACACGCATTTTATGTACTAAATTTAAAGCAAAGATTTTAGCACATTCTATTATTTATTTCAGTGTGTAGCAATGAAGAGACATAACAAGGGACTGTTGGATCAAATGAGAACTCCAAATGGATCAAAGGAGGCCCAAAAATGTAATTGCTTAAAGGGACATGTTTCGACTGAGGCTGCTGAAGCAACAGTTTTTATTTTCAGCATTTCATTTTCATGTAAAACCTGACCATTTGGGTCCCTATATTTATTCTGTATTGTCTAAAACCAACTTTATTGAACCAGCTAAGAACCAATCGCTGACATAGGAATGCAAAGTACGGCATACAAAGTAAGAAAAAATTTTTAAAATGGCTGACAGGAGAAAAAAATATATGAAAATTCTTCAGAAAAAAAAAGAAATAAAATTCTTCAAAAGTCTTCATTTAATGAAAAATAGGTATTGACTCATCAGGAGGTAAGCTAAAACTTAAAATGTGACCTCTTTCAAGAGGTGCTGGGCTTAAAGTGTTGATCATTCTTCACAAAACCTCACAGGGAAATCCAATCTACTTGGGTCAATATGACAGGCTACTCCAGTCAGTATTCTTGTCAAATCACCTAACCTGTCACATTCACATTCTATTCTTTTTCAGCTTCGCAGAGACACCCACTTCCTCAACCCCACCTTCCCAACAGTTGAACCTCTTCCTCCTCCCTCCTACTTCCTCAAGGCCTTTCCACTCCCCCTACTCCTTCTTCTCCTCCAGGCTTTATTTCACTGTCCTGTCTAGATCCCCCTGTGAATCACTGCACCTTTGCCTTGCCAGCATCTTCACTCATTTGTCACCGTGCCCTTCACTATTCTCATCCTCAAATGGATCACTACTCTGGATCACCAAACCTTCCATTCCTCTGCCTGTTCAGAGTGGCTGAGGAAAATCCACTATTGAGACAAGAGCTACTTCTGCTGAGCCTTCTGACCACAAGCATCTTCATCTCCTCATGGTCTGGTCAGTTCGCTCTTCCTCTGGTCACCATTTTCTTCAATATTATCCAGTTTTTCCAGACAAATGGCTGCTATATATATTCAAGTTTTCAAGTAAATATTTCCTTGAAACTTAAACTTAGTAGCACACCTCCCTATCCTACCCTCTTTTTTGCCCCAACCGGTGCTTCTGAGAGCTCAGAGAACTTTGGCCACTCCAGGATTCTGCGCAATCAGTAACCATCTTGCCTTTATTTCAGCTATCTTTCTCTGTCCAGTGCCTCTCTATTGTCAGCACAGATAAAAAGGTTCACAGCCATTTAAAAATGCTCTCTGGGTCCCATATCTTGCTCTGTTTATCATCTCACTCCTTCTAAGCATAGCCAAGCTTTTTGAAAGAGTAGTCAAAGTTAGAAACTTCATGAGGGCAGAAAGTATGACTATATTGTTCTCTAATTCCAGTGCTAGAATAGTTCCTGGTAGGCTCTCAATAAATATTTTTCATTGTTTAATGCTAATGCTGCAAAAAGAAAGAAAGCCCAATTGAATAAATTGGACAAAACATGTCAATAGGTATTTTAAAAGAGAACCCAATAGCCAAAATAGCTGAAATGGCACAGCTTCATTAATCATAAGAGAAGTGAAAATTAAAATTACAAGGCTATACTACTAAATATTTAAGCACCTGAATGGCCAAAATGAGGAAGATGAGAATATTACACCAGAGTGGGGGCAGTTGGGACCCTCAGACGTTATTGGAGGGAGTATAAATTGGGACACCCACTATGAAGAAGTGTGTGGCAGTTAACAACTCATGCCAAATATAGGCAAGCCCTAGGATCCAGCAGCTCACCCCTAGGTATACACCCAACAGCTACATACTAAATTATTCATAGAAACATTATCTGTAATCGCCAAAAGCAAAACCCAAATTCATCAATGGTAGAATGAATACATTGTGTTACATTCATACAATTAAATTCTATACAATGAGAATGATGGTTACATACAAGAACATGAATAAAGCTCACTAACATATGGTTCAGTGAAAGAAGCCAGACACAAAAGAGAACATAGCATATGATTCCACATACATAAAATACAAAAATAGGTAAAACCCATATGACATTAAAAGTTAGACAGTAGTTACCCTTGAGTTCCACTGTGACTGAAGAATGACAGAAGTAGTTTCTTGGAATGCAGAGAGTGTTGTGTTTGATGATTTACTCTTTCATTTGTAAAAATCCATTCTCTTGGATATGTACTTTTCTGAATATATATTACACAATTTTTTAAACCTAAATATATTAGGATGCCTGGGTGGCTCAGCAGTTGAGTGTCTGCCTTCGGCTCAGGGCATGATCCCGCAGAGTCCCGGGATCGAGTCCCAAATCGGGCTCCCTGCATGGAGCTTGCTTCTCCCTCTGCTTATGTTTCTGCCTCTCTGTCTCTCATGAATAAATAAATAAAATACTTTTTAAAAAGTTTTTTAAACCCTAAATATATTGATTTGCCCTGATCCTCTTCTTATTTAAACATTCTTGATTTCCTTCTCTGTGTAACTTTCATAGACTCCAAGGTCCTTGAAGCCAGAGACCTTGGATTCTGTAGCTCTTACACAGAACTTAGCACCCACCAGCTCTCCAGCAATGATCCTGAACAAATGAATGAGTACACTGCCTCAGCTCCACTGACAAATTCTATTCTCTTTACATGCTCTTGATTCCAAAATCAGCATTTTCAGTTTTCTGATGGACTCCAGACCTCAAGATCTGCCTACAGAACAGTGCAGGGATAATAATCTGCCCTTTATTTGAGAACTTGCTTTGAGTCAGGAGCTTTACACATATCTCTTTTACCCTTCACCGGTGGCCTACAAGCCAATAATTACTACTCCTACTTTACAGACCAGGAAACAAGAACCTCAGAGGTTAAGTAACTTATTTAAAAATAGTTGGGGAAGCAAAGTTGAAATTCAGATCTTTCCTATCCCCCAACCAGTGATCTTTCCCATTGACCACATATGACCATGGATGTAAAACATAAGTCATCGCTTTTCTCAAAGGCTTGCTTGTGTTCCTCCTATATTCTCATCCTGGGCAATGTTATCACTACTCACCTTGTCATCCAGCTGGAGTCCTGAAAACTGCCTTCTCTTCCCTCATGCTTCACACTGACTCAGTCATTAGTACTGTATCCCAAGCATGACAATCCATCTTGTGCTCATTATTGTGATTATTACAACATTAGTTTAGGCCTGTGTTTTATTCTTTTAAAGATTACTGTAAGTCTTCAACACTGTGTCTCCCAATCTAAGCTTGGGTCTCTCTAATTAATTTTCATGATGCTACCTGAGAGTCTTTGTAAATGCAAATCTGAACATGTCTCTCCTTGTTGCCTACAGGATAAAGTTCCAACATGCCAGCATGCCATACCCTCCTTGACCTGGTCCCTGCCAAGCATTCCAGATCCTTCCCTTGGAACCTCCACTCCTCCTCTTCCTATACTTTATCATCCAGCCATATGAAAATTTAATGCTCACAAAACGCCTTGTCATTTTCATGTCTTTAGGCTTTTGCATGTCAGTGTCTAGCTTCCTGGAATGCCTTTCCTCCAGCTGTCTACCAGGCAAACTCCTAGACATCTCACAAGATGCAGCTCAAGTATTTACATCTCAGGTACTCTCCTCAAGCAGAGCTGATTGTGCCCCTTTTATGTCACAGCCAGGCTTCATGCATCCTTCTCTTACAGCCCATGTCACAAGATATTGCAATATTTTGTAGTCTGCACTTAACTTTTAAGATATTAGCTCTTCAGAGACAGGCACGTGCCTGTTGTTTTTTGTATGCTCTGGTCAGCACACAGCAATAAGTCAAAAATAGTCAAATAAGGTAATTAATAAATGAAATCAATGGTATGTAGGTATGATATTGTGATTTATAAGAAATATATATTTGGTCACTCTGATGATCAACATCTGTTTCTCATAAACACTTGCTCTTTGTCCAGTGTCTTGCTCACAGCTCCTCAAACCCTTGGAATTTCCTAAGTGTCAAGAGTGATCATAGTGCCTTCTGTTATCTTAATGCAGTGACTTTTGGAAAGCATCTAAGGATGAGAGATGGTTGTCAGTGGAGCCAACAAAGTGAGTAGACGGTTGAAGCTTTCAGTCCCACACCCTATCCTCCAAGGAGGGCCTGGAAGCTGAACCAATCACCAATGGCCAATGGCTTAGTCAATCATGACTATATAGTGAAGCCTCTATAAAAATCCAGAGGAGTGGGTCTGGAGAACTTCCAGGTTGTTGAACACATGGAGATTGGGAGAGTGGCTTGTCCCTTCCCTGGACCTTGCTTCTGTATGTCTTCACCTGGCTGTTGATTTGCATCCTTTATCATATCCTTTAATAAATAGGTTAATGAATGTTTCCCTGAGTTCTGTGAGCCACTCCAGCAAATCAAAAGAAGAAGGAAGTCACTGGAACCTCTGATCTGTAGCTCATGGATCAGAATCACAAGTGACAACCTAGACTCATGACTGACATCTGAAGTGGGGGTAGAGGACAGAAATTAAACCCTGAACCTGTGAAATCTGACACTATTTCCAGGTAAACAGTGTCAGAATTGAGTTGGCTTCTCACACACTAGTAGAACCTGAGAATTGCTGGCTATTGTGTGTCCAGGACTCCCCTACATGTTGGAATTGGGTCTGGAAACCTTAGAAGAATGAATATATATAATCTTAGTTACAGGTCACTTATTTTTAAAGCCAAAGAGATTGTTCCAAGCAGAAACGATGGAGGAAGTAGATCATCTCTTTGTGTAAAGAAATGACAAATGCAGCCCAAAGTGTAAGCTGAAAACAATATCTAGGTATTGTGCAAGTATCCTCAGGAATATAAGATCCTCAGGTTGCCCCTCAAGTACTCCCTCCTACCACCATCAGAGCCATTGAAGGTGCTGGGCAGGGAATATATTCAGGAGTAAAATGAAAAGGGTAAAGATCTCTATTAAACAGGATATTTCTTGGATCCCTAATCTCTGAACCTAGCAAAGATAATCATCCATATTCAACCTCAAATCTTAGATGGTACAAAAATGGTCAAAGATTTCTTAGAAATTATTCACAGAGCTAACCAGGGCAGAAGAGAACATTCCATTTATCCCCTGGATCAGCAAAATTGGAGCACAGTAAAAATAAACATTTTTCACATTGATCTCTCATTTCTAAAATGCAGGACAGGATCATGACCATATAATAAATAATCCAGTGGTAAGATTATCTCTTCAAAGTGAAAAAGCTAACCAAAGGACTGTGGGATGGATGGGGATAAGCATAGCTGTGAAGCATGAGTGAGAGAAGAAACTTACAATTTTCAGAGCTTAGCCAGAAGCCATGTATTTGTGGGCAGGAATATTTAATTCTCCAATCATTCCACACCACCTGGGGTCCCTCAGTAAAAGGCCAGACACCAAAGGACCAACAGAAAGCCTTCCTTCCCACAGAGGAGGAATCTGATCACAGCTTTCACAAGCTCCCACATGACATGAAGGCTACAAGTTAAGGGCTCTCCCTACAAAAAGACTGTGGAAGGTAGCAGCCAAACACCCCTAGAAACACACAGAAAAGCAATAACTATGTTGATATTACAAAAAGGGAAATGGGAAAGAGCATCCTCCTCCTAGCAGCATTCTTTAATTGCCTTTTCTTGCTTCCTTTCTGGAGAGAAGGAAGGTGGGTGATGGCAGCAAGGTCGTGTAAAAGACCACAAGGCCACTGACATGAACTTCTATCTGGCCTCCTTGCACAAAGGCCCTATTATAATACACATATAAAAACACGTTGGGCAAGACTTAGAGGGTTGGTCTCTGTACTTGTCCCCAAACTCACCCCCAGCCCTGTGCTTTGAATGCACTTTGTATACACATCCTCTGACAGAAGATGTTCTTCATGTTGTCTTAGAGCTGAAGCCCCTGTAGCTTAGATGGAGGATCACACTGCTTTTGTATTTCCAACAGCAGAGGTAAGAATCAGTGCACAGTATTAATTCCACTTAGATTTCAGATTTCCAGTTGCTTGTCTTCATGTTTAAAGGAACATTTTCTCTCTCTCTCTCTCTCTCTCTCTCACTCTCACTCTCTTTTAAATTACTCTTTATAAGATTTACCACAATGGAAGCTGCTGGCCAACTCTTGTTTTTGTAAAATATGTATGCAGAAACTTGAACACATGTGTGATCTGTGAGCTTCCTCTCCTGGTGCCCCTCCCATCTAACAGAGTTTGTGACCTGATCACATCTTAGGCGAGTCCATGAGAAATGCAAAATGTAAACCAATCTGCAGTTAGTAAATATTCTACAAAAAAACATAACCAGTAGCTATTTTCTCTGACATCATAAATCTGATATAAATCTTCATACTATTAATACTTTCATGAGTACTCTTACAATGAGGCCTCAACAATCAACATCACATCTAGAACACTTGCAAATATAGAAGTACTTCTGCAAGTTCCTCTTAGGTTTCATTTCAAAGCTCAGCTCTTATCTTATCATTTCAAAATAAAATAAAAGAATCTTAAAAAGAACCTAAGCAAGGAACACAAAGTGATTTTCTAATGCAATCTTAATATTTATTGCCACCACTCCTTTTTGGATTTTGCATCTCCTAAAAGAATGATGATTTGATTTATACAAAATCAAGTGCAAAGGAGCTAAAGAAAAGGATTTTGATTTCTTGCCTGGAAATCTGCTCCTGCTCCCCAGTTACACATTCTCATAACCTTTGGTCTCAATTTCTCAGGTAAAATCGCCAATCTGCTGACAAGAAGTTTTGCATTACGACTTCTCTTCCCACACTACATACGTTAAAACTCAACTATAAAAATGATCTTAAGTGCTAACCAGAGCAGCAACACTGAGTCTAATAGTTTAAAAGATGAGAGTGTAAACATGTGGAGGAAGGAGAGGCCAAAAAGGTGGGTAAAGCATGCTGCACTAAGCTACACATACTACCAAATGGCTAAGCAACATAAAATTTAGAAAGTTAAAAACTAGTTTATGAGCAACGAAACAAATAGTGATGGCAGTGGATGATAATCCAAAGAATAAAATAAATATCCATGCATCCATTCCAAAATAAACAAACAAACAAATTATGTAGATATTCCCTTCCTCCAAGGGGTAAAGCTTAATTATTCTCTCTTTAAGTGTGGGCTGGCTTCCAAAGAACAGATTATGGGAAGAGAAAAGTAGTAGCTTCACAGTGGAAAAACCTAGCAGATTCTACCTTAACCAAGGGATCAAGGTTAACGTCACCAGTAATCAGTTATGTTTAAAAGACATACCCGATAATATGATGTGATGAGAAGGGCAGGTCACCTCTGTGACCTTTTCTAAAACCCATAACTCTTGTCTACAAAATTACTGGCCTACAGTTTTCAAAAATGTCCATCCCTTCTGTGAAAAAGTGGAGTATGTCATGGTATGCTATGTTATAATAGATCATATTATATTTTGTGTAATATTAAATACGCTAAAAGTGAGTAGCCAATTAATACTAATTTAACTTTGCAAGAAAACCAGATGATTCTTTTTTTAAAGATTTTTTTATTTTTTTTTAAGATTTTATTTATTTATTCATGAGAGACAGAGAAAGAGAGAGGCAGAGACACAGGCTGAGGGAGAAGCAGGCTCCATGCAGGGAGCCTGACTTGGGACTCGATCCCGGGTCTCCAGGATCACGCCCTGGGCTGAAGGCAGCGCTAAACCACTGAGCCAGGCTGCCCAGAGATGATTCTTTAACACTGTTAACCAAGACACTCTGGCAGGCCAGCCTTTTTAAGTAATAATTTTGTTTAGTTAATAATTTTTTTTTAATTTTGATGGTTTCGAAACACATCAGGATAACATCTCCAAATGCTGTAGACTTCAGTTTTTTTTCTCACCACAAATAGTATGTATATTTTCACTATGACTGGGAACAATGCACCTGTTATTGATGATTCTGATAATCATTTAAATAGGCTCACTCCATATGTATATTTCAATGGCACAAAGATGTCAACAGTTCAACGTTAGCCGTAACAGGACCTTGTGAGCACCCTAGCTGGACAACCCATGCTGCTTCTTGATAGGCATTCCCCAGCCTCTTGGCTGGGTGACAGCAACCACAACAGCCCACAAGGCGGGTGGAGAACCGATGAATAAAATGATAAATATTTGTGATGAAACAGGATGTTGGGGGGAGGAGCAAGGGGGCAGAATATTTTAACTACTGAACTACTGAAGCTACTTTGGAACTTTAACAAGATTCCCTTGTAAAACTAGGAGCAGTAAACAGATCCAGTGTTTTCTCCTTCATTGTAAATAATTTGTAGAATTAGTACTTACTGTACCACACATCACCCAGGCACAGGATTTAAGATTTTGGACTACTGAATCATAGGCACTAACCCTCAACAAATGTGATTGTCCATGGAAGGAAATTCAAACAATGATGTGAAAATACAATTTTTTCAGGTCAGAAAGACAATAGCTTTCAACAGATCTTCCCTGCTGCTGATTGAATGTATAACGTAAATGACTATTTACTAAGTTAAACCTCTTACCTATGCCACTTAGTAGTAGTCAATGACAATATAATTTACAGGTTTAGGAGTTCCCTTGTCAAGAGTAAATTCAAGAAATTCTGAAATAAAACATAGTATGCCACTCACATAGAGTCTCAAGACTCAGAGCACATGACTCCTGTGGTCCCCATTTATTCACATTGTGATTCTGGTATCTGATATCAAGTAAGGGAACAAAACAAAAGGTCAGACTGTCATTATGGTGGTACCCTTTTGGATCCATTTTTAAAGAAAGTGTTATCACCAACAATGCCTTTTTAGAATCTGCAATACCTAGGTGGCTCAGTTGGTTGAGCATCTGACTCTTGACTTCGGCTCAAGACATGATCCCAGGGTCAGGAGATCTAGCCCCAAGTCAGGCTCCATGCTGGGTGGAGAGCCTGCCTAAGATTCTCTCTCCCTCTCTCTCTGGCCCTCCCCTACACCCCCCTCAAAAAAAAAAAAAAAAAGAATCTGCACTACTTCTCTCTCTCTTTCTCCCCCCCTCCTATTTCACTTCTCTCTTGCCTTCTTGCTGATCATTCCACCAAAACAAAGTAAAAGCCAAAAAATAAAGCACATCTCAGTACAATTTGCCACTTTAAACAAATCTCTGAAGATCTCTTTACTCAAAGTGTCCTAACACTGATCAATTCTTTTGCTACATGAAAGAAGACAGAATGATACCTGGTGTTGGGGAATGAGAAGAGAAGCAAGAACTGAGCAAGACATAGCAAGATCATTCATTTTAGTGTAAATACAAAAGCTTATATCAATACAAAGCTTGAACATCCCTAGTAGCCTGAGACTTACAGGCTCAATTCTCCCTGCCTAAACTTCTCCTAGTATAGTTGACAAGTCCCTCCAAATGAAGGAGTAGGAAATTATATGGATGAATTTGAAGACACATGTTCTACTTTTGTTTTCCATCTGTTATGCTAATCATTCTAAAATATGATCTATGAATCCCTTTTCTACACTCCTCTTTAAAAGAAATTTTCTGGAAAACAGTAACATTTTGAAAGCAATGCTGGAGTGTACAGGTCACAGCATCACAGGTACTTTCCTTCAATAATACATTAGAAATATATCTGTAAACCTCTTGTTCAACATGAACAATAGGACATCAAGCTCAAACCTGTAAGGAAATAAAGTAGGTGCAGAATCAGAGATGAATGTCACGTTTCATCCCAAACACTATCAGAACTAATACATTTCCTATGAATGGACTCCAGTCTAAGAGTAACTCACTCTGGATATATATTAGTTCTTTGCTCTTTCTGAATGAAAATAGGGCAACTCAATGAAACTGATCATGTGCTCAAAGAAGGAACTAAATTCCTTTTTCTTATCCTTCAAAAGAAAAAGAAAGTCTCACATATAGGAATATCTTTACCAAGACTAAAGATATTTAAAATGTAACAACTAAACCTATAATATTCATAAGAATACTTTGTTATTCATTTGTTCCAATCCGTCAAACCTGACTTCATTCTTAGACTTTCTAATTGTATCAGTTCAATTTCACAGCCCACACCATCATTTATCAGTTAAGTAACCACTGGCAATCGTGGTTTTCATACCTATTGATTTGGAATACAAGTAGATTAATATGTTATCAGCACACAACCAGCATGGCCCCTCCTGTATGATTTATTAAAACCAATTTAATCATAATTTCTTAATAACTTTTGATGATTTTGTTTGCCCTTATTTTATAATATTTTTGAACGGCTATCTTCTGAAATTACTTAAGGGAACAATCTTCCATAAGCTTTTTATTTTTATTTTATTTTATTTAAGATTTTATTTATGGAATGCCTGGGTGGCTCAGAAGTTGAGCATCGGCCTTTGCCTCAGGTCATGATCCCAGGATCCAGGATAGAGTCCCACATCAGGTTCCTAATGGGGAGGCTGCTTCTCCCTCTGCTTATGTCTCTGCCTCTTTTTCTCTCTGTGTCTCTCATGAATAAATATTTTAAAGATTTACTTATAAACTTCTCCTCCCTTGTATAAAATATTGGAAGATATCTGAACTCCTGTCTCTGAATGACAGTTGAGTTATACTGCTCAACTACTAACTAATAAACTAAATATTTCTCAGATAACCTAGGTTATTTTGGACAGATTGTAAGATTAATTAAACCAACAAAAAGAAAATGTTGAAATAATTTATAAACTCTGAAAGTATATCTCAGTTACAAAATGGAATCTAGGCTCAGAAGAAGAAAACCAGTATCAGGGGATAATTTAGATCATCCATAACAGGCTGCTAAAATCATTTTTGCAAATGACTGGTGATGTGAAGCCATATTTCTGAAATTATACTTAAACTTTAAAATGAAGACACTGGTAGGCAGTGTCATAAATGCTCAAAAAACATGGAAACATTAATTTCCAAACATAGAATGTTTTCAAAGTGTTCTATAAATATAAAACATAACTATTTTTTGCTATTAAGACTTGAAATTAAACATGTCTTAATTTACCAACCAGATTCACTGTTTTCAGAAGATCTCAGTGTAGTTTTCATCTACATTCTAAACTCTCAATTGTTACTCTGCATTTATCCATAAATATTATTTACTAGATCCTCTAAATATTAAAAATAAAAACTGACAGTCCCCCTCTGGGTTGATAATTCCACAATTCTAGATTATACTTACCTATAAGAATCCAATCCACTCAACACTAGACCAAGAAGCAACGTGAATAATGACAAGTAGAGGACCACACTACCCATATGACTGTAATTTTTAAATAACTTGAAAATAAACAAAAAAATAAATAACTTTGAAAATATTCATCAAAAACTAACCAGAAATAGACAAACCAAATAGGACTAAACCAAGATTGTTTTATTATTATTAAATTATTAAAGAAATGCAAACTAAAACAATGCAGTGAAGTTTTTCTCTTTAGCACGATTGTGATGAAAATGGAAAGTTATCTGAAAATACAGATCACATATAATAAAAATATTCATACCATTCGACCAATAATCCCACAGGAGAAAAACTGAATATTCAGAAGTAAAGGGATTTTAAGAAAACTGTGACCATGAAATTAGATAAAAACGATATAGCCATTAATTAGAATATAGAAATTGGCAAAAGAGAAAGTGTATAGGAGAATGTGATATTGAAAATAAAGACTATATCAATATTATGATTATAACCACTTGAATACAAGCAAAGATCAGAGGAGTATACAAGGAAAAATTAAAAATCAAGTTGACACATCATAAAAGATGACAGGATAGTTATATCCTTTCTTTTTTGCGTGATATGATATTACTTGTGGGATAAATTTAAAACTTGACAAGAACAAATGAATTGTAGCAATCTAACCAGCTCCTGAATAAAATCTCCCCAATACATCAGTCTGTACTATCACGAAACAATGGCTATATTCCCAGGCAAGTTCACCTAACAGCCAGGTCTCTGTAGGCAAAGTAAGACTCAGATTTTACATGAAATGAGACTGTAACCCATCCGCAGCATATCCATGTACTCTGAGTCATTAATCCATGCCCAGGCCTTTAAAAGTTGACTATCTAGTATGTGATGTTAGGGATTGTTCACTCTTACCCTTTTAACTGTACCACATCCATTATTTCTACAGGAGTTCATGACACACTACCAAATCATGTCGTATAAATACAGGCAGTTCTCAACTTACAAACACCTGACTGACAAAAACCAAAAATAAAACCAGCTGCCGCTGTCCCCGGGGCTGTCGCCTTCTAACACTACCAGAGGTCTTGCTGATACTCCCAGAGAGACTCAGCTGTTGCGGGGGGGCGGGGGGGGGGAATCTTTCAGAGAATTTGAAGGGAGGAAGGGTCAAAGCAGTGAAAGCAGGACCAGGTAGGGAAAGCACACAAAGCTGGTGCTTACCCTCCATAGTATTCAATAAACATTTGATAAATGAATGAATGAATTTCTATTTTTCACTTCCACAGTTTGAGTCCAATTACCTTGTCCCTATCCAATTCCAATAACCCAATAACATGCCTCTTTCTTGGGCTACTGATTCATGGAGCTGGAGCGAAAGCAGGGAACCGAAACCCAGAAACAAACAGCTGCGATCAACAGGCTGCCTAATTGAAGGTTCACAGGACAGAGCCCAAGCCCAGACCAACCCTAAAAGATCTGTTCCCAAAAGGACCGGCAGAGAGCACATGATCTACAGAAAGGTAAGACAAGAAATAAATGGTGAAAGAAAGTCAAAGGTGAAAGTGTAGCAAAGCTTATTAATAAGGATACCAAATGAGAGACCAAAGAAATGAAGTCTTTGTCTAGAAGACTTTGTGATCTAGAAGTAAAAATGGCATCAAGAGGAGGGTGGGCTGGGCCTGGTTTGGGGCTAATCTTGTGACACCTCAAGATATCAGTCTGATGCATTACCACAAATTCACTTGGATGGCTTTAAAGAAGCAGAACTACTTGATACACATGTGAAGTCTAGGGACTTCTCAACTCATTTCACTTTATATACATATTCATCTTCTGCAATTTTAAGCAACTTCATTGCTCAAAAATATTCCTCAGCCCCTTCATACCAACTGAATTAGAGAAATCATAGATTCTCAGAGTTTGAAAGAGGTTAAAGACTTTTAGTTCAATGATCCAATGATAGAGGTATAGCAACTTCACTTTTCCAGTGAAGATCCATCAAAATATGGTCCAAGCTGTAAAAGTTACAGTTCTCTAATTATATCCCTGTACATTTCTTGCCTCCTGGCTTTTACTCCTGGCTACTATGTTTGCACAACTAAAGGGGGCACCATTTATATAATACTCTATGTAAATGGTGCTCTCAAAAGTTTAGCAATATTCAACTCCTAAGCAGCCATAATGGGTGATTGAACTTTCACTTGTAACATTTTCTCCACCTAGAATGCCATCTCCCCACCCCATTTCTGATCCTAAAGATGCTAAGATCCCTAGGCCTTCCATAAAGCCCTTCCTGGTTCCTACAATTGTTTCTAATATTTTTTCTCTAAATTTTCCCTTTATTTGGTTTATGCCTCTTTAATGCATATTCTGTCTTCTAGTATAATGAGTTAGTTATACATGTCTCATTTCAATATCAGATTTTATGTATACTCCGTGAGAATGAGAATAGCTTAGGATTCACCTTTCTTTCTACACAGTCCCAAGCCCATTGCCAAAACCAGAGTAAGTACTTAACTGTTGGCTGGGACTTTTGATTGGAAAAGAAACAGAGATGATTCAGAAACTAGAAAAGTTTGAGGAAGCAGTTTAGGTTAGAATGGAATATAGCGATCAGAGACATAGGTACATTTTGATAATTTGGTGTTTTCAGGCCCACTGGACTGGAGAGTGCTAAGTGATAGGATGTCACTGTCAAAGCCACACTTACCCATATTTCAAAATTTTGCTAGGACCAAAACTGTACTTATGGAAGAAGACCTTCTCTTCACCTTTTCCTCCCTCCAGTGAGACTCAACCCTCTGACAAAATGAACTCCGAATTTCACACAACCCATTAAAACACAGGTTTGAAACCAAGTACAAAGTAACCAAGCACATTTAATCTGTTTTATATAATATCAAAAAAACAACTGTTTTTTAGCTAACAAAGCTCTACTAAAGGACAAATTTAAAGAACACAAATCAAACAATTTGAGAGCAGGTATACCATTTTAAAAGTATCTAAATACAGTTTTCTCTGCTATACAGAGCCCATGTGTCTGCCTAGCATATAATATTCATTTCCTTAATTAGTATGCATGCTAAAATATCTATTTTAATAGATGTATCATGCTCCAAGGAAACCATTATGATCTACTAAAGGATGATTAACCATATAAAATATGATTCAATATTAACATATAGAGACATCTTCAAATTAGTATACAGCTTTCTATCTATATACATAAATCTAATTATTTTTGAATACTTAAAAATATTCTGTGTTTATGCAGCATCGGTATAATGTATATTGTTGATGATTCTCATTATTTTAGTATATAATTACACATATGGGCACTGATAATCTGAAAAATAAATCCCACCCATTTAAAGACAATTTAACTATGAATATAGTAGGCAAGGGGACAATAGTGTTAAAGAGAGGAGAACTGGAGAATGAACTGCTTCCTAAGCATATAGAGTAAGACTACACGCCAAAAGTTGTTGAGATGATATATATAATAATACAGTGTATTACATTTATATATATTTATATGTTATATTTATATATTTGTACTATATTATTTAAACATATGTATAGTTATGGTACTTCGCTCTCTTCTTAGCCAAAATTTTTTCAGGGTGATTATTGTGAACATAGGTTACCAAAGCAAATCTACTTGTTTGTTTATTTATTTATCCAATTGATTTACTAGAAAAGTATTTGTGGAGTTTTTTTTCCTATAAGATAAGCAGTACATTAGCCCTGGAGATACAGTGTCAGCTGGGATAGGCATGGTCTCAGCCCTAGTGGAAGGTAGATTCTAAGAAGAAAAATCAACAAATTATTTCTACTATAATTTGGAGTCACTGGAAAATGCCTTCTGAAACTACTAAGATGTATGCAACTGCTTATCCTTAATTTGATTTCCACATCGGCCTACATTTTGTTCTTCGTTTTTAAGATCGTAGGTCTGATTTTTACAGTTCGCCTATTTCCTTCTTCACTTTCAGGCTGTCAGCTGTTACTACTACAATTAATGTGTCATCCTTGACCAGCGATACCATTCTCCTTCCACCTAACACACAGCTCCTAAACTTCTCTCAGATCAGATTACCAAGCCTATCAAAACTGAGCCTAAAATAAGGACAAACAGGCTCTGAGTAAAGGCTTAATAAGGGCTTTATGTCATGGTGGCTTGATAAAATTAGCCAGATCTCTCTGATGTGGTATTTCTATTATAATTTCCCACCTCTTCTTCCATTTCTTTATTTTAAAAATAATAAAAACACACACAAAAAAACAAAGAAACAAAAACCCTACACATCTGTTTAAACTAAATATCCCTGCTGCCAGGAAAGTTTTCTTCATGCAAAGTCCTTAGAGATCATAAGGACTTGTATCATACATGTATGATGTATATGTATGTATATGTATGATCATACGTGTATGATGTATATATGTATCATACACGTATCAAACACGTGTAGACCACTGTTTCTCAAAAACTGGCCCTTGTTTGCCTGCAGCAAAATTATCAGATTTGCTTATTGAAATTCAGGTTTCCTAAGTCCCACATTAGACCTAGTGAATCAAATTTACAGAGCCTAAGAACTTGAATTATTTTAAAGCATCTTGGGAGCCTGTTGAGCATGATAAGACTAGAATATACCCATCTGAATAATCAAACAATACTTATTGAAGTATTGTTCATCAGTGCCCTATAGAGCCAAGCCCTCTATTTTACTATCAGCCTGTAACATCTGAATGCCCCTCTGCAAAACACTGGATAAAATTAAGTATAAAATGTTAAAAAAAAAAAACCCACAAAGTTTAAAGGCCACTTCTGCCCAGGGAGCTTCCATTCTAACCACGAAGACAAGATATGGACTGAAAAAGTCATGAAAATACACATATGCAGCATTCAGGAGAAAGGCATGGGTGAACAGTGTACTGTGAGAGGGGCAGAGTCCAGGACTCAGCAGAATAACATTGGAACTCATAAAGGAAGACTTCCAAAACAACTTTGGGGCATAATTTAAAAAGAGAGATGTTTCAAGTGTGGGTTTCTGAAGAGGTGTGGAGATTGCCAGAGGGCATTTAAGATCAAGGAGAAAATATGTATAATCATATCTCTGGGTACCACACAGTCAACACAGAGAAAAGGAGAAGAGCCCCAGCGCAGGATTAGAAAAAAAGAAGAAGCTGAGATTCTGGTTTGGAAAAATCTCCTTGAAAAGGAGCTTTTATAAAAAACATATATGATCTTTCTAAACAAACAAAGGAGGTATTTTATCCTCACTTTACAGATGAGGAAACTAAGAATCATCTGAGATCCTTGTCCAGGGTTTGAATTGTCGGTCAGAGCCAATCCTTTCCATCCACCACGGACTCTTCTTTGCCCACCCAGAGGGGTCACTAACTCATTACTTGTCTTTCAAAACAGTAAGCCATTCAAAAACATCATATTTCTCCCTCTTTCCATTTCAAGAAGCCAGGGAAAATTTGTACGTGTGTGTGAGTGTGCACACGCACACACATATGAATACATGTGTACGCACAAGAGTGTGTGAAGGAGGTATTACTAATTTAACTAACCACTTAATATTTCTTAATAAATGAGTTAGTGCATTTTAGTATTCTAATGAGTGCCCTGGACCTAACATTTACGGAAAATCATGTTTGAAAGTAAACATCAAAGTCTCTTTGATTTAGGAACAAATGATCATCTGAAATCACTATACTGGGTTGGTGACACACGTTTCCTCTGGCTATTCTATCTGATGTGATAGCTACATTTAAATTTAAAATCAGCATTAAATAAATTTTAAAAATGAGTTCCTCAGGTGCCCTAGCCACATTTCAAGTGCTCCAAAGCCACATGTGATTAGTACCTACCATATGATCAGCACAAGACACATGGCATGCCCATCATTATGCAGTTCAATTGGACAGCACGGCTCCAGAGTGGCACTTGTATGGAAAGCACAATGACAGATCCCAATCTATACAGCAATCATCATTGACATCTAGTTCTAAACACATGCTAACCTTGGTGATCAAACTTTTGTTCCTCTGGCTGAGCCTTCCCAAGTCCTGGGAGTAGAAATGCAAGCCTTCCTCCTCAGAAGTCCTTCAACCCTCTCTGTTCACCATACATCCCTTTCATGGTTGTTCTGATGCTGGTTTGAAAGCTATGTGCTCATCCATCTCCCCAAGGTTAGCTCCTCAAGACCATGGGGGTCATAGTCATTGGAGCACACTCTCACAACCTTATACAATAAGAGTTCCATAAACAGAGTATATTCTTAATTAAAAGAATTCTAGGTAGAATCTATTACTACTGGGAACATCTAGAAAATACAAATGTAGATAAAAAGGGGAGGAAGAAATAAAAAAGGATCTAAAGCATGGTAAGGTTTCATAATCATTCCTAAGAGGCAATTGCTTAGCTGCAAATATTGCTGTGTAGCACACTTAGAAGGAGAAAAATCAAATAGTTTTAGCAGTGGGTCCAAAAATGTACTTAGCTGAGAAATCAGAGGAGGGTAGGTGCTGGGCTACCTAACACCCACCTCTGACACTACCATCAGCCAGCACACAGAACTTGGCCCCTCGGCCCCTTACCACTGGGCAGGATGACAAACCCAGTGCTCACAGTGACCTGTGGGGGCTGGAATGCACAGCTTAGGAGGAACTTTTCAAAAAGTTTGTATCAATTCAAGTCTTACTCATGCAATTACAACATCCTTAAGAATTCCAGCCTTGGCATCCAAGTGAAACTTCTACTCTGAGAATGACTATGGGACTACTAAAAAAAACAAAATTTCTTTCACATTATCATTTGAATAGTTTCAATGTATCTGAAATACGAACGAGATGTGATTGCTTTCAAAAACCTGTTTGAGGAGGGGAAAACCCACGGCATCAGGACAAACTGGATATGTCTATGAGGACGGAAACAAAGCCAAAGGAGGTGAGAAGTTAACACATTCACCGCTGAGTGTTTTGTTTAGCCAACTTGAATGCAGTTTCCCACACTTATCTAAGCTTCTGGATAGGGCCACCTTAGCCCAGAGGAAAGGTAACTTCACAGGAAAGGAAACCAAGGAAAACAGTGAATACGGCTAATGACGCTCAGAGAGATTCACAGATGAGGGAAGGGTTTGAGGGTGGCTCTCAGAGGAAGTGAAACCTACAACAGAGCTTGAGATGCATCATTTTCCATAAGAAAAGTCACCCACTCTTGGCCCATCCTCACCATCAGTCTCATGGCTTTCACCATTATGGCCTTTCTGTATTGTGCACAGTTTAGATCGGTAAAATGTAGCCAACCAAAGACCAGCCCTGGCAGAGCTCTTGGTCAGCAGCAAGCGCCTCTTCCGCCACAATGTACCCCATGCTTGGTCAGCCTGGAGACCTGAAACATCAGCAGGCTCTCAATATAGGAAATGAGGCCCTGGGAACATGCTCAGATTTTGTAGTCATGCTACAGGCCATAAAGCATAATGGTCAAGCACTAGAGCTCTGGCATTTGCCTCCTGGATTAGAATCTGGGCTTCACTGCATACCCACGTGTAACCCTGGGCAAATTGTATACCTGCTCGGTGCCTCCATTCCCAACCATAAGCCATTAAATTTAAGTTGTCCACCAATTCTATGTCATAAGCATGTTTTTTCATATTTTAACATTTCTGAAATCAAACTATCTTACTATCAATAGCACCTCAATAAACTAGAAGTTTTCTTATACTTTCCTAGAGGTACATCAAATGCTATCCTATATGGGCACCTGGTTGGCTCAGTTAGTTAAGCCATCAACTCCTGATTTTTGCTCAGGTTGTGATCTCAGGATGGAGGGATCAAGCTCCAAGTCAGGCTCCACTCACGTTGGGCGTCTGCTTGAGATTATCTCTCTCCCTCTAACCCTCCCTACACTCACACTCTATAAATAAATAAATAAATAAATAAATAAATAAATAAATAAATAAATAAAATATTTTTTTAAATGCCATCTTTGGGACACCTGGGTGGATCAGCAGTTGAATGTCTGCCTTCGGCTCAGGCCATGATCCCAGAGTTCTGGGATCAAATCCCACATCGGGCTCCCTCTGCCTTTGTCTCTGCCTCTCTCTCTGTCTCTAATGAATAAGTAAATAAAATCTTTTTTAAAAAATTAAATAAACAGGGCAGCCCTGGTGGCTCAGCGGTTTAGCGCCACCTTCAGCCCAGGGTGTGATCCTGGAGACCCTGGATAGAGTCCCATGTCGGGTTCCCTGCATGGAGCCTGCTTCTCCCTCTGCCCCCCCCCCCCCGTATCTCTCATGAACAAATAAATAAAATAGTTTTTTAAAAAATTAAAAAATCAATTAATTAATTAATTAAACAAATAAATATGCATCTTACAATTGATGGCCCCTTAGCATCTATGAAATGTGGTATAACCTACTTCACAGGGTTTAGGTAAAGATTAATTTCATTAGTGTAGTTTAAGTATTTAGGATACTGCTTGGCCCTGAGTCAGATGCTGAATTATTGTAGTATTAAATTTAGGACTCTAAAAATGGATGCAGTCATTTAAAAAAATCCTACTATTACCCATTTAACTGTTTGTTAAAATGATGACTAATGCAGAGGTGTTGGGGGTTGTTGGTAGTGGTTAAATGCCTATCACAATCTGATTTTTTACCAGCCCTTGCAGTGTGCCTGGTACATAGTAAGTTCTCAAAAAATAATTGTTAACTAAATCAACTGAATGCATCACCCAGCCCTGTTCCTGTCAAAAGCCTCCCCATAACACATAAAACACCTACTAGCCCTGTAAATAAAGGGACATTAGTAGATAGATGGTTTTTAATGCCAAGTTACAGTTAACAGATTCCTACTTTTTAAAGGCTGGAAACATGTTTCCAGATCAAAATTCCATCCAGGTTTGCTTCTGCTGTAATTCCCCCCCACACTCCCTGACTTCAGTTTTCCACAAATTTAAATTCTGAACCACACATACACATACATACATACATACATACATACACAAATTCTGGACATCTGTCAAGGCTCAATTCAAATTTAATTTCCTCTTCGAAAAATTTTTCCCATTTTATCTTACCCCATTTGGTCCTCTTTCTATTCCTACCCATCACATTCATCTCAGCTATACACATTTTATTTGGACCTTACTAGACAGAAGATCACTATCTTGTATTAACATATAGTGTGAAAATGGGAATGGGATCTATGTCTCCCCTAGAAGACTTCCAGAGAGGCAATCTGCTTGTATCCTGTTTTTATGCATTGAATGGTATCCCACCCCCACAAAACAAACAAAAAGGAGAATGAGAAAGAGAAGGAGAAGAAGAAGAAATATTGAAGTCTTAACCCTAGCACCTCAGAATGTAACCTTGTTTGGAAATAGAGTCATCGCCGATACAATTAGTTAAGGTAAGATTATACTGGAATAGGGTAGGACCCTAATCCAATAAAACTGGTGTTCTTATGCATGAGAAGACAGCCATGTGAAAACACAGAGAAAAGACTAGGAGAGAAGCGTGGGAGAGAGTCTTCCTCAAAGCCCTGAGAAGGAACTGACTATGCTGACACTTTGATTTCAGACTTCAAACATCCAGAACAATGAGAAAACAAATTTCTGCTGTTTTCAACCACCTAGTTTGTGGTACTTTGTCATAGCAGCCCTGGGAAACTAACATGTCTCCTCACCGAGAGGCCGTGACACTGGAGTGACTCTTCATTGTTGGTTTTCTCTGGCCAGAATTGCCTCATCTTCTTGGTGGGCTCTTACATTCCTCTATATCAGGCCTTTAAAAGTTGGGGTTTCTCCAGGGTCAGCCCCAAGCCATCTCTTCTTCTCACATTCAATATTTCTCTTTATACTCTCTCATGGACCCCAATTCAATAATCATCTATATGCTGATGACTCTCAAATTTCTAACTACCAGTCCACCCTCTCTTCTGGATGCCCATGTTCAACTCATTACTTGACATCTCCACTTATATAATTCAAAGCCACTTTAAACTCAAATTCAAAAACAAAAGTCATCACTCCCTTAAACCACCACTGAGCTCTTCTATAGTGAATCTCATCCAAGTGAATAGCACCTCTGGCTATTCAGATTCACAGATGCATTCTTAGCTATTTCCTCTTCTTCATTCTCCATTTTCAATCCACAATCAAATTCCATCTATTTCTCCTCCTAGAAGTCTCTTGAATTTCTCATATCTTCCTACTTGCCTCCATTTTCCCCCTCCACTACCTTACTTTATCCCACTGTGGAATAATGGAATTAGTGGATTAATCCAGTGTAGCGATTCACTCCCTGAAATACCATGATAGATTCTTGACTAGTCCTACATCCACTCTTGCCATCCTTCAATTTTTTCCTCATACTGCAAACCAAGTAACTTACAAATGCAAATATGACCCTTTCATCATCCTGCTTAAATAACTTCCATGGCTTTCCACTCTATGAATTTTACAATTAAAAACAAAATCCTAAATCAAGTTTATAGGACTGCATAGACTGGCCCTGCAGACTCTCCCAGCCTTACCTTCCTTGCTCCTGGTGCTCTAGTTACAGTAGAGTTCCTTATTGTTTCTGATCAAAACCATGATCCTGCCCAATACAGGGCCTGTGTGGAGGCTGCTCCCTCAACCTGCAGAACCCACAGCCCCTTCACTTAATGTGTGAAACTTTAAGTTTTAAAGTTAAAGCCAAACTTGGCTCAACACACCCCTCCCTCAAAGTATCTTTCCTTGATTTCATCAGAGACAAAGCTCTCCCCGTCTCCTCTCTCTTAGCACCTTATTCATCTCCATTATAGCACCTAAGCATAATTTGTAATTATACATCTGTATAATTATTGGATTAGTATGAATGAGTGACCCTTATGAGGGCTGAGTCCATGCCTATGTTGCTCCTGCTGCATCCCCAGCTCTTAGAATAGTGCCAGGCACATAACGAGACAATAAATATTTGTTAAATATTTAAGTTTCAATTCTTTAAATTTAAATTAGAATGGTAAGCAAACACTAGACAAGTTGCTGTGTTTAGTCTATCATATTGTAATGCGAATTATTTCTTTAGAAAAATATATACAGTATTTGTTAATTTTCCAAAAAGCTTCTACTCCAGCATACAACAATACAGCAAATGTAATACATACAACAATGTAACGGGAAATAGTTCAGTTTAGTTTAACTGGATTTTAAATACATTTATTTTAATACAGCATTCTTAATAGTTATGCTGCCATAAGCAATTATGAACTTACGTCACTGAAAATGTCAAATCTGATCAGTGACAACTTCTTTCCTACTCATACCCTAATAGTCTATGTATAAGTGAAAGTTAAAAGTTTCATATGTGATGTACTGTTGGTTTTATCGCCAATGTTTCCTTCTCCATATCAATCTACTTTATATGAAAAATAAAATGTGCTAATAATAGAAAATAAAGTAGTGATGTTACATCACCCAAATTAAAGAATCACTTACCCCAGCCCTAGTAAATTTTCCTCAAATCTTTTTGAGTGCCTATGTTGGTATGCTGCTGAGAAGGGAAGAGCAGAAGCCACATGCATGACTTCCATGAAAACTTACACCTACAACAGATGGCAACAATCATGAGGGCACACGAACTCCAAGTTAACAGATTTTATTCTCATTAAAAGTGATGATAAAAGACAATGTAACATCTTTTCTAAAAGATGGTAAGATGTTAGTATTTCTGAATTTATTTAATTAAAGAAGAATCTTATAAACAACTTCTAAGGATATGTGTGAACCCAAAAGCTGCCACAACCTTGAACATGATTTACAAAGGAGTCCATGGTAGACAACAATGCTATGCAATATCAAAAACAATCCTATCTGTATATCAGATAAATTCTGTTTCTCAAGTGGCTTAATACACACTTTCAAAACCATAAGACTTTCCCATTATTTTAACAAGAACAATGTTAGTAATGAAATGAAACAATCACAATCATTTCTCTATCCCCTTCTTAATACCTTCTTTCTTCAATTCTCTAATAACCTACCCTCCTATTTATTTTTTCTTCTAAACAGATGCACAGTTAAAACTGTGAAGTACCCACAGAGAGTTTTCACGGATGCAAATACTACTTCCCTCTAGCTATATCCACCTGGTCCTTACACAGCTACCTGGTCCTCTTATCTTTGGATTGAGTTTTGAATGTGGGTGCTAGTAAGAAAAAATTATTAAAGCATTAACAGACTAGATGCCTCCTAAACTATAGCATTTGGATATTCTGCACTAGCTTTCAACTCTGCAGGCCTGTGGCTGTTCCAGAATTGTCTCCCCAAGATCCATGCCCCATGAGGTCATGCCCATCTGACCTCTTTGGAGCCTGATAAGCTGAAACACAGCTATAAAAATAGAGCATCCCTAAAACAACTTTTTATTCACCAACAAACACACCATTCTTTCAATTTTAGAGAACTAACATGTTCATATAATTACATAAATACAAGGTGAAATGAATGAATGAGCCTGAACTTACATAAACAGGTTTTCCCATGACCAAGAAATGTAAAAACAAACTCCGACACAAACAGGTTCCAATAATTCAGAAAACATGAAGGCATAAAAGCAATTTTAACTGAAAGAGCCTGAAGTCACAGATTAAATCATTCTCACCATGTTACTTTAAATATAAACACCTGTAGTTAACACTTTCATGTGTTTCTTCATACCATATAATTATCTACATATTATTTCACTTTTAAATCATACAATTGAGATTATTTTATTTTTAAGACATATTCTTCTGGTTTGAATTAAATGTCTTGTTAACTCCAAGACATGTCATAACACTACCTAGTTTAATGACATCTTCAATTCACTCACACTGGCTTTCTTAATTCAGTGTATTATCAATGTGTTTTTATTTTAGCTCTCATAGAAACACAAGCAAAAAGAACTCTCAAAAATGATAAAGACTTTTGAAGTAAGACATCTCAACTCTCTTATTTTTAAAAAATCCATTTATTTATTTAAGAGAAAGAGAGAGAAGTGCACAAGCTGGGGGGAGGGGCAGAGGGAGAAGCAGACTCCTCCCTGAGCAGGGAACCCATATGGGGCTCAATGCCAGGGTCCTGGGATCATGACCTGAGCTGAAGGCAGCTGCTTAACTGACTGAGCCATCTAGGCACACTCCCTCAACTCTCTTTTTTTAATGAGACAAGATTAAAATAATAAAATAAAATAAAATAAAATAAAATAAAATAAAATAAAATAAAATAAAATAAAAAAATAAAATAAAATAAAATAAAATAATAAAATAAAATAAAATAAAATAAATAAATAGGAAAATTAGAACACAGTACTATTAAATGTCCTTTGTGTGACATATATAAAATATTCTCTGCCCTCTTCCTGATAATAGTGGTTTTCTTCACCAGTTTCAGAGCTTTATATTTAATATTTGATTCATAACTGTGTTTTAAAAATTAAAGAGTGAATCCTACTCAATTCTCATTGGTGAGGTCAGAAATGTGCTTTCCCAACTGCAACTCAAATCAGGAACTGCCTACAAATATCCCCTAAACAAATCTAGGTCCACAGTAATATCACTTACAGGCCTTTTTTTCAGAAGCACATTGCTCTTCACAAAACACATGTCCTAATACAGTTCATAGCATGGATAAATTTATCATAATTATATTCGAAGACCCACTTTTATAAATATCCTCTTATTTGTCTTCTACAAATAAACTCCATGTTCAAACCTATTAAGCTTGAAGAAATAAAATGAAATATACACTATCTATGCAAGAAAAGTAAAGCACATTTTAAAATATTGATAATTATATTTATTTTTAAAAAGATACCATGACATGACTTTCACATTTAGTATGACTATCCTCATAAAATATTAACAAAATTTAAATAAATATATGCCAACTTCACATTGGTCACTAGTGTTAAATGGCAAAGAATCTTGGTCCTCGATGGAGGTAAAAATATATCAAAGAATTACTTATTCACAAGATGCAACCATAGGCCTTAAAAAACACTCTGCAGATTCTTTATTCTGGGTAAAAACAGATAGCTTTCCTTTTTTTTTTTTTTTTTTAAGATTTCTTTTATTTCTTCGAAAGAGAACTCAAGTACTGCTCTACCCTTTTCTCCCGATCCCCCACCCCTGCCTGTCTGACTTAATTCACTTGTCTCAAATGACAAGATTTCATTCTTTTTTATGGCTAAATCATATTATATAGATAATCTTATATACATGATAGAATATATATATGACAGATGATTGATAGATATGTCATATATGATATATGATATCATGATATAGATATATGAGATATATATAAATATAAATATATATATATGTGTATATATATATATATATCTTCTTTATATGGTCATCCATATAATGCACAGGAGCTCCCTTTTCTCTACAACCTTGCCAACACTTGTCTTTTTAATAATAGCCATTCTTACAGGTGTGAGGTGATATCTCATTGTGGTTTTGATTTGCATTCCCCTAATGATTAATGATATTGAGCATCCTTTCATGTACCTGTTGGCAATCTGTATGTCATCTTTGAAGAAATGCCTATGCAAATCTTCTGCCTGTTTTTTAAATCAGATTGGGTTTGGGGGGGAGGTTGTTTTTGGCTTTTTGATTTATGGGGTTTTTGCTATTGAGTTGTATGATGAGTTCTTCCTGTATTTTGGATATTAGCCCCTTGTCAGATACATGATGTACAAATATTTTCTTTCATTCAACAGGCTGCCTTCTCCTTTTGTTGATGGTACCCTTTGCTATGCAGAAGCTTTTTAGTATGATACTAGTCTCACTTATATTTGCTTTTGTTACTTTTACTTTTGGTGTCAGATTTTAAAAATTAACTACAAGATCTATGTCAAAGAGCTTACCACCTACGTTTTCTTCTAGAAGCTTTATGGTTTCAGGTCTCACATTCAATTCTTTAATTCCTTTTGAATTTACTTTTACATATAGTTTAAGGTAGTACATTCATTCATTCATTTATTCATTTGCATGTGCAGTTTTCCCAACACCATTTTACTGAAGACTATCCTTTCCCCATTGTATATTTTTGGCTACTTTGCTATAAATCAATTGAACATGTACACACTTTCTGGGTTTTCTATTCTGTTCCATTGATCCATATGTCTGTTTTTATGCCAACCTCATACTGTTGTCATTACTACAGCTTCATAATATAGTTTGAAATCAGGAAGTGTGATGCTCCTGCTTTATTCTTCTTTCTCAAGATTGCTTTGACTATTTGAGATTTTTTTGTGGTTCCAGACAAATTTTAGGATTGTGAGTTTTTAAAATGTCATTGTAATTTTAGTAGGGACTGCATTGAATCCATAGATTGCTTTGCATAGTACAGACATTTTAACTATATTTATTCTACCAGTCTATGAGCATAGAACATTTTTTCCCTTTTTTGTGTATATCTTCTTCAATTTTGTTAATGTCTTGCAGTTTTCAATATACAAGTATTTTACCTAGTTAAGTTTATTCCTAGGTATTTTATTCTTTTTTTTTTTTTTTTTTTTTTTGGTATTTTATTCTTTTTGATGTAATTATAAATGGAATTGTTTTCTTTATTTCTCTTTCTGATAATTCATTGTTAGTTTATAGAAACACAAAATATTTTGGGGTATTGACTGTGTATATCCTGCAACCAACACTTCTTTGATGGAGTCCTGAGAGTTTTCTATATATATAGTATCATGCCATCTGCAAATAGTGACAGTTTTATTTCTACTTTTCCGATTTGGATGCACTTTATTTCTCTTTCTTATCTAGTTGCTCTGGCTAGGTTTTCCAATACTATGTTGAATAAAAGAGGTGAGTATAGGTATCTTTGTCTTGTTCTGATCTTAGAGGAAATGCTTTTAGCTTTCCACCACTGAGCACGATGTTAGCTCTGGGCTTGTCATATATGCCTTTATCATACTGAAGTATGTTCCCTCTGTACCCACTTTGTTGAAAGTTTTTATAATAGATGAATGTTGAATTTTGTCAAATGATATTTCTGTATCTATTGAGATGATCATGATTTTTGTCCTTTATCTTGTTAATGCAGTATATCACACTGACTGATTTGTAGATGTTGAACCATCCTTGCATCACTAGAATAAATCCCACTTGATCAAGATGCATGATCCTTTGAATGTATTAGTGAATTCAGTTTGCTCATATTTTGTTGAGAATTTCTGTAAGAGATTAAATTTTACTTTTATTTTCTTGTGACATCCTTTGTCTGGTTTTGGTATGGATAATACAGGATAATACAGGATAATACAGGCCTCATAAAATAAGTCTGGAAGAATTCCCTCCTCTTCAATTTCTTGAAGAGTTTGAGAAGAATTGATATCTCTTCTTTGAATATTTTGTAGAATTCACCAGGGAAGCTGTCTGATCCTGAACTTTTGTTTGTTGGCATGTTTTTGATTACTGATTCAATCTCCTTACTAATAATCAGTCTGTTCAGATTTTCTATTTCATCATGATTCAGTCTTGGTGGGTCATATGCTTGTAGGAATCAATCCATTTCTTCTAGGTTGTCCAATTTGTTGGCATGTAACTGTTCAGAGTAGTCTCTTATAATCATTTTATTTCTGTAGTATTAGTTGTAACATCTCTTTCATTTCTGATTTCATGTATTGAAATTTATTTCATTTATTTCATTCCTCCTTCTTTTTCATTTGGTAAGTGTAACTAAAGTTTGTCAATTTTTATTTTCAAATATCTCTTAGTTTCACTGATCTCTTCCATGGTCTTTTTAGACTCTGTTTCATTTATTTCTGCTCTAATGTTCGTTACTTACTTCCTTCTACTAACTTCAGGCTTCATTTGTTCTCTTCTATTTCCTTGTGGTGCAAATTTAGGCTGCTTATTTGAGACATTTCTTGTTTCTTGTTAGAACTGCTTTTGCTCCAACCAACAAATTTTGATATATTTTCTTTTTCATTTATCTCAAGTTATTCTTCTTTTTCTCTTTTGAATTCTTCTTTGACACATTAATTGTGCAGTAATATGTTTAATCTCCACATGTCTGTAAATTGTCCAATTTTCTTCATGTAATTTTTAGTTTCATACCACTGCGGTCAGAAAAAGCTGCTTGATATGATTTCAATCCTCTTAAGTTTATTAAGATTTGTTTTGCAGCCTAACGTATGGTCTATCCTGGAAAATGTTCCATATGCACTTGAGAAGAAGGCATATTCTGTTGCTTTTGGATGGAATATTCTGTATATATCTGTTAAGTCCATCTGGTATAACATGTCATTTAAGGCCAATGTTTCCTTATTGATTTTACAGTTTATTTATAAAAGTTTATAAATAAACTTTTTAAAAGTATTCCTATAGTCAGAAAGTTAGTTTCATCATACAAAGTTATTCTGTTAATTATAAAGACACAGTGGTTCAATCTTTCTATAAGCCCAGCAAACATGTCCCTTCATATTCATTTCATCTCCAAAGATAAGAATTAGAGTGCCCTTTCGCATAACCACTACATGTCACAGAGTTATAGCTAAAAAGAAAGTAACAAACCTAAGAACAATGTCTGTCCTATCCTTTTCTGCTACTTATTTGTCACCAAGTTATCTTGGTATCTCCCTAATCCTGGCTTCCAAAGGTCAGGGAACTCAAAGCTGGCCTTGGTCCAATGGTTTACAGCTTTACAAGTGGTGTTTCCTTCTTGCACCATCCAGATGATACATTTGTGTTTGGATTACCACCCCCAATAAACTAAGACTCCCATGACCCACACCAGAAGGAGAACTCTTTTGGCTATTCCCCAACTACCAAGAAACAAATTCCTAAATACATCTTAAACTTCAAGAATTTAGAAGCTGGATTATTATTTGAAATAACAGAAGAAAAAACTTCCCTTAGAAAAACAAAAGGAACCTACCACCACAGGGAGGGGAAAAAAAATTTATTCACATTTACTCATCTGCATAAAGTAATTATTAATCCATCCTTTTTCACTAATTCACTCAACTGTTCACCCATTTATCCAACAAATGTATAATGAACTCCAGTAAGGAAGAAGGCTGTATTCATGATAAAAGGAGCCTGGGGTTTGAATGCAGCCACCTTTTAAACTGAAGATCCAAAACACACTAGTGTCCCAGGATGATAATATTACTGCTATATATCATGCTTCTTTCAATATTTTTCAATTTACTACATGCTTATTGTACACTTACTATATGTTTACATCCTATTGAAAAATCAAGTAATGTTCCATGATCACTGAATTTAAGCCACTTAACAAAAAGAGGATTCTGGAAATTATGGCCCAGGAATTTGAAATAGCATCTGAAACATGAGAGATAGTGGTATCATCTGAATTTCTTCACTCAGCACCTGTTCACTGGGCGTCTGCTTCTGGTAGAGCACTGTTCTAGGCCCTGGGTATTAAGTGGAGATGAGGCAAACTCTGCCCTAGTTTGTGTACCTCGTCAGGAAAGGCGGACAGTAGTCAACCCAATTTTTAAAAAATACTTTTTAAGATAGGATTCAAATTATGATTCCAAGATATAATAGATGACTGCATTTATTCCAGAATCTCCCTCCAAGAAACACAAGCTTCTTAGCTGAGAAATGAAAGATATTCTTTTACCCACCCTAGTCAGAGCTGTAGTTTTGGTCACTATAAAGGTACAAAATTCTTCTGCAGCATAAAGAGCAAAATATAATATTGGGTTTGGGTTAATGTTAAGGAAATTCAGGTTTTACCTACAGTCTGTAAGAACTCCTCACACAATGACTTTCATAGTACAGTATGCTGATCTCGTTGTTATGAGACTTAACTAATGTGCCTAAGGATGCTACTTAGTCCCTCCAACAAGGTGCCGCATAAAAACTAAAGATTGTTGTTAATACAGAGCTGGAGTAATTGATCCTTTGATTAATACTGCTAAATAAATACTTTCATAACACCAGTTCTAAAATGGCCAAGGTCAGTTTAAAAGCAGTTAAATCTTATTATAGAGCAAGCAAACATAGTACAGGGGATCCAACTATAATGTGGCCACAAAGGATGAAACTAGCATTTACATTAACAGTTTTCCTTGTCATATCAGATACACCTTCTGTATAATGTTACTGTAGGGGAGAGAAGGGAAAAGATAATCATATTTTTAAAAATGATCTTGCAGTAGCACAGTGCTTTCCAGTTTTCGAAACATTTCCACTCACACCTCTCATTTGCCTCCTGAATCCATTTAACTATTGAGATATTGAGTGTATTATAATGGAATCCACTCTCTTTGGTATAGTTCCAAGGAGCCACAACCTCCCCTCTGTTCTTAACTTCTAACTTTATTTGCTTTAGTGGGTCACTGAGAATATCTGTATAAATATGTTTGTGCATTTCAAAACCAATAAGCGTGCTAAAAAGTAAGGCTTAGATAGTAAAGAGAGAGAATCTTTGTGTTAAATTCTGTAAGGAAAAAGGTATCTTAAAAGAGATATAATTTTTAAATCTACAGCTCTTCTTCCAAATGTCTCAAATAATCTTCAACTTCCTTATTGCATAAATCAGCTGAAAGCATCCCAAGGGAAATGATACTGTATTATAGTCACACTCAATGATCCCATGAGGACTTTATTTTTTTAAAGAAAAACACTTTGGCAACAATTATAAAAGCTCAAAATGAGTAAATAGCCTTATGACTCAGTTAAACATGTAAACAGTGTATATTCCAATGTAAAATGATTTTCTAGATTTACTAGGCACTACTAAGCGATATTTTCATCTATTAAATCTTTTCACTGTCAAGTCTTTGATAGAAGAAACCTTAGCAGACCTCTCTGTGAACTTTGGCATTTTGGCTGTGGGGCCAAAAGAACAATCTACCATTACAAAGCCTATTCATGAGTCAACCAGAGAAGCAATCACAATGATGACTGCCCAACTGATACTACTTACTCTTTTTGACATGCTGGCAAGTATATGAAACACTCAAGATCTATGTTACTAGATTTCAGATTGTTAATACCAAATATTCTAAAGCGTAACTTGGAAGATCATTAGTACAAATTAAAACGCCTTTAATTAAAAAGCCTGGATTTACTTGCTTGGCTTCAATTTTGTAAGCCTAACCATAGAAAAAAATAGTAATAATAATGTAGGAAAAGAGTAAAAATCTGTAACTTGAGGACAGTAAGTCCAGGGCCGTAGCACCGTTCTCAAATTGACAAAAACAATTAGTATTTATTCACACAAGGTTCACTACCTAAATAACAAGGATTAGACTCATGAACATGGAGATGATTTTCTCGTGATGATTCTGTCTTGAAGTGCACAACCGCATGATGTTCGTGCTTTGCACTAAACGTACTTCGTATCTTTGTTGCCACAATAAAGTAAGAGGTGACAGTTAGGAGGAGGTTAAACAAAAGGTTTCCTGTCAGGGTTTTGTGAAAAGGAAGGTTGTCCATTCAATCAAGGCGCTGAAAAGTCGGCTCAGGCCCTCTGTGGTCAGCATTATTCAGCACTATTCGTCGGATTCCGGATTCCGGGAGCCCGCCAAAGCTCCTGGCCCACCTGACCGGGTGTTCCCTCTGCTGGGCAAGAGGTGGGGGCCGCCCAGGGCCAGCGGCCACCGACATCGGGCTTTTCAGCACAGGGGAGTCCCCGTGCAAAATCAGGAAAGTAAGCCCTTGCAAAGCGAGTGCAGCGCATCCTCCTCGGGGGTCCCTTGTCCCCGGCGCCCTCCCCGCCCTCCCCGCCCCGCCGCTCCCCGGCCTCCCGGAGCAGGCGGCCCCGAAAGTAGGTCTCAGCCGGCGCAGCGGCGGCCGCCGGGAAAAAGGAGCCCCACTTTCTCCGGGCAGGAAGGGGGGAGGCCGAGAGCATTTCCTGTTGTGCAGCTGAGCCGAGCGGAGACGTCACTGCGTTCACACTCCCTCGGGTGTCAGCGCACCGGGGGCCGAAGTTCAGCCCCTCGCAGGGCGGCCGGGGCGGGGGCGGGGGCGGGGGCGAGGCGGCGGGGCTCCCCGGCCGGGCGCAGGGCTCGCTGGGCCGGTGCCCGCACTGCCCCGGGCGCGGCGGCGGGGGCGCGGCGGGGCCGCCGCGAGGGAGTCGCCTTTCCCCCCGGGTTGCGCGCAGGTCACCGCGGGGGGGCCTCCCCCTCCCCTCCCCTCCCCCGCCTCCCCCTCCCCTTCTCCGGCCCCCGCCCCCGCCCCCGCCCCGGCCCGGCCCGCGGGGAAAGACGCTATTCCCGGGGGCCTAGAGGAAGCACTTGCCTTGCGCACGTCCCTTGGCTTAATTTTTAACGTAATTTCCCCCAAAGGTGACTCTTTTTTTTTTTTTCCCCTCCCACTAGGGTTATTTTTAAATAATCAAACGCGGATATGATTTTACTGTTGTGGCTGAGGTATGTTTTCTCCTCCTTTTTCTCTTAATGGTGGATTCCTTAAATAACTGTCAGAAAAGACAAAAGAGAACATTTCTACACCGCATAGCTCCAGTGAGGCCAAAGGAGGCAAGAAGGCTGTTTAGTCGTTTCTAAAAGCACAGTCTATATGTGTTCATTATTAAAACACCCACTGCGCAACATACAAAGTCCTTTCACTTATCAGGTCCTTCATTAGTTCTGTTTCAAATGTCTAATATATTAAAAATAAAAAAATTAAAAAAAAAAAACCTCAGTCTCTTCCAAAGCTTTCAACCTTGTACTTCTCCACTTTAATAGCACACAAAACTTAGGGCCAGAATGTTTTAAAATGGAAATTATCCATTCGGTAAAAATAATGGTGATTTTTAACGTTTCTTTTATCCTACATTCCCAGGCTTCCATTTAGTTTGAAACCATGAACCAAATTATAAGCATGTGTAATTGTAGAGAAGCAGTGGCTTAAGGTTAATAAAGTTTAAAAGGAAGACAATAAGGCATCTTCTTACAATGTTAACAAATGTTACACTGTGCCAACATCTTGAATATTTAAGGAAAGCCACGTTTCACATCAGGGCATGGAATGAAAATACTTAGGGCTTTACCAAGTATAAACGGTGAGGTTGGGTGACAATGATTGTGTCCATGTAGATTCATCAGTTGTAATAATTGTACCACTCTGGTGCAAGATTTTTATAGTGGGAGGACTGTGTGGTTGGTGGGGGGAGGGGCACAATGCAGGGAGATCTGGGAAATCTGTTCCACTCAATGTTGCTGTGAACCTAAAACAGCTCTAAAAAATAAACTATTTTTAAAAAAATATATTTAGGCTAAGTGTCATGATATTTAAAATGTACACTGCATTGTAACCTATGGAGTCACAAGTAAATAAATCTTAAGAATTACAAAGAAATCATCTTTATGCTCTCATGAAGTTCATCATCCAACTTGATAAAGAAGTTTACATTTTTAAAAGTTGACTGAATTTTTAAAATATTTAAATGTACATGAAAGACTTTATAATTTAATGAATGTTGGTTGTTCTACCCAGTCATGTACTACCTAGGGGCAATATTAAAGGTTACCTTGGGGGCACCTGGGTGGCGCAGTGACTGATTATCTACCTTGGGCTCAGGTAGTGATCCCCAGATTCGTGGGATCCAGTCCCACACTGGGCTTCCCACAGGGAGCCTGCTTCTCTCTAGACCAAAGTCACTGCCTCTCTCTCTCTCTCATGAATAAATAAATAAAATCTTCAAAAAAAAAAAAAAAAAAGTAAAGGTTACCTTGGCTTCCACTTAAAGTGATCCAAAACCCCTGAGTACTTCTTAGGTTGTCCTATTTTCCAAACATCTGATTAACACAAATACTTTACATATAATATGTTAAGCTTGCTTAGCTTATTTGAGTTTACCATTTATTTCATATATTCCTATCCCCATTTTATCAAAAAGTAGGCTCAAAGACCATAGGACTAGTTAAAAGTATGGAACTCAGATGGGCTCTTTTCAATCTTGTTGGAAAGGAATCACAAATCCTTCCCATTCCCATACTCCGAACTCCAAACTAAAACCACCCCTTCAGTCCTTCAGGGGAGGCTCTAGGCTAACTTGGTAGCCAGTGCCTCTTGCTTATGAATGTTGGGGAGGGGGAGCAAAGAAATAAACACCCCCAACTGCTTTATTTCCCCAGTTTGAATACAGTAACTTTTAAGCAACTTCCCTGAACTTCCCAAACTATCAAAAGATTCTTGATGTAAAAGTAATTTCAATATGTCCAGTCCTAGAACATAGCACAGTGGTCATCTCACACCAGCATTTTTCACTTGCCTTTTATCATCCCCCTCATTCAATCATCTTTTTATCCATTAAATCTCTGCAGTGATGCTCATGGTTTCAATTAGAACATACTTTTACTTATTCCTTCAAATCACCTGTCCATAGTATATAATTAACACTCCACAAGCTGCAAGTAACCGCCCAAATACTGTCTAAGCTCACTGAAGATTTTATTCGAGGTTCATGCTCTCTAGTTCATGCTTAACTGCTGATGATGGCACTTGGAAAGAACAAAGGAGGGATGACTAAAAATTATCCTGTTTTATAATCCTAATTACAGACCAAATGAAATCAGTATTATCACAAATTTATTAGAGACCGAGGATAAAGAAAAGGCCTGAATGTTAGCATTAAATAAATCAACTTGTGAAAAAATACATAATTGATAATATAAACCATAATCATAATTATGGTGAATTCTTAGGTCCTGGTGCTATTTTCAAAGGTTTCTCTTTTAGATCATGAAACTGTGAGGACAAAAGGATGTTTTATAAGGATAATGCATTTTTACACTTTGTCTATAGAAACAAAATGCTCTAATTTTGTGCTTTAAAGTACATTCTAGGGATGCCTGGGTGGCTCAGTGGTTGAGCGTCTGCTTTGGCTCAGGTTGTGATCCTGGGGTCCTGGGATCAAGTTCCACATCGAGCTCCTCACAGGGAGGCTGCTTCTCCCTCTGCCTGTGTCTCTGCCTCTCTCTGTGTATCTCTCACAAATAAATAAATATAAATAAATAAATAAATAAATAAATAAATAAATAAATACATTCCAAGACTGCACAGTTCCAACCTCACAAAATATATTATCATTTCATTCACTATGAAGAATTAAGACTTGAACTTTTACTTTTTTTTTTTAGATTTTATTTATTTATTTATTTATTCATGAGAGACAGAGAGAGAGGCAGAGAGACACAGGCAGAGGGAGAAGCAGGCTCCCTGCAGGGAACCTGATCTGGGACTCCATCCCTGGACTCCAGGATCACTCCCCGGGCCAAAGGGAGGTGCTCAACCACTGAGCCACCGACCTGGGACACCAGGTTGGTGTCCCAAGACTTGAACTTTTCCAAATTCATTCTTTTAAAACTCATTATTAAATTCAGGATTGGTCTCATTTCGATGTAGTTACAATAGAAGAGTAACTGTGACCTGCTGCAGTACTATTTTGGTCACCATGTTTCTGAGATCCCACTTCTCTACCATAAGAGCCTCCACATTGCCTTACACTCTGAATGGACTTCGACACAACTTGACTGGGAGAGGCTGACTCATCACACAAACTGGCACCTCTAAAAGTATTCAGGGCATATGAGGTTTTTATTCTTCTCTCATAATATCCAATATTGAGGGTTATTCTTCTCAAATAAGCCTTCACCAATCATTTGATGTTTTTTTCCAGAAAACTAGCTCCCAAGAAATGCAATGACAAAATCATTAGGATGTTATTCTTTCTCAGCTCCATGTCCTTCTTACATTACTCATTGTAGGACTGCATTGTTCCTCTAGAGCTAGTACTTGCCCAAGTCAGAGTCCAGGTCAAAATTAAATATGTGAAGCAAAGTCAAAAGAAAAGTACAGCTCCTTGACTGAACAGGAAGGAGAAGGTACAGACATGAGGAGAGAACTACGTTACACACACACATACAGGAATGAATAAACCTTTTGTAAAAAAAACTATCTAACTACATGCTCCACAATCTTTGGCTCCAATAAGATCTTTTTCTACTTCAGTATTTCCAAGCCCTATAATTTTATTTTTCTTACAATATGTCTCCAAAGCTACAACCTCCTATTTATTAAGTGATCCTCAGTGCAAAATATTAGTGCCTTGATTCCCTCAAGGCTGGACAACTTCACAAAAGACAGACCTGTCACTTAAAACAATATTAGGACCTACAGGTGGTACAAGGACTGTCCGTTTCCTCTTCTAGACCATAACAAGATGGGACATCATCACCTCATACTTTTTAGGCTCTAGATAAAAGTCAGTATGTTCTTCAAATGGAAATATGTTATGTAGTACTTAAGTGTTTCAGAGCATACCTCCTTTTCCAGCCTCCATCTATATTTAATATTTCAGAATAGGCCCTCAATAAAGTCTAAATAATAGTGTGTTCAGATGGCCTGTAATCAAGTGTCATTGAAATATTAGTGTTCCCACATGCGTTCAAGTGTAATTAAAATTTAATGAACTGCATAAGTTGCTATGTTACACTACAGTATTTTTGTATTCTCTCCTAGTCCTTCACAGAGTCCTGTGTACTTCTCTAGAGACTAACAGTGTGACCAGAGCTAAATCTAAAATGAGTTACTTTCCACAGTGGTTAAAAGGAGAGTTCCAAAATCAAAGTGCCCACTCAGGAAATGGTAACTTTTGTTTTAGTAACATACATAGAGTCTTGTTACTCTTGTCTAATATATTGTCTAGTATATCACTTCTGTGTATAGGTCCTCTTGTTCCGTGAAATACGTGCTCATCATCTTCTTTCCTATTTATTATGTGGATTAAGAAGTAATCCATGTAGCCAAATTAAAAAAGCATTTTCTCACAGACACTAAAGACAGTCCAGATCTAAAGTAAGAAAATTTTCTAAATTGTTATTAAGATGCAACAAAATTCATTGCATACTCCCAGGTACTACAAAGGTGATGGTCTTACGAGTCATACACTTGCATAGAAGTACTTCCCAACATTCTATATCTCCACTTTTTATTAATAGAAGATATAAATCAAAGAAAAGATTGATTTAGTTCATAGAAAATTACAACCATTTGAGCAGAACTTAGTGTCACTATGGCATGTCATTTATAGGAAAAAGAGTAGGAAGTAGAAAAGACATGAATAATCAGCACAGGAAAATGCCCACTGGTGATATAATTACTTTACCTTTGTGATTAAAGTCATTATCCTAAAGATTGTTGAGCTTCTAGGACAAAGAAAGTAATAATGATATGCTAATTCAAAACCAGTATGTCCCATGCAAAAATGCACATGAAACAGAATTTTCTGCATAAAAATTCCTACATATCTTTTATCTGTTTCATTTCATTTAACTGTGTTTGCAAAGTTATGAAACTGCCAAAATCAGGGGCAAATTCTCAATGTGTTGCAGTATGTACGTCCACCATTACTTATCATATTAAATACAAACTCTGTAAGCTGGAATACAAGTCCTTAGACAATGTATCTCAAGTATTCTAACTTTATCACCAATATTCACTAAATATGCATTTTGTGCTACCCTCAAATCACATGTTTCTGTGATAATACTCGACACTTTCCCACCATGATGCCTATCAAAGTCAAGGCCTATCTAAAGCATCCCCTTTCTCATGAAATGTTCCCAGAACTCCTCAGCCAGAGATGATTTTCCACCTTAATACTTCACCTCTCTGGTGGTACTTCACCTGCTTCTTCTAATTATAGCTTCCTTTGAATAGTTCTTTTGCTCAGTACCGTACATTACAAAAGTTTTGATGATGAGAATAGTGAAACACTCCTCTTTATCTTTTATATTCTATTGCTACCTCTATTGTATTTTATACTCCCATACATGTCACACCAGAATTTCAATAACTTTATTTGTAAAAATGGATTTGTGTTACATTATTACACATTCCAACTCTATTCCCGCTGTAAAGGTCTCAGCACGTTTAGGCCTTTCCTGTAGAAGGTCTCTACCCAGTTGATAAGAGGCTATATTCTAAAGAGTAAAGCAATAAGCAATTTACTTTTGAGGATTCAAACCAAACAATAGCCTAGAGTACATTTCAGACATGAACAGATTGATCCCTAAAGAAATTAATAGAATAAAAATGAAAGAGCCGGGGATCCCTGGGTGGCGCAGCGGTTTAGCGCCTGCCTTTGGCCCAGGGCAGGATCCTGGAGACCCGGGATCAAATCCCACGTCGGGCTCCCGGTGCATGGAGCCTGCTTCTCCCTCTGCCTATGTCTCTGCCTCTCTCTCTCTCTCTCTCTCTCTCTGTGACTATCATAAATAAATAAAAATTTTTTAAAAAGTTTAAAAATGAAAGAGCCATAATAAGAGGTCTACTTGAGGGAACTAGGAATATTCAGCCTGGAGGAAGGAATACTTAAGATGAACATGATCACTATCTTTAAATAGTTGTAGGAATGTCATGCAAGTGAATGAGGAAACGTGGAAAGCTACAGGGGGCCAAACTGCTGATAAACTGCAGTGTTCCAGGAGTGGAATCTGCCTCCCAAAGCAAAGAAGTAGAGACTAATGCAGGTAATCGTTGGTGATTTGTCCTGAGTGCTTTCTCCTTGCTCAGTTGGGGATTAAATGATGGCTCCAATGGCTTTATCTAATCCTGACATTCTCTGAGAAGACTTACATCGCAAAATGTCCTGTCATCATTTGACAAATCAATACGTCAGTCCTACACCCATGCAAATTAATCACCATAACTGAAATCAGATACTTTAAGAGATGCCCTAAATCAGGTGTAACTTGCAGAACTACAAATTGTATCAAAGGGACAGGGGCAGCCCGGGTGGCTCAATGGTTTAGTGCTGCCTTTGGCCCAGGGCATGCTCCTGGAGACCTGGGATCGAGAGTCCCACGTCAGGCTCCCTGCCTGGAGCCTGCTTCTCCCTCTGCCTGTGTCTCTGCCTCTCTCTCTGTCTCCTCTCCATGTTTCTCATGAATAAATAAATATTAAAAAAAAGGGGGGGGTAGGAAGAAGTAAAACTTCTCACTAGATGCTGAACTGATACGGAAGATGCTGCCCACTAGAACCTAAGATCTGACCCACCTGGATAAAAGCTCGGGGAAAGTTTACATTGAATAAGTAAGTAAGGCATTTGCATACTCCAGAGACCCTCAGAGTCCCATTTCTATCCTGCTCTCCTTCTCCCTGCCTCATATTCTTAGTAATACTTAACATGTCTATGTCAAACATGAAAACAGCAGTTTGATTTACACAATTGTGCAGCATAGTGTCAAAATTTCTTATGAAATTCAACCCAAAACCTGTTGGTGTCAAGGAGATCACAGATGTTAGAGATACTGTTAGACATGGTCTGCTTTTACAGCTATGAGGAAGATTAATATAATCACAGCAGGCTTCAAAGCTAGGGCCATTTTGTTATTAATTTCAAAGTGTCTTCTCTTTGCTTCTCTTTGTTCCCATCCTACATAACCCATAAGAATATAGGAAAAGAAAGACAAATTATCAGGACAATTTCCTCACAATATTAATTCCTGGGTTTAGCTAAAATGTGAAAGTTTTCCAGATCAGCTATTGATACCCATCATAACTACTTTCAGATATCATTAGATTTAATATTAGTAAACTCACCAAAAATGGCCAAAATCAACTGATGACTGAACAGATTTGGAGTCTGTCCATTAAAAAAGTCTAATCTCTACACTCAGCATCCAATTATTTGTTATATTCTATACTGTCAGGTGATTTATTTTAAAAGGTCATTTTGAATATTCTGAGCCACTTGGCCCATTTTTAAAAGCTACACTTGATTAAATTTGGGCACCAAGTTCACCATAGACATTACTGAGGCCATCGGGACAAGTAAACAGATTACAAATTCAAAAACAAATTGTCTTTGGATTCCTTTTCTTTTGCTTGAATATGGGTATAACTATCTCAAAATTTTGTTACACATGTGCATTAGTGACTTACGCAAAATTTAAATGCACCAGGGGATATTACAACAAGCTGTGGAGCTGCTAACCATTATCTTTCTGAAAACAATTACATATGCCTATAATAAATTGCATCAATAGCAGTCAATTATCTCAAGAACACTTTACTAACCCTTGTCACAAATGTATTGCTGTGTATCATATTTTTTTTCAACAACTGAATTATTCTCAAAACTTAGTGTTGCTTCACATCCTAAAAATAGCCACTCCAATTCTCTTGTGTTACCCTGCTCTGCTCCCAGGAGGTAGGGCAGTGCTATAAACAATGCTTCATTTTTACAGATGAAGAAGAAGTGAAATATAACAGTACAGCCACTTTGCTTGAATCATTTTGAAAATCAATAATGAGGCAAGCAATGAACTAGTGGGATAAGGGTTTACTATCAGCCATTCGTGTCTTCTATGGCCCCAGTGTAGGCTCTAATGAGCACATCCTGACACTAAAGCCCCCAAAATATTAAAAATCCTCATTTTACCCAAAAAGTTTGTATTTCTCTAAACAGAAACTTTGACACATAGCAAATCAATTGAGTAAAAAGAAAATAAATTGAATGTTTATGAACCTGGATTTTTCCTTTGCTTAGACAAACAGGGGTTATTTAAAATGTAGGCATCAGGAGAAGAAAGAAAAATAAAGTTTGATAATTATTTCATGGATAATTAGAGGCTGAACTTCCCATGACTTGTCCATAAAGTGTTGGGGCTGGCCATCAGGATTGTCCCACAGGCCCCTGCTGGATTGCCAAGACAGATTTCATCACTTCACCTGAGAGGAAAAGATTCACCCCCAGCCTTCCCTCCTGTATTTTTCTTTGCTTCCAAGGGCCAGGATCCATAATGGAGTAAAGAAATACATTCTCTCTTTATGCTAAATCTATCCAAGCAGGCCTACCAAGAAACAACTTTTCCTTAACCCCTACACCTATATACAGTAACTACCTGCATATAGCGATCCTTTCAGAGCACTCTAAACAAAATATGGCCAAAGAAAACTATCCTATATGGAAGAATCCTTGTCCACTATAAACTTCCTGGTCCAACTGTAGGAAAAAACAACCTCAAAATGGCTCTACCTGGACAGTTGCTATAAATTCAAATGGGAAGCATGGAGCCCAGGGAGACCCTGACTACGGCTGTAAGAAGTGTGATTGGTGGGTGCAGAGGGGAGACAGCTGTTTCCCAGGGAACATCTTATGAAGGTGAAGAAACACTTAGGAAGCAAAGACTAGCCAGGATTCCATCCATCATTTGATTCTGATGATCCCTCCTGCCATCTTACAATGAGTCCAAAGTCTTTTCTTACCATTTCAAGTATGAGTTTCTTGAGAATTATGACTTTCAATATTCACCAAATACCTACTGCCTTCCTACTGTCTATCTACCATGGACTGTTTACCACATTTTGGGGAAAGTATAAACAAATCACCCTAATCCACTAGAAATTTGATCACGAAAAATTATACGAAAATGAAAAATTCATTTTAAAAAGATGAAAAATATACATGCCAAATGTAAGTCGTGGTAATCTCTTCACTTTTAACAAACTATGAATACATTGTACAATAAAATGTGTCATTTAAAAACCATTCTCTTTCTTCCTTATGAAAAAATAGCCAGAACTTGATTCTATAGGTTAGGAAAGGCCATCATGCTGAACCACAAAGAGGAATTTTAAAAAGGTACTATAATATTTAATCATGCAAAAATAGTACTATGCTACTATGAAAAATATAGATACAGATATGGGTATAATAAATGGGATTTTTTCATTAGTGATTTAGTAAATCCTGCAACACTTCACTAACTATTATTTGGTTTGAGAGACACAAGATGAAAGTAGAGATTTTTAAAAAAACACTGGAAAGTAGTACATAACTAAATTTGCCTAAAAAAGTTTCTAAAGTAGTCCAGTAGAATACAAACACCATGAGGACAGGGAATTTTTTTTTAACTATTTAATCCCCAATGTCTAGAACAGAACCTTTCCCAGAGCAGGTAGGTGCTTAATAAATCTCTGTTGAGTTAATAAATGTCTGCTTAAAAGCCAGCAGTCCCAGGAACACTCCAGTTGTGCCTCCTAAGCAAGTCCAAGGCCCCATGAGTAAACACTGGTTCTCCAGCTCTTGCAATTTACATAGAAGTTCAAGTTGGGTAATTCAGGCCCCGAAGGCTATTTTTAGACCAAAAAACTCCAGAAGGATGATCCATAAAGAACCAGGGAATTTCGTTCACTTCACTAGTGTAGCACAGGCTGAGCTAAATGAGAAATATCCCCAAACTAACTGATATTTCCACTTGCCAAGTTGAAAAACATGGGCTCTCTGACATCATTTCTTAAGCCATTTCAATCAGGAGCTTAATAGACCATTTGAAAATGTGTAAGTGATATTTTACTGTCACAACACTGAGTTCTCTTGTGTTTTTTTTTTCTTTTGGTCTAATCCCTTCTTAATAATAATCATAGTGATTAGGTATTTAATGTTTATTATGAACTCAGTGAGATAGGTACACATATTCTCATAAAAATTTCACAACGACCCTTAAACAGATATTATCATCCTCATTTTGTAACCTCCAGGAGGTTAAGTGACCTTCCGAAATTCCCTGGAGCTTGTGATAGAGCTGGAATTTACCCTGTTCTTTCTTTCTTTTCTTTTCTTTTCTTTTTTTTTTTTTTTAAGATTTTTATTTATTTGACTCAGAGAGAGAGAGAGCACAGGCAGGCAGAGCAGCAGAGGGAGAGAAAAACAGGCTCCCCACTGAGCAGGGAGCCTGATGTGGAACTCTATCCCAGGACCCTGGAATCATGACCTAAGCCGAAGGCAGACACTTAACCCAGTGAGCCACCCAGGCGCCCCTTGTCTGACTTTAAATCCAGGCTCTTTGCTCCTAGGTGACCTCCTTCACACAGTGTGTATCCCACTAGTGGATATGCCTATACTACTATACTGTGCTAAAGTGAGCGAAATGGCTAGCAATTTAATTTTTAAAATTTCTGTAGTAATTTTGATGTTTAACAGTTGCTTATGCTTATGAAATGTTAAAAAGACCAAATGTTTTTGGAGCCAAATAGCCCTGAGTTCAAATCCTGCTTCACTACTGTTGGAGTGTCCCTGTAAAAAGTCTGTTAACCTTTCTGAGTCTCGATCTTCTGAAATGTAAACATGAAGGTAATACCAAATCTTCTGACAGCTATCACTGGAGAGTGCCTGGTATGCAGCCTGGCACAGAGTAAGTGCTCTTTCAGCCTACATACCCTTCCTTCTAACGGATTTGCAAATTGGCACTGTGCTGATTTTATAAAAGTGTTTAGTTCATCCTTGTAATACCATAATTACAGAATATAATGACACTGCATTCTCTATAACTACAAAGTAGAATTTATAAACTGATAGAATATGTGTTGGAAGAGGCTTTAGAAGCCCATCTGTTCCAATCCTTTCATTTCCAAATGAAGTCCAGAGAGTTTAAACGACTTGCTTCCAAGTTTTTACAGAAAGCTAATTGCAAAGACACTACTAGACCTTACGTCCCTCCACCTCCACTTTCACTATACCCCCAGTTTTGCCTCACATTACACAGGCATGGCAACACATGTAATTTTCAGACAATTAAGCAGTATAAAATAACCTCAGTTTAATTGCATCCAATTAACAAGCCAAATTAGTGTTTCATATGTACACTATTAAACTAGTTGTCTGGCTTCCAAAAGAAATAAAACACTGTTTCAAATGAATCTAGTATTTTAGTGAACAAAGCTACTTACAATTTAAATTACCTTTCCTATAATCTTCTTTATATGGAATTAGACCCAATCTCCATTTTAAAAGAAATTCTTTCCGCAACTATCAGGATGAGAATTCATGCTTATATTTTAAGTATCAAAATTTTCTTTCTCACTGAATACATACGATTTTCTTTTTTTTTTTTTAAGATTTTATTTATTTATTCATGAGAGATGCAGAGAGAGAAAGGCAGAGACACAGGTAGCGGGAGAAGCAGGCTCCATGGAGGGAGTCCGACGTGGGACTCCATCCATGGGGCTCCAGGAACACACCCTGGGCCGAAGGCAGGCATTAAACCGCTGAGCCACCCAGGGATCCCTGAATACATACGATTTTCTAAGATTAGTATATATGGGTGTCCATGCACACATATGCACACCTACAGACCCCTAAGCAAATATAAATGAGGGTGCGTCTGTATTTTCCCACTGCCTAGTTTCAAAAGTCCCACCTTTTCCTTGGCCTTCTGAAATCAAGTGAATCTGCCACAATGCAAATAAGAGCTTCCCTGATCTCCTGCTTTCTTTTTCCGAGAAAATGAAACCACCAAATAAATCTGTCAAAGAAGCACCGCCTTTCAAAGACACCGCACTACACTATCTGTCCAATATTGTCATGATTTAGGTATAATCAGCTATCATTTAGAAAGCAGTACTCTAATGAACCACAAAATGAATCATCTATCCATTCCTTAAATATTTACACCTTAAAATAATTTTAAGTATAATCATTTCCATAAGTTAGTGTTTGGTAGCAAACCTCTACTATTAATATTTATGAATAATGTTCAGGGTTAAAAGTTTTATAGTAGGTTAAAATAATAATGTAGTACTATGTTCTTAAGATGTAGCACAAAGTGACTATCATACATATTTGGTCATGCTTATCAAATTATTTTAACCACTTGGTTATGTATTATTTAAATGTTTATGAATAAGATAAAAAATTCATATTGTCATTCAGTAATATCAACCTTCATTACTTCTTTTTGGGGCATGATACCAATTTAATGGCCTCCTTGCCACCAAGATATCCAGCCCATAAACTTTTCTCTCTGAACACACACACATTCTAGCATCACTCCTCTGCTCAAAAACCTTCAGTGAAATCCAGCTTTCTCAGGAGGGCTTCACATCCCACCTGGTCCAGAGCCAATGCTCACCATACTCCTCCTCCGCCTTGGCACAACTATGCCCCACCATCCCAGATCAAATTCACTGTGCCCCTCCCTTCTCTCTCAGGAGGATTTCTTGAAATTCACTTCAACCTTCAAGGCCCCGCACTCAAAACTTACTTATTCCCATAGGGACCTTCTACTCTTTCCAGTTGGGAAAAAAAAAAAAAAAATGCCTCCATGTATCCTCTACTTCCACTTGTTTTAATACAGTTTATTTTAAAAGCCATATGTCTTCTCTAGATTATAAAAATTCTTAAACCAAGGTTCATTATCCTCTTATCTCTCAAGTACTCATCCTGATTCCCAGTCTGACTCCAGGGCATAAGCTTGAGACTTCTCCTATACATACTGACTCCTTCTGCCACATAAATTGAATTTTCTACATTCTGTAAATTTTAAAACAGGGAGCAAATTAATTAAATGACAAGAGTTCACGAAATGGAATATGAGTCCAAAATTACACAAAGAAATGTTATTTTCACTAACTTGTTTCTCTACTGTTTTGTGATACACTGACCCTGAATCATACAGAAAGAAAAAAATAAAATCCACATTTTCCCAAAGGTCCTGGTATTTGCAGTCACGTAGAGAAATTATCTGGGAACTGAATGTTTCACTAGCTCTTTAGAAACATATAGATTCAGCTCATGCAGGGCTCTAAAGATTAATTGGTTCTTCAAACAGCGACCTTGTAAAGACTTCGGAATTGGTAGTTATTCATTAATTGAATCAATGATGTTGACGAATTTAGTTAACTTGAACTTCTAATACGTATTTTTTCATTTAAATTATTTATTTTAAAGAGTGATCTGCAAATAACAATAGCTAACCTACAACTAAACTCCTCAAACTGAAAGTCAACACATAGAATCATAACAAACCTCCAGGGGTAAAGTATCATTGATCATTGTTCAAGTATCATTGATTGTAAACATGCTATAGATAGATAGGCCTCCTCCAACTTCTAGACCCTGCCCCCCAAAATTCCCTCTCCAATGATCAACATCACCAAGAGTAGGGTCACCATATGCCCAGATTTTCCAAGGACAGTGCCCATTTATACCAGGTTAGATAATCATTCATAAACATTCAGAATGATTGATGTGATATCAACCACATTGTCTGGCTGCACCTTGCATTACCTCTGTTATTAGGTGCCCTCCAGCCCCACTGGCTCACTTTCAGCTCCCAAAAACACTGTACATTCCCCAATCTCAAGGCATTTGCATTATCCCCTCTTTGTACAATACTCTCTTTCTCCCCACCCACTTCTTTCCACTTGACTATAACTTATTCTTCAGTCTCAGCTCAATTACTACCTCCTCAGACAGAGGTGATATATCCCTTATTGTACACTTCTTTATGTTTTTTCCATAGCACTCACAACTTAATGTGGCTCTACTGCTATTGGTTCACCTCATGGCCTATATCTGTCAACTCCACTAGATTAGAAGCTTTTTTTCTGGTCTGGATCATCATTATATTTTTGGTGTCTAGCAGAAGGCCTGACCCATAGTAAATACTTGTTGAATGAGTGGATGAATAAGTTGTATTGATAAACAATGACTGGGTCATTTGTCATAGTACTCTGGAGAAACAGCTAAGATTATATTTGAATGACAAGTCAAAAATGCTGCCTGGCCCTGAGTGCTTCCAGCCCTTACATCCAATCACCTCATGACCCAGAAGTGGTAGGTCAAACCCCACCTGCTCTCCGCCCAGAGCTGTCTTCAGGCATACAAACTTCATTTTCATCTCTTGTCTCCAAAGCACTTTCTTCAAATATGTTTACCTAGTTAGGCTCCAAATTTTAAGCTGAGAGGAAATCTAAAGTTATAGACACTTATAGAGTAGACCAAATGCCATAATTAATACCTCAAATGACAGATAATATATGTTAAGATTAGCACATATTTGGCTCAAAGAATGGTGACACAACTTATCAAGCAGTCCGGATTCTATTCTAAATTCAGTTGTGAAGACAGTATAGTCCTATATCTATCTTAACGCTAGTAGCCATGGTCCACAGAAGCCAAAGATTGCACAAATCAAGTAGGCTATGTTACCCTCTTGTATGTGAAGACTGGCTGTGTCACAATCATAGATAAAGTGCTCAAATATTTTTCCAAATTACTTAGAGCCATCTCACAGCTACAAATACTGATTTACAACTTCCTTTTTGTTAGCATTGCCATAAATAGCATATAGAAAGCAATGTTTTTTTTAAATTGTGATAAAATATCATGAACAAACAGAAAATTATTTCAGTTGTACAATTTCCCCCAATAAGCAACATCTTATTTTCATAAAGCTTTCCCATTTTCTCTCAATCTTCTGTGTTCATCCACAACTTCATGCATTGAGGAGCCTTACTGGAACATTCACTGAAGTTTTACTCAAGAATAATGAAGGCTCTGCCTATGCGGTTACAGCAAACCCATACACGCTGATAGTGTGAAGTTCCTTATAAAGCCTGAAGTCCACTGAGTTGAGATGGCAAACTTCCTCTGTTCTTTTATATAGTAACACCTTAAAAGCTGTAATACTTACATACCACATTTTAGCCAAAATATGGATTCATGATGAGTTCGTGCATAAATTCATTATATATGAAGCATAGCACTGGAATTGTCAGGTGGAAGTTTAAATTGTGAACCACTTCTCCACCTACAGGATTGTTGCATAGACCAATACAGAGTCCTACTGATGCTGACTAGGAACCAAAATTTGAAAGCAGTGTTCATTTTTAAACAGACTTAGGGGAGTAGCAACCTGTTTGATCCCAGACCATCCATCCAATTGATCTTAACCACTTTTCCCTTATTATAATAATTACTACATGAGGAATTAAATTATTCTATACCGTAATGGAATACGCCTTTCACTCATGCCAAATAACATTTTCTATCGGTCTTTAAAACTACTTTTGCTACACTGAAGCTTTCAGATTAACTCCAGCTAATTACTGATAACTAAAGAAAATCTAATACCAACACAAATAGACTGTTAACTTGTTGTTGCTGCTGTTGAAATAAGCCCTGTTTTGAAAATCAAAATAGGCAAATTAAAAAAAAAAAGTCTTCACTTTAAATTGAATCAGCACAAAAAATTCAACTTGGTTTTCTGAATAATGACAAAGTGCCAAAAGCTCAAGCAGACACATGTACCATTATTCTACAAGGAACGCCTGCATACGTGTCGTCTCTGTTTTGTTTTCATAGTAACGAGAACGTTTGAAAACACATCTCATGTAAAAGTAGCCTAATCAATCAAAAGATTCTGCTGGCTAATCTTTCAATGTAGTCAAATAATATGATTTCATTCTGCAATAATACACATATTGTAAATCCACTTTCACATCCATGTTTAATAGAAATATAAAAATGTTTTATCTACTTCAAAGGTATTTTTCCAAAGACCTCCACAAGGATCCAACAGATTAAAAATCAGTTGAATTTTAAGTCTGTAATCATCATCAATATGCTACTACTCCCAAAATCGTCCCCAAATCAATGTAATCAGAAACACTCTTCCATAAACATAAGCAGTCTCTTTAAAAAGCCAATAAAATACAATCACCGTACAGAAATACAGATTCCAACAAATGAATTTTGTTTTATATCTGACCTATGTTCAAAGCAAGAAACTCAGACAATTTTCAAAAGATTCACCATTGCCATGTATCTTTTTTCTGTACATAAGAAAATACGCTGCATATTTCAAACCTAGCGGTCAAAAGGGATTATGACATTTGAAGCACACTATCATTAAGTGGATGTTGGTAAATCCCTTTCACCTCAAAATAAAAATGCACAGTTCTCATCTGGTAACATGATTTCTTAGTCTTACTAATGAAAGTGATAGCACACAGAAGGCATTTTTGTCTTAACAAATCATTTGGCCTATATCTCAAAAATCAAACCGAATCTGCTTCATTACACAATCTATTTGGTTAAAATCTTGTTTTGGCATCCTGATAAGGTGAAAAGCACAGGATTAGTGCAAACACTAATATATGTATCAAATACATAAATTAATACATATCAATGTACATATATATGTATGCAAAGATTTAAAATAACGGTTTGCTCAAGGACAAATATCACCAAACATTACTATATCGCTGGAGGAAATGTTTCTAATAAAGTTAAATGGCCTTTTTCTAGGAGGACAGATCATTGCAAATTTAATTAAAATGGATCTTATTAATATTTCAAGTAATTTCTGGGCTTGATTATGCGCCACAAAAGAAACAACTGTACTAAAGAGAAAAATCAATAGCCCTTGACTAGAGCTCTGAGTATGCTAGAAAAACACAGTCCTCTTGTGAATTATCAAGGTCTAGCCTTTGGGGGTGGGAGAGAGTACCAATATTTATTTGGAGGTAAATGGAGTTATTTTTAAAATGGCAAAAAAAAAAAAAAAAAAAGGAAGGAGAACAATCGGTTCAAATTTTCCATTATAATGAAAGTACCGGAAACAAGCCTTTTTATGTTCATTTTAGGCCTAAGAAACTGTGCAGAGAATAAGGCTTTTGCAATGTCAGTTGCACACACTGCTTCCTGTGAGAATTCTAAGCCATTACAGGTGTCCTGAGGCCTCCAGCGAAACCTATTATCAGGTTATTCCTCCGGTCCCCTCGAAGCCACCCGCACTGCCCCCTACCCCACACATATTATTGCTCGGCTCCTCTAAGCGTCTGTTAAGGACCCTCTGTCTTCTCTGCACTCCCGAGGTTAAAGTACCCACTTTCCCCCGGCGAAGCCTGTAAAAGCTTTCCCATTAGAGAAGACTAGTTCCTGCAGTCCTTTTCGGTTAGATGCTTTCAAGTCAGAGATGAGAGGAGCCACTTGAAGAAAACCCTTCTTCCCCTCCTCCCTTTTCCCACTGGAAGCCACGTCCCTGAAGGACACCACCACCCGGGGGCACTTCCTGACCTTCTACTCCCTCACCCAATTTGGGCTTGGAGGGTTGGGGTCGCATTTTCCCGTGTCCTCTGCTGCACTGGATGTGTTATGTAAGAGGGACAGAACGCGAGAGGCACATGCGTATAAAGCGCACCGATCTGTGATAACAGCTGGGGTGGCAGAGCTAATCTGGAGTCTCCCCCACCCAACACGACAGACACCACACGTCCATCACCCCCCGCCCCACACACACACACACACACAGAGCAATGTTTTCCTGTCTCGCCCCTACCACCACCCGACGCACGGAATGGGAAGGCGGGGGGAGGGGTGGAGGGAGGTGAGAGCAGCGGCGGCGGCGGCGGCGGCAGCACATCTGCTTTGATAGCAGCCGGCGGAGCCGCCGCGGCAGAGAGCCCCTCGTTAACCCCCTTCCTGTGGCCGCACCACGTCATGGAACATTCCCGGAACGGGCCAACGTTCCACCCACTTCAGGGAACAGACATAAAGGCGCAGACCCAGCTCCCCACAGTGCAGAGCGCAAACACACATGTCCCTTCCCGGTCCCCGGGCAGACGCACAGACCAACACGCATGCAAACCGCCCCCACCCGTCTCCGCGCGCCCCCGGCCGGCCCGACGCGCCGGGAGCCGCTGTGCGGCCGCTGCACCCGCGAGGCGAGGGCGCCTCCGCCTGAACCTTCCATCGAGACAGTCCCCTCCTCGCTCGCTTCCTTCCTTCTCTCCTTCTCTCCTCCTTGCTTCCTTCCTTCCTTCCTTCCTTCCCTCCTTCCTTCCTCGCTCGGGAGGAGAAAGGAGTCACTGAAATGCCAACCGCTAGCGCCTTCGCCGCGCTCGCTCGGCCGCAGGCCGGCGGCCCGGCCCCCGCGCCGCCCGCCCGCCGCCCGCCCCCGGCCCGCGCCGCACGCCCGCCGCCCGCCGCCCGCCGCCCGCGGCCCCCTCCCCCGCTACCTGACGACGGGCGGCCGGCGGCCGCGGCAGCCGCAGCGGTGGCCGGCGGTGCGCGCCGGTGCACGTCCCTCATTAGTACCCAGGCACATTCCTGCCGCCGGCGCTCCCGCGCGGCCCCCTCCCCCCAGGACATTACGCAAAGCAGCCTCCCCTCATCTGCATAGATCCTCGGCCAGGGTATTCCCCGCATTTCCCGGCGCGCCGGACCCCCCGGGCGAGGTCTCCCCCGTCCCCGCCCCCTCCGACCCTCACCCTCGGGCCGCCGCCAAGGGGCCGGGGGCGCGCGCCGCGACGGGCGACCGAGGCCGGCGGACGCGATCTCGGCATAAAGTGAAACAAGCTCCCGAGGCGAGGGGAGGCAGGAAAAACACGGCGCCCGCGCCCGGGCCACTTACCGCGCCGAGGAACCTAGATTCCCGCCGCTCCGCTCTCCCGAACGGCCGGTCCGCCCTCCTCGCACCCCGGGGCTGCACCCGGCACCCCAGAGTCCAGGCGTGCAGGAACAGTGCTAGGAGCCGGGAGACCCTCCAAGTTGCTCCAGGCTCGGGGGAGCCTCCAGGTCCAAGACCCAACTTGGCAAAGACTTGTGCCACGGTCCCCGCAGATGTTCCGGCGGAGACCCTCCTCCGGCGGGGACGCAGCGCCCGGCGGCGCCCCGCTCCGCTCCTCTCCACCCTCTCACCGCCAGCCCGCCTCCCGCCGGCCGCCCGCCTCCGGTCCGCGAGCCCCTCGGGCGGCTGTCAGCTCCCGGCCGCCGCCGGGTGACCCGGGCGGGAGGAGGGCGCGACGCGGCGGCCCGAGCCCGAGCGGGCGAGGGGGATCCTCGCAGCCGCGGCGGCCGCTCACCTGGAAAGTCACCGCTGAGAAGGAGGAGGAGGAGGAGGAGGAGGAGGAGGAGGACGGAGAAGAGGAGGAGGGAGAGGAGGAGGGAGAGGAGGAGGAGGAGGAGGAGGAGGAAACCCCCCTGGTGCCCTTGTTCTCGCTGGCGCGGCGGCCGCTCCTCGCCAAGGCTGAGCGTGTCTGGTGGGGGGTGTCTGGTAGCATTTCCTTAAGGACAGAGGGAGGGCGGGCGCGGAGGGAGGGAAGAGATCCCGACCGCCTGCCCGGGCTCCTCTTGCCTTTATTTATTTTTCTGACACTACGCGGGGACGGGCCCGGGGCGCGGGCCGCGGGGCTCGCGAGGGAGCGCGAGGCCCGGGCCGCGAGCAGGCTGCGTGCGGGAGCCGCAGCGGCCGCCTCCCCTCCCGGGCCGTGGACGCACCGGGTTATTCCTGGCAGCGCCTCCCCGAACAGAAGTTACTAGGAGGAGTGCGCGGCGAGGGCGGGCGCGGGGGGAGGCGGAGGGAGGGAGGGAGGGAGGAAGAGGGAGAGACTCAGCCAGCGACGTCATCGGATCCCCCAGCGCGTCCCAGGGAGGGAGGCTGAACCAGAAAAACCAGTCTGGAGCCCGAGAGCGAGAGCGGGATGTGCGGCGCGCGGGGCGGCGGGGAGGGAGGGAGCGAGGCGGGGAGGGAGGCTACGGCGAGGGCAGGGCCGGGCCCCGCTGCGGCCGCTCGGGCCGGGGAGACCGCGGCCGCGCTCCGCTCGCTGCGAGCGGGGAACTCCCCCGAGAGCTGCTCTCTGCTTGTCAGGCAAAAAAAAAAAAAAAAAAAAAAAACTTGGGCGTCTCTAGGAGCCTGAGAATTTCCTTTAGGGACGTGGAAACCGCCCCCCTCCCCAACTTCCTCATTTCCCCCTTAAAATCTAATCGTTCCCTGTCTTGATGACACACGGAATTAGAGAATAATTAGTATTGTCATCGGGATTCTGGCCGTGTACCTCTGACCCCTTTCCTCTCCCTCCCCCAGCCTCCGCTCACGGTTCTGTTAGGGTCAAAAAAAAAAAAAAAAAAAATCAGACTCGCTGCCGGCGGCGTTTCTGGAGCTCTGCAAAGCTTTTTCCTAGCTCTTTCCGTGCCCCTGCGGAAGCGCGAACTTTTCACGCGCCTGAAATGCCCCAACTGCTCTCCCTGGGGTCACTCACCAGGGCGCCCGGGGCGCACCCAGCTCGCGGCGCGCGGCCGGCCCCCGCGGGGGATTCCAACCCGCCGGGGCAGCGGCCGGTTCCTGGGGGGTCTGGCCGGCGCGCGGCCTCGCCTGGAGGACCCGCGAGCGGATCGCAGCCCGCGCGGGGAGCGCGGGGAGCGCGGGGCCCGGGGGCGGGGGAATCCCAGGCGAGTGGGGACCGGGGCCCTGGGCTTCCTCCCCGACCCGGCGACACCCGGGGGACACCGGGGCTCCCTCCAGCCGCTCCCCTGCGTGCGTGCGGACTCGTGTGCACCCTCGGGGGAGGCTCCCCGGAGGCCGCGGCGGGTGGCTGCAGGGCCGGGCGGGCGCCGGCAGCGCGGCCTCCGGGGGGGTCTGCCTGCCGGGCGCGGACCGCGCGCCGCCCCTCCCGGGCTCCGGAGCCGCGGCGCAGAGCCGAGCGGAGCCCAGCGCCCCGGGCACTGGTGGCCCCGGTGGCCCCGGCGGCCTCCCCCTCCCCCTCCCCCTCCCCCGCGCATCCTGCCGCCCCCCCGCCCCCCCCGGCCGCGCCGCCGCCCTGCCCCGGGCGGAGTAAACAAGAGACGCGCAAGATTTGACCTGGCGCGACCCGGATTTCTGGCCGGGGTTCCCCCTGAGCAGGTGACTCCGTGGGAGGGGTGGAAATTCGTCTCTGGAATTCCGGGCCAGAGACGCTCGCTGTGCCTCTGCTTTTAAGGCAGGTATTTCACCGACAACTGCGGAATGTTTTGCGTCTCAAGTTTCAGATTTCGCGGAAAGGCACCAAATGTCAGGCGGTATCAAGTATTCCCTTCCCTTTTCATTAAAAACGAACACGTTAGATGGGAGGACAGCCCCCTAAATGACTTCCACACTAGCACTGCCGGTTTCGGTTTTGGTTTGTTCTGTTTTTCATTTCGACCTATAATCAGTTTGTTTCTCAGGTCCCGGTGCACTGGTGACATTGCCGTGAAGGAAGACCCTGCAAAATAAAGCGGCGATATCTTTTTTTAGCGGTTTTTTTTTTTTTTCAAAGGAGAAAAAATCTGAGTAATTTGGAATAAATTTCACTGTATCCTTTTAGATTGATCTCATTTAAATTCAGGGCCTACTTCCACTAAACCGGCTTCTTCCATTGTATAAGTTCTTGAATTTTCAGCCTTTCTCCACTTAACTTGAAGCACTTAATAAAAACTCTCCCATCATCGTTTTCTCTTAAATGTATGCCGTTGCATTTTTAAACATCCATTTGAAACGCAAAACATGATTTTCAAAATGTTTTTTTCACTTCCAAACCCACCTGCTACATACTCCCAGAGCCCATTTTATTTAATTGCTTAATAGAGAAGATTAAGCAGTTTCTTTAAGAATCCAATTTCCCTTCAGCACACACAACAGCAGCTGCCCAAACTCCCAGAAACTAGGCAAAGGAATAGTAGGCAGAGTTTTGCTTCACTAGAATGAATGTTAGTTGAAATTGTGTCTCTTTAAAAGAGGAGATTAAGTGGCATAATGTGAATATTAAGGTATTTAGCTAATTGGGCAGGTAAAAAAATTTTTTTTTAAAAAAAGCAAATATACGTCAATTTTGATGACCTGATTTCACCACCAAAGAGGACCCCTAAAGGCAGTGTTTCATTGAACTTTATTACCCTGTTCCAAAATCATCAAACTCTAAAGGAGATAGTCTGAATTGAGTTGAAGCAGAATGTGTGAATATGTGTAAACTAGCTACCATCCCTTCAGCTTGGGAAAAATCACTATGTTGAAGTAAATGCATCCCTGTCTCCAGCTGCTAATGCAGCAACAGGTTTGTCCAGTTGCTTAAAAGCAAGTGCAATATAGTAACAGAAAAACAAAACAACTCTTTCCAGAGAACCTCCAGAGAAGAAATCAGCAATGGTAAACTGTGCACTCAGCCCTAGGAGGGTCTAAGGAAAGTGAGGTTGGGTGGGGCATAGCCCAGCCAGTTTGGACACCCATATGGAGCAGCAGCAGTCAGGTAAGAACTTTCTTTTCATAAGCTTTCTTACGGCTTCTCAATTTCAAAGGGAAAGAAAATCTGGTGATCTGGAATAAGAGGTATTAAGAAAGTAAAATAATTAATGTCCACATGGCTGTATGGCATTTTTTTCAGAGTCAGAAATCACCTTGGATTTTAAGCACTTTCATTTAAAAAATACTTATTACTAACCTGCCATGTGCTGAAGGTACTTAGGATGCATCAGTGAACAAATCAAAGATGCCCACTTTCCTGAAGCTTGTAGTCTAGTGGGGTAAGGGGGAGAGATGGAGGCGGAAGAGGAGACAAAATAAACAAGAGATATAGGGTATATAACTGTGGAAGGTAAAAAGAGTTATGGGGGAAAACATAAAATAAATTAAGGGATGTGGGTGGGGTAAGATGTGTTGCTGTATTAAATAGGGAGGATCAGGTTACACGTGCCACTTCTCAAAAGTGACATTTTTGCCAATAATTAAAGGGAATGGTTTAGTGGTAGATCTAGCTGGAGTAAAGAGGCTTAACACAGAGTGAACAGCTAAGATAAAGCTCTAAGACCAGAGCAAGCCCAGCATGTTTGTAGACCTCAAGGGAAACACTGTGACTGGAACAGAAGGTGACAGCCAGTGAACAGAACAGCCTCGTAAACCACTCAGAAAGGGCTTTTCTTACTCAGGAAAACGCTTGATAAAGGCAGGTTTATGGCCTTTTGCCAGCCAGTCCCATCAAATCTGAATCTTTGCGGGCCTAGAAACCTGCATTTTTAGCAGATAATGCAGTTTATACTTAAGCATTCTTAAACTCAAGACCTACTGCCACAGAGCATAAAGACCTATACATCCAGGCACGAGACTTGAGTACCAGGAGACATTGTACGTAGAGCTTCAGAACCAGGCATGTCCATGTTACTGATCAGTTGCAAGTTTAAATCCTCATCTCAGACTGGTGTAAGAATGAGAAGGACTTCATGGACTGGTACAGCTAGAAGTCAAGAACCAAATTCCTAGTCAGCCCACTCCTGGGGCTCAAATGATCTTACCCTGATCTGTTTGCCCTCTCTCAGCTCTTCCTACCCCTCTGCTTCACTTTACTCTTTAGACAAACATTCTGCAGGGTGATGGCAGCAGTCCCAGTTTATCATTTTCCCAATTTAGCAATCCCAGTGGGAAAAGACCTTCTTCCCAGATAATTCAAGGCAGCCTAGTCAAGTCCTTGGGCTTGGGTGGTAGGGTAATCTGATTACTCATAGCTAGACCTGGAGTTGGGGGTGGGTATGTGTGCGGGTATGGGCCTCATGGAAAGAGCAGTTCCCCAAAGAAAGAAGAGGAGTCGTAGTGGCGGGGGGGGGGGGAGGGTGTCCACTATATCCCTTAAATTACTGGCCTTAGTTTCTCTATTTTTAAAGTTAGGGAATTGGTCAAGATGACGTGGCTAACTCCTTATGGCTATAAATTCTATATAAATCACTGCAATAAATCTCTCCACAAAACTGTGTAAAATGAATTAACTACCATGCCATTCCCTCAGATAAATTTATAGTACTATAAATAAGACTCTAAAGGGGTTACCTGCCATAGAGTTCTGATGAGTAAATGGAATATAGCCTTCGGTCTTAGTAAAGAGTGATGACTTAGCACTGCCTTACTGATGCCCCGCCCACTTTCTACTCACCTGCTTTACTTGGTATATGGAGAAGAATTAAGCAGTTTCATGACTTGTACGGTGTGAAGAAAACATAGGACTCCAAAAATTAGTTGAAGAAAAGAATTTTGAGGGAGAATTTGCCTGTCTGTTGAATCGTTCTTAGGATACAAGCCAAACACTCTAATATGGACCAGTCTCTTTATTCCATTATAACATCCATTCATTGGGGAGTAGAGGGAGGAGGTGGTAACTAAGGACCAATCACCTGGAGCCATACTTTCTGAGACTGAAGGTGACATCTGTTAGGATTGAAGGATCAAGTGTTCATCCTCTTGGCTTTCATAGGATGGGCAGAGCTCATAGACTTCCAACCAACCACATATCACCCCATACTCCAGAGTTTCTTTAGGTATATTTCAAAGACCAAAGACTACCAGTAACAACATCTCTTGAAATGCTTTTTGTAAAAGTCTGGGCCACCCCCTAAATTTGTAAAATTGGAATCCTCACAGAGCCTGAGAAACTCCATGGTACATAAACAGTCTCCCCTACCTGTGACTCCAATTCTCATTAAAGCCTGAGAAACATTGCTTTACACTTTGCCTCTATGATTGAAATGGGGCTAGCTGACTGCCTGAGAAACCCCTTCTTCCCACTTTATCACATTCCTCAGGCTTCATGTGATCCCTTATGACAAGTTAGCCCTTTTTATTCTTCAAAGATATTCTTCTGGCTCTTATTTTAACCAGATCTCATCTGTGTAAACATATGTTAAGAAAGAAAAGGGTCCCAGTGAATGAACCAAGGCTGGGTATGAGAAGAAAGGAGAGATGACAAAGGTCTGTGGGGCACAGAAGTAGGAATGCACAGTGAGGAGAAGGGTGAGAGAAGGTAAGTTGGTGGGAAAGAACAGAATGCAAATAAACACTGATGATTTTCTGGTTTAGTTTAGGACTAGCCATGTCCACAGTTTATGGAGGGTTCTGCACATTTAAGCAGTCCAAATTGCTAGTAGACTAGCTTCTTACATTCTCGAGAGCACTCAAGGGCTGCCCACATCAGATCTTTATCTTAAGGGAAGATAGGAAAACCAGAAGACTGGAGAACAAAAAATCTTATTAGGAAACAGTAGTAGGAATAAGACTGTCTGGGATAAGCCTGAAATGCCTACCCCCTTAGATATAGGGGAACTTAGGCTTATGGTGCGTCATTAACAATTTAGGAGGATCACATTAGCCCTCCCCATCATGTTCTCTTCCTTCCCTCACTCCAAAATGGGTTATAGTTGAAATTCCTCCACTTAACGGTCACTGCTTGGGGGTAAGGCTTTGCATGGATGAAAATCTTCCAGTACAAGCCAAATATAAGTAGTGAACTCTTAATATCCTAAGCTCTTAATAAGTAATTAACTTCTTATGAGAGATTAATTTATTAGATTGCCTTTCCAGAGTGACAGCTAGCTTAGGACTCAAACTGATTTATCTTGACGAAGCATAGGATGGAGATGATATGGGCAGGTGTGGAGGGGGGGTGAGACAGAGAAGCTCAAAGTTTGGGCAGGGTTGATGTGGGGAAACAGTAGAGGTCTAGGAATAGGACACAGACTGAAGAGGAAACAGTGTGGAAATATGAAGTGAAAGGCAAAGCAAAAGATAGGTCTTTGGTGCCCACTGAGAAAGCCTCTACCTGGGGCCGATGGAGAGGATGCTGTGATGACATAGGCTTCTTATGCATGAGCAAAGTCAGTGGCCCAGAGCATGTGTCCCAGCTCTGACCCTGACCAGCAGCAGACTTGCCTCCCTTCTCTGGGCCTCCACTTCCTCATCCAAGGGGATTCCCTTATAAGCATAGATTCTGAAATTTGAACTGCTGACAACACAGAGTGAGAGAAAAAAAAAAAAAAAGGAGGAATGGGAAGAGAGAAGAGCAGAAAGGGGAAGAACAGGGGAGAGAGCTTATCAAGCACCTTCGTATTCCTACCAAGTTCTTGTGGTGGGTGAGGGGATAGAGATTTTGGCTTAAACCTATGTCATAGGAACTTGATATACTATATGTTCCGAAACGAGAAGAGTTATTTCTTAGTATCAAGCCTTAAAATATTTTGGGGAAACAAATGTGTTTTTTTTTCCCTTGGATATAGCCAATGAAATTTTTTATTGGTACCTCAGTCCTTAAACTTAGGATTTCTGAGAACAGAGACTTGATCCACTCTCATTCTATTCTACCTGTTGGTCAAATGTCTGATAGATTTTTCCCTCTCATATGTAGCTTTGAACCATGAGTTAGGAGGAGAGAAAAAAAAACACAGTCACATAATTGTGACAATGTCACAAGCTTGTGCAATGATTCAGGCCCTTAGCTAGAAATTTTATGTAAAATAAGGTCAAAAGGATTATATTAAAGAGAAGATGTGCTAGTAGAGGACAGTATCCCAGACCCAGTGGAGAATGGTCTCAGCAAGGAAGGAGATACTGAAAGTACACAGATAAGCAGTGGGGTAGGTTCAACTTGTTACTGGGATAACAACATGGTAAATGCTGAGAGGGTCCCATGCAGCCATCAGCACATTTGATGAGCCCAAAGAACAGAGAGAGGAGTGTATCACAGCAATACCTTTCAAAAGTGAGAAGGAATAAATTCATGATTGCTTAGAAAGATTTCTACAATAGAAAATTAAAATCATTTTTAAAATACTTTTTACACAACAGGGTTAAAATTCAATTATTTGAAAAGTCCACTTATGTAAATGAGACCATTCTCATTGATTTCCATAGAATATAACAGTATTAGAAAGCTAATTATTTGTTTTATATCTTTTTAAAAAAGATTTTCATAAAGGAACCACTTATTCAATATGTCATTTCCCATTGACATCCTTCATATATAGAATATTTCATATTCTTGCATACAAAACCCTCTCTCTAGCATTCTGATATACCCATGTCCCCTAGGGCCCTTTAATTTCATCCATCCTTATTTATAATCAGTTTTTCTATCTGCATTGTGGAACCCTCAACTAGCAGAGGCTGTGCCAGCTATGAATTATGCTGAATAAGTACTCTGAGTTTTAAAGTCAGTATTTTATTCCTGCCTTCTTTTCCTAGGTTCTGTGTATAAGCTATGGCATAACCATTGAAAAAAATAAAAATGAGACTCCTTAGCTAAATAGAGTCTTATACAATGAGATAGGTAGGATCATAGTTAAGAGAGATCCACATTAGAAGAACACATGGTTTTGGAAAGATGTCCTGTTGTGTGGTTGATCTTAGATTTGTCCTTTAATGTAACAACTGTTTTCCAACAATCAAAGATTTCGTGCTGGACATCTAGAGATGTCTGACCCAGGCACCAGTGGTACCAAGATTGCTAAATGTCACACACGTAGTCTAGTCCTTGATGGATTAACACAACAGTCATTTTTTAAAAATTTTTGGTACACAAAATAAACAAACCACAAATGTACAACCAGATTAACTTTTGTATATGTATTTGCTTGTGTTTGTGTAATCATTATTCTGATCAAGATGGAGAATATTTTTAACCTTCCAGAATGCTCCCTTGTGCCTCTTCTCAGCTAATGTACCCCTGAGGTAATCAATATGATAACTTCTACCTTGAAGTAAAGACATCTATCTATCTATCATCTATCTATCTATCTATCTATCTATCTATCTATCTATCTATCTATCTATCTACCTATCTATCTATCTATCTCTTTGTTCCAAAAATAATGTATCCAACGCCTATGTGCTGGGCACCATTTGGTCATTAAAGATACTAAAGCAGATGAGGCCTCTGGACTCGGTATTGCTCACATTCTGGACTCACTTCAAATCATGAAAAATAGCATGAATAATAAAACAAGATGTTTGGTAGACAGTAACTATTGGGGTGGAATAATAGTGGTTGAGGGGATATCTGCAAAGTTGACATTTGAGCTGTGAACTGACTGAGGAAGAGCAGAGAACAAGGGCCTCAGGAAGAAGGAACTGAAAGTGTAAAATCCCTAAGCCAAGAAGCAGTTCATGCCATGAGGAAATGAAAGGCCAGTGTGGCTAGACGTGAGAGGTGAGGAGCTGGGGGAGAAAGTCATAAGATGATGTAAGAGAGGCAACCAGAAGCCAGAGGAAGATTCCTTTATTAAGAAGAGACAGACATTGGAGATTTAAAATATACATATATATTTATAACATCAAATATATATATATATATTTAAAACATATATTTATAATATCAGGTATGTATACCTGATATATTCTCTTAATTAGTTTTTAAAACTTTTCCCCCAAAAAAAACCCTCAGTAAAAAAATAGTGGCTGCTAGAGAGGGCTTGCAAACTGGGTGGCAGGTCAGCAAGGAAAGAATTCCAAAGCCGAGGGCTTTCTGAAAGCATAATTATACATATTGAACATAACAAAAGGAAAATAGTTTTTAAGGTAGCAAATCCTAACGGGAATTTGGATAATGTGGGTGCTATTCTTCACATTTTTCTATGGCTAATTAGAGAGAACTGGGAAACACACAATGCTGCCCACAACCCTGCCAACCCATTATGGGCACTTCTAATTTCAGATAAATGAAGCCCTTGGTTACCACCCCCAGCTTGTCTTAGAACATGCATTGTATTATCAGAGTAGATGAGTAAAAATAATAGCCTTCTGAAGCTCTATAAAGGGTACCTTTCTCTTATTAGCAAATACTTAACAACATCAAATCACGTCTACATGTTAATGAAATGACTCCCAAATTTACTTTGCTCTTGAAAATCTAATTTTTCAGTCTTTCCCCTTTATACAGAAAATGTGATGTTTGGCTGGGCAGCTGAAAGCATCAACAGTTTCATGTGTATGTAACTAGAAAAAAATTAATGGCTATGTAAGATCTTGGGTATATGTGTATGTCTTCTGTTTAGTACATACAGTGTGTGTATTTCTTATCTTAAAAAAACATGCATAATAATATTTATTGACCCAAACATATTTAAAGTTAAATATATGCTAAAAACAAATTGCTGGTTGTCACCTTTAAAACTCTCTATTAAAGAAAACCATGATGCTATTTTTTAAAAACAAACATACGTGATGGGAAATACTAAATTGAATGATGAGAGTGAAGTTTGAGGAAGAAAAATCTCAAGACAATTGCATTTGAGTTTAAGTTCTCAATGAGAGAGTCATCACTAGGTTTATTGCATTTGTATAAACATAAGGACAGTGTTTGCAAAATGCCCCCAAGAAACCTAAATGAATGCAGAAATGAAGAAGATATTCATGATTTTAAATATCAGGAGATTTGAAAGCATAATGATATATTGTTAAGGTATCCATTATCATTGATATTTAATTTCAGAATTTAGAAAAGGGGCTGTCACTCATTTTGGCTTATTTCTTACTCATTCCAGGATTCTATGAACTATTTCCTCCCTCATGAGACCTCCCAAGGCCAGAGATTAAAAGGCAGCTGTTTATAGCATAGGTAAGAGGCCACAGGGCATAGGAGAAGGCGCATAGAGAGGAGAGGTGGTCCTATGGGAGAGGCAATCTATCGATATTAGTAAGATCTTTAGGGGTAGGCTGGGGTCCAAATTCCAACACACTAATTTACCTGACGGTGATTGTCCAAGTACCTTAACATCTCTGAGAGCTTTTTTTTTCCATGAAATTGAGACCATGGGATTTATTTCATTGTATTATTGTAAAGGATAAGGCATATAGTAAACACTTAATATATGCCAGCTGTTTAAGTATTTGGGGCTCAGCCACTAACTTTTTAAGTGACACGGAGCAAGACATTAATCTGTGGGCCTACTTGTCCTCCTTTTAAACTGAGAGTTGAAAGAAGTGAGCCCTAAGTCTCCTTCCAACTTTGATATTCTGTGATTCTTACTAAGGGACCCATTTCCTCATCTTTATCATGGGGATAATAAAAGCACTCACCTCATAGAATTTTTGAGAGGACAAAATGAATTAAGACAGGTAGAATACAAATCAAAACCACAATGAGGTACCACCTCCCACCAGTGAGAAGGGTGAAAATTAACAAGGCAGGAAACAACAAATGTTGGAGAGGATGTGGAGAAAGGGGAAGCCTCTTGCACTGTTGGTGGGAATGTGAACTGGGGCAGCCACTCTGGAAGACTGTGCGGAGGTTCCTCAAAGAGTTAAAAATAGATCTGCCCTACGACCCAGCAATTGCACTGCTGGGGATTTACCCCAAAGATACAGATGCAATGAAACGCCGGGACACCTGCACCCCGATGTTTCTAGCAGCAATGTCCACAATAGCCAAACTGTGGCAAGAGCTTCAATGTCCATTAAAAGATGAATGGATAAAGAAGCTGTGGTCTGTGTATACAGTGGAATATTACTCAGCCATTAGAAATGATGAATACCCACCATTTGCTTCCATGTGGATGGAACTGGAGGGTATTATGCTAAGTGAAGTGAGTCAATCAGAGAAGGACAAACATTATATGGTCTCATTCATTCGGGGAATATAAAAAATAGTGAAAGGGATTATAGAGGAAAGGAGAGAAAATGAGTGGAAAATACCAGTGAGGGTGACAGAACATGAGAGACTCCTAACTCTGGAAAACAAACAAGGGGTAATGGAAGGGAAGGTGGGCGGGGGGATGGGGTGACTGGGTGACGAGTGGGGTACTTGATGGGATGAGCACTGGGTGATATGCTATATGTTGGCAAATTGAACTCCAATAAAAAAAATAATAAAAGAAAAAAAAAGACAGGTAGAAATTCTTAGAACAGTGCCTGGCACATAGGAAGTGCGTAGTACATCTTCGCCGTGATGATGATGAGGATGCTGACAAAGAAGGATGTTGGTGACTCCAGTGGTACAGTGTGATAGCTGTCAAACAGTCAGTATTGGATTGAATACATCATCTCTCCTTTCCAAGTCAGTGCTAGAATTACAAAGATTTTATCTTCTAAACATTCTTTAAAACTAAACACAGGGACACCTGGGTCGCTCAGTGGTTGAGCGTCTGCCTTTGGCTCAGGCTGGGATCCCAGGGTCCTGGGATCGAGTCCTGCATTGGGCTCCCCGCAGGGATCCTGCTTCTCCCTCTGCCTATGTCTCTGTCTCTCTGTCTCTCATGAATAATTAAATAAAATCTTAAAAAAAAAAAAGACTAAACACATTCACTTCTCACTAAGAAATATATAGAGACTTTCCACTGTAGATATGTATCCCAGTCTGCTAATGTCTTTGCTTTCACTTTTGGTATTAACATTTGAAAAATTAACTGGCTCATTTATGGCCACCCTCTCTTTTTGCGAGCCTGGATATGAGCACTTTTATGAGCAATTTCATTCTGAAAAAACATATAGTACCCAAGTCCTACACATGTTGTCAAAGCTCTACTAAATTTACCTGGCATGTTTTCTGCTTTGACTTATTTTTAAGTAAGACAAAATTTCAAGTAACTCAAACATGCTCACATTTCATTGGTACATGAAGAAAAATTTTGATTTATCCAGAACTGTGATTTGCATAGGTCATTTCCTATGTTTTTGTGAAATGCTGCTCACAATTAAATAAGCTAGTCAAGCTAAATGAACTGGTGACTGTGTTCTAAATAGCCACCAGAATTATACTTCAGATGTTAACTGGTTTGTCCTGATTTAATAATGAATTACATCATTTGACAAATGAGATAAGACTTTCACCTTTAGCTTTCTGATCCAAACTTCTAATAGTTGAATTGTATTATTACCATCTGGTGTCTGGCCTCTGAAATGCTCTGGTGATGTCTGCCTCATTTCAAGTAGTCAGGGCTTGTCTGCCAAAAAAGCGTTCTCCTAAGCATCTTGATTGGCAGGTCCAGCGAGAAGGCTAAGAACCCAGTGAACCATGGAGATACAGCTCGAGCTCTGTAGAAGTTTCCTCATTTTCTTGGTTTGTGCTGCAAAGAACTTGTCACTATCAAAGTCATTTTTATTTTGGATCTCAATGCTGAAGGATGCAGTTCCTACTCTTCCAAAGCATGTTTGAATCTCCTGTAAGCTGTTTGGCTCCCTTTACAAACGTTAATAATTTTGGCAGCTTTTAGCCTCAGGTAAAATAATTTGAGAATGAAACTGAGAGTGCGATGTAGCCTGGAATTTTAACTCAGCAAAGCCAAACGAATCTGGCAGTTCTTTAAGTGGTCTTCATATTGTGCTGGGTTCTGAGAAAAGGTAAGATGAGTCCTATGGCTTTCGAAAAATTTATGGCAAGGTAAGAAAGACATAGTTAACACACACCGAACCGTAGCCAATGATATAGATGAAGGTAAAAGTCAGTGTTAAACCTGAGTGGTGCAGATTATAAGTGCCATCCGTTTTCTTGGTACATATGAAAGAAAATTTTATCTTTTTAAAAGATTTTATTTCTTTATTTGAAAGAGAGAGCGAGCATGAGTGGGGAGAGGGGCAGAGAGAAGTAGAATCCTCTCAGAGCCCGATGAGGGGCTGGAATCAGACCTGAGGGGAAGGCAGACACTTAACTGACTGAGCCACCCAAGCACCCCAAAGAAAATTATAAAGAGTGAAATTTAGGAATGCAATTAGAAATGAAATGCAAATAGCAAGATGCAGAGTGATTTAGAGTAGAAAAATATCTATGTCTTGGTAGATTGGAATGCTTTAGAAATGTGATGCCTGAGCAAAATGGGAGTTTCCAATAATAGCTGCACCATTCATTACTAGATGTATCCAAAATATAGTTAATATTAAGTCCCTGTTTGTCTATAGGGAGGCTGAGAGTGAGAGAAGTTAAGTAATCTACCTACAGTCGCCCAGTCAGCAAGTGGGAGAGCAGAGATTCAAGTCCAGGTCCAAGGCCTCTGACGCTATGCCCCTGACTCCTCACCACAGCACTTAGTAACCATTTCCCACTTTGGTTGACTCTACTGAGGTGATCACACATTTGAGAGTAAAAGGAAAAACTATAAATATGTCTGCCTGGGCAATGGGCATGAACCAAAATAGTCCAGAGCCAACTGGGATGTATCGTCACCGTCCCCCTACATCTCTCCATTCCTAGCTATCTACCAGGTACACAGTGCTTCTGGCCAATTGCTAAATTTTTGGAGCAAATTGATTAAAGTCTTATTGTCAGAAGTTCTTTCACTTTAAAAAAAGCCCACAAAGCAACAAGTACAATTAAGTGAATAGGTAATAGCAGAATTTCAAGCAATCAGGTACCTGATAATGGGAACTATTTCAAAGCAATACTATTTTCCTGGCACCCATCAAATCACATCTCTCATAGGAGACTTGGCCAGCTGGGTATTCAAGCATTAGTGATCAGCTACGTAAGTGTATTGATGGATTCACAGACAAACACTGAATTAATGAGGCAAAAATAAAACGTCTTCAGCCCAAGATGTCCAGCACTACCAGAGACCTCTGTTAGAATTCATATTCAATTCAGAATTCATCAACTTAAGGAAAAATATGGAAATTTGAGAGCATGCAAAAGAGACTAAAGACTAAAACATTATAAATACTTTTAAATGTTTAAAGCTACCACAATATACTGTTTTTCAATCAAATGATATATATCCTTAACCTATCCAAGTTCACAAATGTCTAATAGATGCAGATAGGGAGAGATCATCAAATGCCTGTGTACCATTTGTGTACGTTTTAAGCTCACTTCCATCTTAAGTATGTATGACATCAAAAATAACATTCTACCTGTTTTGCTTTTATTTTAGATTTTTGGTAATAGACTTTAAATTCCACTTATATTTGGAGGGGAAAAAAAGATATCTACAAGAAAAAATAGTGGGAAACAAAGGCGAAACAAAGGTAGAATCAATACTAAAAGAAGAAATGGGAGTAAGGAGAAACACCAACACAGAAGCATGTGAAAGTATGGTCCAGGCTCAGAGGACCAGCATTCTTGACAGAAGTGTTGTTAAATATCAAATCCGGTTGCTAAGAGAGGTGAGGGAATCTCCCTTTCCCAGAAGCCTTTAAAAATAGGATCACATCTGTTGGGATGGGATGATGGTGGCGCTCCCTGATGAGACAGCTGCCGAAGCAAACCTAGAGCCTGGTAATGCCACCCCTTCTATTTCTGATCATGAAAAGTAATAGAGAACTTCAGTTCACCTAGCAAACTGGGACTGATGATGTCTATCATTTTAATATTGTCATAAAATTATTTTCATTGGGTTTTGTAGTACAGAGGTAGGTTAACTAAATGACTCGGGATATAGTTGACTTTACCGCCAAGCCTCAAACCTTACTTAACCATTTGTAAGATTTCCTCAAAATATTATGAAACCAGAAAGGTAGTGAGTTTATGTCCTTCCTTATAAGAAAGTTATAGATAAGGCAAGATACAGAATCCTATTTTTCATTTTAACTTAGTAGGACTTGTATCCAGGGGATTGAGGTTATAGGAGAACCTTACTAAAAATTAGGGTCTGCCAGATCAGGATCCCAAGAAGTAAAGCTTGTATTCTCTGCAGAGATCTGTTATATCCACACTGCTGCCTCCATCACTGACATTTTGTTTTATGCTAAGCTATCAGACTATTTGCCACCGCTCTATCTAATTGCACAGGTATTCGTGAAGCTCCTGGGTTTTTTTGTTAGGCCCTGTACCAGTAATACAAAGAGAAAAGGGTCACAAACTCTGACCTTGAGAAATGCACAATCAAAAAAAATAAAAAGCAAACAGGTGGATTCAGGGGTGGTGGGACCTAACAACAATCTAATTTTGGAGCTGCATTTTAAGGACAAGATTAGAAAACTACAAATCTGGAGTTAAGAATGGAAGGGAATATTTATTGCAGCAAGAAAAGAAATCACAACAAATTACAAGTTTTAAAACTGACAAATTCAAGGAACATCACAAAATCTAGGGAAAAAAAAAAAAACTAGTGTTGGCTATGTGACCGATTCACATCTATGATTTTATTTGTCCAATGTTTTGGTTGCATATTAGTGACCCCAGAACAAGAATTTTTTATATCATTTTCTGTAGAAAGAATAAAATGATAATTCAGTCATCCCTCTGTATGCTTGATCAAAATGTGTTTTCTTCCTGATTGATTCACAGCTTATTCATAATTATATAAGCAAAGTTTCAGGATTGTTGTCAAGCACAGGGAAACCTCAATCAGGTTTCTTTCATATGTGAATTGTAAAAGCTGTAAGATTTCAGGGCATTGCATATTTTCTTGTATATGAATAATTTTAAATGCTCTTTCAGTTGATGATATTTATGAATCAGCTTGTCACTGGTGTGCTGTTTTAAAGGTATATCATGAATATGATTTTATCTCTGTCAGTTTCAGTATTCTATATTCAATTTGAAAGAAATTTATTTTTCCAATACATTCTTGTATTAGATTCATTAATTAGATTATCAAAGAATAGTCACTTAGTAATTTAATTCAAAATTTATCTCTTCCTCTTTATCTTATCTGAAAAATATTATTACAATTTATTGCTTGATGTCAAAATAACTTCTATTGATTTTGTCACTCAATTTTCTTTCATATTCCATTAATTTTCATCTGGATTTAGTCTCATTGCTTTAATAAATTAATTCACAGGTGATAAAAGAAGTGTTCTTTATATATGTCTCAATCAGAAGTTACTGATTTCCAGGTTTTTTTAAATGTAAAATTTCCAAAACATCTATGTAAATTGCAATCAAAATAAAATATTTATGCTTTATCATCTTTTTGAATAAACTTTTCACATCTAGTTTGTGTTTATGTTTTTCTTCCACACATTTGAAAATATATTTTAGAATCATTATACTGCAGTGTAGCACATGGAAAGATCTGAGCAGCATTAGTATGGGCAAACCACGTTGTCATCCTAGACTCTTGAAAGCAACATTGTTGGCATTTTCAAAAACTGAAGTATAATTATCATTCAATAAAATGTATAGATTTTATATAGTGTTCAATTCCATGAGTTGTGAATAAATCCATGTAGCCCACCACCTAAAACAAGAGAGAGAACATCTCTACTCCAGGAAGTTTCTCTTGTCTTTCTCCTATCACTCTGACCCCCAGAGCAACCATTTTCTGGTTTCTTTTACCATAATACATTTTGCCAATTCTTGGGCTTCATATAAATGGAGTCATACAGTATGTGATCTGTGTCTGTCTTAATTTGTTCAGCCTAATGATTTGAAGGATCAACCATGTTGTTGATCTTGATAGTATGTCTTAGTAATTTGTTCTGTTTTATTACTAAGTACTATTCCATTGTATAAGTATACCACAATTTGTTTATTCATCATCTCATTGATGGACATTTGGATTCTTTCCAGCTTGGGGCTATTATGAATATGGCTGCTTTGAACATTCATGTACAAGTCTTTTTGTGAACATAGTATGTTTTCCTTTCTCTTGGGTAAATACCTGAAAATAGGATTGCTAGGTCGCAAGGTAAAGCATGTTTAATTTTACTAGAAACATGGCATATGTACTTAAAATATTCCATCTACAAGGAAAACACGAAAACAAAACATGTAACTGTTGCACAATGCCAAAATGTCAATGAATTTGGTTTTTGGAAAGGCAACTCTTCCTCCACCTGTACTGCTCACCTATGGCTTCTTGTCCACCTTCATTCACTCACCCAGCCATGCAGAATGACTTGCTGTGTGAGTTTGTGAGTATGTGACTCAGGGTCTCCCTTATAAGTCTCCCTACAAGGTACTTCCTCTTGTTGGTTGCTGTTCTATTCTTCATCTGCCCTATCTATTCTTCAATACTCCATCTAGTCATTTTTTATTCTGGGAGGCCTTTACACCAACTTCCTCCAACCCCTCATCACCACTCTCAAGATTGAATGAAGGGTCTGTCCTGGATGACTCCATAGAAACTCATATTTCCCCCAAAAATGTTTGGTTATTTATCTGTCATCACCACTGCACCATAAGCTCCCTAAGAGTGGAGTCTTGTTCACTGTTAGAATTTAATGCCTAGTAAAGTTCTTGACCCAAAGTGGGCACTCAACAAATATTATTTGAAAAAATGAATAAATATTTTGGAAGGCTTGTATTGACATTGGGAGTGGAGAGGTTTCTTTATACCTGTGTGATATTCATGGGGAAATAAGCAGTTGGAATATTGGTCTGCAGTGTGAGTATTGGGCTGATGATATGGGCAGGATGTAGGTTGGTTTAGATATATAAGAACTCTCCTTAGTCTCGGTCATATTATATATAGATATGACTTGAGAGTTTGGGATTGAATGAGATAACCTGGGAAAAGGTGCCATTTTTTAAAATAATTGAAAGTGTTATATTTAGTTATACTAAATATAAGTGTTGTATTTAGTTCCCTGTCCCTGAGGAGGGATTATGAAATAAGTGGGAAAAGAGAGAACTTTGTATTTCTTATGTAAAAAATGTGGACAACTAATTCAAAAAGTATTGTGTTAAAAAAAAAGTATTGTGTTGTGATGTCAAGTAGGGCAATCAAGGTAATATCCTAACAGGTAGATGAGATTGAATAGTGCTATGTTGTTTTCACTTTTATTAGTGCAAGAAAAAAAGCCAGTTGAGTCTATTTTCAAATTGAAGGAGCAAAGTCATTGGAGAGATGATATTATTCTGAAATATGATAGTCAAATGAGACAATCTCTGTTTATACAAAGTTTTTGCTAAGATCTTACCCCATTAAATCATGATATACACTTTTTACCATCCTCAATGACCATATTTTCACTTCAAGGCATAGGTTATGATTGGAAGTCAGAAGTATTCAGGTACTCAAAGCAAAAGCCTTTATCCATAATGAGTAGAACTGATTGAAGACTGTATGAGAGGTTTGGATATTCACCAGGAACTCCAAGTGCTTGCTCCACTTCTTGTATTAGAGATCTAATAATGCTAACAGAGACTATCTCATAATGGATTCTAGATAATGACATTTTAGAGCTGGAAATAAGCTTAGAGACCATGTTGTTCTGCATCTCCCAGGCTTTATTTCTTGGTCAGGACACAACTAAGACATCATCACTTATGGGAATCCTTCTCAGGATATGAATAAGTACATCTTTTTAAAAAGTCACAAACAAATCTTATGTTCTTCTCCTAGAGTTTCATAATGTTTATTATTAAAATGTACATGTTCAAGACTCTGAGAAGTTCCACAGTAAATAAACCTATTTGGTTCACAAAATAGTTTCCAACCTCAAGTGGAAATTTGGATACAAAACCTGATGACTGAACACAAAACTCTGATGCTCTTATTTGATGAACACCTATACACATCTCACAGAACCTACTTTGAGGATCACTAACTAATCCTTTTTTTTTTTTTTCAGATAAATCTCTCAGTGTTCTTATCTGCTTGTTTGACCCATCTAAACTTAATAGCTTGAAATAGTTTTCTCATCTTTGTTTATTGGGATCATCTGGGAAGTTGTTCTCATCCATATAATGTTATTTGAGTCTGCATTAATCTGTAGCTTGACTTGGCTGGAACATCAGGAAAACCCACTCTGATGCCTTGATAGGGATAGATGAAATGCTGAGCTTAGCTCCAGATACTGGTGTGGCTGGGCTTCTCTCTGTCCATGAGGTCCCTGAGACTTCAGCTCTTCACATGACTGTACCACATGATCTCCCCTTATGGTCTCTTCATAGAGTCAGCAGATGACTTACATGCTGGTTCAGGACTTCTAAAAGTACAAAATCAGACACTTCTACCACCTTTTTAAGGTGTAGGTACAGAACTGGTACAGCATCATTTTCATCAGTTCTATTGGTTACCTTAGTCACAGCACCAGCCCAGATCCAAGGGGAGCAAAACAAACTCTGTCTCTCCACGACGATGACAAATCATTTGCAGTCATATTTAATCTACCACACTTCTCATAGGCTTTTGGCATCTTGTGAAAGAAAGAACTTGCTTACTGATACTGGAAATGTCCCCAGATAGCTTTAAGTACCCAGGCTTCTTGGCACCACAGAGATGGCTGACATCCATTGATGTCGCCCCTGATATCCAGGATCAATGGCTTCGGCAAATGGCCAATAGGACCCAGATCCAACATATCAAGTAAGGGGGAGGCTGAAAGACATGCACCAATTCTAACAGTCTAAAACAGAGGTTGACCAACTACATCCTGTGGACTAAATCCACCCATTGTCTATTTTGATAGAGTGTTGTTGGAACACTGCCACACCCATTTGTTTATGTATAGTCTATGGCTGCTTTTGTGCTACAAGGTCAGAATTGAATAGTTGTGACAGAGACCATGTGGCTGCTAAGCTTAAAACATTTACTGTCCAACCCTTTACATAAAATGTTTACCAACCCCTTGTATAGACTTCTATAAGCATTACAAGATGGAAGTCACCTTATTCTGAAATGACTTAATTCATACATATTAGTCAGTTCAGACTACCATAATAAAAATACCATAGACTGCTTAAATAACAGAAATTTAATCTCACAGTTTTGAAGGCTAGGAAGCCCAAGAACAGGCTGCCTGATTTGGTTCCTGGCTCACCCTTTTCCTGCTTTGTAGAGCCTCCGGGAACTACTCGACTGTCATCTCCCACAACCCGGAGACCAAGAAGACTCTAGTGAAGCTGCCGTCGGGTTCAAAGAAGGTCATTTCTTCTGCCAACAGAGCCGTGGTGGGTGTGGTTGCTGGAGGTGGCCGCATTGACAAGCCCATTCTGAAGGCTGTACCACAAGTACAAGGCAAAGAGGAATTGCTGGCCACGTGTGCGGGGTGTGGCCATGAATCCTGTGGAGCATCCTTTTGGAGGTGGCAACCACCAGCACATGGGCAAACCCTCTACTATCCGCAGAGATGCCCCTGCTGGCCGCAAAGTGGGTCTTATTGCTGCCCGGCGGACTGGGCGTCTCCGGGGAACCAAGACTGTGCAGGAGAAGGAGAACTAGGCTTGAGGGGCTCAATAAAGTGTGTCCTTCAAACATTGTATGTTCTCATTCATTTGGGGAATATAAATAATAGTGAAAGGGAAAATAAGGGAAGGGAGAAGAAATGTGTGGGAAATATCAGAAAGGGAGACAGAACGTAAAGACTGCTAACTCTGGGAAACGAACTAGGGGTGGTAGAAGGGGAGGAGGGCGGGGGGTGGGAGTGAATGGGTGACGGGCACTGGGGGTTATTCTGTATGTTAGTAAATTGAACACCAATAAAAAAAATATATAAAAAATAAAAATAAAAAAAAATAAAGTGTGTCCTGCCACAAAAAAAAAAAAATTTTTTTTTTTTAGTGGCAATTTAATTTTAGGATCTTTAAAAAAAAAACCTCAACTTACAAATGAGTATACATCTGTGTATCTGCTCACACACATATCAATCATTCGCGCCCTCATCATGAGTCCAGCCTTCTATAGGTCGAGGTTTCTGGGGCTCCGAGATGACTGACAGCGTTGGTGCTCCAAGGAGCCCCTCTACCTTGATACTGTTTGGTGTGGCTGCGTGCCACAAGAGCAGGGTCCATTCCACGGCATCACAGGCCAGAGCAGCTCCTGTTCTATTCCAGATGCACCACGCAGATGCCATTTCTGCTGCAGCCCAAGCTCACGTGTCCAGGTGCTTGTAGAGTCTATGACTTTTCTCTTTTTTATTTCTGTTGCCATGTTTTTTCCAGGCCTTCCCAGCCCTGCTCTCAGAACTCATGCTTTGTTTTCCTACTCCATCTTCACATGATAGAGACAGAGATCATCTCTCTTGTGTCTCTTCTTTTATTTATTTTTAATTTAATTTTAAAGATTTTATTTATTTATTCATGAGAAACATGGAGAGAGAGGCAGATACATAGGCAGAGGGAGAGGCAGGTTCCCTGTGAGGAGCCTGATGTGGGACTCGATCTCATGACCCTGGAATCATGCCCTGAGCTGAAGACAGATGCTCAAGCACTGAGCCACCCAGGTGCCCCTGTGTCTTTTCTTTTAAAAGCACTAACCCCATTCATAAGGGCTCTACCCTCATGACCTAATTACCTCCCTAGGGCCCCACCTCCTTAAACACCATCACATTAGGAATTAGGCTCCAACATAAGAATTTTTGGAGAACACAAACATTTGGTCCATAGCACCAAACATTAGGAAACAGAATATTAGAAAGCTGAGAAAGAATTGTTTTATACTGTTGTATGTATCAAATATTTCATTATTTGTCATTGCTGATTATATTCCTTTTTTCATCCATTCACCTGTAGATGGACATTTAAGTTTGCAGTTTTTGATCATCACAAATCTAACATCTATAAATATTCATGTACAGGTCTCTGAATGGATATATACTTTTCTTTTTCTTGGGTAAATATCTAAAAGTGAAGTGGTTGGTTCAGGTGGTTGCTATATGTTTAACTTCTTAAGAAACTGCCAAAAAAAGAGACACTGCCAAAATGTTTTCCAAACATTTTATATTTCCATCAGCAGTTTACGGGAGTTCCTGTTCTGCTACATCCTTGCCAACACCTGATATAGTTAGTCCTTGAATTTCAACCATTTTAATAGGTATAAGTGGTATCCTGTTGTGGTTTTAACTTACATTTGTCTAATGACTAACAATGTTGAGCATCTTTTCATATGCTTATTAGTTGTCCATATATTTTCTTTGGTCAACCATTTGTTGAGACTTTTTGCCCATTTTCAAAACTTGAAGTGTTTATTTTATAATGTTGAATTTTGAGTTCTTTTAAGTATTTAGGATAGATTCTTTATCAGATAACTGACTTGCAAATATTTACTCCTAGTCTATGGCTCATCTTTCATTTTCTTTGGATGAAACCTAATATAACCTTTTTTTTCCTCTAATGCTTTTGGTGTCATACTAAGGAATCTTAGCCTGATCTAAGGTCACAGAGATTACCACTTACATGTTCTAGAAGTATAACTGTTTTAGGTTTTACATTTAGATCTCAATTTAATTTTGAGTTAATTTTTTAATAAGATGCAAGATATAGATCCAAGTTCATTTTCTTTTTTGGCATAGGGATGTCCAATTGCTCCAGTAATATTTATGGAAAAGATGATTCTTTCTCCACTAAAATGCATTTGCCACTCTGTCAAAGATCAGTTGTCTATATTTGTGTCAGTCTATTTCTGGACTCTGTTACGTTCCATTGATTGTGGCCATCTCTCCTCACACTACTTTCATGCTCCAATATAGCTGAAGAAACTGAGAATTCAAAATAAACTGGAATTTAAATTCGTCTGAATGTATATGGTGAGATGGAAGGGTAGAAAATATTGTAATTGTCTGTGAGCTCTACTGCTAACTTTTAGATGTTTAGACAAAATGTGAGTGGGCCTTTTTCTCTGGGTCTGACAAATATGATAAGCCAGGCAGAAAGACAGAATGAAGAGCACCAAATAGGCAAATATAACTTGCTTTCAACCTTCTAGTGTCTGTCAACAAAAATACCATCTCAGAAGTATCAGATACATAAGAATTATTCATAGTAATAATTGTTGGACTAATGAGTTAGGGAAAATGGCAAGAGACAATCTGGAGAGGGAAACAAAGCCAGATCATGGGGCACCTGGGTGGCTCAGTGGTTGAGCCACTGAGCTCAGGTCATGATCCCAGGGTCCTGGGATTGAGTCCTGCATCAGGGTCCCTGCAGGGAGCCTGCTTCTCCCTCTGCTTCTCTGTGTCTCTCATGAATAAATAAATAAAATTTTTTTAAAAAGCCAGATCACAGAGTATTTTAAGTCATACTAAGGAATTTGGAGTATCCTAAGAGTTATGTAGAGCTACGGAAGGATTTTCAGTATAAGGCTGGCACAACGGACTGGCCTTTTCTAAAGATTAATCTAGCTGCAAAGTGAATTTAGGATAAGGGACAGACTGGGATAAGAACAATTAATTTTAGTAATTAGTTGTCTATTTCAACAACCTAAGTGAAAGACAAAGATGTTTTGGACCAGATCAGTGATGATGAAAAGGAGAGAATTATGTATGAGTAAAGTCCACAGGACCTAATAGAAGAGATGTAGAAATTAAGGATTCAATTCCTCAAGCTTTTGGCCTGGGCAGTTGGGTAGATGACAATGTCATCCAATAGAGAAAGGTAGTGGATATATTGTCCTTGAGGCACAATGTAAGGCACATAGTAAGCTTTTGGCACAATGTTGACATATAGTCATTGTATGATATAAACAAATAAATAAATAAGTGAAGGAGTCAAACTTGTTAATTTTTTTCAACTATGTTTATCCTGAGGATGAAAACGATAAGGAGAACTTCCTCTAACATCAAGGAAAGCCTGAATCAATTGCTACTCCCATGAATTCATGTTCTTCTATGTAGATCTGTCTAGAAATGAAGTAATGTTATTATTAGTGAAACTTTATTTTGTTCTAGACTTGCATCGTATGTTCAGCAAGTCATAAGAAATAATTCCAAAATAAAAGACTTATTGAAGTAAAAGTTTACTCACTTCAATAACATCTCAAAGTGACTTTGGTGGTTCCCTTTGGCCAATTCTCTGTTATCTCAGGGATTCAAGCTTCAAATATTAATACAACCCAACATCATCTAATCTAACACCAACCTTAAAGATGTAACTTCTGAGGGCCTCATATTAGATGATAGGACTAAAGGATTACCCAATAAGTTTTAAGGGCAAGGCTAGAAGCAGCTTATATCATCAGTGCCCCCATTCCACTGAGCAGATAAAGTCACATTCTCTCAACACAATGCAAAGGAGCTGGTAAATCCAGACCCCACGTGTGCACAGGAACAGAAACTAAGACCAATGACCATCTAACCGGTCTCTACAACACTTGAAAATCAAAGAACCGTTTTTCAAATAAGTACTCAAATAACAAATATAAAATGTCAGTGGTCAAAATTTGTGGTCCTGTGCAAACTTATTATTCCAAGAATTTATCATTTGTTTTTAATGGCAAATCAAGATCATACTATTCTCTTCTATTCATTTAAGACACTCCACTATTTGGATGGCAAAGGTTTAATTGCTTAATTCTTGCTTCGTTCTTTTAGAGGAATTCAAACCCTTATGCTGAAGATGATATTTAGTGATGGTTCTTTTCTCTTGCAATGAATTCTAAAGGAATTTGCTACCATAACTACAGAGAAAAATTTGATAAACTGGAATGGAGACCTCTAAGAGGTGTATAACACTGATGCTCCAAGTTGCAAAATCTCTAATGTCATTACTGAAAAGATACATAGGTTTTTAGAAATTTCTCATTAAATAACACCTGGCATAACAAATAAGCCTTTTGTTTTACTTATTATCTTATGTACATGTACTATCTTATTTAATTATCACAATGACCCTAATACATTCTATTTGTCCTAATAGTACTGAGATTTTCTATGGGGAGCTCACTTCCTCCCCAATTCCTACCATTTGGTTGGAGCTGACTCTACCTTTAATTTAGGGGATGGGCACCTGACCTAAAACAGGCAAATCAAACTTCACAACTGCCTGACTTCAAGGAGTGATTCAGAGATAAACACAACACATAAGTCATGCTAAGTGGGAGCACTGCCAGTCAATAATTGGACTACTGTTGTAACAGTTAAGAAACAGACTTTCTCTTTCTGAAGTTAGCTAGATATGAGCTGGAGTTTTTGGAGACCATCTTGCCCCATGAGGAGAGCCTGCCTGAGAGTTGGGTCTACTAGAAGAAAGTAAAGCAGACACACAGAGACTGTCTTAGTATGTTCAAGATGCTTAACAGAATACCATGAATGGAGTGGCTTGTAAACCACAGCAACTTATTTCTCTCAGTCCTGGAAGCTGGAAAGTGCATCATCAAGGTGCTAGCAAATGATCAAGGTGCTGGCAGATTCAATGTCTGGTGAGGACATATTTCCCGGTTCGTAGATGCCATTCTCTCTCTATGCCCTCACAAGGCAGAGGCATGAGGGAGCTCTCTGGGGCCTTTTTAATAAGAGCACTAATTCCATTTATGAGTTTCCTACCTTCATGACTCAATCACCTCCCAAAGACCCCACCTCTAAATACCATCGCATTGAAGTTGAGGTTTCAAAATATGAATTTTGGGGGAACACAAACATTCAGTCCACAGCAGTGACTATATCCTGAACAACGTTGTTTGAATCAGGACCCAGCCACACTGACACAGCCTACTCCTGGACTTCTCACGTACTAGAGTCAGTGCATTCTTTTTCTTTCCTTTTGCCATTTTGAGTTGAGTATCTCTTCTTGCAGCCAAAAGAGTCCTGTGTTGCTCTTGGTCAAGCTGTTGACATTTTCTCTACTTTATAGGAAAATGAAATCAGGTTTCAGAAGCCTAACCAAGTCTCTATAGCTTGGCCTGCGCTTACTCAGGCAAAACAGAAGGAAAAACTGACTTACAGCATAGTGCTTTAATTATTTAATTATTTAATTAAGATTCTTCTTATGTTTTAAAACAATTTTTCTTTTCTATCAAGACTGAAGAAAAGTCTTGTCAGGATAGAATAATTACTGCACCATAATTTAAAAAGTTCAGGCTTTCCAATATTTATTGGCAGTGTTGTGTATATTATATTATTATAAAGATGAATGCGGAGTCATTCTTAAGAAACAAATAGTAAATTTGAGCACTTTAGGAGCTATATGATGGATGCTTCTGCTCTATTATGTACTTAAAATGGAATTTGTTCTACAGTTGAGCTCTAGGTCTGATCTAAAATCAACAGAGAAGGTTCGCATGTGTGCCACTTTTGAAATTTAGTGGTTTTTTTAAAAAAAACATGTATGTACTGTATACTTCAAAATAACTAACTAACAGTATTCTTAATGGGAAAAAAATCCCATTTTTTTCCTGGAACCGAGAATGGAAAACTCAGCTGCATACCATTCCAATTCAAGGATCTGTAATCTTAGACCATTGAAGAGTTCCTCTTTCCAAGGAATGTTTCTCTGTGTGGTTTCTAAGCCTCCTGACTTTTTGCAAAAATTTCGCATCCCCTGGGAAGTGTAAGAGAAATAACAATGTTGGGGCCTCGTAGGTCTCCTCAGGTTTTCATGTTTGACACATAGTTCCTCTATTTTTATCTATCATATTTGGTCACACTCTTTTCTTCATTTGATTTTACTGGGTCGTCAGAAGAAAACAAAGTTATAAGGCAGTGATAAGGATTTCCTCTTTCACAACAAACCAAAAACAAAATTTGCTTAGACTCAGTCATGGATATTACAAAAACCCATGGACAGCCAAATTGTTAGCAATCCTGTTTTGTACTTCACTCTTTTAAATATCAATAGCTCTAGTCTTAATCAAAGTCCATGGCATTCTATATAGTGTTCACCTTAATAAGATTATCTCCTAATTGCCTGCCAGTTCCTGATGTCCTCTGAACAACCTCATGTGAATAAATAGTCCAGACAGGATAGAGAAGGAAATTGTTCTCCCCTCAAATGCAGTGTGGAGAATAATCCTGAATCATAACAGAAGGACGTCTTGATACTGGTGCCCAGATTTCTGGCTCAGAGGTGACCACTGTACTTGCATTTTGGCAGCATAATCACTGAACCTCTCTGAGCCTCAATTTCTTTAGCTGTAAAATAGAAATACTAATACCTTCCCCAGGGGATGTGTGAAAATGGAAAGGTTAAATGTTCTCTTAAACTTAACTGTTTGGTTAAAAAAAAAAAAGTGCTGTAAATCTCTATATGAATATAAAACATTGAAGGTAATTGAGCACCAGTTTTTTAATGCCTCCCTTGACATGCAAATTACGGCAAAATTTATTCAAAATATACTCAAAATCCAAGAACTGATGCAAATACGGTCACACAGGTAAAAATAACCTGTGACAAATTAAAGTCAAGTTACTAACAAGTAAACTTGTACAGTTAAATTGTATCAGCTATTATAATTATATATACAGATATGCACACATACACACAAAGTTTCAATAGGTGTAGCCAAATGCAGAAACCAGATTTGAGTAAAATTCTTTCCCATAGGTGAGCACATTAGAAGTAATTTCTATGGTAGTAGTCTGATGATTCATCTCTCAACTACTGTGCACAGTTTCTTAATTAATTTGAGTCATTTTAATTAGATTCTTCCTCATTTTCGCTTTAGCCCAGCATCTCTGGGTGGGATGGACCTCCACCCACCCCCCCACCCTCAGCACCTCCCACTCCAGCTCTGGCAGCTGGCTAGGGAACAGCCACCAGGAAAAGCACTTCATCAAGGAACCACAAGGAGAGTCAAGTGGCAATAGGATGAAAATGGAATTTTTATTCATTACTCACCATTTTGCCTCAGTTTCTTGGTTCTCATTATCCTCTTTTTCCTAACCCTTTCCTTATCCTTCTCCAGAGCTGCACCCACCCTGCTCCCCAGAATCTGATGTCTTCATGTTGGCAGCTCAGCTAAGTGCACCTCCCTGAAGGCTGTTCATTCCTAAAATGGTCACTACCTTTTCTTCTTCAGCTTCCTTTTCCAGCAAACTCACATGGTCTCAAACCTGCTGATCTCAGAGAGAATGTAAACAGAAAAACCGACTAATCAAGACTAACGTGTGAATAACTGCTTTTTCTTTCCTGGGATTTTGCAATTTAAGCATGTTAACCCATATTCATCCACAATTAGTGGAATCCCAAGGAACTTAAAGGGGATGGAGGTTACAGGGTGGGGATATCTATGGGCAACAGACTTTGTTGTGCCCAAGATCGCGATTCTGAGAAACCACCAAGGAGCCGACACCGATGCAAGCACATGAGGGTTCATTAGCAAGCTCGAGCTTGGGTCCAAGTATACTCCACACAGCAGAGCAGGGGCTTGGACCCCGAAGTGGGTTACAGCTGGGTTTTTATGGGCTGGTCTAGGGGATTTTCAGAAGGGGCGGAGGAAAATTTTTTGTTTCTTTCCAATATGGGGAAAGGGTGGGGGAGTTTCTTAAGATCTGATATGGGATTCTCTGCCGAGGGCATTCTGAGCTTTATTGTCTTTCCGATATGGGATTCCCTGCCTAGGACATTCTGCAGTTTTTCCTGTAAAGTTCAGCTCTTATTCCCAGGGGCCTAAGATGGCTGTACTTGTGCTAATGCTAAACTTGAGGTGGAATGGCCTTAATTTTTCTTGGCCTCCACAACTTTTTTTCATTCCTTTAACTTTTAACTCACATGGAAGCTCGCTTCCCTTTTTGGTGAGGGTCAATCTCTAGAGACTCTGCATTTATTTCCCTAGAAGACTTACTGCTTAGGGATTAGGAGTCACTTCTGGCTGCCATCGTGAGTTTGACACCAAGAATGCAGCTTTATTCATGGAGCATGAAAGCAGCTTGCAGAGTCCTACTGATTGGCATAAACCCATAAAGTTTTTCATTCACGTGCACACACACACACACACACAAAGTAGCACTTTCTCTTCATTCATACGCAGACACAATTCCAATTGCATTGGGCACATTTTCATCTTTCTGGTATTAGAATATAGAAAAATACAGGTGTGATTGGGGCTTGATTAAATCCTGAATTATCAAGTAACGTGTAGATGCCACAAGCTTCAAGTTTGCCCTTTGATTAAGTTACACTCTGGAGGTCTCAGAGAATCTTGGGAAGAATGAGTACTTTGTGTAAATTTTATTATTTATTTATTTATTTTTGCTGAATATGTGAATTTACAGGGATTCTTTTCAAGGCAGTGTTCACAAATTATTGCAATGTATTATTTCTGTTAATTGCATTATATATTGTATATATAACTCATTGGTAAAAATAAATTGTGTTTATGGATTGGTTTTTTTTTTTTTTGTACCTGTTTCCTGAGGTTTAACCAGGAACCAGGAATATTAAAGTGTTCTAGGAACACAGAACCACATGTTCCCTCAGTCTGAGCACAGAACCATGATGGTAGCAAGACATGTATATAACATTCTCAAGAGCTAAGAGTAAGGAGGTTTGCCAAACTGCTTATGTGAAAAAAATTATGAGGCAGGCCTTAATAATAGATTCAACTTTCTTCAACATGGATAATCCACCTTTTCCCTCCACAATACTGCCAAAACAATTCTTGAACTAATTCACCAATTAACTTCTAATGGTCGTATTCTAAGGCCTCATTTTTGTCCTTGTAGTAGGCTGTTGGCACATTCTCTTATTGATCCTTAAATTCTGGGGTTCCCATCCATTGTATTCTATTCTCATCCTTCATCAAAGTTCTCAAAGTAGAAGCCCACAAACTGGATAAAGTGCACAGATATATACAGTTTGGGCTCAACAGCCTTGAAGGCAAATTCAAGAAATAGTATTTAAAACCTGAACTCTTCACTTACTTCTTTGGCTTTTCCAAGTTTTGGAAAATGGAAAGAACTGACAATATTAGACCAACATTTATGTATGGCAATGATTAGCTGGAAGTAAATGGAAGTTTCTCCATAGAGATTGGACACCTGGTCTCCAGGTGCCATGGTCCTCACTTCTCCCCAAGGCCTTAAATCCCTGACCCACCCCTTTAACTGGTTCACCTAGGCGAGCATTTGCAGCTATTCTTCATATACTCACACTGTGTAATGTCATCCTTTCTTGTGGTTTGAACTACCTGACTAAAATTCTAATTCAGAACACATTTGTAAACACTACACAATATCTTGGTTCCCCCTAGATGTACTATAGATTCCTCATTCTCAGTATCCAAAACCAAACGCATTATTTTTCTCAGAAGCCACCAAATTTGCTTCTCCTATAGTACCTGTACAGTTAATAGGGTCACTCTCTGAGATAGTTAGTTTTATGTGTGAACCTGCCAGGGCTGTATTACCTAATTATTCAAATCTCACTTTTGCTGAGAAGATATTTTAATACATGTGGTTTAACATCTGCAATCAATTGACTTTAAGTAGAAGAGATGATCTCTGATCATCTGAGTGGGCCTCATTTAATCAGTTGCAAAGCTTTAAGAACGAAACTGAGAGTTCTCTGAAGAAGAACTTGGGCCTTAAAAAGTATCATCAGCTCCTGACTGGAGGTTGTCAGCCATTGGCCTACCTGACATGATTCAGACTTGCCAGCACCCACTGTCCCCCTGCTTCTGTTCCTCTGGAAGAGCTCTGACCTAAGGGTAAAGGTAGTTTTGCCATTGACACCTTTGCTGCATGCATTTTCGCCACAAAATGAATTGGCCATAAGGCAAATCTGCCTAAGAGATAAAGTCACAAAAGAATAGAAGAGGGGCTTAATGTCCTTTTTAATAAACAACGTAATGAAACTTGGAAAATTAATAAAAATAATTATTAATTCGTCTCTGCATTTAAAAATGTATCAGTTTTCCAAATACAAGGACACATACTTATTAATGAGCTTTGTGAAAGCCTTCTACACTTGTTGTTCCTTCTCGGTATATTGTCACATGTCTGTTGATTGACATTCCAAGGTTCCACTGGAAATGTGGAGGAAGTGCTAACACTGTCATGCATTTGCAACTGAGCTTTGTTACTGTTGTAACTGATATGTTGTCATTGTCCCATTTAGTACGTAGCTTTATATGCTCTGATTTACATTTTCAGTAAGTTTTGTCACTATATTTTTTATTAAGTCTGTAGAGTAGTGGTCAACTACTATTTTAAGACCACCGTGTCTGCTGGGCTCTGTATAGACCATTATGAAGGCTAGCTAAAATTTATGTAATGAACAAACAGGAAACTTGTCAAAGGAGAAATGAAACCAAACTGACAACTAGCTTCCACACAGTAATTCTGCTGAAGGTGGTTGATTCCTAATAGTGAAATGAAACCAAACTGTCTACCGTTATTTTATCTTTTATGGCAAAATTGCCTTATGGCCAATTTGTTACATGGTAAAAATGTTTGTGGTAACAATGTTTGTGGTGAAAATGCTTGTGGCAAAGATGTTTACCGCAAAGATGCTAACCGTGAAAATACCAGACACGCCTGATACTCCATCCACCTAGATTAGCATGCTAAGAATCTTTTTTTTTTTTTTTTTTTTTGCATGCTAAGAATCTAAGAGACTTCCCCAATGCTTTCTTCTGCTTATGGCTTTCATCAGTCACACCTCTTCCAAATTATTCTTTAAAATAGTGATCAGATATGATATATAATTCTGTAACTCAGATCTTTTCCCTATTGCTTAGAGATCAAAATCTCTAAAATATGGTACACATGGCTATTCATTATCTGGTCCCTGCCTACTTCTCCAGACTCATCTCTTTGCTGAGCTACCTAGTTCCCTTATGCCTACCATCTAAATGGAAAGGCTTCCATATTTTTTAAGGTGCCTTTATATTTTATTCCTCTATGCCTAAGCTGCTCCTCTGTCCTCAAATATCTTTCTTTATAGAGCACCTGGAAAAAATCTACTCAACTTTCAAGACATAGTTGAAATGTTTTCTCTTCTGTGAAACCTCTTCATCCTCCCCTTTGCCCAGCAGAATTGATCTACTCTTCCTTTGTACCGCAGCTTCCTCTTGCATGCTTCACCCATGTACAGCCATAATACAGGAATGTATTTCATTTGCTCATTCATGTTTTTCTGCCTATATTAAACTGTGAGGCCTAATTCAATACCTAATTTAGGAGATCCTTGTGTCAACAATTGCTAATGACCCCATCAATATCTATCCTCCCCTTCTCCAATAATAGAACTTTTACCTAAGCACATGGCCACCTAGAACAGAGGTTACATTTTCAGCCTCCACAAGTTGGTGTGGCTATGTGACTGAGTTCTAACCAACGGAAACAAAGTGAGAGTGCCCTATGCCAACATCCAAGAACCATAAGAGGCAGTTGACATCAGCTCTTAGCCCTTTATTCCTCCTTTCTTCCAACCTACTTCATGGATATGATGACTGAAGTTCCATCTTGGTTCTTAGAAAAAAAAGTTACTCTTGGTGTGGTCAAATAGAAAGCTGCAGAAGCCTGGGTCCCTGAAGACTTTGTACAGAAAAGCCTCTATACCAGCCCCAAATCACTCATTTCTGCACTTTAACCCAGGAAAGAATTTTCACCATATTTAAGCTATTCTTTCAGAGAAATTAGGTGTATCACTCACAACCAAATATAATTCTAACTAATATATGCAATGTCTTTAATCAACACTCTTTGAGCTTTTTTTTTTAATTTTTATTTATTTATGATAGTCACAGAGAGAGAGAAAGAGGCAGAGACACAGGCAGAGGAAGAAGCAGGCTCCATGCACCGGGAGCCCGATGTGGGATTCGATCCCGGGTCTCCAGGATCGCGCCCTGGGCCAAAGGCAGGCGCCAAACCGCTGCGCCACCCAGGGATCCCGAGCTTTTTTTTTTTTTTTTTTAATATTTTATTTATTTATTCATGACAGACACAGAGAGAGAGAAGCAGAGACACAGGCAGAGGGAGAAGCAGGCTCCATGCAGGGAGCCTGACGTGGGACTTGATCCTGGGCCTCCAGGATCACACTCCAGGCCCAAGGCTGCACCAAACCGCTAGGCCACTGGGGCTGCCCTCTTTGAGCTTTTAAATTAGAAATGATGCCTAAAGATTTGTTACTGGGTCCAAGTAGGAGAGTGGCTCATAATCTCAGAAGTGAGCTGGCTGGGTGTAGGTTTTAAGATCTGAGTGCAGCGTTTGCATATGCTCTTCCTGTCGTCTGCACAGGGTTTCTTCTGCATTTCAACCTATGGCCTTGGACTGAGTTTGATCTCTGCTCCCTGGGGACCCCAACCTTTGACGTGTTCTGCCCCACTTGGCAAGTATCTGGCTGACCAAGCCAGATCCTTCTCCTACATGTAGGGATGTGAGTTAGCAAATCAAACCAGGGGGAGGATGGCTAGGGTAGAGCCAAGATTGAGGTAAATTCAGAGGCTGTGAGCTGAGTAAAGAAAGTACCAGCAGTATGGCAAAGAATTTGAGCCCAGACTTGGTGCACTGGAAAAACAGGACCAGGAGGAAAATATGTCAGACTATTGCTAGAGTGATTTCATTTGCTCTTTCAAAGACATGCTTACGTGTGTGGATGAATTATGAGGTATCATGACCTCTTTCTACCATGGGTGTAGGAAATAGACACTCTCAAATACTCAGTGGGAGTACAAATAGGAAGAAAAACTGACAAGCCCCTTAAATATTTTAAATGTGCATTCACTAGGAGCCAAAGATTTTTTAAAAGACGGGAAGGAGTTCAGAAGAAAGACTGAAAAGGCATGTCTTTATAAAATTTAATATTGTTCAAAATGTCTTACTTGAGCAATAAGACAAACAGACCCACAATTCACATATATCCTCTATTCCCAATAGCAGTAACAGGAATCACATTTAGCAAGAAACGCATGAAACTCGAATGAAGAAAGGTGTACAATTTCACCGGAGTTTGCATGAAGGCTGAAGCTCTCTCTCTATGATGATGCCGTCGTTCTGGTCTATAGAAAACCAAGAGCAATAACTGATAGCTTAGCACCGAGTTCAGGCATATGGCTAGAAGTAAAGGAAATACATAGAACTCATTATACATTGGCAATATTGATTAGAAAATATAATGGGGGGCAGGCCGAATTTAAATCAATGAATAACTGATTGATCACTCATAAATAGTTTTGGGAAATTTTGATAGCTAAATTAGGAAATAAAATTATATTCTGCATATATACAACCTAGATAATTTAATATGCAAATAAAGAATACGAAGAATAAAATATAGGAGCACTAGAGCACTAAAACAAAATATAGGAGACTATTTTTTTGGCATGAAAAAGGCCCATTGAGACCCTCAGTAAAAAGTTCAGAACTCAAAAAGAAGATCTTGAGAGCCGAATGTGTTTGGTGTCCCTGTAAGGATGCCCTATCCTTCGCCAGCCAGCCTTTCTATTCCCTTATTTTATGGATTTCTCTGGCTATGGCAGGCCAAATCTGCCCGGCTTTTCCTGACGTTTGTCTACATCTGAACTTATTTGATGAGATTACATCTGGCTTTATAGAGAAGTAGGGAGAAGGCAGAAAGAGAGAGAAAGAGATGGAAACACAGAGTGATTTACATGGAAAAGAACGAAGGCAGTGAGTCAAATGAGGTGAGGGCTGCAGCATTTGTGCCCCTTGGGACAGCACCCTGATGAACTAATCACCAGCACTAGAGTCACAGGTCTTTAAAGACCCCCAAGAGTGCCATGGAAACAGCAGAATCATCAGACACCAAGGGACCATGAGGCCTCGGAACACTGGTGTTTGCAGTAGCCCTGCAGGCAGAAGGCTAGAGCTCTCTTCCACCCTAGAGTGGTTTTAAGAAACCCCCCAGGAACTCTGCAAGACCTTGTGGCTTCGCCTAGGGGCCAAATCTGGGGGAGATCCCCAATTAGGGGTGGAATTTAATCCCCTCTTCCACGTCAACAGGATAGGCCTCTGAGTCTAATTTAGGTTTGTTTTAAATAAATAAAATAAATGACATTTCTTACATACCCAGGTTTAAAGTGACTTGGATGCAACACTATTAACCAGCATGGGGGAGAAAGAGGCACCACCCAAAAATAAGCACAAGTATGCAGGAGGACTGTTTGACAGTATGTGTCAAAATGTAAAATGAGTATGCTTTGTCACTAGTCATCTTAATCCTAGGAGTTCACACTAAAGAACTTTCCTGATTGAGCATACTAAATAAATACACTGCAAAATTGCTTATACATGGCAAAAAGATTTTGGAAAACTCTGCATGCCTTTTAGTAGGGAACTGCTTAAATAAGCTATGAAACAAATCGTGATACATATACAATGGAATATTCTAAAGCTTAAAAATGATCATATGCTCAAAGTCATTGGTCATATCTCTCCTGCCTTCCAGCATCAGAGCTCCTGGCTCTCAGGCTTTCAGACTCTTTACCCCAGCAGATGAAGTTCTCAGGATTTTGGCCTCAGATGGGGAGATTGTTTTTCCTGGTTCACAGGCCTTCAGGTTCAGACTGAATTATAACACTAGCTTCCCTCATTCTCCAGCTTGCAGATGGCAGATTGTGGGGCTTCATGGCTTCTGTAATCGCAAGAACCAGTTTCTATCATTAAATCTCCTCTTATCAATATCTCATATATCCTATAATTTCTGTTGCTCTGGAGAACCTTGAATAATACAGGTACTGATACCAATACTTTTCTACAGATAAGTCACAGGTTCCCACTGGATATATCTCTTGTCGGGGTACCAGTCAGCAACTCTATGGAGCAGCAAGCAACTCTATGGAAATTCTCAAAGGGTATGGTTTCAGAAGATTTTTACTTTTTTGTGTGCTGATCTATATTTAAAATAAGGAACGTGCATTATTTTTCCAAAACTAATTGAAAAAAAAAAAAAAAGGAAAGCTAACAACTAGAGTTTGCTGTAGAGAATTGAGAGTTGCATGTACCATTGGTATAATTGAACATTGGTAGAGCTTTTTGGAGGGCAATTTGACAATTCAATTTCTAAGAATGTATCCTGTGGGAGTATTTGTACCCTTGCATATAAGATATATGCCCAACAATGCCCATTATACCATTGTTTGTGATGGCAGAAATGAAAAAAATAATCACCTTTTTGTGGTTTATATCCTCAAGCAAAATCTCCTTATGGGTCTAGGGTAAGAGTAGGAAAACAATTCTATATTACACAACCATAAGAAACAAGGGAGAGAGATCATTTTCCACACATTGACAGGGATTGAATGTTACAATATATTGTTAGTTTAAAATAATACATGAGAGACAGTATGTATAGTGTGATCTCATTTAACATTACTAGAAGTATGCCTCATTTTATTGCACTTTGTTGTGTTTCACAGATGCTTTATTTATTTATTTATTTATTATCTTTTAATTGTAATTTTTTTTTTATAGAGAGAGAGGGAGTGGAGAGGGCAGAGGGAGAGGGAGAGAATCTCAAGCAGGCTCCATGCTCAGTGCAGAGCTCAAGCAGAGCTGGATCTCATGACCCCAAGATCAGGACCTGAGCTGAAATCATGAGTCAGGGATCTAACTGACTGAGCCACCCAGGTGCCCCAGACTTTGTTTATTTACAAATTGTTTTGTTGCTATTCTGCATCAATCAAGTCTATCAGCACCATGTTTCTAACAGCATTTACTCACTTCATGTGGTTTGTCACATCTTAGGAATTTTTACAGTATTTCAACTTTTTCATTATCATTATGTTCATTATGGTAATCTGTGATCAATGATTATGAATCACTGAGAGTTCAGGGGATGATTAGCATGTTCATTTTTAAATTAAGTTATATATATTTTCTTTTTAGATATAATGCTATTGCACACTTAGAAAACTACAATACAGTGTAACCATAACTTCTACATGCACTGGGAAACCAAAATTTTAGTTTATTGCAATAGTCTGGAAGTGAACCTTCGGTATCTCTGACATATGTCCATATTTTTATATGCTCAGGAGAAAAATCCCAAAGGATATCTACCAGGTGATTAGCAACAATTATCTTTGATGAATGGGATTACAGAATTGTCACTTCCTATTTAATACATTTCTACATTGTATGAACATTTTACAATGAGCATCTATTATTCCTATTATAACAGGGGAAACCAATGACAAGAAGAAGAAGAAGAAGAAGAAGAAGAAGAAGAAGAAGAAGAAGGAGAAGGAGAAGGAGAAGGAGAAGGAGAAGGAGAAGGAGAAGGAGAAGGAGAAGGAGAAGGAGAAGGAGAAGGAGAAGGAGAAGGAGAAAAGAAAAATCCCACAGAGAGCAGCATTGTTCCAGAGCTGGGGTCTTGGGCCAAAATTTAGATGTGGCAACACAGTGGTGGACAGGGCCTTACTCAGCTGGAGCTTGTGAATAGCTTGATTGGCATTCTCTGCCTGGCCTGGGCTTTCATTCATCTGGCATGGCTCAGCTGGGAACCCCCTTGAAATTTCCATTAAGGGATCTCTCCTGCTGTGGGTGTGATATTGGCCATTTCTTAGTTTTCTGTACAGCCAGAGAGCCAAGAATGCTACCAACTATGGGATTAAACTCTACTCAGCTCATTACTTCCTGGCTGTGTGACCTGGAGTAAGTTATTTAGCCTCTCTAGGCTTCCTACCTCAAGGGTCGATTTTGAAGATGAAGCTAAAAAAACATGTAAAATTCCTTCCCAGACATTTCAGCATAGAAAGTACATAATACATGTCAATTCACACCCCCACCACTCTGCCACTCCCTCTTTCTCCCTGTTCACACTTCCTGGCAGATGGATAGAGCAGTGGTTTTCAATGGGTGCTCTGTTGTTTTCTTGGTGGCCTCTTACAAATGGGAGGAGGAATATTTTTTGGTTGCCACCATGACAAAGAAGCTACTGGCTTTCACTCAATCTGAAGAAAGGATCCAGGAATGTCAGATGTCCTGCAAGACAGGAGACAGACCAGACAGTAAAAATCTTGCATCTCACCTGTCAATGCCCCAGAAGGTTTTTGTATAAGTCAAAAACCTATTTATATTATCTGAGTTTAGAAGTTCATTCCATTTTATATAGCATCACTAGGTTTCCCAGGAGGAAGATTGTATTTTGTTTTGCTGGGACTTTACCACTGTTTTCTCAAAATCACATTCTGACATTAGTTCCTCTCCTATACTATTTGAGTTTCCAAATAAAACACACCTCTAACTATCTGCTTTTGTAGTAGCCACAAGTTGATTTGGTCCTTAAATACAAACATCTCACTATTATATCCTCTGGAGTATTCATTCCTAACTAAGCATTTATACGATGAAATCCATACTAGTCTATTATAAATTATTTTCTATTATATCTTTTATATTAGTTTGAATATTGTGTTGAATTTTTGAATCTATGTGTATGTAGATTGTATTATCTATGACTTTTATTTTGGAATCATAGCATTCCAAGATAGTTATTACAAAAAGAGGAGATGATAGTGTCTAGAAGAACACAGAGTTTCTCAATTGCATCAATAATCCCAGAGGAGAACACCTCACCTGAGAACTTGGATAGGTTCAAGAACTGCACACTTTCAAGTGTAGAATCATAACATTGACTAAAATTCAAGCATCTCACCGTTCCCATTTTCACAAGGATTATAAGCTTTCAGGATAACAACCAACATTGGTCCCTCTGGAGCCAGAACCGAGGAGGCAACAGGACCCAGAATAACTCTTACGTCCAGTTAGAGAAATGGAATAGTCTGTTGTCCTTTATAGTATGCTAAACCAGAAAGCAAGAGATATATAATGAGTCTGTAGTTGAGATGGGAAGGAAGAAGTCAGAGATGCCAAGTATATGGAGGAGGGGCAGAGAGGGGGCACTTGTTGGTAGGTAGAGGGAGAACAACTAAGTTGGGCAGGGAATAGGGTGAAGAATGTGGAGCCATTTTGGCCATAGCACATCTTCACTATGTGGCTAGGCTCCAATGGGGCTGCTAGACTTGCATGCTCCTACTGAATGCTGACTACTTCTTGCACGGTTTATTAAAGGTGTCATCCAACATTTGAAAGATAAGAAATTAGAAGATCTGACTTCCTACTTCCTCAAGTTTCTGTGCTAATGGGCCAGAAGATGGATGAAAATCATCAAAAATTGCCAATAAATAAACGATGATTTACATTTTGAAGTACTCTGTTACTTTTATCTCAGTTTATTTCTACTAGTGCCTGAATGTCTTCCTTCACAGACTCACTGAGAACATCATGATTTCTAAGACCTCCTAATGGGCTTCAGGCATCAGAGAGTTTGCAGGAGTGAAATTAGTAATAATAATAGTAATAACAACAAGAATAGAATGTGGAGTTGATAATGTAAAAACATTAGTTCCATAGTCTAGTTTACTTTAAATCACAAAACAAATCTGAAAGCAAGATTTCCTGAGGATGTGCAAAATGAATGTCCTGTGCCCAAAGACTGTGTTCACTGATTCTGTCAAAGTGAGGAACTCTATCAGTAGGAGAATAATATGAAAAAATAATTCTGAAGAAGGAAGTCAGAAAGGAGTTAGGCAGACATTTTATGCAGATAAGAAGTGGAGGTTTATTAAGGATGTGAAATATAAGACAGGATGTAAGTTTGATGGATTTTTGAAATATTTTGTCTATGTCATTTTTTGACACATCCAACCTGTCACTCATCATATCTGTCCTCTTATTTTATACATTATACACACATTTTATAAATATATATATATATTCACACGCATAGTCTTATGTAGAGAGATATAACTGGAGTATAAGCCAGACATAGCCCTGCACTTCCACAGTCAAACTAGTGAGGAACTCATCCAGATAACTTGGCAATAACAGCATAGATCCATGCTGGAGAAGTATGGTAGCTACAGGAGGATCTTGGAAGGCCACCTATCCCAGTTCTGGATAGTCCCAGAGAGCTTCCCAGGAGAAATTATGTCTAAGCTGAGATCAAAGAATGAGTTGAAATTTTCTGGGGAAATGAGAGTGGCACAAAGACAGGGAGATTATTTCCTAGAGAGGTGATAACTTTTAGAAAGACCCAGAGAGAATAAAGACTCTTCAAAACATAACAAGAAGTTCAACATAGGGGATAAGTGGAATGGAGTGGACAAATAAGGCTATAAAGGTAAATTGGACCTAGCAAGATTATAGCTAGAACTTTTAAGACTTTACACACCCTAAGAGCAAAAGCTAGACTTTAAAGGCTTTGGCAGGGGAACAATATGAACAGATAGAAATCACTCTGTACATTATAGTGTGAAGACTAGACTAAAAAGAAATTAAAGTGTATCATTTTTATTCAATTAGCATATTTTACTCACTTACCATTTCCTACTTTCTTTTTTTTAAATACTTCTCTCTTTTTTAAAAGATTTTATTTATATATTTATTCATGAGAGACACAGAAAGAGAGAGAGAGAGAGAGAAAGAGAGAGAAGCAGAGACATAGGCAGAGAGAGAAGCAGGCTCCATGCAGGGAGCCTGATGTGGGACTCGATCCTGGGACTCCAGAATCACGCCCTGGGCCGAAGGCAGGCACTAAACTGCTGAGCCACCCAGGGATCCCCATAAGCCACCCAGGGATCCCCCACTTCCTACTTTCTAACTCCCAGCTCTCAGCTGGCCAGTGTGAATCCAGTATATCACTGTACTTCAAGCATTTTTCCCCAAAAGATATGCTATATGTCCTGATTAACATATTAGGGAAGAATGAAACAAAAGCTGTACAGAATAAAATGAGAAGATTATTATCAATGGGGTCTCTTGAAGCAATGAGAAAACAATTTTAAGTGCAAGATAAAGAGTTAGCTTCCCTGGTAGATCTAGAGCCTTAAAAAGTCTTGCATTTATAACACAGGTAACAAATAATTATAATTCAGAGCAATAAATAAAACACTTTTAAGGTAATACTGGGAAGGCTTTGTAGAGGAGGTAGGAGTTTGTCTGGATTCTTTTTTTTTTTTTTTAAGAATAGATAGGGTTAAATAAATGAAACATTAAAAAAAGAATAGATAGGGTTTTTGATAAACTGAGATTGGAGGAAAAGTAGTGAAATATTTCAAGGGCAGGGATCCTTTTGAAAAAGGAGAAGCAAAAGACACAGTAAGGATAAAGTGTATGCAAATTGAACACCAATAAAAAATAAATTTACAAAAAAAAAGGATAAAGTGTATGTTTTGTTTGGAACTGTGGACATAGTGCTGGACAACTGCAGGTCCCTGACTGTCCCCCACTCTTGATATCCTGAATGGAAGAGCATCAAAGTCTTGGAGCAGTAGGTTGAAGGACTCTGAGTTCTGCTCTAGGAAATCTCCCCTTGCTGTGACAGGTGGATATGCTAATGTCACGCAGAACTGAGGACAGAAAGACCAATCTGGTTCTAACTACTCAAATGCTGTGTGAGAAAGGCATAAATTTCATGAGCCTATGGATGTGGAAAGGGAAGGAGAGTAGAGAGACTATGTAGTGGGAGAAGGTGAGAGAGAAGAATCTCTCAGTCCTTGGGCCTGTGAGTTGAAAATGGGCTAATTAGCCTTGCCCTACTGCAGAGACTATGGAGACCATGCCAAATCAATAGAAATGTCAGCAAAGTAAGTATTTGCATCTATTAGGAATGTGAGTACTAAGTCGCCAGTCCTTATACTAAATGCACCATGTAGCATGGAGGCCATGAGATGGTGCTTGTGAAAGGAGCTGGTAAGAAATGTTTTTGTTTGAATACTTGGCTTTGCTGTTGTCGAGAAGCAAAGCTAGAAAGCTAAGGTGTTATTATTTGACAGGGATTTATTTATTTTGCCTATATGAAATAATAGCTAACCATATTAATTGTTTTTAAACAGCCTCAAACAGTTCAGTGATTCTGAGAAAAGCCAGTAAGCTCATACATAAATAGGTACATTGATGTCTTGATATGAATTAGCAATAAATCCACAAACAAATCATTTGTTTTTCCATTTTCGCCATGATGGTTTCTAATAACTCTGCACATGCTCTTCACCTTTTATCCCTGGCTACACATTGGCTAAGGAGTATCCAAAGTAGTACACCCATTACAGGATTCTTTTCTGTATACCATGAAGCCTATATAGAAAACTTATAGAGAAAAATTTTTAAAAAAAAGCAGATTTCAGGAATCTACTGGGTGGGAAGCTGTGCAACTTGCTTTGGGTACTAATTTTAAAAAATAACTGAGAAGGATGACAAGTTTCTGAACAAGATAGCAAGAATTAAAATGGGATTTTAACGTTTAATTATAGTAACTGTTAAAAGGTAAATGAGGGAAAAACTGGAAAGATTTATGGGAGATTCCAAGAAGAAAGGCTCTGTTTTAGTCTGTTTGGCTGTTGTAACAAATTACTACAAAATACCACAGTCTGAGTACCTTATAAGCCAAAGAAATTTATTGCTCACAGTTCTGGAGGCTGGAGTCTGAGATCAGCATGGTAAGATGAGGGTCCTCTTCCAGGGACCAGATTTGTTATATCTTCATATGGCAGATGACTCCATCTTTTCCTACCTTGAGACACCTGAGCTCCTGGTTCTCCAGCCTTTGGACTCCAGGACTTACACCAATGGCCCCCTGGTTCTCAGGCTTTCAGACTAGACTGAATTATACCACCAGCTTTTCTGGTTCTCCAGCTTGCAGATAGCAGACTGTGGGACTTCTTGGCCTCCAAAGCCAAGTGAGCCAATTTCTATAATAAATCTCCTCCTCTCTGTATCTCTTTGTATCCTATCAGTCCTGTTTTGCTGGAGATCCCTGACTAATACAACATCATAGCAAATAAAATGGAAAATAGGTACAGTTTTGGAGTACTCTTAGTGCCCAGAAAAAAAAAAAAGGAGAAAAAAATTGATAAAGGATGTTTCACATCAAGAGGTACTGAATTGGAAGCTAAGCCATGTATGAACATGAGGACCTGGCGTGAGTGATACAAGGAAAAAGGTACTACCAGAGAACAGATTAAGCAGCAAGACCAGGAATGCATTGAACACCAGTAGTGTGGCACTACATTCAGAGATGTAAGGCCACTGGATTTAATCAGAAGAAATCACTGTTGATCACAAATGGGGGATAGTCAAAGGGAGGAAGAACATTCAAGAAAAGTAAAGAAATAGTGAAATTACAATGAGAGATATGGGGGTGGGGAAGCAACAGAAGAAAGCAACAAAACATGGCTGGAGCTTGGAAAATGCTCAGAAATATGACAATGAAAGACAGATTAAATTTGAAAATGCTCAGAAATATGTCAATGAAGACAGATTAAATGAGAAAGGGCCAGAGTCTTTCTTTAGAACTCCTGCTACTTATATTGCTCTGTGAAGTATGACTTGTGGAGCCTTGAAATTGTTTTGAACATAGCATAATAGATGCAGGGAGTGCACTGTCTCAGCACACAGCACCTCTGTCCTGTCATCAATCCACGAGAAGGACAAAGGCAGTGCCACGGATGCAAGGGAGGAAGAGAAGCTGATGGATGAGAGACATCACAGGAGAGACAAATACAGTAAGGGGAATAATGATGAAAGAAACAGAGGAAAGAAGTGTGGGAGGGAATAAACATTTATTTCCTAATATGAACCAGATGCTCTAAACACATTATCTCATTCAGTGTTCACTAGAGCCCTGACGAGCACACATCACCATATCGCCTTCTTAAGATTGAAGTAACAAGAGGTTAGGTAATGTGTTCAAGACCACAGAGCCACACAGAAGCTGAGACATTTATTCAGAACCTAATATCACAATGTCCATCTTCCTGACATCTATAGGATAGAAGAAACAAAAGGAAAAAAGCTAAGGTGAAATTATTAAATAGAAGAAATCTTAGAAATGTGATGTTAAAACATTACGCCAAGCCACCAGTCATCAAAGTCAAGGGTGTCCCTGGACTGCTATGGGAAATGCCCATGGAATTATACTAAGGAAATGCTACCTTTTTAAAAAGAGGTATTTTCTATTTAAGAAAACTTAATTTTCACGGACAGAATGGTGGGAAGAGTCATATTAATCAACTGAGACATAGTATGAAAATTGTAAATAATGAGGAGAATGCCATGCTTCCTCTGGCATAAAAATATGGCCAGACTGTGGCAATAGTACAAGAATTGTATGAAGGAGACCCCCCTGGAGAAGATCATCTCCCCTGCCCCATCCTTCTAGCAGCCAGACTTTTCTCAGCAATTCCGATCTGGGAAAATAAAAACGATAGGAAATTCAGCATTTGTTCTTGGCAACACTTGCTTTCTTTTTAGGCCACCTCCCACATTTTCCATTTGATCTATCTATTATATTACGATCCACATCTCAGGTCCTCAATGGATACTTCCAAACAGAAAACTACTAGCTATTAGTATAAGACTGCCTCCCTCACAAGTGAATTTCTTAAGCGCCACGACTCTTAGTTCGCTTAGAATAAATAAATCAATAAAATGTAAAATGTGTCTTCCCTGGACAAAACATTTCTGAAAATTGTTTATTTCATGAGAAATGCATGACAGATGGTATGAGTAGTGGTGAGGCATTCAAAACAGTACAAAGTTTCCTACTGTTCTGTCAGATGTTTCCACTCTCTGTTCCATCCATTAAATGCTGACTTATTTTTCCTCCACAAACTTCAGTTTGGCTTTTTAAAGATAAATAATACTTCTGGTATTCATTTAAGATTTTCTTATACTATTACTGAAACCCCAATATGAAATGTAACTTTCACACGACACAGAATAAGTGGTTTGAAACATCATAACCTAAATAACCACAACACCTAAGAATATGGTACTCACTGGTCAAAGAGCATTACTTAAATTACCTATGATCATTGAAGTTATTAAATTTAATGTGTAGATCGGTGCATAAGTAATAGTTAAATATGTTTAGTTAAAGAAAACTTCTCTAAAATTCTAAATGTCCAGTTGGTTATTAACAGTTTTTAAAAACAATACCCATAGAAAATTATATTATCTCAAGGATAATTAGATTTATCCTATTCTATTGGATAAACAATGAATGTTAGTCTCATTGAGGCCCACTCTATTTTCTGACTGTGGATTGATAAATGCATAAAATTGGAATATGGGCCCACTCACATGCAGACGTGTGCACACACATACAACTTTCAACAGGATGCCGTTTAAATATGATCCTACATGACCCAGATATTCCAAGCCTACTACATACTACTCTCTCATGTGGTTTATGCTATTTCCCCTTTTTTAATCTTTTGAAAAATTATCTTGAATAAAATAAAACTTTAAACATGTGGATGGTGACGCTCTAGATGGGCATTTCGGATGGCAAATGTATCATATTTTTACTCTGCCCACTGACTCAGATCCTTTATAGAACCGAGTGACTCAGCATATGCCATCTATGGCAGAAACAAAGATTTATATCACTTTATCAGAAAGACTATAATCTCTAATAAGAAGCAAGAAAAGGGAAAGACCTCAATGAAAGGCCAAAACGTTTTCAGCAAAACCATATCTGCCGAAAATTAGAAGAACATTTTCAAGGTTATTCTGGAAATAAATTGACTCTATTTGGCAACCTTCACCAAATGGAAAGTACTGCAGCTTCTCCTGCCAGTTTTCTTGTGTGCAACTGACCACTGCTAAATAAGAAACAAATCCCAAACTCCTTTGCTTTAATTTTTTTTGTCTGGCCAGCAAACCAGCTTAACGAATTATTTTATTTTTATAGGAGATTTGCAAAGTAGATTGCCATCTGTAATTGTTTTTTTTTTTTTTAACCCAGCACTCAGTAGCATAATTGGCTAAAATTTTGTTGTTGATAGAATCCTAATGGTAATTACAAACGGAAGAGAAAACTGGGATATTGAAATCTGAGTAATTTGAAGCAGCGTTTTTAAAGTGGTAGCAGAATAATTCCGCTCTGCAGACTTGCCGTGTAGGTTTCTTTTCTCCCAGAATGCAGATTTGTGTGACAAGCACAGGTTGGTACTTCAGCTTGATAGATTTAATTTTCATTATGGATTAATGGGGAGGGAGTTTAGGGGAAGAAGGGAATGAGGGAGAGGAGGAGAGGGAGAAAGAATTCAGCTAGCAATTGAAGCATGCTGCATGTGGCCACCAGTTCAGAGAAGACATCTAAATCACATTGCTCTGACTTCCATGGTATGTGCTAAGCTAAGCTCTTAGGAGAAGAAAGAAAATGTGATTTCATTTTTTTTTCCTTGAAGTTAACTACCTCCTTTCTTTCTCTCTCTCTCTTTTTTAAAGATTGTGTTTATTTATTCATGAGAGACAGAGAGAGAGAAAGAGACACAGACAGAGGGAGAAGTAGGCTCCTTGCAAGGAGCCCGATGTAGGACTCGATCCCAGGACCCTGGGATCACTCAACCACTGAGCCACCCAGGTGTCCCTAACTACCTACTTTCATACATCTGTTTAAGAAATACATATTGAGCATTTAATGCCAATAGTTACAAAGTCATTAGCCTGAAATAGCGATTTCATTACCAAATGGTGAATACCATCATTAAAGAATGGTGTTCTTGGGTTCTGACCTTTTGTTTTGATAAAAGGATTAAGTAAGATTCTGCTGAGACTAAAAGCAGAATGGAGCAAGAGAGTTAGGACTATCATTAATTATCTTTGACCATTTGTTTTAGTCAAATATGCTAGTGAGTATCAAGATTTAGCTCAGCCTCTTAATTCCCACGAACCAGATGTTCAGCTCAAGTTGTAAAATGGCGATAAATTCCGACACAATCCTTACGTATTTTTCATTAGATCAGGATTCCTATTGCCCTTAGAAAGAAACACAAATGCCTTTCCGGAGCAGACAAAGCCTTGTCCAGTCTGACCACTGCCTATCCTCACTCTTTTCATCTCAAACTACCCTCCCCCCGTTACTTCCCAGCCACCCTGGTCTTATTTATATTCCCATAACATTTGAAGTTATTTTATTTTATTTTTGTTATGTATTTATTTCTCTATTTTATTTCTACATTTTCTGTTCCCTCTATCTGAAATACTTTCAATTCAATCTTCATGGCTCAGTGCAAATGTTATTTCCTCAGGAACCTTCCCTGAGAAGCCTCTCTTGAGATCTTCCTTGACCTTCTTACTGACTAGTGCCTCACCCTGCTCTATTTTCTTCATAGCACTTATCTTTATTTGAAAATCCTTGTCTCTTTGTTTGTTGACTTGCTCATTGCCTCACTTCTGAGGCTAAAATGTAAAAAATAGGAAAGTGTGAACCTCATTTCTCTTTCCCATTGTTGTGCGTTCTGTGCTCTGGCAGCCTGTGCCACCTATTTGCTGAAGAAGATGTTTAGGAAAAAAGCCTTGATTGAGATCTCTGTTCACAAGGCCTCTGATTATTGGAGCATCGTATCTCCTCTGGTTTTCATGTCCTGCCAGTTTAAGTCACTCAGTTCTTAGTTATTTTCCCAGATTTGAGGATCCTACCTCACTTCACCTTCTGCTGCTTACTTCTTTGCTCATTGACTTAGCGCATGTCCTGTGACTGACTTTAACACTCCCTCTACCTGATGCTTGCAGCTGGACCCACATGTACCAAATTAATTTCTTGCCATAGCTTCTAATGCTCAAGATGATAAGGGATGATAGAAAAAAAAAAGCCTCAGATTTGCATTTTAGTCTCGTGCCACTCTGTGACCTTTGGGCCAATCATTTAAAACATGAAAGCTTTCTGAAGCAGAGTTCTCTGAGAGGCTGGTTGTGGAGTGTAAGAGAGAATGGGAAGGAGACTCCCAGGTGTTTGACCTGAGTAAACAGAGCTTTATTTACTGAGGTGGAGGTAAATGCTGGCGCTGGAGGCCTGGCTGGGGAGCAAGGGCACAGCTGCATTTTGGAGGTGTCAATTTCGAAACACCAATTAGACATACAAACTTAGAGGTCCACAAGGCTGCTGCTACAAAAGTCTAGAAATTGAGAGACAGGTCAGGGTGAGGGGTACAATTTTTAGAATCTTCAATATACTGGAAGTATTTAATGCCTTAAGACTGCATGAGTTCACCTACTGTTACCTGCAGCATCAAAAGGAAGGAAGGAAGGAAGGAAGGAAGGAAGGAAGGAAGGAAGGAAGGAAGGAAGGAAGGAAGGAAAGAAGGAGGGAGGGAGGGATGGAGGGAAGGAAGGAAGGAAGGAAGGAAGGAAGGAAGGAAGGAAGGAGGGAGGGAGGGAAGGAAGGAAGGAAGGAAGGAAGGAAGGAAGGAAGGAAGGAAGGAAGGAAAAGAAAAAGAAAAATAGAAAGGTGGCCTAAAGTCTGAGGCTTGGGCCTACAAACATTTAGAAATTGGTATCCTGAAAAGCAACCAGCAAATGAAAGGCTCATGAGGGAGAAGAGAATTCAAGTGAATGTGAAGACATGGTAAGTTTCCTCTAAAATTTCTTTAATATACAACAACTTTAAAATATTTACTAAGTATATAATCTGTTCAAGTCACTTCAGGGTAACAAAATGAATCAGACCTGTCATGAATCTTGCCTTGAAGGTAACAGTAGTCTGGTAGATGAATAAATGTCTACAGAATATTCAAATGCAAGGTAAAAAGTGATGAATGAGTCACAAATAGTAACATAAGATAAAAAAAAAAAACAAAAAAACGTGGTTACTAAATGCAATGTAGTATCCTGGGTTGGATCGTGAAACAGAAAAGGATGTTAGTGGAAAAACCAGTGAAATCTGAATTAAGTCTATAATTTAGTTGCTAGTATTATACCTTTGTTAATTTCTTAGTTTGGAAAAATATACTATTGTAATTTCAGAATTAATATTGAGGGACACTGAGTGAGAGGCACACAGGCATTCTCTATAATGTCATTGCAATTTTTCTGAAAACCTAAAATCTTTTTCAAAAAACCTTTATTGAGGAGTTCAGGTATGTAGATGAGAAAGACCTGGGCAGAGGAAGGCTACACAGGAAAAAGCCTCATGGAGTGAATGAATGTAGTTTGTGTTGACTGGGTAGCATTAACACACAAAACTAAAAAGGAAGTATATCCTAAGCAAAGTGAAAACGTTGGCAAAGGCAAAGAGCTACAGTTCTGACTAACCAGAAAATATCAAACAGCAATAGCTCTTCCACTAGGTGGTTCTAAGTGTAATTTAGAACCACTTCCCTGCTAGACTCAGGAGTGGTAGACCAATCACTACGTTTAGGTTTTGCACCATGTCCCAAACTTCTTGTCTGTCATTCAACCCTGTTCCCTCAGAAACTATCTGTCCCCATCTGGTGGATCACATTTGCTTCCTTGACCCATGATGGGGACACACAACATTGTTACAGCCACTTTGACCTAGCTTTTTGGACATGGGACTATTTTGACATCACCTTACTCATGTTACAGTTTCAATTCAAAAGCCTCTTGAAAAAAATGAAGTCTTTCTTTCTTTCTCAGGAACTCTTGAGCATTTTGTTGAAGGAGCCACTTAGTACTTACCCTTTCTGTCTTGAAGTAAAGCAGGGCCTGAGAAAAGACACGGTGCTGTTTCTCCCTTTGCAGGGTCGTACTTGCTATTGTATTACCTACTGTTTGTGTAAGGTGTGACCATAAGCCTCTTCTTTGGCTTTTCTGAGTGGCTTCTTAACCCTGCTAGTACCTTAACCATTAGGTTGCCATAAACACGGGAGGAAGTGGATAATGTAGTCCAGGGCCTGGAATAAAGAAGTGCCTAATGACACTGATATTATGCTCAAGAAGATGTTTTTTTCCCAAGAGGAGAGGACGACGTGTCTTATTCATCTTGGAACCCTCCATAACATAGTGCCTTATGCCTTTCGAGTTGAATAGTCTCATGAAAAGATGAACAGCCTATTGAGGTATCTTTCACACTTGAGAATTGTACTCTATTGCTAGTCTTCAGTGTATAGAAATTGTAATGCTTTGTGTTGCGGATATCTTAGCATAAGAAGGGCTCTCATTGTAGGAATTTTACATAAAGAAATTAAAGGTCAAAGGGGTGAAGTGATTTGTTCAATAGTGTACAAGCTGGCTAGAAGCTCTGTTACTCTTGTATTTCCTACTTCACATAAGGTAAGCCAACATATATTAAGTATATATTCTATATCAGACACTGCTATGTACACTTTCAAATAAAGATTTTAAATCACAGGGCACCTGGGTGATGCAGGTGGTCAAGCTTCCAACTCTTGGTTTTGGCTCAGGTCATGATCTCAGAGTTGTGGGATCAAGCCCCTAGTGAGGCTCCCTGCTAGGTGTGGAGTCTGCTCCAGATTCTCTCTCCCTTTCTTTCTCCCTCCCCTCACTCATGCTCTCTCTCTCTCTCTCTCTCTTTCTCTCTCTGAAAGGTACATAAAACATAAAATCTTTTTTTTAAAGATTTTATTTATTTATTCATGAGAGACACAGAGAGAGAAGCAGAGACATAGGCAGAGAGAGAAGCAGGCTCCATGCAGGGAGCCTAATGTGGGATCCCGGGACTCCAGGACTACGCCTGGCCAAAGGCAGATTCTATTTGTTTATTTATTTATTTATTTATTTATTTATTTATTTATTTATTTATTTATTTATGATAGTCACAGAGAGAGAGAGAGAGAGGCAGAGACACAGGCAGAGGGAGAAGCAGGCTCCATGCACCGTGAGCCCGACGTGGGATTCGATCCTGGGTCTCCAGGATCGCGCCCTGGGCCAAAGACAGACGCTAAACCGCTGTGCCACCCAGGGATCCCCAAAGGCAGATTCTTAACTGCTGAGCCATCCAGGGATCCCCTACATAAAATCTTCTAAAATTTTTTTTAAAAGATTTAAAATCAACACAAAGAGAGAATTCTTCAATATGATCTTGCATTTGGGAGCTACTTACTGCATGTCACCAATTTCAACCCTGACTACTGAATTGTATTTTGATTGTGAATAGTTAGAGTTGAATGCCCTGACCTTAGAATGGATAGTGGTCCTAAATTTTAGCTTGCTGTCTAATCTTAATTAAGTTCTCAAGGTCATGTGACAAGTTTCAGAGTAGTTCCCTTACCATGATTTTCTCTTTTCCTCATACCTTCTTTCTCTGATATTCTCTGACCAAGAAACTCAACATAAGATAATGCCTGTCATTGGGTCACCTGAGTGGCTCTGTGGGTTAAGTATCTGACTCTTGGTTTCAGCTCAGGTTATGATCTCATGGGCCATGGAATGGAGCCCTGCATGAGGCTCTACATTTAGCAGGGAGTCTGCTTGAAAGATCCTCTCCCTTTGCCCCACCTTGCCTCTCAAATAAATTAATTAATTAAAAAAAAAAAAAGATTCTCTCCCTCTGCCCCTCCCCCTCTCTTAAATAAATACATCCTTTTTCAAAAACTGATTTTATTTATTTGAGAGAGAGAGAAAGAGCGTACAAGGGGGAAGGGAAGAGCAAAGGAAGAGGGAGTTGCAGACTCTCTGCTCAGCAGGGATCCCACATGGGGCTTCATCCTAGGACCCCAGAGCATGAACTGAGCCAAAGGCAGATGCTTTACTGAGTGAGTCACCCAGGCACACCAATAAATGTATGTGTCTGTATCTTTTTATCATATTTAAAAATTAACAATATTTTATAAAAACCTGTATTTCTATTTAGATTTAATATGAAAGAATACTTAGAGTTAAAATGGTAAAAATTTAAATACCATGGAAAGCTATGATGGAAATTGTTTCTGATAATTTTTTTTAGAATTCAGGGCTTCTCCTGTGTATTCATCAAATTAACTACTAATATATAGTAATTTAATAATTACAGTCTTCTTTTTTTATATTTTAAGAAGTATACAAAGGGTTTGGTGTAAAATATGTAGGGCATGGATCCCTTCTATAGATGAGCAAAGTATTGTTATGTGCTCGAGTTATTCCATTTTATCAAGATAAACCTATTTGTTCAATATCTTCTCTTTCTTTCTGCAGAATTATGGGTTTTTTCAATGAATTTATTATAAATTTTTGTTTTATGCATGCTAGTTTTCTATTTTCCTAGCACCATGCTTTTGTTTGGTCTGCTGGGTCCTCATAACGATATTAGAGTAGATGGATGGATAGAGATTTTTACTGAAATTTGAGGCTTTCTAAGTTTCCTGAAAATGCCCTTTATTATTCTTTTACATAATAATGTTATCCTTTGAGCTGTGGGCAGCTTACAGAAGAAATAACCAAGGCTATGAATAGAACAAGAAAACATTGTTTTTTAAAACCAAAATTTAAAAATGCATGAATGTCTTCTATTGAATCATGTCATGTGTATTTGGTGTCCCAATATATCATAATTTCAAAACAATTGCTTTACTGTAATGTCTTTCATAATTTGCCTACATACAATTGTCTGGCTAATCTTTTGTTCCTGTAATGGTATAGGAGAAGTTCCTTAAATTCTGTGTTTTCCATGACCCTTTGACAAAATTGCTGCTTAAACGAAAGCTACCTTCAATAAGGCAACCAATTAAATTCCCCATGAGCTCAAGACACATGGAAACTCTCCTTCCCCTGGCTGACTTCTGCCTTTTCTTTCTCCACACATTTTTTTTTGTTGTTGTTCATAAACTGCATCTCAAAACTATCAAGGCTTTACAGGAGAAGATCTGATTCTGTTCTGTTCATTACAAACTCCCAGTTAGCAAATTCTTTCTGGTCTTAGTCCGAGAATGAAATTTCATGTGTCTTCATTAAGATGTTTTATGTTAATCCCCTCACTCACTGATGAATTTATTTTTCCAGCAAATTTTTATTATATGACTGTGTCAGCTATAATATTTTAATCTAGACATGAAATATGGTTAGAAGTACTTTCCAGTCTTCATGGACTAACGGTGATACAAGTTTAAAAAACAATCAAAATACAACGTATGGTAGATAAAAGTGCTGTTATGGAAGCACAGAGGAGGATGAAAGACACTATTTGAGTGAACTAGGAGAAGCTTTCCAGAAGAGTTGGGTCATAAAAATTGTGTAGGTCCCCATCAGGTGGAGAGGAAGAGAATGGGCTACTGGGGAGCAGGGGAGGAATGATGGAGGCAGCAAGTCGAAGGAAGAATCTAGGCATTTTTTTCAAAGAAGGCATACAAATGGCCAATAGGTACATGAAAGAGGGGTTTGACATCACTCATCATCAGGAAAATGCAAATCAAAATCACAATGAGATATCATACCTGTTAGAATGGCTATTATCAAAAAGATAAGAAATAAGTGTTGGCAAGGACATGGAAGTAAAGGAATTCTTGTGCACTGCTGGTAAGAATATAAATTGGAGCAGCCACTATGGTTTTCCAGGATAGAGATTCCTCAAAAAATTAGTAAAAGAACTACCAGATAACCCAGCAATCCTACTTTTGGGTATATATTGCAGAGAAATAAAAACACTATTTCCATGTTTATTGCAACATTGTTCACAATACTCAAGAAATGGAAGCAACCTAAGTGCCTATCAGTGGATGAGGGGATTAAAAAGCTGTGGTACGTATATACAATGAAATATTATTCAGCCATAAAAAGAAGGAAATCTTGCCATCGGTGACAACATGGATGGACCTAAATGAAATAAGCCAGAGAAAGACAAAAACTATATGTTCTCATATGTGAAATCTAAAAAAGCTGAAACAATAGAAATACAGAATAAAATGGTAGTTGCCATGTGTTGGGGCAGGGTGGAGGAGGGGGGAGTTATGCGTCAAAGGGTACAAACTCCTAGCCATAAGATGAATACGTTTTGGGGATCTAATGCACAGCATGGTGATTGCCATTAACAATATTGCATTATATATTTGAAATCTGTAGAGAGAGTAGAACTCAAATATTACCATACACACACAAAAGTAATTATGTGAGGCAGTGGAGGTTTAACCAACCTTATTGTGGTTATCATTCTGTAATATGTATCAAATCATCACATTGTATACCCTTAGCTTACGTGTATATATGTCAGTGGTTGTCTCAATAAAGTTGAAAAGAAAAAAGAGAAGTGTCTAGGAGAGTAGAATTCAGCATATACTAAAGTGTCTATATTATCTCCAATCATCTGGAGGACATTGGGGGTCCCTAAAAGGTTTTCAAGCATAGATTGAAATAACTACACTTAATGTCATAATTACCTCTACACAATATATTTCATTTTCCTTTTCCTGATACAGAATGTTAGCATGCTGTTTATTTAATATGGCTATTGTTATCTTTAGATAGGACTTTATTTATTTTTAAAGATGTTATTTATCTATTCATGAGAGACACAGAGAGAAAGGCAGAGACACAGGCAGAGGGAGAAGCAGGCTCCGTGCAGGGAGCCCAATGTGGGACTCGATCCTGGGACCCAGGACCACACCCTGAGCTGAAGGCAGGCGCTCAACCGCTGAGCCACCAGGCATCCCTAGATAGGACTTTATTGATGTTAGAAGTCTTAGCAGCCAAAAATGGTCCAGAGCCATCTCTTATTTAATTAACTCTTTCCTTCCAAGTGCCCAGTAAGTACTCATGAAATTCTGCATGATGATAGGAAAGCATTCTCTTCTTATAAAGGAGTTTGGTTATTGGGCCACCAAGATGCAGCTCGTCTTTATGCTTATTCAATGTCACTTTGACCTTGAGAGCATTTCAATGTTTTATTCATTATTTATTTCATGAGATTGATATGGTCTCAGTTCTTGTTCAGGTCCTGCTGTAAGGAACTGAATCATAAAAAAAGAAGCAGAAAGCCCTCTGCAGCCTATAAAACACAGGTCGATCTGGGAAAATGGGTTTAGGAAATAGTGACTTTGTGAAATGTAGTTTAGCAAATCAAAAGAAAAATAGTAGACTTGTATATATAGCCTTAACAGAGGAACAGAACTCAGTTCTACTCTTCCACCATAAACATCTGGAACAATGGACAAAATAACATAAAACAACGGTGTCTAGATGTTTGGCAACAGTCACTGCATATATGTGATCTCTGATAAGTATTTTTTTTTTTTATCATACCCAAAGAAAGCCGGTACTGGGCTTTCCCATAGGCAGGAGATTAATTCATAGCCAAGGCTGAGGGTAGCTCCTGGCCCCTCCCTTATAGGAAAGCCTAATAGAGGGAAATGGAGAATAGTCTGGAGCATCTCCTCCAGCCTAGACAAGGGAGCTGAGATGTAGTCTTCCAGTCCTAGGTAACCAGAAGGGCTGGTGTAAACATCTCAAAGCTGTGCAGTACCAGGGCGCTCCAGGCAAAAGAAGAGCAGAAAGAGCCAAGAGTTCACAGAGCAAAATCAGTGGCCCTATTTGCCCAGGGAACTTGCATTGTAAGTCGGATTGAGTTACAACAGCAAAGAGCTTTACTGGTTTTAGAGTTGCTTCTCCCACTGCACCTGAGCAGGGAATCTAATTTGTAGACCTGTTTACCACTGACGAAAGCTTTCGACCTGTCCAACCAAGGAACTTGACCTGAGTACATAGGAAGCTGCATAGCCCAGTCAACAGCCTTATATTCAGTGGCCCTTAAACAGAGCACAACCTGTGGCCTCCCTGTCTACAGGGCAAAACCAGGGGCCTCACACTAGGGAATTCAGTGAACACTAGGCCTGATTCAGGCCACAACCAAACAAGGAGCTGGGAAGCTAACTCAGAGTCTTAGCCACCACTGAATATACCATTTATTTTTTGCATGAATTGCCTCAAATTTGGCCATTGGATTTCCTTCAAATTGACTCCTGTATCATTTTGACATACTCCCATCATTTTTGATCACCTCCTTATTTCCTGGTATCACAGAGTATTCCAGATTTATCCTGAACTTTTTTTTTGGTCTCAGTCCTGGAATCCACCATTTTTCTACGGAGTTTTAGTTTCTTTCATTAAGGATTAGTTTAATGTATAGTGAATGAAAATGAGAGCTCATATTCCACCACTTTAAGTCAATCCTAAAATATTAGTTTAGGAAACAGTATGAATTGTAGATCATAGTTGAAAGACAAGAAAAGACACGTGGAAGTATGGGTTTTCATCAAGTGATTGGCTTTAAAACAAAAATTGCTGTTGGCTTTCAGTTTTACCAGTTGAAACGTATCTTGGTATTTTAGACACTATTAAACTTTTACTGGAGTCAGAAAGTGTTGATGGGGGGTGGTGTTAAACTGCCCTGTGGGATCTTGCTGGGCTTCAGACATGGGTCATAAGCAGGACCACAGAGCTAATGTTTGAGTCATCATAAAATTCTGGGCTTAGAGCACGGTGCCCAGAAACTAAGTTTAGAGTCAATGCATGAGCCATGTTGTGCCCCAAATGACTTGGTAGTAAGGGAATTGCCTACAATGCCCAGCTGAGCTCTGGCTGAAGATCAACCACCTCTGTGAGGGAAATCAAGAAAGACCTTCAGTGTCTTTTACATTGAGAAATGGGATTGAGATGCTAGAAGACATTTTCCATCGGTATTTCTGTGAAAAGGGGAAGTTTGGTTACAACTTTAAAGAAATGACTATCTTTTGACCCATTTCATTTGATAAACTCAGTTTTCAGAATGACTCTCCTGAAAATTTTTTAAAAGATTTTATTTATTTATTTATTTATTTATTTATTTATTTATTTGAGAGAGAGAGAAAGAGAGAGAAAGTGCAAAGGCAGCGGGGAGGGGCAGAGGGAGAGGGAAAAGCAGACTCCCTGCTGAGCAGGACCCTGAGCCCAAGGCAGACACTTAAATGAGCATCCAGGCACCCCAACTCTCCTGATTTTTAATCACTCTTCAAATATTAGGGACTCCTGGGTGCCTCAGTGGTTGAGGATCTGCCTTCAGCTCAGGGTACGGTCCTGGGGTCCTGGGATGGAGTCCCACATCAGGCTCCCTAGAAGGGAGCCTGCCTCTCCCTCTGCCTATGCCTCTGCCTCTCTCTCTCTCTCTGTGTGTGTGTCTCTCATGAATAAATACATAGAATCCTTTCAAAAAAAAATCTTCAAATGTCATTTCATATCTTTCAACACAAGAGTAAAAATTGATATGACTACTATGTAACCGGAATCATACTACTTGCCTAGTGCCCAAATCCTGAAGTTACTGAAGTAAAATTCCAGGCTTTTTTAAAAATGAAAAAGCCCTCAGAATGTGTACATATTTTCCCACCCAACTTGTCATAAAGAGAGAGGGAGGGAGAGGGCACAGTCTTGACCTTTTTTCAGGAGTACATTATATCCATTTCTACACCTCTCTATCTTTTTCTCTAGTCTGTGTTTTTCAACTACTTGGATTTAAAAAAAAAAAAGAACTGGAAAGAATCTCCTCTCCTTCCATCCCAGGCTACTCAGAGTCAAGTTAGACTTGCCAAGGATAAAGAACTCATCAGGGCCATGAATCGTGCTAATGCTAACTCCCTTTTTAACTGGGAAAGCCTAGAAATCTATCAGGGGAATAAGAAGGAGCTAATGTGGATCTCTCCTGGGTTTTTCTCCATTTGGCATGTCATTTCTACCTTATAAAGTAGTCATGTGAGCTGTGCCTCTCATTCCACCCTAGAAGTTGGCCTTGAGCTGCCCTGAGAAGTCAGGCAGTGGAGGAGTTCCCTCTCTGGAATGTTGAGCAAGTACATTTTTACCTGATACTGTAACCCTGGATTCATCCTTGGCTCTGAAAGCTTCTCCTCCCACATAGTCTGCAAATCAACTTATCCTCATCCCACTGTGCCTGTTTATTCCACTGCTTCATCTGATGATTGTTTGTAATGGTAACATCTGTTGCTTATCTGCCTTTTAGGAGGTTGTAGAGATGAGTGAGGAAATATATGTTCAAATGAAAGGAAAGCACTTCAGCGGCACCCTTTGCTGAGGGCATAGTGTCACCAAACACATCATTTTCCAGAATGCCTCATTTAATAATGGAAGGTATCCTTTTACACAAGGGAAAATGGAATTCCCAAAGAGTGAAGAGACTTAGTGGAAACACAGTTGAAGATGTAAATAATCCAAATTTAGAAATCAAATTTCCAGATTCCAAGGGCTATGTTTAAAATAACCACTGTCTTCATACTCCTTGGGATATGCAAGAAAGTTCTATTAACATGTACAAGACCCTACTTCAGAGTTACATAAGGCCATGGTTTTCTATACTCTAAAACACAAGACAGACTATCTTCTCACAGTAGAATGCATTTAACTAACAAGAAGGCTATGTCAAACCATTTAAAAATAACTTTATACCCATTGACTTTACATTCATATTAGAGCCTAGTTCTAAGCATGGTTTTAAAATTTTCTGAACAATGTTTATTCTTTTCTGGCTTAAAAAGTAATGCAAGATCAATGTAAACGCCCTTTTTTAAAGATTTTATTTATTTACTCATGAGAGACACAGAGAGAGAGAGAGAGAGAGAGAGAGAGGCAGAGACACAGGCAGAGGGAGAAGCAGGCTCCCTGCAAGGAGCCCGATGTGGGACTCGATTCCAGATCCTGGGATCATGCCCTAGGCCAAAGGCAGATGCTCAACTGCTGAGCCACCCAGGCATCCCAGTAAACTCCCTTTGAAAATGCAGAAAAATGTAATATAAAAAATGTGAAATGTAATGTAAATGTAAGGCAAAAAAAATAAAATGTAATGTTAAAGATTATAATTTTGGTTAGTAAAATCACCAAAAATTTCTGTCTATATTAATATAGTTATATTTTGGGGCACCTGGGTGGCTCAATTGCTTAAGCATCCAACTCTTGATTCTAGCTCAGGTCATGATCTCCGGGTTGTGAGACAGAGCCTCACATTGAGCACTGCGCTAAGATAGAGCCTGCTTAAGATTCTCTCTCTCCCTCTGCCAATCTCTCTCTTCTTAAATGAATAAATAGTTATACATTTTTTTGCATTTTTATTTAGATATAATTAATATATAACATGTTAGTTTCAAGTATACAACACAAAGACATATATATGTATATACTGCAAAATAATCATTACAATAAATCTAGGTAACATTCAACATCATGCATGGATAGACATTTTTTTGTGTGATGAGCACTTTTGAGATCTCCTCTCTTAACAACTTTCAAATGCACAATATTGTTAACCCTACTAGTCACTATGCTGTATGTTACATCCCCACATCTTAGTTATTTTATAGCTTAAGCTTGTACCTGTTGACTCCTTTCACCCATTTTACCCACCCTCTCTGCCTCTGACACAACAACAAGCAATCTGTTCCCTGCATATGTGAGTTCGGCATTTTGTTTTTTGATTTTAGGGTTTTGGGTTTATTTTTTACATTTCACATAGAAGTGAGATCATATGGTATTTGTCTTTCTCTAACTTATTTTTCTTAGCATATCTCCTCACAGTCCATTCACCTTGTCACAAATGGCAGAATTTGCTTCTCTTTTATGGCTGAATAATATTCCATTGTATAGATATACCACAGCTTTTTTATCTGTTCACACACTGATGAACACTTAGGTTGTTTCTATATCTTGGCAATTTTTTTAAAGATTTTTTATTTATTTATTCATAAAGACACACAGAGAGAGAGAGAGAGCAGCAGAGACACAGGCAGAGGGAGAAGCAGGCACCATGCAGAGAGCCTGACGTGGGACTCGATCCAAGGTCTCCAGGATTCACGCCCTAGGCTGCAGGTGGCACTAAACCGCCGCACCACCGGGGCTGTCCTATCTTGGCAATTATAAATAATGCTGCAAGAACATGAAGTGTAGAAATTTTTTCAAGTTAGTGTTTCATTTCCTTCAGTTAATATCCAGTAATGGAAATACTGGATCATATTTCTATTTTTAATTTTTTGAGGAACTCTTATACTGTTTACCAATATATAATCCTACTAACAGAGCACAAGGGCTCCATTTTCTCTACACCCTTGCCAATATTTATTTCTTGTCTTATATGTTTTTATATCACATGATTACATTTATAATTATATAAATTATGCATATTATATGGCATATATGGCATATATTAAATTTTATTATATCAATATATCTATTAATACTTACTAATAGCATAATAATGTTTATATTAATAAATCCATCATTAGAATATCAGATGGCTCCTACTTCTTTGAAAAAACTCCCTCTTATATGTATTATGAAACTTTTCCTGTGAATTTATGCAAGTTTTAATGACTGTTAATAATTTTATTGGATGATTAGCCATAAATAATCCAAGTATTATATAATAATAATGTAAATAACATTGTTGGGACATGAAGGAGTCCTTTTTAATATTATTAACAGTGGCCTAATTAATATTCTTATATGTGAATCTTTATGCATATCCATAGCTTTTCCCTTAAATACATACAGGTGAAATATATATATATTAAAATTTAAAAGTTTTTATCACATGTTGCTATACTGCCTCTAGAAGTAGGCAAGTTACTCAAGTTACACTCTTTAAGCACTGTTTCCCTGTCTCTGTTGCAATCATTAGGATTCCATCTGCCTACAGGAAACAGAAAAATCTGACCACAGCAGTTTAAAAAAGATGTCTATTTGTCTCAGGCCACAAACAAACAAACAAACAAACAAACAAAAAAAAAAAAAAAAAAAAAAAAACAAGGGTCAGAGCCAGCCTGATACTCATGCTCAACATCACCAGGGAGCCTGTCTTTTCTGATTTCCAGCTTGGCAAAATAGCATTTGGTTCGCTTTCTCTGTGTTGCAAAACCACTGCCCCACTTGCCTATACTTGTGTCAGTGTCGCTGGTCCAAAGCAGGAGGAAAGTCCCCAAACTATTCTTGGGACACTTCATCATTTGTTCGGGAAAGCCCTTCCCTGGGAAATCTACCTACATTGCATAGTAACACACCCTCATTACCAGGGACGCAGGTGTGGGAGGTTGTTATCTTAGCCTTTCAGTTTCTATATTAGAGAAAGGCAGGAAGAGGGGCTTTGAATGTCTTTGGGGTAGTTGTCCTCAGGGCTTGCAACATATATTGTGCTTATTTGAAGTTTTGTAAAAAACATAATGCTAAAATTCCCTCAGAACACATGACCAAAATATACTCTCACCAACAATGTTGGAGAGTGTCAGTTGTCCTTTGTCTAGCTGCCCTGTACTTTGGTATTATTAATTAGAAAACTATTTTCAAATATATCTCCTTTAACATTAACAAGTTTTTTTTTGCCCAGTTATATTCTTTTATATTTCTAATTGGGTATTTGTGATACCTTTGTTGTTTATATTATATGTACAAGTTTGTATTATTTTTTTCACTCAATATTATTTCACATGCATTTTCCTATGCCATTATATTTTAAAAATTGACATCAAATATCTACCTAATATTATAGCATAAGACTATATAATCATTTTATTTTTATCTTCCTCTGATTTTCCCTAATGTTTTGCTCTCTTGAATAATTCTGTTTTGAATAGCTTTATGTGTAATTTTTGTCTGCATCTTGGGTTATTAGGGTCTTATGAATGTCGACATCTATCTATTGTGATATCATGGTCTTGTACCTTTTTAAAGTTTTTAAAAATTTCTCAAAAACTATTTTAAATTATATGTATTTTTAAATATTTTATTTATTCATGAGAGACACAGAGAGAGAGAGACAGAAACATAGGCAGAGGGAGAAGCAGGAGAAGCCTGATGTGGGACTCGATCCCAGGACCCCGGGATCATGACCGGAGCCAAAGGCAGAGGCTCAACCACTGAGTCACCCATGCGCCCTAAATATTTTTATCCTGGAATAGTTTTAGATTTTTAGGAATGTTGTAAATACAGTACAGAAAGTTCCCATAAACCCTGTACCAGTTTCTTCAATTGTTAACACCTAGTAGGACATATTTGTCACAACTAATAGGTAAATATTGATACATTATTATTCACTAAAGCCCATACTTTATTGAGATGTCCTCACATTTTATATGTTGTCCTTTTTCTGCTCCAGGTTCCCATCTAGGTGGTCATTTAGCCATCAAGTGTTCCTAGGATCCTCTGGACTGGACAGTTTCTCGGTCTTCCCTTGTTTTTGAAGACTTTGATAGTTTTGAGGAATACTAGTCAGGTATTTGATTGAATCTACTCAATTTGTACTTGTATGTTTTCTCATCACTATAGAGGTTATTAATGATTTGGGGGAAGAAGAACGCTGAGGTAGAATACCATTTTATCACATCATATCAAGGGTACATGCTGTCAACAGATTTATTGTTGATGATATTAAGCTTGATCACTTGGTGGAGGTAGTGTTCTTAAAGATTCTCCATTGTGAGGTGATTCTTTCCACCCCTTTCCATATTGTACCCTTTGGAAGGAAGTCACTATGAGTAGCCCATACTTAAGGGGTGGAAGTTATTCTCTACTTCCTTGAGGGGACAGTGTCTATACAAACTATGTCTAATTATTCTGCACGGATAAGTTATTTATTCAATCATTTATTTATGTCACTATGAACTCTTAGGTATTTGTCATAGACTTTGGATTATAATTCAATACTACATTATATCTCTTCTTGTTCAAATTCTTTCAGCTTTGGCCATTGAGAGCTCCTCTAGTGACGCCTAGGTCCCTTCAGCATACCTTCATCTTTGGATTTATTGGTGGTGGTGATGGTGTTTGAGGATTTTTTGGTTATGTTGGTTTTTTTTGTCTGTTTTGTCTTTAGCACTTTTTTACTTCATGACACTACAAGATGCTCCAAGCTCATTTTGTGTATTTCCTGCCCCAGTTCTAGAATCAGCCATTTCTCCATGGAGCCTGGTTCCTTTTATTGGAGATAAAAGTATCAGAAACCAAGATCTTGACACTGGGTTTATTTAGTATTATATCCTGTGATCATGGATATATTTTCTCCAATTTTAATCTGATTACAATGAAATATGTATATGTACATATATATATAATTATGTATTATGTATATAACATCTTCAATTTAAGCCTATTCTTTGAGTCCTGTTCTTGGTAGAAATAAAGCATCAATGTTTCTTTTGATATTAATGTGAGTAAAGGTGATGCATAGCTATTTGCTTGATGGGCAGAGGCCTTTCACTCTTCCTGAGGTTACCTGAAATTCTCAGCCTCTATCACAGTCACCCTTTACAAGCTCTGTGAACTTGCACAGAAGGAATAAGAAGCCCCACTCCACCATCTTGCATCACCTCAGCAAACCCAGCCACAGAAAGGTACTTTTACATTACTAGTATTTTCCTTTTTATTTCCCACTAAAAAGCCCCAAGATTCTGCCTCTGAAAAATAAATTTTATATAGCAAGGTGGTAATAGATCAAATGTATCCTGATTTGAAGCTCCATTTGTACCCTTCAATTTTTAACATCATTTTTTTGTGAAATGAGAAAACACAAAGAACAAATTTCAGAAACATGAGGAGCCCTATTCATTTTTATGCAGGCATTGTAGGCATTGTACAATGACAGAGATCATTGGCATCGGATCTAAAATAAGAACAGAGAAGTAATGCAATAGGGAATCCATCAATCACATTAACAGCAAATGGCACCTAATCGTTTATCTATTATTTACCATACAAATAAGTGTATCCTGTCTAGACGGCAGAAACACTTAAATACAAAAGTGTCAATAATTATAAGTAGAGTATAACTTTATCAAACAATAGTAAACATTATTCTAAATTAAAATGAATAGAATATAAGGAAAAACATCTAGGTTGTATTTATCAACATAGCCAATTTTGGAAGTTGTTATAGGAATTCTGATTTATGTTGGCTACTAAATCTGATTTGGGGTATTGGGTAAAAAAAAAATACATGTTCATATTTTTCAAATAAAAAAAATTCCTAGGGACGTCTGGGTGCCTCAGTGGTTGAGCATCTGCCTTCAGCTCAGGGTGAGATCCTGGGGTCCTTGGGATCAAGTTCCCCCATGAGGGAGCCTGCTTCTCCCTCTGCCTATGTCTCTGACCCTTTGTCTGGGTCTCTCATGAATAAATAAATAAAATCTTTTTTAAAAACTCCTAAGTGAATATAGTTTTGTATTTCCATGAGCAATGGTTTTATTTCCAAGTATTTTTATTTCATTTTCAAATTTTTATTAATCAATTTCATGTCCAGTTAAAAGAACTAAAGCAAATGGCTCACCTTGACCACATTTCCCCATTATGACTTCTGTAGCCTTAAACAAAGAAAAAAATCACTGTTAGATACCATCACTATTATAATTTTGGCTAGTTAAATCACAAAATATAGTGTGGAATTTAACACATCCTTAGATAAAGTCAGAAATTGTCCTAAATGTTCCTAAATTTTGTGTCACTCAAAGACTCAATTTCCCCCTTTTGTTGAGTTGTTTATTTGAAAGAGTATTTCATTAGCAGAGTGTAGCCAGTGACTGACAGTGTGGGGCAGTCAGGGAGGAGCCAGGCTTGACAGAAGGGCCCACTCTGTGCACAGGGAAACCTAACCCAGGCTTTAAGGCTGACAGCTAGGCTCAGGCTCACAGGCATTTAGTCAGAGAAAACTGGCTGAGTCCACCCCTCAGTGCCAGGAACCATGGGAGCCCCCTGGCGATCATTATCCTCCCTCCTCTAGGGAGTCCTTGGCACGCATGTCAGAGGACTGGGGTGAAAGGGCACATCCATGACACAATATCAGAGTCTCAGTGGGTGGTGGGTCCTCGCCACAAGCGCCCTAGGTGTCCCTGGGGAAGCAAGGCTTTCACTAGGGTGCTAGATTTCAGGGACGAGATTCCAATACCCTGTAGAGGATTTGCCCAGAAAAATAAACAAGTTCCCAGCTTCCTGAGGTAAAGCAGGCAGGTTATTTAACAAAGATCTTCAATTGGATCAAGGCAGAAGCCCAAATGTAGAATCACAGGCACATAGCAAAGGGGTAAGGTTTTGGGTTAAGGCCACCCTTTGAGAATATGGCCCGGAAGAGAGACAGTGATTAGGGCATGAGTGCAGAGGTCATAGGTCAGCGGGAGACACTTTATTTCTAAATCAAGTAAGAGGAAATGGGTCTTGGCCTCAGGAAATCTGTTTCTGGAATGGAGCACCATGGAAAGCCTGTACTTCAGAAATAACTTGGTACCTCAGCAGTAGTCTTTGGTACGAGCTCAACTTAACAAAGATAGGAATGGAAGGCTTCTGCCTGCAGGACTGGAACAGCTTCATGCAGGGACCAGACTGTGGGAAACAGGGCAGTACAGAGGCTCAACTCAGCAGCCCTGACAACTAACCGTAACGTGGCATCCTGAATACAATCCTAGGACAGAAGGAGGTCAGTGGGTAAAAATGAAGGATGTCTAATCAAGCATAGACTTTGGTTAATTCGAATGTATCAATTGTGTAATATTTGTTACAACTATATCCTACACTGTGAGATGATAATAATAGGAAAATCTGGGTACAGGGTATCTAGGAATCCTCTGTACTAGCTTTGAGACTTTTCTATAAAACTAAAACTATTCAAAAATAAAATCTTAGTTTAAAAGAAATTAGATTTCTTACCAGTTTCCTTTATGCTCTTTCTCTTGTAAACACTTTTCTCTGTTCAGTGAGAAAATAGCAATTCTAATTTATTTGATCTGGATGTTTTTCTATTATACAACTCAAAATGTCTTCCCAGTAATATGATATTTCAGCATATATTTTGTGTATATCATATACAAAACCTGACCCATTTGCCTACATACTACACTCTCTGTGTATTGTTTTATTTTTTTTTTAATTTTTATTTATTCATGATAGGCACACAGTGAGAGAGAGAGGCAGAGACACAGGCAGAGGGAGAAGCAGGCTCCATGCACCGGGAGCCCGACGTGGGATTCGATCCCGGATCTCCAGGATCGCGCCCTGGGCCAAAGGCAAGCGCCAAACCGCTGCGCCACCCAGGGATCCCTGTGTATTGTTTTAATAATGAAGAACAACACATACTATGGTTTCATACCAACATGAAAATATCCTTCTTATCCATTCAAAAAAGCACATTTTAAAAACGATGTCATCAAAAAAAACACAGTCAACTTACTCTTGTCAATAAAAATTAGTTTTCAGGAGGTCCTGGGTGGCTCAGTGGGTTAAGTGTCTCTCTTCGGCTCAGGTCATGATCTCCGGGTCCTGAGATTGGGTCCCCAGTCGGGCTCTCTGCTTAGTGGGGAGTCTGCCTTTCCCTCTCCTTCTGCTTGCCTCTCCCCCTGCTTGCGCTCTCTCTCTCCCCCTCTCTCTGTCAAATAAATAAATAAATAAATCTTTTAAAAAATCAGTTTTCAGATAAAACTTGAAATTATTCTAAATTTAATTTACTTCCTCACTTCTTTTCCCTTCTTTTCCTCTTCTCTCCCTTTCCTTTTCCTCTTCCCCCTCTTTCCTTCCCCCTTTCTTCTTCTCATTCCCATTTTCTTTATTTTTTATTTTAATAGGTTTGAAATCCTTACTTAGATAGGTTTTCTTTGTATTCTTCCACAGTCCAACATTACTTAACTCCCAGTGAATAAGTAACCTGGCTGTGGATACATAGCCTATAGCATTTTGGTGAAAACTTGTAATTGTATTTGATAACTAGAGGTATCTAGTTCAATTCCATCTTTTGATAAAGAACTTGAGGTGTAGGGTTTGAAGAGGCTGCCCAGGATGAGCTATGCTCTTCCATGTGTTAATAAATAGCACTGCTGGGCCTAAATCCAGTAGTCTACCTCAGCCAAATGCACATTTTACTGCAGTGTTGCTTTCACTCCATAAAAATTACTTTGTTTGCAGTGTTACTCTTGAAATTTCCTTTCCTATAAAAAGAAAGACAAGTTTGTGCCAATAACTATTTGCCTGGACCTTATCATCTATTGTTCCAGCAGGATGTTGTGAATCCTTTTACTGCCTAACTTTATTATCTCTTTAAAAGGCGATGCTGGGAAAAATTCATGATTCTCTTACTTAAATGAAAATGCCAGCTAGTTAATAATTTATAAAATAATTTTACTACCATGTGGATTTCCCTCCCATCTAATCCCGTCTTGCAAGTGTGTCTGTGCGCTAAAATTTTAATAGTGTAGACAGTGGTGTTGTTTTTTAAAATCATCTCTCTGAAGAGTTATAAAGCTGTAAAGGAAATGAAATTTGTTAGCCTTGAAGGAGAGGCCATAAGAATATACAGTTACTTGTAGGGACAGGCCTGCTTGCCCATATATTCTGGACTATTCTTTATTTTGTGGCTGCAGTCTATTTGCAGCAGTTTTCTCTAAGGGAATTTCTGCTTCTATCTCAAGTGATTTGTGTTCCAAAAGAGCTACAGAAGTTAATTTCTAATATCCTCTCCACTCCCTACAAGTCTATGTCCTGCTACATTAAGCATATCTTTTCACTTCCTTAGAGCATCTGTTCTGCCCAACCTAGGAGCTGTCTTAGGTGATTTTCCTGATAGGAACTGTTCTCATCTTCCTTGGCTTTCAGCAATGGTTCATGAAACAACGGAAGACTAGAGATGATTGAAGAGTGGTTCAATAGGTCAGACTGTTGCCTTGGCGGGCATGAGTTCCTGATATTGTTGACTGAGGGATCCTGCTATAGCACTTGGATTTGGCTTGGGGCTTGGTGACTCTCTGGCATCTCATGCTGCCATTTTGACCTTGGACACAGCCCTTTGGACTCACCATCAATCAGCACAGTAGATAATCCTAGAGAAATTAATGGAGAAGCAGAGTAAAAATCTCTGTGAAACCTATCCAATTCCAGATATTTAGGACTAGCCTAAGTAATTTTCTTTCAAAAGTTCTTCTCTTCAGGCATTTAAGTCAGAACTAGACACAAGTTTACCTTTGAATCCCCATTTATAGCATATATTCTTAATTTTCATTTCTCTTTGTTTTATATTTTCTAATATAATAGCACAGGCATTACTGAAAAAATTAATGAAAAGGAAGAAAATAATGAAAATATCCACCCCCTCCCTCTGAGAAAATCACTGATCGCATTTGGTATCTATCCTTCCAGCTTTTTTTACTGTGTTTATGCAGACATGTATGTAAACATACTACAGAAAATACATCACACAGTGTGTATGTGTGACTTGCACTTGCTTTTTTACTCGACAATGTATATTGGGCATCTTTCTGTACCAATACACATAGTCATCCCATTGTTTATATTAACTGTTTAGTGTGCTATTCCATTATATGGAGGTATCATAATTCATTTGACCAGTACCTCAATCATGGATATTTGGATTATGTTTTTGCTGAAGGTAACATAATTATACATGTGTCTATGATTACTTGAGGCAATATTTCTGCAGGGTAAATTCCTGGGAGAAAAGTGTCTAGGAAAATATATTATTTCAATTTATACTTCCAGCAGGATTATATGGAAATCTCTATTTCCCTATCGTCATACATCGTATTGCCAACTTTTTTCCCTTTTAGTCTTCACCAGTGTTAAGTGAAATTTAGTTTTATTTAGTTATTAGTGAGTTTGAGGGAATTTTTTAAAAATTATTTATTTATTTATATAATTAGAAAGAGGGCAAGGGAGGACAAGCAGGAGTAGGGGCAGAGGGAGAAGGAGAAGTAGGCTTACTGCTGAACAGGAGCCTAACATGGGGCTTGATCCCAGGACCCTGAGATCATGACCTGAGACAAAGATAGACACTCAACTGATTGAGCCACCCAGGTTCCCCTTGAGTACATTTTTAAAATTATGTTTCACAATTATCTGTAGTTTGGAGAATTTTATGTTCATATTTTTTGTATTTTCTTTAATGCGGTTTTTCTTTACTCACAGATTTGTATTAGAATTTAACATATTGACTTTTAAATTTCTCTCCTTTTGGGAACATCTGGGTGGCTCAGCAGTTGGGTGTCTGCCTTCAGCTCAGGGTGTGATCCTGGGTCTTGGGATCAAGTCCTGCATCAGGCTCCCTGTGGGGAGGCTGCTTCTCCCTCTGCATATGTCTCTGTCTCTCTCGTGAATAAATAAATTAATTTTAAAAATTCTCTCCTTTTGCCATTTGTCTTTTACACGTTTATATGGTCCCTTCTGTTCATCTTCTTCATGGTTTTTATCATGATGTTATTTCACAAAGTGTTCCCCACATAAACATTATTTTCTCATGGTACATTTATTACTTTTGTAATATGTCCTAATAAATTACAGGACTAGACTTCATTAAGCTTTTTCATATTTTTCTTGGTTGATCTTATTTATTTTCTAAATGAAATTTAAAATTAATGTTCAATGTTCTGAAGATGCTATATTTATTTTTCAGTTGTAGTGGTCATAACTTTATTATAATTTGTCATTCATACTGTCTCCCCGATATGATGTTTCTTTTGTATTTCAGTTATATTTTATTAAAGAGCTCATGGAATTTTTTGTTAGATTTATTTCTACTTATGTTTATTAGTGTTGTTAATAAGTCATCTCTAGCATTTCATTTTCTGACGTGTTATTGATTTTTGGTGTGTTATTCTTGAATTGATTGTTTTCCTATGCCTATTTTCCATTGCTATTAATATGTCAAATAATTTTCTTGGTTTGGCTCCAAGGAAGTTACATAATTTTTGGTAAAGTGATTGTACATTTTCCCCAATATAAATACTTTATTTCTTTTTCTTACATTTTTCAATGGTCAGAAACTCCAAACATTGTTGACTGATAGTAGTAGTAACAGAAAAAAAAATTTAACTAATGACTTTAGTGTTATTACTTTTGATATTTCATTACTAAACATTGTATTTGCTAAGATTTCTAAAAAATATTCCTTGCCAAATTAAGAAAGTATGCTTCTTTCACAGCACACTAAGAATTTTAATCAGAAATAATTTTGAAATTTAGACAATGCCTTTTCATTATCTACTAAAATTAAATTTTCATATTTCTAATATTGAATAATTTTTGTGTTCCTGAATAAATTTGGTCAAGTATATTACTCTTTTAATGTACTGCAGATTTGATATTTCATAGATCATTTGAATTTGTGTTATCAGAGAGATTGGCCCATTATCATGTGATAAATTTATCAAGTTTATTGTATCAAAGGATGCTTTTAAGAGATTTGCAGCAGTTAAATAATATAGATTTTAACTTTAATTAGTTGATAATTTTGTTTTTTTGAGAAAACTAACAGGGCCCAGAGCCATTTTACTGGATGTTTGATAAATTTTTAGCTTTTCAATGAATATTAATCAATTTAGACTTACTAGATTTTATTCAGCCAAATCCAGTTGTTTGTATTTTCCAACAAAAACATCTTTTTGAAGCTTTTATTTGCAGGAAATAAACTTTATTTTAAAATTATTATTTTCGTTTTACATCCCTTTTCTTTGCTAATATTATGTTTGTGTTTTCTTGGGCTTATTTTGGCTAGATTTACCAGAGATTGGTTAGTTGGTTTGTCCATTTTGTTTTGTTTTTACAGTTTTTGAAATAATAGCTCACTGTTTCTATCAATAAACTATAATATTTGTTTCAGATGTGAGCACTCAAACAATAAAAATAAAACATACAAATTTAAAAACAGTCAAAAATAAAGGGAGGGGATATCTGGAAATAAAATCAAATGGAAAACTTAATCCATTTTTGTCACATACATGTGACAATGTATATAAGTAACAGAATAAATAGAACTACTCACACTGACAGACACTCATTTGATTTTTTTAATGTTTATTTGAACATTGGAAAAAGCAATTACTAAGCATTATCTAATATATCTGTATAGAATCCTTCTCTTACATGAAAAAAAAATTCTTTAGTTATTGGATGTTGTATATTCTTTCAACTTCTGTTCTATTCATTTGTATTCTATCACTAGTGGCTAGTACCATACTATACTTATTATATGTGAGCTTGTTTTCTATAGTAGCTATATTTTCTGGGGATCCATAACATCCTCTGGGGCCTTCTCCAGGGTTGGGGATTTTAAGCTCTTGATGGATCAGAATCAAGGTTGCTGGCACTGGATTTCTTGCATAAGCAGAGAACAGGACATCCCTGACACTTCTGTGAATATGGACTGGAAATTCTCCACTCTTCAGCTGGATTTTTAGAATAAATCAAGCTACCTACCTGAAGCCTAGGACAAAATACATTCACATGGCTTCAGAGAGCCAGGATAATAAAACTATGTAGAAATTCCTTCAAAATTATTGGATCCATAAAACCAGGCCAAAAGCAACACAAAACTGCTCAATAATATGGCCCAAGAGCAAGTGAAATACCTAATTATCATGGAAGATAAATCATAGACCCAACAAATGGAAAAGTTAATTCCTGACAAAGTAAAAATATTAGACTCATTGGAAAAGGACTTGAATATTAATATATTTAAATCATTCAAAGATATAACATATTTGATCTATGAAAGGGAGACAAGAAGTATAAATTCTTCCCAATCATACATTGAACATTTACCAATATTCAGATGTCACCAAGGAAATATCTTCAAATTATAAGAATCATCATAACAGAAATCATGGCATCCCCCCCCATGCACTGAAATTAGAAATCTACATACCAAATCATGAATGATATAGCTTAAGGTAAGGAGAAATTTATTTAAAAAACAAATTATTGGAAACAAATTAGGTAAGTGTTCAACTCAGTTACAAAAGAAAACATTACACCTAAAGATTGTAAAACTAGGAAATAATAAGTGTAAAGAAAAAAAATAAATAAAAACATTAGATTTTGAAAATACTAATAAGCAAGACAAACTTTCCAGTAGGACTTATCAAGAAGAAAAAGAAGTCACAATGATATTAGAAATGATACATAATACAGATTTGATAGGGAATTAATAAATCATGAGCTAATATATCAATAACTTTATACTAATGATTTTGAGAAATTAGGTGAAATGGACAAGTTTACTTAAAATGCACTTCATGAAATTGACCCAAATAGAAATACAAAATTTAACAATTAAGAAAATTAAACTTCTATTCAGAATAGTCTTTGACCACGCATGGCACAAGAGGCTCTATACATACGTAGTTTTGCAAGTTTTTAGCAAGCCATCAAGAAATAGATAATCTTTGTATTTTACCAAATATATAAAAACAAAATTAGAAAAGAGGGAAAACTACCCAGTTCATCCTATAATCTTAGCACTAAATGCAATCACAGGACTGAAAATGCAAAGTGAGGCCAAGCTCATTTATGTACTTGGAAACAGAAATTCAAACTAAATATTAGCAAATTTTGCCAGAGTTTACGTCATTTCATTGGTCTTTTTAAACTTTTCAAACTATTCTATTTGGTTTTTCTCTTTCTTTTTTTTTCTTTGCTACTAGGTTGAAAGTTTATCTTAAATCTTGCTTTCTTAATAAATGCATTTAAGGGTTAACATCCTCTTCTGAGTACTAGTAGCACCTGGAATGGCAGTTCCATATCTAGAGCACACTGGTCCATACAGCCTGGACACTGCTTCCTCCTGAAGGTCACTGCCTGCCCTGTGGGGCTAGGGGCTATCCATTACTGTTGATGCCTTTCTGACTACCGCACCTACACAGGGTATGAAGAACTCTTTTTAAAAAACTTTTCCCTATGCATTTTGACCATATTCCTCTTCTTCACTTGACTTTGTTTTTCATCTTTCACTTATTCATTATAGCTTCTGATCCAGAGAGACACCTTTTAAAATCTTCCAGGAAGGTTCTAGATTTTTTTCTTTAATTTTGTATTTTTAGGGGACTGTAGGGATTTGGGATGATAAGGGAAAGCTATAGCATTTAGTATGCTTTATATTTTGTGATAAACTTTATTTGTGATTAGTGGTAAGTTTTATAGTCTTGCATTTTACACTTAGGAATATGTTCCATTTTGAGTTAATTTTTTGTGGAAGGTGTAAGGTCTGTGTCTAGGTTCATTTCTTTTTCTATGGGGACATCAAGTTTTTCCAGCAAAACTAGAAAAGACTCCTTTCTCCACTGAATTGCCTTTGCTCCTTTATCAAAGACCAGTTGACTGTATTTGTGTAGGTTTATTCTGCTCCATTGATCTGTCTATTCTTTCTCTAACACCATACTGTCTTGATGACTGTAGCTTTATAATAAGTCTTGAAGTCAGGTAGTATCAGTCCTCCAACTTTGTTTATGTTGGCTATTCTAGGTCCATAAACTTTTGAAATAGCTTTACAAAATACCTTGCTGATATTTGATTGGAATTGCATTGAATAGACATATGATGTTGGAAAGAATTGACATCTTAACAGTATTGAGTCTTCCTATATGTAAGCATGGAATATCCATTTATTTAGATATTCTTTTATTTCTTTCATCAGAATTTTGCAAATTTCCTCATATCAATCTTGTATGTATTTTGTTAGATCCACACCTAAGTATTTCATTTTTGGTACTAATGTAAATAGTGTCTTATTTTTTACTTTCAAATTCCAACCTTTGTTGCTGTTATATAGAAAAAGAATAAGCTTTTGCATATTAACCTTGCATTTTGAAAAACTTGTTATAATCATTTATTAGTTCCAAGAGTTTTTTGATTTATACTGTGAGATTTTCTAGATAAGCAATTCATATCATCTGAACAAAGAAAGCTTTATTTCTTCCTTCCTGATCATATCATCTGAACAAAGAAAGCTTTATTTCTTCCTTCCTGATCTATATACTTTTATTTCATTTTCCCATTTATATGTATTATATAAGGACTGATTAATAAGGACTTTCAGTTCAATGTTGAGTAGGGATGATAAGAGAGAACATCCTTGTCTTGCTCTTGATCTGAAGGAGAATGGATTTCTTACCATTTGTGTTAATGCTAACTGAAGGGTCTTAAAAAATGTTCTTTAATAAGTTCAGGAAGTTTCCCTATGTTTATAGTTTGCAAAGATTCTTTAGCATGAATGAGCATTGGATTTTGTCATATGCTTTTTTTCCTTGAGTCTATTGATTTGATTATATGATTTATATCTTTAGCCTGTTGATGTGATGGATTACATTAATTGATTTTTGAATGTTGAACAAAACTTGCATGCCTAGCACAAATCCCACATGGTCATGCTGTATAATTTTTTATACATTATTAAATTTGATTTGTTAATAATTTGTTGAAGATTTTTACATCTGTATTCATGAGAGATACTCACCTCTAGTTTTCCCTGATGTAAATACACACTTTAATCAGTAATAATCATCAATTTTAATGAATGTACCGCACTAATGCAAGATATTAATGGTAGGGGAACCTGTGTGTGGCAGAGAGAGAGGGAGTATATGGAGACTTTCTGCTCAAATTTTCTGTATACCTAAAACTTTTTTTAAAAATTAAATCTATTAATGTAAATAAAATAAAAAGGAAAGAAAAAGTTGCCCTAAGGAAAGTTTTAGATCTGGCTCTGCCAGTAACTTTAGGCAAATCATTTAAATTTCAGAGCCTGTTTCATCATCTATAAAACAAAGGACCTAGAACAGTTGATCTTTAAGGTTTCCTCCAAATAGAAGAGTCATTCCGCCACTGTCAATATAAAGATGTCAGGCCTCCAATAAATATTAAGGTGGAAGAACAGGCTATTTTGAAAGAAAATAATCCATCAATTTAGGTAAAACTTAAAGGAACATCACTACACAATTCTTGAAAATAAATTACACTGAATATAGTTATTGGATAAATCCGGAATCAGATGTAGTTTTTGTGAAAGGAATAATGGAGAAATGAGGCATAAATAGGTATTGATGAAGCGTTCATTTAAAGAAGATAGAGCTCAAGTGTGTCAAAGATAACTTCAGATGACTTTGGTGCTATGAAATTAAACGATATGGTCAAATGATAACAAAGATTGTCAGTAATGGAAGTTTCGTGAAGGTTATTAAAAGTGGTTTGTGGGCCTGTGGGAGTCTTATCTCAAATTTTCCCATCCTTATGAATCAGATAATGGCATCGAAAAAGATGCTGAAATACAGATGTTGTTTCTGCCCAATATGTTTCTGTCCGATATCAGTGTGGGGGCAACAGGCAGTTGGGGGAAGGTGGGGTGTCAAAACTGTAGACTCTGAGGAAACACAACCCTAATTACATGGCTTATCAGTAGCAGAAGGGGAATTAGAACCTGGGATGGGATATGCACTGACTGGCATCATCAGGTGGCATGATATAGTGATTAAGAACCTCAAAACTTGGTTTTCTATCCTGGCTTTGACATTTACTGGCTGTATGATCTTGGGCAGTTTACTTAATTTTCTCTATGCCTCCATTTGCTCTTAATTAAAATGGGGATAATAATAGTAACCATCCTTAGTGAGGAGACAATGAGTTAATATTTGTAAAGTGTTTATATTAAAGCCTGACCTACAGTAAGTATTACCTGAGTGTTTATTAAATTAATAAAATACATAAATTTAAATTCTGGTCTTAGTACTATCCTACTATCCTCTGATTCAGCACTTTTTAAAGCATGCCAAGAAATAACCCCAATTACCTATCTGTACCATCATTTAGCTGCATGTAATGAAACACCCTAATACATGACTTTAAGCAAATAGGGGGTTATTTTTCCCATATCGTAAGAAGTCTGCAAGGAGGCAGGCTGCTATTGGCATTGGCTCAGCAGGTTATGGATGTCAGGGCCAATATCTCTGGTTATTTTCCTCATACTGAGAAAATGGCTACTAAAGTTCTTATCATCATATCACTGTGAAACAGGAAAAATAAGACTAGGGAAAAGCGGTGTTAGCAAAATATTCCTTAGAAGTCCTTCCAGCAATTTCCATCTTTACTCAGAATCATGGCATGGCCTAAACAGATCATTGTCTTCACAGATAACCTTTCAAAGATCCTTACAGGTGTCTTATCTTCTTCTGTGTTCAGACTCCAGGTGTCAGTGATGTGAACAATTCACCTGCTAATTTTGACACATGAATTTTTGCGAAGAATGGAAAGTGGATGCCCAGCTCCGGGGGTGAGGTGTCAGAACTAGCCTTGGCTCCAGCAGGCCTGCTTGGCTCCCAAGGTTTTCCTGCGGGTTGAGGGAGGCGGGAGTTCTCTCTGCTCTTAGTTGGCCAACTTCACAGATAATTTAATCTGGCTTCTGGCACTTGGCTGGATGGCTTGATGCTACCATCTCTCATGGCAAATCTGTTTTCTGAAAACAAAATGATGGTGTTTGGTTTAATTTTGTCAAACTCTTCTTTTGTACTGGATGTTTATTATGCTAGCTTCTAAACTGGACTTTTAACCAGCTCTGAGGATAACTAACACAGAGGGCCAATAAATGGACTGCAGACATTTTAGCTGCCCTTAATTCTTGGAAAAGGTTGCTTTATATGGTAAAAAGTAGCTACCCATCCCACCATCCCTGCATTCCACATTTCTGTAATACTGCCTGACTGCAGAGGCTCATAGTTCTCCCAAAGTCTTGCCTTTTATGGACAAAGAGTCTGGGACCCAAGGAATAGTTTAATTAGCTGCTTCATGGAATCTCAAACTATTGAGAAATATGCTTTCCATCTTACACAAGAGAAAGAATGTTCTGTGACAGCTGCATCCCCAGTGAATTGGCCACTTCCATGTGAAGGGCATCTTAGGGCAATCCCCTGCCAGGAGGGTGATGATGTTGTCCCAGTGATGCTCCTGAGGTGCCCCATCAAAACATGCTACAATTGCCATTTAGTATAATGTGAAAGGGCATTTCAAATGGCACGTCTTTGCATTATTGGAAGAGTTCTGTCAGAGCTGAGCCTTAAGAGATGAATAGACTTTCAACAGATGAAGAAAGTGATATGAATTAGTTGTACCCAAGGAGCATAGAAGAGTAAAAATAAATGTTGTGTTTTGGGGGAAAATAAGTATTCCGATGATAATGGGATACATAATATTTTATTTTATTTATTTTTAAAGATTTTATTTATTTATTCATGAGACACACAGAGAGGCAGAGGCACAGGCAGAGGGAGAGGGAGAGGCAGGCTCCTCGCAGGGAGCCTGACGTGGGACTCGATCCCGGGACTCCAGGATCATGCCCTGGGCTGAAGGCAGATACTAAACCGCTGAGCCACCCAGGGATCCCCAATACAAAATATTTTAAAAGGTATACTCATGTTAGTTGAAACACTGAGTTAAGGTTATGGATGTCAGGGCCAATATCTCAGATAAACTATGGAAGACATTGAGCACCATTATAAGAAAGTGGGATTTCCTGAAGGCCATGGGAAATCACTATTTTTGATGAGAGGAGTGATTTAATCTGACCTACAGTTTCAGGAGGATAATTCTAGTGGCAGGCAGTGGTGTGGAGATCCAAGGATAGAGGCAAAAGTAACAGAGTTTATTTCAGAAGGTAATAGTGGTATAAGTAGAAATTAAGGCTCAGATATGACGAATGTTGCAGAGAAAAAATATTATTAGAATTTAACTATCAGTTGGATGTTGTGGTAGAAACTGGTAGTGGTCTCCCAATGTTTGTTTTCTTTCCTGTATTAGATTCCTAGAGATGCTATTTTTTTAAAGATCTTATTATTTATTTATTTATTTATTTATTTATTTATTTATTTATTATTATTTATTTATTCATGAGAGAGAGAGAGAGAGAGAGAGGCAGAGACACAGGCAGAGAGACAAGCAGGCTCCATGCAGGGAGCCTGATGTGGGACTTGATCCAGGACTCCAGGATCACACCCGGGGCCGAAGGCAGGCGCTAAACTGCTGAGCCACCCAGGGATCCCCCCCGCCTCTTTTTTTTTTAATTCCTAGAGATGCTATTAACAAAGTACCACACACTGGAGGACTTAAACAGCAGAAATTTGTTGTCTCATAATTCTGGAGCCTAGAAATCAAGATATCAGCAGGGTTGGTCCCTACTAAGGCCCATGAAGGTAAATCTGTTCCAACCTTTGCCTAGCTTCTGGGGACAGTTTGCACTCCTTGGCATTCCTTGGCTTGTCATGACTCTAGTCTCTGCCTCCATCTTGACATGGCATTCAGCCTGAGTGACTCTGTCTTTTTATAAGGACTCCAGTTGTATTGGCTTAAAGATCTACCATCTGCCAGTATGATACCATCTTAACTAATTGCATCTGCAATGACCCTATCTCCAAATAAGACCACTTTCTGAGGTAGTAGGGATATGAACTTCAACATACATTCTTTGGGGGGGAAATTCAACCCATAACATCCCTTTTCCACACTAATGGAACCCTGATTTGGGGCTGGGTACATGACCACCCAGAATGGAGGCCGCTTTTACTAGCTGTGGCCATGTGGAAGAGTGCTGGCTAATGAGGTGAAGGTGGAATCATGTGGCATCTTCTATAAATCTTCCTTAAGGGACAGTGTACATATGCTCTTTTCACTCATCTTCATATTTTCCTTCATCCTGCTTCAAGGAATAGAGTTGTCAATTACAGCCAAAGTAGCCTTAACTTTTATAGGTGATGAGGAGGAGTGAGTGACAGTTATTTTGGACACCCTGGATAAGATGTTAACATGGAACTCTTTCAAAATGATAATTAAAAAGTCCCTACCTACAGCTGACACAAGCATACAGATGTGTGTGTGTGTGTGTGTGTGTGTGTGTGTGTATGTGTGTTGGTACACAAACTTGCAAAATTTTAATTGCAATGCATTTACACAGGCATTTATTCTGGTTTTTAATAGACCAAATTATGCACTGTAACTTACAATTAGCTTTATTTAATTATGTTACATGCCTGCCCTCTGAAAGATTTGAGCTTAAGACAGCTGAGATATCTTTAAACGTCTGCTTAATATTTGTTTAGAATAGAGGCTGAAGGCTATGGGGAAGAAAGCCCCTCTCACCTCTACGACCCAGAGCAATTGAGTTCTAGTCCCAAACTCTTATACATAGTTCATCCAGCAAACCAAAAGTATGTAATTACCCTGACATCACTGGGGAGAATAATTTTAGCAATGATTTGTTGTTACTCTAGATCCTGTAGATCTCTCTTATCTGTCATCCTATCACCTAAGTTGTTTCTGAAAATGTTTCTTCTAACAATGCTCCATCCCCTCCCTGAGAATTCTGGTGAATGAGTTACCTACAGCTTGCCATATTTCCAGAGATACTTTAGTATTAAGAAACTGGCACCTCTAGGCCATCTGGCTCCATCCTGACGTTTCTAATATAACATGTTGGTGCTGTAACCAGAGAATAGGAATGCTGCAGAGTGTCTAGAGAAGGAAATAATAAGTACAATAAGTACATGTAGATTTTGAATCACCAGTAAGTCATCCAAGTAGATCGTTCAGAGCAGGAAGACCACATATTTCCTGAAGAGGGATTTTATTTGAGAGAGAGAGAGAGAGAGAGAGAGAGCAAGCATGCACATGGGAGCAGGGGGGAAGGGCAGAGGGAGAGAGACAATCTCAAGCAGACTCTCCAACAAGCAAAGAGCCCGACGTGGAACTCAATCCCACAACCCTAAGATCATGACCTGAGTCAAAATCTAAAGTCTGACAGTCTGGGAACCCTGGGTGGCGCAGCGGTTTGGCGCCTGCCTTTGGCCCCGGGTGCGATCCTGGAGACCCGGGATCGAATCCCACGTCGGGCTCCCGGTGCATGGAGCCTGCATCTCCCTCTGCCTGTGTCTCTGCCTCTCTCTCTCTGTTACTATCATAAATAAATAAAAATTAAAAAAAAAAAAGAAGACTATCATTTAAAATAAATAAATAAATAAATAAATAAATAAATAAATAAATAAATAAATAAATAAAGTCTGACAGTCAACCAACTGAGCCACCCAGGTGCCCCTGAAGAGGGAAAGTTAAAATAGATTTATGCCAAGTCCTGCTGGATGTGCTGGATCTGGATACATGCACACAAAGATATGTCCCAAGCAAGATGAGTATCATTGACAAATGCACTGACAGACTTCAGGGAGTAAGGAGAATGTTGCAGATCTATATGTGATCTATCTGGTGATTTGTGCATAATCTCAACACTATCTTTTCTATAGCTTTTCAGTGGCTTTCCATAGAATCCTTGGTTTTTACCAATCTCATAATTTAGTAGAGTTCTCTATAGCAAACACAGTCCATTTTTAAATCTGTGAAAACTGCTGTGACCAGCAATATCAGCACAACTGTAATGGCTGCTGCTCATTTAGCTTGTAAATAACTACTCTTCCCACTTAATAGCAAAAAAATCTGACTAATGAAATGCAATGGTACTGAGTTTCATATCTAAGGTAATTTTTAAAAATCTCTAATTAGCATCAATTGTTGGAAAAAAGTATGATTTTTTACCTACTTCTTTTACTTAGATTTTTTAAAGTTTATTTGACAGTCAAGAGAGAGAACACAAGCAGGGGGAGAAACAGGCAGAGGGAGAGGGAGAAGCAGGCTCCCCACTGAGCAGGTGGCCTGATGTGGGTGGGCCTTGATCCCTGAACCCTGGGAACATGACCTGAGCCAAAGGTAGATGCTCAATTGACTGAGCCACCTAGGAACCCCTTTTATTTAGATCTTAATCTTTCCCAACTGCCTTCTAGGGCAAAACAGCTCTCCTTGGCACCTCAGTTCATATAAACATTTATAAAGAAACACACACATTAGATGATAAAAGAGTGGTTTCTTAAATGGGTTTTAGCTATAAATAATGGTTAAAAAGTGACTTTCTCAATTCAAAATGCTGTCATTACACTGAATTTATAGTGACAAAAGAAAACCTGGAAACAATCTAAATGTCAAAAAGAGAAAAGTTTAAGAAAAATATGATATTCATATTATGTCATGCTATGCAATTGTTAAGCATGATTTTATAGAGTTTTATTATTTATTTATTTATTTATTTATTATTTATTTATTTTTAAAGATTTTATTTATTTATTCATGATAGACATAGAGAGAGAGAGGTAGAGGGAGAAGCAGGCTCCATGCCGGGAGCCTGATGCGGGACTCGATCCCGGGATTCCAGGATCACGCCCTGGGCCAAAGGGAGGCACTAAACCACTGAGCCACCCAGGGATCCCCGATTTTATAGAGTTTTAAATAGCAAGAGAATATTCTTATTAAATACAAGTTGCTTGATGCAAATTGTTACATAGTATGTCACAAGTAGCTATGTATGTATTGTAAACAGACTGGTCTGTGCTGTATGTTTGTAGTGTTTTCTCTGGTTGATGAGAGCAGGAGCAATTTTTTAATCTTCCTTTTTTAATATCACACATAAGCTGCTTTTGTAAAAAGGAAAAAATAAGCAACCCAAAGGGATCTTTTCTATAGCACCAAGGGTATTTTCCTCATGTCCAAGAAATACATCCCAACTTTTACCCTTGTGGTGCAGACAAATATGGAAGGAAAAGGATTTGCTCAAATATATTGATATTGTTAGAAAATGCTTATCTAATGCAAACACAGAACCAAATGAAATGCATAAACATTGACTATTATAAGGGTATGCATATATATAATTCTTCCTTTTGAATTTTAAGCAAAGACCACAGCTATATAAAGTTGGCTACTTGGAATACAACATAAGGGAGACACAGGGGTCCTTGTCATTTCCAAGATTAGCAAGGATTATCATCACCAATATGTCAGACACCCTTTCCTGAAAGAAAGAAATAAAGAAAGAAAGAAAGAAAGAAAGAATCTATACCAGTTTTTAGAAGTTCTTAAGGAAGAGTATGTCCAGCCTATACACTACAGACTAAGAGTTAAAAGCTATTACAATAGTCAAACAACACTAAGGTAACTAGAATTTAAGATAGGGTCTTAAAATCTTTCAGTGGGAAACATATTTCTATGAACCTCAACTGGGTAAAGGTATTCTCCTTTATCACCACTAATTGTGTGGTAGAATGAAAAAGCTAAAAAAGTGACAGGCAGGTATTTCTTTTCTAGGGTGAAAAACAGTATTCTCTAATTCAATACAGAATTACCATAGAAATATGTATCAGTAAATAATGTATTACAGTTCCTAAAATGGGGCTACTTTTACTGAGTGAAAATTTAAGTGAAATTTTAAGCAATATCCCATTATATTATTTACACTATAAAAACAATCTCTGTGTAAATTTTTCTCACACACACAAAAAAATACCTGTAAAACATAACTAAGATTATTAGATATGGTATAAAAAGCCAAAAAAAAAAAAAAAAAACAAACAAACAAAAACCCCAACCTGGACATGCTAACAGTGAACAAGAAGAAGTTCCAAAAATTGTAGACTGACATCCCATAAAATATTTGAGTAACGGTTTATGCTGATGTTTCATTAAAAAAAAAAAAAAGAAAACAACAAAAAAACCCCTCCAGGAGCACCTGGATGACTCAGTGGGCTAAGTGTCTGACTCTTGATTCCTGCTCTGGTCATGATCTCAAGATTGAGATGGATACTCATGTTGGTCTCCACCCTGGGGCTGAAGCCTTCTTGCTTAGAATTGCTCCATCTCCCTCTGGCCCACAGATATCCATCTCCTGCTCCAAAACAAAACAAAATAAAACAATAACTCCACAAAGCTATTTAATAATGATTATCACATGCAGAATAACAAAATCAAGCCCATTAGAATGGGTTCAAACTGTTATTTGACTGCTATAATTATTTATTTAAAAAGAAACTGATCATAGACTAAAATCTTAAATGACTTTATGAAAATGTTATATTTTCTAACGATGGGAATGAGAATTTTATTAATGGTTTTCTAAAATGTATGGCAGGAAGGGTATACCAAACTTTGAGACTATCAGATTAACTTGTAAAACTTTATTAAGGACCTAGTAAGATCTTTAGTAGATCCACTTTTTCACTTTGCAATCTTAAGAACGTGACAAAAAGAAATAGATCCAATTTTTGCATGGACGTGTTGCATATTGCAACATATTGCATGGACTACAATTATTGATAATGAATAACTTTATGCTAGTAGAATGTTCTCGGAGTTACCTTGATTTTTGTGATATCAATTTCGTTTTTTTTTTTTAAGATTTTATTTTTTTGAGAGGCAGAGTAAGCGAGAGAGAGAATAGGAGTGGGGGGAGGGAGAGAGAGAAGCAGACTCCCTGGGAGCAGGAAGCCCTACGCCGGGTTGGATGGCAGGAGTCTGGGATCCTGACCTGAGCCAAAGGCAGACACTTAACCAGGTAAGCCACGCAGGTGCCCCTTGACATCAATGTCTATTAGTATAATTATAAGGCAAAACAAACAAACAAGCAAACCAACCAACCAACCAACCCCTACGGGTTTCTCTATTTTGGCTTAGAGTTTGATTGGAAATTTTCAGGAAAACATCCCTGAGTTGCTACTTTCTCTTTATCTCGAACACTCCGCTTTCCCTGCCCCCTACTCCACATTCAGTGACTCAGAGACTATTTGGAGAGGACACCTGTTTTCAATGGATCCACAGGAAATACCTATGTTGTCTTTTCACAATCTGACCCTGCATCTGGCTGGCTGAAATGTGATCATGATATTTAAAAAATAAAAAAAAAATGCTGCCCACAGGCTGAGGCAACTTCGCTGCGACAGCATTTACTGGAAGGCACTTATTTTCCTTCCATGAAGCTCTGGTGTCGTACGTTAGGAAAAAAAAAAGGGGGGGGGGGCGGGGCGGGGAAGAGCAATGCCAGTTTAACCCTCAAAGGACAAGTATTAAGTTACACACTCGAGTTTTGCTTCCAAACTCAGAGGGGGATGTTTCGAAGCAGAACCAGTCTTGAAGCAGAAACAGTTGCCTGCCTGACACCCCTTTCTCTAGGACCCTTGTTTATAAACCTCCTGTCCAAAGTTCCCAGGCCGCCGTGTCGCACCACGTATGGGCAGGCTGTTTGCAGACCTCGTGCGGCGGAGCCCGGGCAGCCCCCGCACGCCCCGCCCCGCCCCGGCCCGCCCGCAGGTGCCACCCGCCGCGCGCTCCCCGAGCCCCGCCGCCCTCGGAGCCCGCCCACCTGACGCCCAGGGGGCGCCCCCGCCCGGCCTCCCGGGGCCCCGCGCACCAGGAGCAGAATGACGGAGATGACGAAAGAGCTGACGTCACGGCGCCCGGCCGCCGCCGCCCCGCCCCGTCCCCCCGCGCAGGTCGCCGGGCGCTCGCGGTCGCCGTCCCGCGGGGCGCGCCCGCCCCAGACCCCGCCCCGCCGCGCCGCGCCGCGCCGCGCCGAGCCAGGGATCCCCCGGCGCCCGCCCCCGCGCGGCCTGCGCCGCCCCGCCCCGCCCCGCCCCGCCCCGCCCCGCCCCGCCGTCCAGCCGCCAGGCCTCTCGCGAACATGGCGCTCGTCCCGTGCCAGGTGCTGCGGGTGGCGATCCTGCTGTCCTACTGCTCTATCCTGTGCAACTACAAGGCCATCGAGATGCCCTCGCATCAGACCTACGGCGGGAGCTGGAAATTCCTGACGTTCATTGATCTGGTAAGGCCTTGCGCTCCCCTCCCCCGTCCGCCCCGCACCGAGTCCGCGTGTGTGCAGGGGTGGGTGGGTGCGGGCACCTGCGCGCGCGCCTCCAGCCTCCAGCCTCCTCCAGCCTCCAGCCGTGTCCTCGCCTCTTCCCCAGTGCTTGCGTCTGAAGGCCTGGCTGCCCCCGCAGCAGCACCTCCCGACCACCGGTTACCAGGTAGCTGGGGCGCGAACGGAGGTGGGCGCAGCCAGGTGGTGGGCTATGTGGAGGGGAACGCAGACCTGCTGCTAAGAGGTGACACGGAAAGAATCGCAACTTAACAAATGGATCAGACGACCTTGATCGTGAGTGGCCTCAGACCCATTCGCCCTCAGCGTGCTTTCCAGAGCACTCACCGTGGGATCAAGTTGCAGCGACTGTTGGAAACTGGGTATTGTATTGTCGAATCACTTGGACCTTGCTCTGAAAGGACCACAGTCCTGGTAAAGAAGAGAAAGCGCCTAATAAAGTTGTCTTCTTTGCATCTCTTTTCTTGCCCATTGTCAGTAATTTACTTCTAACTTTTCTCCCAGAAACATTAGGGGAGAGGTTTTCAAAATGCATTACCAGTATGACTTTACACTCCTTATATTTCCACTTAAAAGTGTGTGATAGTTTGCAAACGCAGCTCTGTTGGCACAATAGGATAGCCTTGGCAGTTGCAGTTGTTTCTGTTTGTTTTGTTTTGTTTGTTTAAAAAAAAAAAAAAAAAGCTTATCCACTTCTGGCACTAAAAAGGCTAGAGCATAAGAATATGAGCATAAGGCCCAATAATGGTATGGGGTGAAATCTAGGAGCTTGAGGGTGAAAGGTGACTAATTTAGACTGGGTGAAACACACACTCACCAATGACCAAATATGGATAGAGGGTTAGAACAAATCAAGGAATTCCAAGGCCTAGAGGAAAGGTAGAAGCAAATCCTGGGATGACAGAACTGCCCATTCAAGATTATACACAAGGTAGACTGCATAATCAAGATTATAATCTATAATTGTTGACTCTCCATTTTGATGAAGAGAACATAATATGTGTTTCAAGATATTTCCAAAGGCTTAGGGTCCCTCAAAGAAATGCAGTCAGAGGACTTTTTGTTTAGAAATACCACTTTATAGTTGTTTCACGTTAGATCCTTTCAGAGAAGAATTTAAGTGCTTTTTCTCAGCAGTTCCCAAACTATGCACATGACTTTGGGCTTCAAGACTTCCCAGGGCATAGAGGGTTTCAAGGGTTTTAGTTTTCAGATCCTCAACTTCCATCTCTTTCTTGAAACCGATCTGCCTATGAGCATGGGTGCCTGCCTGCCAGCTCTCCTTTCTTCTTCCTCATTCATCCAAGGGATGAGCACATGACAAGGCTCCGTGCTGTATTTATCTGTTCCTTTTAGCATTCAGAATGCAGATTGTCACCAAGACTATCTTCACATTTGACTGAAAAAAACGAAGTCAGACTTGTTTTGACAGAAAGTCTTATTGGGTTGATTGGCTTGTCAATGAGGATTGGCTCTGCCAATTATGTTATAGAGCAGACATTTTCCATAGATTGAATGGTGAAATCTGCAGCCCTGAGGTTCTGATAAATATGTATCAGAGCATATGAAATCATGTTCCTTTTTCAAGTGCTTTATGTTAAAAATGTTTAGATGTTATTTAAAAATATGTGCATAGATTTTCGGAATTCTGTTTTAGAGGCTATGCAAATAAAATTCCTCTTGGATCACTACCTATCCCAATCCTTAATCAGATCTCAAAGTTGGCCTGCTTGAGTGTTGCCAACAAGCAGTGCTGAGCTGAAATATGGTTGGAGATCCTACCGGGGTCATGGGAACTATGAATAGTTCTCAGAAGCACCTTTGTTTTAGGTATAGTTTTGGGGGAGTGAGGGTGGAGGTCAGCAGGTGAGAGGGGTAGAAATTGCGGGTATCAGTTAAAAAGGTGAGAGATGTCTACTTCTCACATTGGCATTGCTTACTATGTGTTAAAAAAACAAGGCTTTCAGGAAACAGTATACCTCATAACCTTTGTGTGACATCATACCACAATAGAGCCAATTTGACTCTACGTAAACTGCCATACAGTTTATATTTTAGCATTTGATGACTGGACGTGCCTGTTTTAAGTATTTAATCACCACAAATATACATTTATCTACTAGAATTCAGGCCATAAATTCAAATTTGATTCCGTTTGTTTCATATTTAGATTCTGTGTAGGGCCTTCAGCCAGTTATTCAGACTTTTTACTTTTTATGACTTATGATTGAAATATAATAATTATCTTTAGTCAAGGATTCCTGTGAGAAAGTATGTCTGGAACATATTCATAAAAACATTCCTTCAAAGTGTTATTTTTTTAATTATTCGAGATTTAGAGGCTTTAGAGCTTATAGATTGTATAGTTGTTGAAATAGTCACCTGCTCAGCCCTTAGTAATGGCATGAAAAAATTAGGCTACTTTTATTTTTTGCATGTTTAAAACAAACTATAAACATTATTACTTAGTGTGTTGGACAACTTTAATGATACTAAGCTCATTGGAACAATTTTGGAGGAGGATTTAGCTTCTAAAAGTTTAATGAGAAGCCCCTTTTTCTAGCCAAGTTGAATTGCATCAGAACATTATCCTGGAGGCCACAGTCTGATTGCATGTTCCACAGCATCAGTTTCCCGGAATGTAAGTCAGGAGTTTCAGGCTACATGGATCCAGGAGCAGATGGCAGTGGCTATTCTGGCTATATCCATTATCTTTCATTGAGTATCAGAGTCGTCCCAATAGAATCAGAGCTCATGGCTAAGGACCGAAACACAAGTTATTCCTGTTGGTAATCTTACATTGTTCCTCCCCAAGAACTAGCATTGAAAAACTGTAGGAGGACTAAAGTATTTTGAAAATCCAAATTAGTAAATAGAAATGGAACACTGCCTTGAGGTGGTAGGCAGACTGATGAGCCCTCAAAGATGTCTACATCTTAATCACTAGAACTGGTGAGTATGTTAGGTTATGTGGCAAAGGAAATTAAGGTCCCTAGTCAGCTGACCTTAAATAGGGCAGTTGTCTCGGATTATCCATATGGCCCCATGTAATCACAAAGATTCTGAAAATGGAAGGAGGCAGAAGGGAAGAGTCGATTGGAAGAAGATGTGACTGTGGAAGAAAGTCACTGAGTGGCACAATGCTGCTGGGTTAGAAGGTGGAGGAAGGGGCCAAGAAGCCAGGGAATGTGGGAGTTGTGTAGAAGCCGGAAAGAACAGGAAATAAATTCTTCTCTAGAGCCTCGAGAAGAAACCAAGTCCTGCTGACACCTTTATTTTAGCCCAGTGAGACCCATTTTGGACTTCTGGCCTCCAGAACTATAAAACAATAAATTTGTGCTGTTTAAGCCACTGAATTTATGGTAATTTGTTATAGCAGCAAGAGAAAACTAGTACACTTGGTTTTAAACCCTCTGATCCAGAAAAAAACTTCAATGTGGTTGTACTTATGCAGTGACTCAGCTAGTTCTTTATGTATATTAGGTAACTGGTTAATTTTAGCTTTAGCTTTAACCAAAATGCAGGTTTTTGCCTCCTGCATCCACAAAACGGTGCAGAGGAGACATAACAATGGGCAGTATGAGAGTCTATCAAAACTGAACAGCATTGGAAAAACTAGGTCTTTACTGTGAAGTATTTTGGAATCTATCGTTACACAACAGACCATGCCAGGAAGACTACTCTCATAACTAGAAATAAGCTAGAAGGAAAGAAAATCTAAATAAACTAATGTCTATTTCCTTAGCCAGTATCACATCTAATGAATTTTCTTGAAATGATACAGACTCATTCACTTATTTGATGATTAAAGGATAATTCTCCAAGTTTTGCAGTGATTGCTTCCAAAGGTAGTCAAAATGAAGAATCGGAATAAAACCAGAATAAACAAATTAAAAGAAAAAGGCAATTGTATGTTGAGGCCTCAAAGTAGTGCTGGAGTAGAATAGATGTTTCGTAAATATTTGAATAAATGGAAACTTTCCAAATATTCAATGAGCGTTCTTGCCCAGTTTCTTCCTAAAATATTCAAAATAACAGGGACTTTTGAAATGTATCAATCAAAATTGTATTTCAATGCATATGGTATAGAATCGGAATCAACCTCTTTGAAAAACATGAACTGGACATTTGTTATCTAAAAAAATTAAATTTAAAACATATTTCAAAATACATATAAGGTGACTTTTACCGTAGCATAATTAAAAACATGTCATAAAAAATTGCAACTTTAAAATAAAAGAGACAAATATGTATTAGGCTATGTAACCTATCGGGATAGGTTATTTATTGCTATTCAAAAGCAAATTTAGCTAATCTTCAGGCAACCAAGGCAAAAAAGAATACATATTTGATTGCATCGTCCCTAGCATTAGAATAAAGGAAGCGGAAGCGTGTAGCAATTTATCAGGAAAAATAGAGTGGTTCTTTCCAGGTACTGACTTTTCAAGGCTATTTCTCTCTCAGACTGTCATATAAAGGACATTGGATAGCATAATAGATAATGCCTTTGATTTTTAGCAGAATATATAGAAATATTCTTAAAATTTATGTTTCTTACATCATGATTTTATGAAAGCCAAAACCATGGTCTTATATTTTGACTGAGTGAAGGCCTTTTTGTAGAGCCTTAAAATAATAAAATCTAGATATTTATTTTTGTTCTCTAAATCCTTATTGCAAAAGAATTTAAGAAAATCACAGAGGGAGCAGAATAAATAAGGGCTCAGATGTTGAAAACCTTGGGGTGTTCAAAGAGCAGAAACTGGTCAAGTATACCTGGGGGATACATTTTTTTTTGCTTTTAGACATGCTAAGAATTTTTGACATTTTAAAAAATATTAAAAAGAATTAATTGCATAAGTATACTATCTGAAGCATTTACGTTTGTCTTATATTTACTTATGTACTATAGTTCATGGTTTAATTTTAAATAGGAAAAAAATATCTTGAGAAGAGATTCTGTGTATCATTATGTAACTATGGTACTTAGTTTTGCCAATCAAAAACCACAGAGTGCCATGTGGAGGCCAGTAGTTCATTGAGTACTCTGAACAAAATTAGGTGGGTTTTTTTGTTTGTTTGTTTTGTTTGGATATTATACAAAGAGGGTAAAACTGCACTTTTTTTTTTTTTTCCAGTAGAATTAAACTTGACCCTAAAATGTGCACATAAACTTTAAGGATGAAATTTTTTGTTTTTTTTTTAACCTGAGGAAGAATTGTTGAGTATAATACTTCACATAGAATCCTCTTCACTCTCTTTCAAACTGTTTCTTTTGGGTTAGACATAAAATAGGGGCCTGGTTTTGTCAGAGTGGGGGAAAAATAGTTGATGATAGAATCACCCATTCCCTTTCTTAGTTGCAAATGTTATTGACATTACAGAAAGTCATCTGACCACGAGTTGAGGTCACTTTTTTTCCCCATCCCCACCATCCTCCATGTCTGGTATAACATTTAGCAAAATTGGTAGCTGCTCTTGAGGGTTTTCATTTGTTTTGCTGTGTTCCCCTGAAATGTCATATGTTTCTGTGGAAGTGTGAACAATAATACAATTTTCCATATTGAATCAGATGTTCCTGTGACCCAAGCATTTTTGGAAAAATCTTACTGCTTCAGATTCCATAACAGCATAGCTTTCTTTTGTGTCTGGCAGCCTATGGCTAGACAGTTAAAGGGCCCATTTCTTACCTGCAGGGCAGTCGTGTCAGGATACAGTGAATACAGAGCGCTCTTTGAATGTGAAAGGCCCCCTTGATCAGATCCATTGTGGAGTGGAGCAAAATATGGAAGGTAGCTTTGATAAGCTAGATCAAGATATGCTAATCAGGAATAACCAGAGAAACTGCTTGAATTTGCAAAGTGGCAAGAATTACTATCATTTTGAGGCTTGAAAAAATAGAATATATTCATTACAGTGCTTTAGAAGCATGGAATTCTAGAAAATCAGCTAGACAATGGCCTCACCCCTTCACCCCTTTGTTTTTTTTTTTTTTTTACCCCTTTGTATTGACTTAAATTTAGACCTCTGAGACTCTTATAATTTAAAATTTTAATATCAAAAACAATACATAGAATTATAGAGAATTTGTACAATACAGAAAGCCATAGGGAAGAAAGTATATTACATTTTAGTGATCCTTAATTTTCTGTTCATTATAGTATTTTAGTGCTTCAAGATGGTATTTATTTATTTATTTTTGTTTTAAAAAGATTTATCTATTTATTTGGGAGAGAGACAGTAAGAGAGAGAAGGAGCTGGGGAAGGGTGAAGAGAGAGAGAATCTCAAGCACACTCCTTGCTGAGTGCCGAGGCTGACACAGGGCTCGAACTCAAGACCCCAAGATCATGACCTGAGCTGAAACCAAGAGTTGGATGCCTAGATACTGAGCTACCCAGCCACCCCAAGATGGTATTTATTTCAGAGCTTTACATACACACAGAAACATATATAATCAGATTGCAGATGTATGTCTATATATGTATATGTACATATATATAGTTAGATTTCACAAAAAATTACATTCTTTGCAAAGTTATTTTTAAATTATAGAGAAAAATATTTGTCATTCAGCAATACCAATATTAGTATTTTGGTATTTGCCTTTTGAGCCATATATATGTGTGTGTGTGTGTGTGTGTGTGTGTGTGTATACAGAGAAAACAAAAAAATACAGCATATCGTGGTTTGCATACATTCATTTTTTAAATTAACATACACCAAAATTCACTTTTTGGTGTACAATTCAGTGATTTTTTTTTGACAGATGCATAGAATCATGTAGCCAGCACCATAATCACATAAAAATATTCTTTTATGTTGAGCCCTTATAGTCAAATCCTTCCCTAGGACCACAGGTTTGTTTTCTATTCCTATAGTTTTACCTTTCTAGAAAATATATATAAGGCATACCATCTATAGCCTATGAGTCTGGCTCTTTTCATTTAGTGAAATGCATTTTAGATTCATCCATGTTGTATATATTGATAGTTTGTTCCATTTTATTGCTAAGTAGTATTCCATGTTATTGATGTACCACTTTATCGATCCATTCATAAGTTAAAGCACATTTGAGTTTTTTTCTAGTTTGAGGTGATTAGGAAAAGAACTTCCATAAACATTTACATAAAAGTTTTTGTATGAATGTGAGTTTTTTTTTTTTTTTTTTGTAGGTACCCAGAAGTGGAATTGTTTGGTTATATGGCAAGTATATGTTTGACTTGATAGAGACCACCAAATTATTTTCCAGAGTGGATGTGCCATGTGGCATTGCCATTAGCAATGCATGAAAGTTTCAGTTGCTCTGTGTCCTCATTAGTAAATAGCATTGTCAGTCTTTCTTCTATTTTAATGGGTCTGGCCCTTGTTTTTTGTTGCTGTTGTTTTGTTCAAGATACGGGGGTGCCTGGTGGCTCAGTTAAGCATCTGCCTTCAGCTCTGGTCATGATCCAAGGTCCTGGGATGGAGTCCTGCATTAGGCCATCTGCTCAGTGGGGAGTCTGCTTCTCCTTCTCTCTCTGCCTACAGCTCCCCTTGCTTGTGTGTACATGCTCTCTCTGTCAAATGAATAAATAATTTTTTTTCAAAAAAATTAATTATTCTCTATGATTTTGTCATTTCAAGAATCTTATATAAATGAAATTTTATGCATATGACTTTTTAGAATTGGATTTTTAATTCTCTGGAGATTCACCCAAATTGTTGCATCTGTCAATAGTTTGTTCCTTTTTTATTGCTGAGTAGTATTTCATGGTATGAGTGTACCACAGTTTAACTAGTCACCCATTAAAGGACATCTAGATTGTTTCCAGTTTTGAGCCATTATGAATAAAACCGCTATGAACATTCATGCACAGGTTTTTGTGTGAACATAAGTTTTCATTTCCCTGGCATAAATATTCAGGAAGGCAATTGCTGGGTTGTATGGTGGTTGCAAACTTAGTTTTAAAAGAAACTGCCCAGGACAAGAGTTGTTACACCATTTTTTATTTCTATTAGCAATGCGTGAGCCATACAGTTTCTCATCATTCTTGCTAGTTATTTCATGTTATTCTTCATTTTAGTCATTTTTGATTGGTGAGTAGTGATAGTTCATTGTAATTATAACTTGCATTTCTGAAATGGCTAATAATGTTGCACAACTTTCCATGTGCTTACTTGCCATGTGTAACTGAAACAAATAGTATTGTTTTGTTTATTAGTTTATAGTATATAGAGATGGTAAACTCACTTCTTCATTCTAAGAGCTTTGATAGATTCCATGGAAATTTCTTTTTTTTTTAATGTGAACAGTCATGTCATCTGCTAATAGAGACAGTTTTCTTTGTTTTTTCTTTTTTCTTTTAAGATTTATTTATTCAGAGAGAGAGAGAGAGGCAGGCAGAGACACAGGCAGAGGGAGAAGCAGGCTCCACACAGGAAGCCCAATGTGGGACTCTATCCTGGGTCTCCAGGATCACACCCCGGGCTGCAGGTGGCACTAAACCGCTGAGCCACCAGGGCTGCCCTAGTTTTCTTTTTTTATTTCCAATCTTCATAGCTTTTATTTCTTTTTCATGTTTTATTACATTGGTTAAGACCTCTAGTACAATACTGGACAGAAGTTGTGAGAGTGGATCCCCTTTCCTTATTTCTTTTTCAGGAAGAAAATAGTCTTTTGCAATTAATTATGAACTATATAAATCGTGTTGCAAATACTCTTTTTTTTTTTTTTTTTTTGCAAATACTCTTTATCAGTGTGAGTACATTTTCTTCTATTCCTAGTTTGCTGAGAATTTCCTTTTTCAGCTCTTCTTTCTCCATGACTTCTCCCATATACTCCAGCTCTCAGATGCTCCTTTTCTTGGTTCCTCTGGCCAGAAAGATGGAATTCTTTCAGAATTTTAGCCTCCCATACTGTCATGTAGTCCTACCAATTGGGGCTGCCTTTACAGTGGTAAAGCAAGAGAAAAAAAAATACCCCTCACCCCTTCATACAAGAGGGCTTTCTTTTTCCCAGTTCCTCTGGCTACAGATGGATTTTCCTTGGGGTTTTAAATACTTGTACTATTGCCAAGGCAGCTTTGTAACAGAGGGAAATGAAAGGAGGAAAAGTAGGGGCGGGGGAAGGTCTCCTTTCCAGTCTCTAGCACACAGGAATTTTCTTCCCAGTCTTCTGACTAGAAAGAATTTCTCCTGAAATTTTTGCTATCAGTGCTTGCTGTACAGCTCCAATACTCAGCTTGCCCTCAGGTCAAATCTAGGGAAAAAAGGAAAATTAAAATACATGAACTGGTCCTTATTCAAGTTTTTATGTTAATTCCCAATCCGCCTGCTCTGGGTACTTTTCAAAGTCCTCAGGTAGCTGCCTTTTGTATTCTTTTAAGTTCTTGGTTGTAATTAGTGAGGGTGATAGGCTATAGTCAGATTTCACCATCTTGACTGACACCAGAAGTAGCTTACATATAATTTTAATGCCTATTTTTTCCATCTAGCGTATTTTGATAACATTTGCCTCTGCCTTTATACATTCTTCCATAATCATTTTTAATGATTGCATATTCCTTAATACAGATGCTAGTATTCATTATTTCAGTGAACATATGAATAGATAAATCTTTACACACATTTGTGATTATTTTCTTTGGATAAATTCTTAGAAGCAGAATTGCTATGCTAAAGTCATCAAGAGGTTATCTTAACTTTAAATCAATCAATTTACACACTTCCCATATTTGGAGTACTTATTTCTTTATATTCTTGCTTGAGACTATGAGTAGAAATACTTCCACTGATCAGTCAAGGTCCTTAAACTTCACAATGTCCTGCCCTGCAAATATTTCCTCACATATCTCATAAATGTAAGTGACTAGCTGTCTTTAACTCCGTGGTTACAAAGATCAGTGATATTAGGCACATTTAATTTGGGGTCATAAATCTTCAATTGTCCAAAGCATCCTAATTAGAATAGAATTGACATGGTTAAAGTAAGCAAGAATAATCTTGTATACATAATAATCATGGATTTGCTTGTACATTCTGTTCATCTTGCCTTAAAATTGTACTTTAGCTGAGTCATGAGTGATTTGAAAAGTCAACAGCAGGAGTCAACATCAGGAGTCTGAAGACTGTTAACATTACACATCTTTTTCTTTGTAATTATACTAATACATCTTTGCTATTTTATTTTTTTAAGATTTCATTTATTAGAGAGAGAGCACAAGCAAGGGGAGTGGCAGAGGCAGAGGGAGAAGCAGGCTCCCTGCTGAGCAGGGAACCCCATGTGGGGCTTGATCCCGGGACCCTGAGATCACAACCTGAGCCTAAGGCAGATGCTTAACTGACTGAGCCACCCAGGTGCCCCCATTTTCACTATTTTTAAAAAGACATATGAACATTATAAATGCATATAGAATGGGGATATATCCTCTTCTAAATTATGAAAGCATGCGTTCTATGCCAGAACCGATCACTTCTGTGTCAGCTCAGGTCTTGTTCAGGGAACCAAGATGGCACTTAAATTCCATAGTTTGAGTGCATTTAGGGAAGGAATGATTTTCAGGGGTGGACCAGGTATACAGAAGTCACCAGATACAATACAGAACTTGTAGTCTAGTAACAGGGAGGCAGGCTACCACTGCTAGGCCAGAGCAGTGACTTTTGGTGCTCATGCAGCATGTGGGGACTCTTCAGGGATTGTGTAAGCCAAACAATACCCTAAGTTTTCTTCCTCTGTCTGAGTTCCTGCCAGTACTCCTCATTGTTTAAACCCTATAAGAAGTCTTAAGGGTAAGAAAGCCTCTTCATGCAATGCACATAGATCTACCAAAGTGAATAAAGGAAAAATTATTAAATTTAAATCTCCTACCACAAATACATCAGAAGTCTCTGGCTAATTTGCAATTATTTGTATCTGATGTAGGAACATTTGTGTTTCACAAGTTATTAATTTACAGTCAAATATATAAAATGATAATTCATAACATACAACTTTTAGTATACTTTTGGTTTATTGGAGAATTACATACAACTCATTATATCCCTATTACAAAAAGGCTGTATAGCATAAGAGGTGAGCACTTAGGTTTAAGAGTCAGATTGAATTTGAATCCCAGCCTTTCCATCTACCACTTCTCTGATTCGGTGTAAATTTATTACCTTCTCTAAGGCCTAATTTTTTTTTCATCTGTTAAATGGGTATAATAATAGTATCTATCACATACAGTTGTGAGGATTAAATAAGATAGTTGTATAATCCAATGCCTGTCATGTATCAAATACTTGGTAAGTGTTATCTGATATTATTATAATTGTTAATATATACCTATAATCAGGATTTAAGGGGACCATGGTCATTTTAGGATGAAAGTAATGGCATTACACTATAGTGTTCAGAAAACATAGAGAGTTCAGTGATTAAATACATAGGATCTGGAGTAAAACCTCGACTTTGTGCCTTAGTTTCTTCATCTGAAAATTGGGGATGACGGAAATATGTATATGTGTGTGTGCATATATAAAACATACATATATGTGTATAGACAGACATGAAAGAAGGAATGATGTCAAACGTTTAGAATTTATAGACATTTGTTCTCTACAATTTGAGAGAATAGCCCATGAAAGCTAGGGCTAGTGAAATTGTTTCCAAATATGTAATTGTTAGTCTCCCATACCTGCTGGTCTAAAAGCTGAGATGATATCGAAGTACTTGGGTGGCCCACTCAATTGAACATCCGATTTTGGCTCAGTTCATGATTTGTGAGATGGAGCCCCTCCCTCACAGGGCTCCAAGCCTCAGTGGAGTCTGCTGGTGATTCTCTCTCTCCCTCTCCGTCTGCCCCTCCCCTGGCTTTCGTGCATGCGCTCCCTCTCTAAAATAAATAAATCTTAAAACAAAAACTGAGATGATGGTTCTTAAGCTCTTTTCTTGTTTCTGATTCAGGGATAAATTATCTGGAAGGACTTATTTATTATTTTTTTTTAATTTATTTATGATAGTCACAGAGAGAGAGAGAGAGAGAGAGAGAGAGAGAGGGGCAGAGACACAGGCAGAGGGAGAAGCAGGCTCCATGCACCGGGAGCCTGATGTGGGATTTGATCCCGGGTCTCCAGGATCGCGCCCTGGGCCAAAGGCAGGCGCCAAACCGCTGCGCCACCCAGGGATCCCAGGACTTATTTTTTTATCCCAGAGGGTAGATCTGGAAGGCAGCCAAAGTGTGGTCTGACTGGTTTCTGTAAAATCCAGAAAATAAGAGGGCAGGAAGAAAGTAGGAAGAGGGCTAACAGAAGTGCATTGCATTCTGGGAGATGTCTTATATACAAAACAAAGTGTTGGAGCTTCCTGTTAGTAACAAGACACCTGTTAGCAGTGTACTCTTGGATTTATAGTTTCTTTTTCATGTGCTCCATTAATTCTGTGTGTTAGAGAACCAACCTCTAAGTCCAGGGAAATGCCTTCTCAATAGAACAGAGGTTATTTACCAGGAAGCTTACAAAATTCTACACAGACCTAATGAGACCAAATAATTCGTAGCAGAGATATGCTTTAATGAGCACGTGAGAATGCTTGTAATTGGTAACTGAAGTACTAAGCTGCGCAGTGTTAGTTTTTGCTGCTTCTATTGAAAATTACATGGATGAATATAAATTGTTATGCCTAAACTGGCTTAATTATCTTTTCTAAACCATTAGAATGCTTTTATCATTGGTCAATCTCAAAGGTCAATCCCAGCCTTATTGAGGCCTATCTTGAATGAGAATGACTAAGATATTTTATTTTATTTTTTTAGGGAGCATGACTAAGATTTTAAAGACCTCATTTAATCAGACTGCTCCCCTCTTCACTCTTAAATTGTGATTTCAAATAACATAGAATTAAAAAGAAGAACAACTTTGTGTTATTGTCACTGTAAATAAGATTTAAGCCTGATACTTCACAATATGAATTTCCTTGGATTAAGATTTTATTTGTGTTTATGCTACCATGTTGCTATACTGATATGGTCAATCAATTTAATCAATACTATATGACAATAACTGATAAGCAGTTTTATTTTTTTAAATATTTGCTTATTTATTCATGAGAGACACATACAGAGAGGCAGAGACTCAATCTGAGGGAGAAGCAGGCTCTCCGCGGAGAGCCCGATGTGAGACTCGATCCTGGGACCCCAGAATCACGTCCTGAACTGAAGGCATACACTCAACCACTGAGTCACCCAGGTGTCCCTGACAAGCAGTTTTCTTAGTAACTTCTCTATCTTTGAAAAAATAATTTCAAAAGCAGAAAAAAAGGTATGCTTCAATCAAAAAGTGGATCTCTATCAAACATAAGTTAGAAGTAAAGAGGAATAGGGCAGCCCAGGTGGCTCAGCGGTTTAGTGCTGCCTTAAGCCCAGGGTGATCCTGGAGTCCCGGGATCGAGTCCTGCATCAGGCTCCCTGCATGGAGCCTGCTTCTCCCTCTGCCTGTGTCTCTGCCTATCTCTCTGTCTCTCATGCATAAATAAATAAAATCTTTGTTAAAAAAAAAAAAAGTAAACAGGAATATATCATAGATACTGTAATACAATTGGCAATTGCTTTATTTCTACTTTACATTTTTACTGGGGGGAAACCTCGCATTATAGTTTAAAATGAACATTTTCTAATAATATTTAAACTTTTTCCATATATGAACACCAGTTAAACTCATAATTTGACTGTAACATATCTGAGCCAATTTCTGTTTGCCACAGAAAGCCATTATAATATGACCTAATTTGACATTAAAAAAAATTGCCATTAGTGACCTTTGGCACAAATAGAAAGGGAGCAGCACTGTACCAGAAGATCTAAATCATAAAGGAAAAGTGAGATTTTTTTCCTAGAAGAATGCCTGTCAGATGTAACCTTCCTTGCTTTTTGGTGAAATGGGATTCACTGTGTCATTTTGTAGTGGGAGAATTTCTCAATTATTCTGCTGCGGAAACTTTCCCTGTTGTGTCCCTTCATTTTTTTTTTTTTTTTTTTTTTTTTAGCATAGTTTCTGTGATCTGATATTATAAGCACACCCTTGCAAATCATCAACTACAATATCTCTTGCCTTCAATCTTACTTATCTAGAATATATGTAATTCTGACTAAACCCCAACCATTCATACTTGCACTTGAGCAGCTGAGCATGTTTAAGAAAACCATGGAAGCATGATGTTTGGTCCTGCTTGATATTTATGACCACAGATGTCAAGGGGGCCCTCAGTACTGCCCAACAGTGGACTACATTTTCTAGTCATTTGAAAGACTCCTGTTCTTTTTTTTTTTAATTTTTATTTATTTATGATAGTCACACAGAGAGAGAGAGAGAGGCAGAGACACAGGCAGAGGGAGAAGCAGGCTCCATGCACCGGGAGCCCGATGTGGGACTCGATCCCGGGTCTCCAGGATCGTGCCCTGGGCCAAAGGCAGGCGCCAAACCGCTGCGCCACCCAGGGATCCCAAGACTCCTGTTCTTACAGTGCTTCTTACACCTATTTTCCTCTGTCCTCAAACCTTGGGCATTCCTTTCCTGATCCTCTCACTCTTAAATCTCTTACTTGGAGAACAATATTCCTGTTGGCCAAAGAATATAATGAATTTGCAGCTTGTTTCAATAAGAAAGCAGAAGAAATCAGAAGAAACTTCCTCATTCTCCCACCATCAGATTTGCCAATCCACTTTCGTCTAAAACTATATTCCATCTTCTCTCCTGTTAAAATGGAAGCACTGTGTGTACTTCGGAGGACAACTTTTCCTCTGGTATGCTGCACTTCACAACCTCTTGCCAACTTGAGCATTCCCTTTCTGAGATTCTCTCCTCTCTCTATGTATTATACAATTTTCCATTTTGACTGCTTCATTCCCATCAAGCTACAAACATACTATGTTATCTGTCAACGTAAACACAACAAAATAAAACTTACCTTGGTCTTGGATCTTTTAGTGCCACCTTATTTTACTTGTTCCGTTTTCAGCAAAGCTCCTTGAAAGGACTATCTACACTTTCAGCTTCCACTTCCTCTTCTCACATTCTCTCTTAAACCCGTGCTGCTCTGCTGAAAGAGTTCTAGTTAAGGTCGTCAGTGGCCACCACATTGACAAGTAGAATGGTCAATTCTGAGTTTTCGTTTAACTTAATCTCTCAAGAGCATTTGATCCAGTCATACACCTTCTCTTTTTTGAAACACATTCTCAAAACTTGGTTTCTGGCAAATATACTCTCTTGACTTTCCTCCTGCTTCTCTGGCTATTTCTTCTTAAGTCTTCTTTGCTGGTTTCTCTTTTTTTTTTTTTTTTTTTAACCTTTCAATATTGAGTGATCCAGAAATGAGTCCTAAACTCTTTTCTCTGTATCATCTATATTCATTTCTATGGGCATCTCACCAAGCATTATGGCTTTAAGTACCTTCTAGGGATGATGATCCTTTATATTTATATCTGAGCTCCATATTCTTATATCCAACTGCCTGCTTTCTGTCTTGATTAAAGGATTAATCTGCATTTCAAACTTAAGTTCAAAACCAATTCTTGGTTTCATCTCCCACCTCCTATTTTACCTCAGTGTTTTCTGTCTCAGTAAATAACACCATCATCCAGAATTGTGGTGTTGGACACATCCAGAGTGCATTGTTCATCTGAGTTAATTGAATTTTTATTTGTATTTTCCATGGATTTTCCCAAAGAATATCTCATTTATTTAAAGTGAACTTGAAAATGTAAACAATTTGGCAACCATATCTGGCTCTTAAAATTTTCAACCTCTCTGGGCAGCTACTATAGTGGTTATGTGATGAAAATAACCAACTAATATCCATCTGTGTGAGTGAGAAATCATGAAAATTAGAGAGGATAACTTTCATATTGGCCAAAGCATATAATGCAAAAACAAAAAACAAAAAACAAAAATAAAACCTTCCAACCAGTTTTAAGTCTTGGATAAATTTTATCAAAAGGTTTTGGTTTTTTTAAAAAAAGCTTTTTTTTTTTTTTTTTTTTTTTACGTAGCATTTGAGGGGGCGGTAACCACACATTTTTTTATTCTGTTAAAGATGGCCATGTTTATTTTTGAATTAGAAAGTGATAATATTATGTAGAAGATTGAAATAATTGACCAAAAATACTAAGGGAACTAATAAGTGATTATAGCAAGAATTGTAGGATACACTTACTTTCCTATGTACCAGTAAAGAACAAATGGAATTTGAAATTATTTTTTTTTTAAGATTTTATTTATTTATTCATGAGAGTGTGTACACAGAGAGAAAGAGAGGCAGAGACACAGGCAGAGGGAGTAAGCAGGCTCCTCGCAGGGAGCCCGATGTGGGACTTGATCCCGGGTCTGGATCCCGGGTCTCCAGGGTCACTCCCTGGGCTGAAGGCGGCACTAAATCGCTGAGCCACCCGGGCTGCCCTGGAATTTGAAATTAAAAACAATGCCATTTACATCTGGACCCCTGAGAATGAAATACTTAGGTATAAAACTAGCATAATAAGTACCAGGTCTCTGTGGGGGAAACTATAAATCTCTGATGAAAAAAACCAAATAACTGGATAAATGCAGAGATTTTCTATATTTATGGATAAAAAAACACAATACTGCCAAGATGTCAGTTCTTCATCACTTGATCTATAGATTCAGTTTTATTACAATCAGAATCCCAGTGAGTTATTTTGTGGGTATCAATGTACTGATTCTAAAATTCATATGGAGAGACAAAAGACCCAGAATAGCCATTATAAGACTGAAGGAGAACCAAGTTGGAGGACTGATACTACTTGACTTAAAGACTTGCTGTAAAGCTGTAATTCTCTAGGCTATGTGGCATTGGCAAAAGAACAGATAAATGGATCAATGGAATGGAATAGGAGAGGCTAGCAAAAGACCCAAGTAAGTTCAGAAACTGGTCTTTGACAGAGGAATAAAGATAGTCTTTGCTGGAGCTGTACATTCACATGCAAAAAACGAATCTAGACATAGACTTTCCACTTTTAACAAAAATTAACTCAAAATGGATCACAGACTTAAATGTCAAATGCCAAACTATAAAACTCCTATAATATAGGAGAAAACCTAGATGACTTTGGGTATGGTGATGACTTCTTACATACTACACCAAAGGCGTGATCCATGAAAGAAATCTTTGATAACTGGACTGCATTAAAATGAAAAATGTCTGCTCTACGAAAGATAAGAAAAAGAGAAGATAAACCACAGACTGGGAGAAAATATTTGCAGAAGGCATGTCTGATAAAGCACTGCTATCCAAAATGTACAAAGAACTCTTAAACCTCAACAGTAAGAAAATCTGATTAAAAAAAGACCAAAGTCCTTAACAGATACTTCACTAAAGAAAATATACAGAAGGCAAATAAGCATATGAAAAAATTCCCCACATCATATATCATCAAGGAAGTAAAGATCAAAACAACAGTGAGCTACCACTACACACCTCCTAGAATGGCCAAATTCTGGAACACTGACAACACCAAATGCTGACAAGGATGTGGAGCAACAAGAACTCTCATTCATTGCTGGAAAAGGTGTGGCCACTTTGGAAGAGAGTTTGGTTGTTTTTTGCCAAAACTAAATATGGTCATACCGTATGATCCAGTAATCATGTTCCTTGGTATTTACCCAAAGTGGTTGAAAGCCTATGACCATGAAGGAACCTGCACATGGATGTTTATAATGGCTTTATTTGTAATTGCCAAAACTTGGGAACAACCAAGATTTCCTTCAGTAGGTGAATGAATAAATAAAGGTGGTACATTAGACAATGGAGTATTATTCACCACTAAAAAAAAAAATAACCATCAAGCTATGAAAATACATGGAGGAATTTTATTTTATTTTTTTTTAAGAAAGGAATTTTTTTAAAGATTTTTATTTATTCATGAGACACACACACACACACACACACACACACACACACACAGAGGCGGCAGAGACACAGGCAGAGGGAGAAGCAGGCTCCATGCAGGGAGCCTGACATGGGACTCGATCCTGGGTTTCCAGGATCACACCCTGGGCTGAAGGCAGCGCTAAACCACTGAGCCACCCAGGCTGCCCACATGGAGGAATTTTAAATGCATATTATTAAATGAAAGAAGGCAATCTGAAAGGGCTACATGTAGTATGACTCCAACATATGACATTCTGGAAAAGATAAAACTATAGATACAATGAAAGCATCATTGATTGGCAGGAGTTGGTAGAAGGAGGGATGAATAGATAGAGCATAGAGGACTTTTAGGGGAGTGAAAATACTCTGATACCATAATAATAGATACATGTCATTATACATTTGTTCAGACCAATAGAATAGACAACATCAAGAGTGAACTCTAAGGTAAACTGTGGACTTTGGGTGATGATGACATGTCAGTGTAGGTTCATCAGCTATAACAAATGCACTACTCTGGCAGGGGATTGTTGATGATGGGGGAGGCTGTGGAGGAGGAGCAGGGGTGTATGGGAAAACTCTGTACCATCCTGCTATTTTTCTGTGAACCTAAAACTGCTTTTAAAAAAGTCTTACATTTTTGGGGGCACCTTGGTGGCTCAGTCGGTTAAGTATCTAATTCTTGATTTTGGTTCAGGTCATGATTTCAGGGTAGTGAGATTGAGCCCTATGTTGGGCTCTGTGCTCAGCATGGAGTCTGCTTGAAATTCTCTCCCTCTGCTCACACACATATTCTCTCTCTACAGTAAATAAATTAATCTAAAAAATAGTCTTATTTTTGAAAAAAGTAAATATCAAACGTCAAAGTAAAAATGCATCATTAGCTCTTTTTATATGCTGTTGCTCCTGAAGAAAACTTCAAACTTTTCAGCCAGAAATATTGCAAAGATCAAAGAGGCTTTCAAAGGGATTTCTAACCAGCAATAAATATCAGTACTCTCTTTCTGCATTATCCAGGCTTGTTATGCTCTATTGCATAGGGTATTCGATATTCTAAACAAGACAAAAACTTTCCAAAGGTCAGTCATGGAACAAATGATAAACATGAAGCAGTATAATAAATCGGTGCACAAGTTATTGAGCTTATTACTACTGTTGCTTTCCATGTCATATTACTTTCCCATCCTATATTTCTGCCTTTTACCTAGAGGTTGTTGCCATCTTGAGTTTTGTGTTTATCATTCCCCGTTTTAAAAAATAGCATGTACTTCTAAGCAGTATATTGTGTTGGTTAGTTTTGGATAGGGCCTTTATAGAAATGGTATCATTATGGAGCTTTCTTTATCCAAAAAGAAATAGCATGTCTGAGGAGGGTAAACCTGTACAATGAGCCATTGTGATACTGTTTACATGCCTGTGTTTTATATTGCTTTGAGTACTATGTAATTTGGTCTTGCAACTGATTAGACAATTAGGAATTGGAAGATGATATGTAAATGTTACTGTCTAACTGACAGAATGATTTATTAGAAACGTATACTTGTGGAATTCACCTGCCTTGTTGTTTGGGAGGCCCAGTGCCAAACCAAAACATGTGTGTTAATGGCAGACCTGTAGCCAGCTTTTTAAGAAAATTCAGCCAGAGTTGAATTCCATTCAAATACAGCAGTTTGTTTGCCAGTGGTGTCAATACTGATTTTAAAATGTATTTACTGAGGTGCCTGGGTGGCTCAGTTGGTTAAACATCTGCCTTCAGCTCAGGTCATGACACCAGGGTCCTAAGAGCCAGCTTCTCTCTCTCCCTCTGCTGCTCCCCCTTCTTGTGCACTCTCTCACAAATAAAGAAATAAAATCTTTTAAAAACTGTATTTACCTTTTTTATAGCTTTGATCAGCATTGTCGAAACTTTCAACACACTTGGATATATCTTATGGGCCTAGCTTAATTTTTTGCATCTGCTTATGCTAGTACTTTCTATTCTTCCAATGCCAACTGCCAAGTGGATTCTCTGAACCGTAAGATTTACATGAAGAAGCTTTCCCTTCGCTCTTAGGAAACTCCAAGGACTACTCATTGACCCAGGTTATTTACTTTGGTCTCAGAGATGGTTGGGGTTTGTTTTCATTAAAATTATTCTTTTAACTAAAGCATTTTGTCTCAATGTGATTTGGATAGAAAATGCTATCAACTATTTTTATAAGGAAAGCAAAAACACAAAAAAGACTGACATTTGGTCAAAACTATAATCTACGAAATAAAAAAGCATTCATTTACTTTAGGAAATAACAAGAATTTATATTATAAAACTGTGTAGTTAAAGCTACCTAGTTTTAAAAGTGCTTTCTTAATATTCTGATCTATCTTTATTCCCTTTGTTAAAAATACATACCCCCTGATGAAGATTTTATAAGATACTAGTGGAGAATAGAATAATATACTTAAAGTCTACGGCCTTACATAATTACTTTAAGCTTACTGTTATAAAAGTTTGAATTTTATTTTGTGTCATCTTTGTATGCATATCTGAGAAGCTTTGATTTTTTTATGAACTCTTTTTACATATGTTTTTTTTTCTTTTCTTTTTACATATGTTAAACGGCTTTGAGTAGCAGGTATTTAGGTATGTTGATTAAAATGGGATGTCATATTGCTGACTCTTATTCTTTAAATTTCTATTTTGGGGGAACAAAGTGAGAAAATGTGATAGTGAGAGGGTACATGCAGAGGCATCTGGGGGATCACTGAACCCAATGATCAAAATAATCCTGGAGAGAACATTCCATCAGTACAAGTAGCCCGAAAGAGTGGTACATATCAATTATTCACACCATGTGTGAATTACTCTAATTAGGTAATCACATTGTTTGCCTTCTACCATTTTAGCCTAATTTCTGGAGAATTATTGGTTAGAAGAAAGAGGATTGAGTTGGAGGGGTGGGGAGAGGAAGATCATGCTTAAGGGCATGAATTCATTCTAGAATAGAGCTTGAAGCAGGTATAGATCTGCAGAGGCCCGAGACTGATGGAGGACAGCATAGGCATGGGGCTCTGAAAATCAGAGAGATGGAGTCCAGAAAGGCTTGTCAGATGTAATCTCCATAGAAACCATCTACTGTGACTCCTGAGTTAATGCCTGAGCAAATATTTTCAGTCAGAAGAATGACTTAAAACATCTAGGAGATGTTAACATGGAAATGTCATTCTTTCTGGACTCCAGGTATTTTTTTAAAGACTGTAGACCCAATATACTCAATGGGAGATTGTGTTAGTTTTTCATTGTTGCATTCATTTTGACATTATGAACTCTGAATATAAGTGTCCTAGATAAAATAATAGTGGCTGATGATATTTTTCATAACTATCATACACCTTTATTTTTTCATCCTAGGTAATAGATACCTGACTTAATAAAATACAAAGGTTAGTTATAAGCAGAGATAGATGTAGACGTGTCAAGTAGTCATTTAGTATTTTATCAAAACCAAAATCAAAGAAAAAAATTAAACTCCATTAATCTGATTGCCACATTATTATTTTTTTTTATATTATACCGGAGTCCCAAAAATTTGTGTATACATTAGGCACAAATACCTAGCATACAGATATGTCTTAAGTCATTGTCAGCGAATCTGTTCTTTTGGAAAGTATCACCAGATTATATGTTTAAAATCAACATGATGGCAAGGAAAAATAGCCATTTTTATTAGTTGACTTGTTTACTTAACAAGTACTTTCTGAATACCTACTATGTACCATGATGCTAGATTATAGTAATACAGTGACAAGTAATATACAGTCCCTGCCTTCAAAAATGCTGTAGTCTAAGAGGGGTGTCAAGCCCAAACACTTACAAAACAGTGTGGAAGTATAGGGAGACAGACATAGTAGATCTTATGAGTGATTGAAAAGTCTACTCCTAACCATCACTGTTGGATCCTAAGGTGACATTGATTAGCTACATTAAGTCCAGCCACATAAAGAACCACATTGCTTGGTAGAATGTATATATCCATTCTGCCTTTGCCTGGTGAAGTATATGGCTGTATTTAGAAATTCACTGTTTTAGCTCATCAAGGTTTCATTTATAGCATTGACAGGGCAGATGTGATAAATATAGATGTTTTCTAAAATGAGCTACTGAATGTCCTTTTTCCTGATAAGTTCTAGCCCAAAATTGTTCACTAAAGGAGAATTACTAGAGCCTTGGAAGACGTTTGGTCACTGGCCAGGATTCTTATGAGTAACTGAGTAAAAAATACTTGCCCATCAAAATATTTTTGCCTTTATTTTCTGCCCTAAATGGAAGGAATTGACAGTGTTTCTGATCTGCTGCAGCAGCTGCTCCTGGGGATGCTGGAGATGCTGGAAGGGGACTTCTGTTTTTATTTTGATCAACCCCAGAGGTGTTCCCCAAAAGCCACGTGATAAGCAAATGTAGAGCTCAAGAGTAGGTCTATGCTGGTTTCTGAGACTTTTCTTTGTTACCTTTCTAGTGCCTCCTGAGGATGACTTTTTTTTTCATTATTATTTAAGAGTTTTACAATTTATCATTCAATTCCATGGAAACAGATGAGGTACTAAAAAACAAAAAAAAAAAATAGAAACACCAAAAAGTTGAAGTGCTTACAGCCCTACAGCCTTTCTTTTAATTCTGAGGGTGGTGTTTTCTTCCTACCTCATTTTAGTGGAAGGATTCTTATTTTTCATGAGGACCCCTCTTTCCATCCAGAGGATGCCATCAGAGCAGGAGGATAGTGTTCTCTTGTCTCAATGGGACACTTTGTAGTTCTAAAACTACAAAGTTTTGACACTTTGTAGTTCTAAAACTACAAAGTTTTGAGTCTATGACATTTGATTCACTAAGGACTTCTTAGGTTTTCCCAGATGTGATTGCTCTTACGTTTTTGTTTTTGTTTTTCAGTGCTGAATCAGAGAAACCTAAAAAGTCATAGAATATCCTGAATGTGTCCCAGAGCTGTAACTACTGAGCTTGGAAGTAAACCCCAGAAAAGGGGATATCTGTTCTGGACAGTAAATGGCACGTTAGCAGTTTAGCTCAGCTAAGATAGGATTCTCACTGTGCCTCTCAGCTCTTTGCCACATTTCTCTATTTTTACTAAATTTTGTTTAAAATCAGAGCAACATGGCACAGCCAATGAGAACAGAAGTAGAATTCTGAGAACGTGGTTGAGCTACAGTAATATAAGTGGCTAAGGATGCATCCCAGGCCAATAAAGCCAGATAAACAAAGGAATTTGGCCAAAGAAAGACGATTCAAGACAACACTGAGTTGGAGCAGCATGTGAAGGGAGAAGGTGGAGCCCTGCATGGCATTCAGAAGGGGGAGGTGTGAGAAATCTTTAAAATGAGGCTGTTGATGAACCCACGGGGTGTGAGCAAATAGAGCATTGACCTTCAGGGAAGAAAATCAGGAAGTTCAGGAATCTTTTGTGTATTGTAACTTTAATATCACATACATCCTTAAGGCTAAAATATTTTCCTAGGAGTATGATCGCTGGAATGCTTCCTCAAGTTGACTATAAACACCACGAAGTGTAGATTTTACTGAGAAAAAAGTGTCAAATGATATCAATATTTTTCCTACAGCTCCAGAAAAAAATGTGGCCACAAGCAAAATTCTATCCTTGAATTGGCAACACAAATGAAATGGTTCATTTTCTGTAGGGGAATGTATTAGTGAGTTCTCTGATTTGTTTTTTGTTGTTGTTGTTGTTTGTTTGTTTGTTTTAATTTAAGTAGTCTGGGTTCTGATGTAGGGTTTTACTTTGGAAGTTCAGTAGAAGGCAAGGACCTTCACACAGCTCTCTGCTCACTCAGTTGCAGTTGCTCCCACTCATTGAGATTCTGGCTCTGGGCAGCCAGACTCCGACTGGGGCAGCTAATAGGAATAGGGGATGGACTTGTGGAAACAGGTGGTAGGATTGGAAGCCATTATGGATATGGTGGCTTTTCCATAAGGTTTCCTCAAAGTCTGGTGAATGATTACAGTGAGCTTGTATGCCTTTCTTTCTACATTGTTATGGATTGAATTGTGTCCACCCCACCCATATTCCTATATCAAAATCCTAACGCCTGGTACCTCAGAATGAATTTTATTTAGAAATAGGGTGGTTGCAGGTCATAATGGCATAAAATAGACCCCAGATCCAACATGACTGGTGTCCTTATAAAAAGGGGAAATTGACACAGACACAACAGGGAGAACACTGTGTCAACATGAAGGCAGAGATTGGAATGATGCTTCTATAGGCCAGGGAGCACCAGAGATTGCCAGGAAACCAGCAAAAAAACTAGGGGAGAGGGGATCCCTGGGTGGCGCAGTGGTTTGGCGCCTGCCTTTGGCCCAGGGCGTGATCCTGGAGACCTGGGATCGAATCCCACATCAGGCTCCCAGTGCATGGAGCCTGCTTCTCCCTCTGCCTGTGTCTCTGCCTCTCTCTCTCTCTTTCTGTGACTATCATAAATAAATAAAAAAAAAAAATTAAAAAAAAAAAAAAACTAGGGGAGAGTTATGGTACAGATTTCCCCTCAAAACCCTCAGAAGGAACCAATCTCTCAACAGCTTGATCTCAGACTTCTAGCTTCCAGAACTGTGAGAGGATCTATTTCTGTTGTTTAAGCTGTTCAGTTTGTGGTACTAGCAAATAAATATGTGCATTATCTATGCTTTTTGCCTCCAGTTCACGTTGCATTCACTGAGGTCAGAGACTACATCCTGAGCATATCAAATCCTCATCACATAGAACAGTGTCTATCACACTTAGGGAGACCCTCAAATATTTATTGAATTAATAAATCTGTTGGTTTCTACCAAAAAACATTTGGATATCTCTTACATAGGAGACCATATATTCTCTTTTCCCAGTTCTCAAACTTACTCCAATTAGGTCATTTTTGACTATGGATTAGGTTCAGGTGGCTTCCCTCAACTAATTCTTTTCCTCAGATCCTAACACTAACCTTCATTGCTGCATTTCTGTATTTAAAAAAAGTTAAACATAAAAATTTTTGTAGTATCTACAGATAAGTGAAGTTTTTAATACCAGTGTTCTAAAAAAAGCCTTCATTTACATTAAAATTTGTAGAGTTTGTATCAAACATTTGGCTAAGAGTCTCTTGAGGGGAGAAAAGCAATATTTTATTGACAGACAAAGTTAAGGATTCATTTTAATATAAAAATGCGTCTTCCTTATAGAGAGATATTCCTGGGTAAATAAAGAACATAAGTGGACAATTTGTTTAGACAGATCAAAGTGATAGCTTATCCAAAACATATCCATAGATGTAGACATTTACCATCTAGATTGTGGAAACTAGCTATACAAAATGGCAGTGCTAACATGAGTGAACTGAGACAGCTTTGAACTGTAAGTGAAAATGTAGGTTGTTAAAAGTCAACTGGAAAATGTTCCCCCATAAATGCAAGCAACAAAAATATGCCAGCTGGCCATATGTGGAAGTCTCAGCCTCTATACACTTGAATTTTCACTTTGGTACTAAGTGGTTGAAAAGCAAAAGGAAGGAGCTTTCTGGAGACTCTGACAAGATGAGGTGACCTGGAAGATCACAGAAATGAGGGGAAAAATTCTGGGTCAGGTGGAAGAGATGTATCCTCTGTAATAGTTCTCTGAACCCCTAAGTTAGACATTTTTTCTGAAAGCTTGGTGATCAGCTAAAATACCCTTATGCCATAATAACCTCAAAATACTTTCAACTCAATTTATCTTTTATGTTTCAGTTCTTGTGGTTTCTTCGTGTTTGTTTTGTTGTTATTTCTTTCTTAAAGAGGCAAGTGAAGTACAAATACTTCCATTAAATTTTTGGTGCAGTTAAATATATGATGGACAGCATGGTTTTACATAAAACGTCCATCTGAAAATGCATTTGCTTGAATTTCTGTTGTTTTAACTAGAGTTGTATGTTTTGCTTTAATGTTTAGGTTTTGCAAGATGGCTGCACAAACGCTTTTGTGCTGAATTACATCTCTCAATCTACTGTTAAGTAAAAAGTATTTCTAGAGAACAGGGATGCTTATCTTCTCTATAGTCAGAGGAGACTCTACAGTGGCTTCTCTCTACAGTGTTTGCTGCATATGGTTTTTGCAATGCTAGTGCTAATCAGAGGGACCAGACTCAAATCTGGTTTTAAAACATTCCAGATTTCCTCTGCTTAAAATGGTGAACTAAAATTTTTCTTTAAGATTTCTTACTACATTAGCATTTTTAAAAATTCACTCAATTTAAGACAGTATCTTGAGAAACCTAAAACCAAGCAAAAAGACTTGGAAGGAAAATGTCTTTTGACCGTGATGGTCAAATGTTTGTGGTGTCTATTTGATAGTGCAACAAGCGAAATAGAACTCCTTGCTTTTCCTTTTCCCTGATATAACCTCTGTTTCTAGGAATAAAAAATAGAAGGGCAGTTGACAGCTCAGAGAATTCTCACTTAACAACTTCAGCTGGATGGGGCCCAAAATCTGGCTCTGGTGTATAAAATTACTCTTTTAAATGTATGGAAGGACATTAACACTTGCCTTTGCCAGTTTCAAACATATATATATATGTATATGTATATGTATATGTCTATATATCTATATATTTATATATACACACATATACTTATATATATATATACTTACATATAATTATTATTATATATATTTATTGTTAGAAACATCTTTTAAACCCTTGGGCTATAGGTGTATTAGTGTAGAATACCATGATTCCATACACTTGACTTATCTTACTTACCCTATCCTATTTATTTTCTAAGCATGACAGACATATTGAGAAATACGCAATCTTTTATTTTTTTTTATTTTAAAAGATTTTATTTATTTATTCATGAGAGACACAGAAAGAGAGAGAGAGGCAGAGACACAGGCAAAGGGAGAAGTAGGCTCCATGCAGGGAGCCTAATGTGGGACTCGATTCCAGGTCTCCAGGATCAGGCCCTGGGCTGAAGGCAGCGCTAAACCACTGAGCCACCCGGGCTGCCCAGAAGTACACAATCTTATATAAGTAATTAAAAAAACTTTTACAAAGGGAACACATCTGTGTAACCACCACTCAGAACAAGATATCAAATATGACCAAGACCCTAGAAAGCAGCCTGTGTCTCCTCCATGTCCTTACCCTCTCCGAAGTAACCATTATGCTGACCTCTGACCTCTGCCACAGTAGGTTAATGCTGCTTGTTCTTAATTTCTGTAGAAATGGAATCATGCAACATGTACTAGTTTGTTTTCTAACTTCTTTTTGTTCGGTATTGTGTCTATGAGGGTTGCTGCTACATGAGGTTGCAAGTAGCACTAATATATTCTTTTTCATTGCTGTGTGGAATTCCATCTTGTATATTTTCAAATTTATTTCCCATTCTATTGATGATGCACTTGTGAGTTATTTCTAGGTTTTAGCTATTAGGGATAATGCATCTATGAACATGTTTTGAACATGTTTATATATGTGTTTGGTGCACCTATATGTGCATGTGTGCCTAGAATAGAATTGCTGGGTCTTCGGGTACACATATGTTCAGCTTCGGGGATACTGCCAAACAGTTTTCCAGAGTGGCTTTAAAAATATACATTCCTGCCAGCAGTGTTTAAGAATTCTGGTTCTTCTGCATCCGCACCAAAACTTTATAGTGTCAGTGGTTTTTTAAAATTTATTTTATTATTTTTATTAAGCTATTTAGGGGTAGGCAGTAATGCTTCTTTGTGGTTTCAATTTGTATTTCTCTGGTCACTAATAATGACAATTTTTTTTTTTAATTTTCCTACTGCCATTTGAATAGACTCATTTATGAAGTGCCCATTGAAGTCTTTTGCCATCTTAAAAAGTTGGGTACTCTCCCGTTGCCTTTCTGATTTATAGGAGGCTTAAAAAAAAAGGAGTCCTTTTTCAGATATATATATATTACAAATATATTTCCTTCTCTATAACTTATCTGCTATGTTCATGGTATTTTTTAATCAGTGGAAGTTCTTCTGAGCTTAATTTATTAATCCGTTGCATTACTGTATATGCTTTCTATTATCCTTTAAGAAATATTTACATAATCCAACCTCATGAAGATCTTCTATGCTATACTAGAAGCTTTGTCATTTTGCCTTTTATGTTTAGGATCCATCTGGCAATGATTTTTGTGTGTGGTGTGAGGTAGGAGTGGAAGATCATTTTTTTCTCATGTGGATATCCATTCTTTTGACCAAAGGGTAGCAGTGGCAGCTTTACTATAAATCAAGTGACTGATTGTATGAGAGTCTGTGTCTGGACTCTGTTCTGCTCGTTTAGTCTATTTATCTATCCTTGCACTGATGCCACACTCTTCTAATTACTATAACTGTAAATTAAATCTTGATATCTGGTAATATAAGTCCTCAAACTCTCTTCTTCTATAGTATTTTTATTCTCCTTGGCCTTTTGCATTTTCATTTAATTGTAGAATCTGCTTTCCAAATTTTACACAAAAAGTTTTAGACTATTCATTGGAATAACATTGAATCTATAATCAGTCTAGTAATCGTTCACATTTTGCAATATTGTGCCTTCTAGACATAGTATTTTTCTCCATTTCTTTAGGTCTTTATCAACCTTATCTCAGTAAAGTTTTGTGGTTTTTCTTTGTGGCAATCTTACACATCTTTCGTTAGCTTTATTATGAGGTATGTGCCCTCTTTTTAGTAAAGAGCTGCTTCTAGTTTGAGTGGAAGAAAGTTCTTCCTTTTGATTCACACCCTTCAACAAGATATTACAGAGAAACTCTATTTTGAAACTGAAGAGAGGAAGTGCCCTTGCACCTTAAGGAGGAGGTGTGGGGTTTTTTGTTGTTGTTGTTGGTTTGAGGTAGGTGAGAGGTAGTATGTCTTGTCCAGATGGAATCTTTGGAATATCCTTCAAAGCAACAGATGTGTGTGGGAAGACTGACAGTATATTGAGAAGCAGACTGACTTACTGCCTTGAGTAATTGCATGGTTGAATGAAGAAACCAGTGCATATTTTAAGTATCTGAAGCACTTTCATTGAATGCCCATTCTAAGCCAATAGATTATATCTTGGACCTACCTTCCTAAATCTTTGACTTACCTTCACCAATCACCAGAGATCAAAAGTTGTAGAATTACTGATCAAATATTATCAAGGTGACTGAATAAGGAATAAATTTGTTGAATTTACCATCAAGCGTTATTTCCCATTAAATTTTTAAAATCTTCAAAATTTAATAAATCATACATGAGTCAGTGAAGGCTATTGTTTCAAAGTTGAAGTCTCTTGGAATTCTAATTACTTGCTTTATTTTTCTTCCCTTTTGTAGTCACACTTTGGGAAAGATTATTTCTTACTGACTTGAAAGGCTATTTTTGAAATACCCTACACTCTAAACACCTATGTGTGGTACCCTACATTCTAAACACCTATGTGTGGACAGTTGCCTGTTGGGCTTCTCTGTTTAAGCACCCCAATGACATCTTAAATTTAATACATCAAAGGAGGAAACTTTTTAGCATGCTCTGCATCTTGGTGAGTGGCACCTTTTGCGGTAGGCCTGAAGGCTGGGAGTGGTTGTCAACTCTTCTTTCTCCTTTTTCCCCCCAATAGCCAGTGGTCGCATCCTCGCTACACTCCTTTTTTTGAGTTCCACTGCCTTTTTTTCTGTGCTCACACCTGGCATACTTAAATAGCCTCCCTGCTAGCTCTCTGCCTTCAAAATTGTCACTCCCCAAATCATTATCTGTTCTCAGGGTGATCTTTCCAGAATGTGCTACTCCTCGTGTAAATCTCTACACTGGTTCTATTTAACATAAAAGTAAAACTTCTTAATATAGCTTTCAAAAGCTAGTCCTATTCAAGCTCCTCTGCCTTCTCCAGTCTCATCTCTCGACATTACCCTTTTTTCAAGTGACGTAGTAGTTATCCAGAGCTATTTGCCATTCCTTCCATCACTATGCCTGCCCTTCAGAGGTGCTGCTGCTGCCGGAACACGCACACTACCCATCATCCTCCTTTGGGGATGACCTCTTATTCCTTCTTTAAAGCTCAACTCAGATATGATACATCCTAGGGGAAAGCTTTCCTCATCCTTCCCCACCAGTCTGGATAATATTATAAGGCATTAAAAGTATTTATTTTGATCATCCCACTCTGAACTTCTTGAAGGCAAGAAGATAAACATGCCTTTCATGTTTATATCTTCCCTCCGTGGCTTCTCTTATAAACGGGCACTGTGATAGGCTCTCGGTTTTCAAAGGTGAAGGTATAACTTCTTCCCTTGGATCTCTTACAATATAGAAGGTGAAACAGAAACATGAACAGATAATCACTGTGTAATTTGATGAGTGTCACATTACAGGTATTTTTAAAACATGGAAAAAGGAGTGCCTGAATCTGGGTCTGAGAAAGTTCTATTTAAGTATACACAAGGGATCTCCAGAGAAATGTTGTGTGGAGAAACAATCCTCTAAGTAAAGATTATCTCCAGGAAAATTCCTGGCAAATTCATAGCCAGTTTTACCAGATACTGTCCAGAAATTGTTCATTCAGATCTCCAGATGCACAGAACTGCAGGAGAGCTAAAATATTTGCCAATGATACTTGAACATGTAAATAAACATTAGGTGGTTCAGTTGGAGGGATATACACATTCGGCATTAGTTAAGACTGGAAAGAATCAGCATCTTATTATGTGTGCTCAGGAGCTCTCTGACATAAATTCTAACCCTAATTGAGAAAAAAAGTCTACCCTGACTTTGTAAATATTTGTCTTTATGGTGAATAAGAAGAAGCACTTTTTTTTTTCCTGTATATAATGTTAAATCCCAAAAAAAAATCCAGCAAAATAGGATCTTTACATTTTGGTCTCTTTCTACTCACGTTCCAGGAGAGGACACTCCATGGTTGATAGCTGTTTTATAGACAGGTTACCAGGCTTGAATGGTAATGACCAGAGCCTTATGTAGTTTAGGAAGACTGTACCATAGTGGTCAGAGAAGGAAGCCAATTCATGTGGCCTAAGTGATCTAGTCTTTTTACAGGATTGTTTACAGTAGGGGCCTCCCTACTGATACCTGTAGACTTGAGGGACCATGACTGAGCTTCAGGGGGTTTGGAGAGTCCCTAAAATCCCACGCAAAATTGAATGTGAGCACATAGGGATAAAGGTAATAATTTTCATCATGACCTTAAAGTTCTTGTAACTCACAGGACCACTGGTCTAGTTTATGTTTATTTTATTTATTTATTTTGTAATCATTTATTGAGGATTTAGCTATGAGTCCTTTTGCTCAGGGCTGATTTACTATTGTGATATGTGTTGCAGGGATGCATGGAATGATTCAGATTCAAGTTAGCACTAATTGAGAACTGATGTTCCAGGTGCTTCCACATGCAGGATCTCACTTAATCTTCACAGTACATCTGTGTCGTCATACTCTTACAACCATTTTACAGAAAAGGAAACTGAAGTTCAGAGTATAAAAAGAACTTCTTCAGGGCAACTGAGTACTCAAGCAAGTACACTGGGCTTAAGACTGTAAGACTGGGTGCCTCAGTCAGTTAAGCATTTGACTCTTGATCATGGCTGAGGTCACGATCTCAGGGTCATGAGATCGAGCCCTATATGGGGCTCCATGCTAGATGTGGAGCCTGCTTAAGATTCTGTCTCTCCCTCTGCCCTCACTCCCAGTCTCCCTCTCTCTCTCTCAAAAAAAAAAAAAAAAAAAAAACCTGTGTGTGTGTGTATCGTGCATATATGTGTGTGTGTGTATACATATACACACACATATATATATACACACAAAATATATACTTATATATTTTGTATGTATATAAATAAAGACAAATAGAACATTGTGCTTCTCCTACTTCTAGAGTAGACAGTAGGTGTTTCTGCAACACTTAAATATAGTGACATACATGCAAGGATAGAAACTAGCCCAGGCTGTACAGGTAGCTACAGTTCAAAATAAGTTTTTAGATCCCCTCCACCGCCACCTTCCCCCAGAAAACTGATTTAGTAGGTGTGCTCCTCCCAGTGAGAAGTACTAGAAGGACATTTTGATTGTGTGAGTTCTCTTAGGACAGAGAAGTACTGTAAACATTTTCTTAACCTAATTTGATTGCAAACAAATCCCAAGCCTAACTACCATTCCAGACACTGAGGTAATGGCATCAACTATTACATGGCCCTGAAAAGCAGGAAAGTTAGTAGAAAAGTGTATTTTCAAGCTGAGCTATCAAAACATGTATCTGTTTTCAAAAATCTTACAGGGACAATAAATTTAATACCTGGGTTTTTTTTCCTCCTCCCCAAAACAGTATAACCGGTTTAAAACAACACTAGATAATTCCTAAGGGGAAATGCTGCAAGAACCTTTGACATAATTAGTTTATGTTTTCGCTTGCTGTTTTAGTTACACATTTGCAACAAGTTCTCAGAAATATGAATGGAAAAACTTCTCTGATTCCACTTTCAAAAGAAAGTGGGAAAGAAAATGCACAAAGTTGGGAGTGGTGGCAGGAGAAAGAGAATTTGAGCAAATATGAGGCCAATACTATTTTTATTTCATTAACAACTAAGCATAGTGAGTTATAATTTGAGTAGAATGTTCAGGTTGTAAGTCTGTATTTTTCCAAATAAAAAAGTTTATTAAACTGCAATCAAATTTTCAATGAAAGTCAGCTTACAGGTTTTTGACCACTATATGATCATCAATTGTCTAAAGTATCCTGGCTAAAAGGTTTATTTTTAGGTCATTATTTCCTTGTATACATGTTTTTCATAAATTTGAGATGCTGTATATAAAATGCTTTTCTGTGCCTGTATTTCTCCATGTGTATAATCAGGATTATCGGAGTCCCCAGTTCATGTGGTTGTGGTCATGATTCAATGAGATAAATCAGTAATGTGCCCAGGACAGTTCTTGGCACTCACTCACCGTTCAGGTCATATTAGTTGTTGCTCTTGTGGTTCTGGTTACTTTTTGTTACTGTTTTTTATACTTGGTTATCTAAGTATTTTCTCAAGTTGTTAACTGTTGTTCAAACACATGGTGTTTCCTGGATATATAACATTCCACTTCTCCCTCAAGATTTAAGTAATGTCATTTTGGTCAGTTTAGCAATTTCCAGATTGTTGATGGTATAAACTCCACTGAATTAAGCATGCTTATCCATAAGTCTTGGTGACTAAGTATGATGCATTTCTAAAAGTATTTTAAAGACCTTAGATTCATATGTCCAAATTACATCCCTAAAAGATTCTACCCATTTGGAAGTGCCTACTTGTATAACAGTGTTTAAGTAAGAATTAAGTAAATACAGAAGAATGTGAAGAAATGTCAGAGAAGGCTATAAGTTTCAGAGCCAGAATATTTGCATTCATTTATACTGTAGGAGGCAAGACAAACATATTATGACATTTATTATTTTTCATGCTTAAAAGAAGCATTTGTGTGATGAAGAGCATCATGTCGAAGTCAAGAGGCCTGATTCCTATACTGACTGATAAAGGAATATATATAAGCTTGAAGTCATCCTACCTCTCAGAGTACACTCAAATTTTGTAAAATGGTGATAAAAAAGTCTTAAAGGACTTTTGTGGCAGTTAAGTAAGATTGTGCATGAAAAGCATCAAGCAGAGGTCCTGGCGTGTGGCAAGCACCTGGGGTTGACCTCAGTGTTATTGATCAAGAGTGTAATTTTTGTTGAAGAACAAGCCTTCACCTTCCTCAGTTTATGGCATCCATAGATTTATACAGTAGCAGAGTTTCCTTTAGGTATCTTGGCTGTATTGTCAACATTTTTATTATCTTGATTCAGGTTAACTTGATATAGTTCTGTTCCTTGATGAAACATACATTTGGCTCCTGCCTTGTTCCAGGCACCAAACCTATATCATTGGTGAGCCACGAATGAATAAAATATTACTTTGCCCTGGATAGGCTCACAATCTAGGCAGGAAGTGATTATCATTTTTTTCTGGATGAAGTTCTTTTCTTTATATGTAATGAACATTTTTTGTACTCTTCATGTGCTAGTAGGTATTTGGGGTTGAAAGTAAGTAATTTGAAAACCAGGCCCTGCCTCGAAGATGGTAGGAATGCTATATGCGGGTTAATTGGCATACATTGGTACAAAGCATATGGGCTTTTAGTCAAAAGACCTGACATTTAGGCTTCAAAACATCCTTGTTGAATGACTTCGAGCAAGGCTGGCCCCTGTATTCTGAGTGAGCTGGAGTAGAGTGAGTGGGTGAGGGGAGGTAGCAGGAGAGAGGGAAGGGCTTTATGAGACATGTTGTTAAGGACTTTGACTTTTACTGGACCTGATATAGGAAGCCTTCGAAGGGGTTTGAACAAGTGACATGATCTGACTGTAACGGCCTCATTCTGCCTGCTGTATAGAATAGAGGGGAGAAGACCAGAAAACAGGGTGGTCAGATAGGAGGTTTTTCCAGCAAACCAAGTGAGAGTAGACCATGCATGAGATAGTAGCAGAAGTGGTGCACAGTGTCAACAGGATAAAGCCAACAGGATTTGCTAATGAATTTCATTCACGGGGCTTGAGGTCCCTGTAACTATAAAATCTGAGTTGCCATAGATTGAGACAAAGTAACAGACTTGTTGCAGGAACACAAGGAGTTCATTTTTGGACTTGTTAAGTTTGAGTTGCCTATTCCACATTCAACCATAGATGTCAAAGAGACAGTTGGCATTCAAAGGAGAGGTCACAGCTAGAGATGTAAATGTGGGAGTCATTATCAGACACTGGATCAGAACTCCACAGCTGGAAAAGAGAAGAGGTCCACTGACTGAGCCCTGGAGAGTACACCAGAGTTTGGAGGTTGAGAAGTTAAGAAGATAAAAGTAAAGAGATGGAAGAGTATTCACTGGGAAAGATGAAAAAGCCAACTTGCAGAAAATCTATATTAAAGCCCATTATGTGTCATAAACTACCATATAGGTGGTCATGAAGCAATCACTATACACTTTTGAAAAGATGTAGTATATCATGGTTTTTTAGTGCCAGATTTGATTGGGGTATTTTTCATGTATAGCCCTTACCCTGTTCACTATGGTCATTGCCCAAAACCTAACTTTTTACTAAATGATGCCCTGATATCTGCATGACCTGAAAGATTTAAAGATTTTCTATTAGGAATTGATTCATGCACAAGGATGTTTGGGCACCCCTGGAGCTGGTCATATGCATCCCTGTGCAGAAAGCTTCATGATAGGGCAGCCCAGGTGGCTCAGTGGTTTAGTGCTGCCTTCAGCCCAGCGCATGATCCTGGAGACCCAGGATCGAGCCCCACGTTGGGCTTCCTGCATGGAGCCTGCATCTCCCTCTGCTTGTGTCTCTGCCTCTCTCTCTCTCTCTCTTTCTCTCTCTCTGTGTCTCATGAATAAATAAATAATCAAACAAACAAAAGAAAGCTTCATGATAACGTTCAAGCAGAGATAGTGACCTCAGCCCCTAAACTTGCTATGTAAAAATATTAAGAAAAGTACAAAAGGGTTTTAGGTCCACAAAGATTAAAATATTACTAAAATGGATGTGTGCATTATTTACAGGATGGCTTCAACATTAAGGCATACCTGTTAGATTTAAGAGATGGGCCGGGTTTGCTTCCAGGAAATAGTTCCTATCAGCTTTTGTCACCTTGTATGTGTAGAAAGCTTTTCCATTTGTCAGTTTTATTCACTCAATTGACAGAAATTAGTTTAGCATGATGAGGACATTATGCTACATGAAAGAGCCAGTCACAGAAGGACAAATACTACTTGATTCACTTCTATGAGGTATCTAAAATACACTCCTAGATGCAGATAGTAGAACAGTAGTTGCCAGGGGCCAAGGAGAGGAAAATGAGGAGTTGTTAATCAATGCGTGTAAAGTTTCAGTTATGCAAGATGAATAAATTCTCGAGACCTGTTGTACAACATTATGCCTATAGTTAACAATACTTTATGGTACACTTAAAAAAAATCTGTTCAGAAGGTAGATAGCATGTTAAGTATTATTACCATGATAAAAATAAAAATGAATAAAAAAGGAAATTTAGTAGCATAACACTGAAACTTACCATTTATGTTGCCTTTTTTCTTTTTTTTTTTTTAAAGATATTATTTATTTATTCATGAGAGACACACACACACACAGAGGCAGAGACACAGGCAGAGGGAGAAGCAGGCTCCATGCAGAGAGGCTGGCATGGGACTTGATCCCGGGTCTCTAGGATCATGCCCTGGGCTGAAGGCGGCGCTAAGCTGCTGAGCCACCCGGGCTGCCCCATTTATGTTGCCTTATGATTGATTGTGTTAATAAGTAACTGAATTGTAAGATCCTATGAAGAGTTTTACAACAAAGTAGAATTTGAGAGACCTAAATAAAAATCATTAACCAAAGCCAGTCCTATACAGAGCTTCTGGAGAGTGCCCCAGAGGAAGAATTTTTATAGGACTTTGTCATTGTCACTTACCAACAAATTTCTAAGAGCATGTCCGGAAGCACTGTGGTTACTGAAGGATCCTAGCTTTTGCCCATATGTGCTTAATTTAAATATCAAACACATCATAAATCTTGTAATATAGATCTTTAAATTAGAGATTATTAAAGGTGAAGCAATTTGAAACTATGTAATAATTTTCATAGGATGTCAACTTCTCAAGAGATATCCATCCATGGGGCAATATTTGGGTGAGTGGAGTAAAATCCACTTCCAAGTGGTGGGTAACAAACACTTTTCTAAAAGTGCACAGGCAGCTGGTTCTGATTGCAATAGGAAATGGAACTGAAGCCCTAGTGCTTCCTGTACTCCCAAGAGGCAGGGTGGGCTCACCAGAGTATGGAGCCATCACTTAAAGATGAAGAGAACAGTTCTTTGCAGTGTGGCTCATGAATACTTTGGGTTTAGTTATCTAAGTGCTGTATCCCTCCCTTTATCCATTGTTTGGGATTTGGGGCTTCTGACTGGCTAAAGAGCCTTAGATAGAGGCATCTATCCTGATCAGTGCACTGATTGGTGTGCTGAGCACAATCACAGCATAACAAAGGAAAACAATGCCACTAAAAAAAGATTTTTCTGATTCTGCACTTGGGGAGATTTCGTTCAAGATATCTTGAAGTCAGAAAAGAAAAATTGGGTTTGTAATGTTGACTAAATACTCTGTCCTGGACTCAAAAATCAACAATAGATTTTTTAAAAAGCAACTGAGGCAGATGTTCTGTATACTGTATGGAAGCTTCCTAATGGACAGTCTGTAAATTTGATGTAATTTGTTGAACACCTTTAGATAATTTTTTCAATTCAACTCTTGTGTCCCATGTCCATTATGATAGAAAAGATGGATAGAGGAGCTCTTATTTGTCTACCATATTATCTAACATTTATTTACCAGTTTGAAACGTTAACCTTTAGCTACTGCATTCTGATCAAGAGAGTTACTGACTGGGGCATCCCAGGTGGCTCAGCGGTTTAGCGCCTGCCTTCAGCCCAGAGCATGATCCTGGAGTCCCGGGATCGAGTCCCACATCGGGTTCCCTGCATGGAGCCTGCTTCTCCCTCTGCCTGTATCTCTGTCCCTTTCTCTCTCTCTGTCTCTCATGAATAAATAAAATCTTTAAAAAAAAAAAGATTTATTGACTAAATTGAACATCTCGTTATATTAAGAATGAGGTATATAGATTTTTCAGAGTGTCTGATCAATTTACAACTTTATATTTGCTACAGACTGAATGTTTGTGTCCTGTCCTTCCACCACCGCCCACCCCCCACCTGCCAATTCATGTGTTGAATCCTGACTCCCAGGGTGATGGTATCAGCAGGCAAGGCCTGTGGGAGATGATTAAGTCAAGAGGATGGAGCCCTCATGAATGAGATGAACACCTTCATGAAAGGTTCCAGGGAGAGGTGGGTGTACCAGTGAAAAGATGACCACCCAGGAATGGGGTTCTTGCCAGTACCTTGATCTTGGAACTCCCCAGTGTCCAGAACTGTGAGAAATAAATTTTTGTAGTTTACAAGCCACCTGGTGTATGGTATTTCCTATACCAGCCCAAACAGACTAAGAAAATGTTACCTAAAGCTTTTCTCCCAAAGATGATGCCTCATTCCTCCCCCTTCCTTTCCCCCTCTCCTTCCACACCTCTCTCTTCCTTCCTTCCTTACCCACAGGCAAAATTCCCATAAACAGTCATTGTTAGCTATTTGGAGAAGCTGTGAAAACCACTTGTTAGGACCAATTTCACTGTGGTTAGCAACCAAGACTTTATCACTGTCAAGTGGTAGAAATCTTCACTGTACAAGTGTTAACTCTCATGAACCATACATAAGCATTTGATTTTCTGCTGGTAAAACCTCGTGGTAATCATTTCAAGTAATATTATTCTTAATGTTCTAAGTCCAATAAAAAGTATTCTCAGAAAAATCTTAGAATTACTTAGAAATTTATAAACAGCTTTGTTTTTACTAAATGTACTATGCCTGGAACAAGGTAGTTTTCCATAAAGTTGTTTTTCCTAGCCAACCTTAAAATTTAGCACAAATTTATACTTTCCAGTGTCTAACAAAGAGCTATTATTTTTGTTATTCTAGTGAGGAGATTATCACTTGTTTTCAAAATCAGTGTACCTTATGAAGCAACATAAAATATGTATTTTCTGTGTTCTGAGTTCTTAGAGCACTATGTGTTATTTCTTCCTGAATTTATACTTTTTAATTTTATTTGACTTCTTGATGTGTAGTATTGAATTAGCTTCTCTTAGAAGTTTCTGGATGAAGACTGTTTTTAGAAGAAATGTATATTTTTATTAATACCTGCTGGAACTTCTCCAGAGGACTTTAGATTTTCCTGCTTTATTTCATCCATAACAAAAGTGCTGAGACTAGCTTTATCCCTTTGTGGGGTATAAACCAATCTGATATATCAAATTGATATATACTCATCAATTTCTTATATTGTTCTGTCCACGTAGTTTTGGCTACTGACATTTCCCTCTATTAGCATTTAAACACACACTTTGTTTATGAGAACAGAAATGTGATTAAGGTCAAAAGAAGATGCATTACTTTAATATAATTGAAAGGAAAAATGCCATTGTTTATATTTCTATTGTTGCAAGTCAGTAAGTTACCTTTCATTGTCTTATAAATGTATTTTATATCAATATACTTCATTGATGGATTTCTAAAATATCTCTGATATTTTTTAGGATCAATATTTCTTTGTATATTGACTCCAGTTTCTTTTAACTTGTTTTTCTTGCCCCCAATTTACAATAACATAAATAGTACATGAAATTCACTCCTCACAATACATTTCATCCTCAGTTCTGCTGATTTTTATCTCATCCACCCTTGGATCTTGTTGTCACCTAGAACACCTGTAACTCTAACTCCTTCTCTGACCACAATATCCCAGCTCTCAGTTTGTTCACTCCCATCAGACATGTGACTGCACCCCCTCAGCACAAGACTCCCATTTTCTCCCTTGACTTCTTGTTTTTCTCTAACCAGTATAAACCCTATGATTGACCTTTCATACTCATCTCCTGATACCCTGATGCCCTGGTGCCTTGCTGGGCTTGCCTTTTGAACCCTCAAACCCATTAGGTCCCATTTGGATGCACACTCTAACAAGGGTGCCAAGCACAACTGCAGACAGATAACTCGGCAATGCAGGCCAGTGGAAATATATAGCTCTGCCAAGCCCCTTCCTTACAGGGCCCTCAGCACTTTCATGCCAAGCTCCCACCAGTCCGGGGTCAGGCTCCTTGCCACCTCATTAGACTGTCTTTGCCACTATTATTAATTCTGTATTTGGCAAATAGGTATTAATACTACACCCCACATGTGCCAATCTTAAGGGTTGCAATATTGAATTAAAGCCAAACCCTCCCCTCACTGGCCTACAAGAAAGTTAGATATTTATAAAACAGCAATGCTATTGATGATGTCATTATACTTGAATCAGGTGGTAAAAAAATAAAAAACAACAAAAAACAAAAAAACAAGATAAAAAGTGACCTGAGCTGTGTACTGGGAAGGGGAGATGGAGGTCTAACTCAGCTCTGGGTACCATCATTTATTACTGTCTTCTGTCTTCTCCTTGTAGTTTTACCTGGGCTAATACTGTGGATTTTTATTCAGTTATTTTAGGTCTTTATTTAAATTATATAGCTTTTCTGTCTTCTCCAGCTTACTTCTGTTGTTCAACATTGTGCTTGAATGATTCACTTACGTTGATACAGGTAACTCCAAGTAAATTAGTTTCCACTTCTGTGCATTATTCTTTTAATATTTCTATTTATTTATCGATGGTTGCGTTGGTGCACATTTGGGTTGTTTTCTATTTTTTTTTTTGTCATTACAATTCTGAAGTGAACAGAAAGGTCATGATAATGATTGGTTAAATTTCAGCATCTTTGTAAAATTTCATTTTGGCTATTCACTTCAACCAAAATCACAAGTATCACACAAGTATCACAAATTAGTAGCAAAATAGGCTACTTTGAATGCTCTACCATATTTAAAATGTTAAGGTAATATCTCCACTGGTTTTCCTGATTTTCTTTCTATAGAAGATGACATAAAATAATTAAATGGTCCAAAGTCAGGAGGTAGGACTCATGTTGCCATGCTGAATAATTCAAAACAAATGTCCGGGGGATCCCTGGGTGGCGCAGCGGTTTGGCGCCTGCCTTTGGCCCAGGGCGCGATCCTGGAGACCCGGGATCGAATCCCACGTCGGGCTCCCGGTGCATGGAGCCTGCTTCTCCCTCTGCCTGTGTCTCTGCCTCTCTCTCTCTCTCTCTCTCTCTCTGTGTGACTATCATAAATAAATAAAAATTAAAAAAATTAAAAAAAAAAAAAACAAAAAACAAAAAACAAAACAAATGTCCGTCCCTTATTCTTCCACGTTTCATTAGAACAAATGAAACAGTGCCCTCAGTGCTATTAAATATCAATGAAATCATGGTGAATTAAATAAGTATGTATTATTTCTCAGCTCCAGATTCACCCTGTAATATCTACTCTTCCATAATGGACTGGGCTTTTTAAGCATTTCTACTTCACAGTGATGGTAAATGAGGGGTGCTGAAAGGACATTGCAGGAGGATAGAGTTTTGCTTACTGGTTCTGTCTGCCCCACTGATCAGCCACATGGATAAGAGGATGTCTAATATTGCTTCTCCCCAGCCACAGGCAGGGTCATGCAGACTCTTGGTGACCTTCCGGTGGGCTTCCCAAGGAGGGCACCCAATGCCCTTGGTCTCCTGCCTGCCGTGGTTGTGCAGCGACTTGTGTGCTCCTGCACATGAGCTAAGGCTTATCTGCACCTGGAAAGGCTACTTCCTCCTTGCCCACTGACTATGGACCAGATCTTGCTCAGGCAACCCAGAGAACTTTACCACCATCTAAGAGGCTGCAAGCATACCTTCTAATGTGAGGTTTCTAAAGCCCATCCTTGGGGAGGAGGACCTTCTCTAAGTACTTCTTTCCTTAGATGGTCTCTGTGAGCCACAGAGAAGCTTTTAGAGTTCTTGTTATATCTTGCAGTACTCCTATGATAGCTCAGATGTTATTTATATTAAACTTCTGCCTTTTTAAAAAAAATAATGACTTCAATTCTGAAACCTAACATAAACTTACAGTTCCAGTGTTCTCAATGTCACCAAGTCCTTAAAGAACTAGAAAATCATATTGCACTTTAGTTATGATTAAGTTATGACTTACAATCATTAGATCACTTTTAAACTTATAAGAAAAGCTTGTTTCTTAAGAGAAACTTAAAGGTAATAACTTCATTTAAAAAATAATATCTATATTTACATTGTTACCTAAGTGAGAATTGTATGTATTTCTTTGTTTACTGTAATAAATAATGGTACCACTTTTTTTTTTTTTTTTTTAACAGTAGACTGAAGGATGAAAGCTATAATCTCCAATCTCATTCCAAGTTTTGTACTCTAGGTTCCAGGAGACATACATAAAACCATTCATAGGTAAATGAATCCTCAGTTTCACTAAGTAATACCATTGTTTTTCAAAGTGATTAAACCAAGCTATACTCCCACTAATTTGTTCCATATCATCTCCCATACTTGGTACTATCAGACTTTTCTGTGTCATTAATGAAATTATAGAATGTCTTAGGGACCTTCAATTTTGTCTGACATTTTCATTTTTTTAAGATTTTATTTATTTATTCATGAGACACACACACACACACACACACACACACACAGAGAGACACAGGCAGAGGGAAAAGCAGGCTCCATGCAGGGAGCCTGATGCGGGACTTGATCCCGGGACTCCAGGATCACACCCTGAGCTAAAGGCAGACCCTCAACTGCTGAGCCACCCAGGCATCTCTGACATTTTCATTGTTACTTAAGTTGGATGGTGGGAAGACTCTTTGAGCACTAGTTTCATACTTTCTGAAACTGTAAGGGCTCTGGGATTTAATTAATATTACCAATCTTGAGGTAAATATTGTGGAGTCTTACATGAACTAGTGGACAATAGAAATGAATGATTCATCTTCTACTCTTTAGGCTCTGTAACAGTAAACTTGAAAAGGATATATTAAACTAGTGAATATGGTAAAACAATGTCCAATATGAGCAAATACTGGCTGATAGGGAGTGAGATCTCTCAAAGCCATCCAGAAACTTTTGTCTGGAAGATCTGTTTCTGAAGGCAGAAATCAGTATCTAGAAACAGTAAAGTGTCTTCATAACTATGTTAACCATTCAGTTAGTTCCCTGCCAAGTAGTTAATTACAATTGTAGAGATGTAGCCTTTTGTAGACTCAATGTTAGAGCAAAATCAATAGATTATTAAATATTGAAAATAGAAACTTCTAAGAACAGGGGCCGTGTCTTCCTAATAGGTTTTATTAACACAATTTCACGTGTATATATGTATATGTTTTTAATATATATGTCATTATATATAGATTTTGCACAGGTTATGTATGATTATCTGATTTTATATCTAATCAACATCTGATTTTCTCTTAATTCAGATCAAGGTCCTTTTTAAATGTAGTCTTCAGATTTATCTAGCTCTTTAATGATTAGGTTGGCACTTAAATCATCTTCTGCTGAAAAGAGTAAGAAGATAGTGGGATAACATTTTACAATATTAGAAAATGTAATGCACTCCAGGACAGGGTTAAGACACAACATTTTTTTAATAATTGGTTATCACTATTATTATGCTTAAATCTAGATATAATGTGTTTAACAGATGTGGAGTCCACCAAATTAGAGGTTAGACACTTCTAAGCACATTCGAAATTGTAGCTCAACGCACAATCATTTCATAGTCTGTGTTTCTACATTACTAGTTCACTAAGTGCTATGGTCTCCCTGTAGTTGACAGATTTCCAGGGCTGTCGAAGAATTGCTACAGATATACTCAGATGTCTTAGGCAAGGAAGGCACTGGAAACAAATGCAAAGGAGATCCTTGAAGAATTCACTCATTTGACTTCATACATAGCGATCAATAAATATTTGTTAAATAAATCAATGGTGTGTTTAATTCAGTGTTCAAAAGGGATTCATGCTAATACTAATAGTTTAAAAAATCTTTAAGCCAACACAAGTTTTCAGTAGCTCATGGTATCAGTGAAGTGCAGTGAGAACACCTGAGGGGAAATTTCTGCCTTTATTTGCAGATTTGAGTGGAGTCCCTGGAAAGGTCCCTGCTATACTTTTAATAGAACATTAAAGTATTGTTGCTGGAACATGGTATGATTGCACCCATTCCTTTGTGGAGCATATCCAAATGCCTTCTTTAGATGACTGTTCTCCTTGCTCCTTATATATTGAAAGCAATTACATGATATTGTTAATGAATTTTGTTGACAGGCTTTTCTTTCCAAAAGCTGCTTATCGAAGCACGTTATTTCTAACTGAAAAGCTTATTTTTCTTTCTGTCTGAATGGACTGCTTGCCAGTGGTGACTTATGGCTTACTTCATCGATTTTCAGTAATGAGATAGAGCAGCATGAGGTAAATGTCTGTGTACATGGGCAAGGATTCTAAATCACATTCTGAAAACCACTGGCTTGATGATACAGTGAGTCCATCTCCTCAAAAATGTTTGCGGTGAAGATTTCTTGAAAAACCTTGGGCTTACAGCACATCACTTAAATGGCAGATTTAGCAAAAACAGTTACAGTCTCTAGTGAGAGAACCATGTTGGCTTGTTCAGCGCCTTAGAGGAAAATTCACCAGCCAGTGCATCTGTTGGGGAGGGTCTCAGTGGATAAGAGAGGCAGAGAGAGCCTGTGGTAGTTTTAAATGCATTGATTTCTCTACAAAGGAGCATCCAAAAATGTAACTGTCTATGGTCTCCCTGTAGTTGACGGACTTCCAGGGCTCTTGGAGAATTGCTACAGATACTCAGATGTCTTAGGCAAGGAAGGCACTGGAAACAAATGCAAAGGAGATCCTTGCAGAATTCACTCATTTGACTTCATACTGAGTCACTGTCTCATGGCGCTGAAATACTTCTGGCATTCGCTCTTGATCTTAATAACAAGGGGAAGGAATTATGTGCTTTTAAAAAGTATGATACTTGTGGAATACAGGGGGAATCCCTTGAAGATTGTGTTTTATAGTACTGCTATTTTATGGCCCTTATATCCTTTCCACATGTTCACTCCTTCAGTCAAATTCACTCTTCATTGAACACAGATATTGCCATGAATTGCTTTATTCTTTATCTAAATCTCCTTTTAATTAATGCTCTTATCCTCATACAAGGGCCTCCTCCAGGACCTTGTTTATGACAACTATAAATCTTACTGCCTTCTTTCCATCTGTTCTTTACAGTTTTCTTTCAGCCCGTGATCCACATTACTCCAGTATCCATTGCTACCCCTTAGAGTTCCGTCTTCTTGTTTCTTCTGTCTACCATGTCTCAATTAACTTTAAAATTAGCAAAATGTTCGAATATTATGGAATTCTTATGATAATCTTACAAAATCCAGTATAATAAATAAATGGTACATGATACATATAAGTCATTGGAAGTCTTACTCCCAATGGTCAATATAGCCATACTGTGGTCTTTAAAAATTCATATAAACAATGATTTGTATTTCTTACTTAAAATGCTGTGTTTCCTACTTTGGTGCATTCTTTGTTCTTGCTTGAGATTAGTCTGTTAGACGGAAATGTAAATTAGCAACTAATTATAGTAATGACATACCCCAATATACAGACTAAAGCTTTGGTGTAATTACATATGATTGGGGACATTGAAGATGATCTAATGAAATAAAATAAAACCTATTCTGGATAAACCATATCATATATTTTGGGGAATAAATGGTAGAAGTCTAACAAATTTGCCCTATGCTAGAAACAGAATTTAATAGTTTAGTGCATTCTAGAGAAAAAAGGAAAATAATATTAATTTAATGAAAACCACTCATGGGTAAGAAAAGATAAGAGTATGAATGAAATTTGGGTACATTTCCATACTTGTGGAATTGAATCCTAAACCTAAAATGACTCAGTAAATATTATTTCCTGACAGAGTTGAGGGGGTGGAGAGAAAATGCAGAAGGAATTACTCAACAGTAGAGAACATTCTAGAGGAACAAATATTAGAGTGAGTTCAAAATATTCTGGGATTTTTTTTTCATTTCGATAAATTTCCATTTATATTTCTTGGAGAGATATGGTACATTTGACCACTTCATTTCTACATATGATACAAAATAATAAGAGCAGCCAGCCTGCTAAGAACTCAAAGCCAGATGGTGTATGTATGTGTCATGCTGAGTTGATGGTTTGGAAATGCCAGCTCTGCAGAATGGCTGGAACCAAATAATGCTTCAAGGTAATCCTACTTAAGATTCACTTGTGCATCTCCATATGACTTTCACATTCTTAAGTTAATTTAATGAATTTTAAGTTGCAGTGGACAACATGCTACATATTAGGCAATAGAGTAAAATGTTTCTAACATGATTTGTTGGATGTTAGCTCAAATCAAATTCTAATAAAGTAGCAGAATCTAAAGTGTTAGCTAAACAGTATTGGCTGACTGCTTAAATGAACAATATAACCAAAAGTCAGTCTGTACTTCTCTGTAGAGAATGGTGGACTGCTCTAAAATTTTTAGAGATTATCTTTTGAAAATCAGCCAATGTGAATTAAAACAAAACAAAACAACACAACTAACAAAACCCAACAATTTTCGCTCTGTCTCCTGATGTTTGGAAATGAGGAGAGATTCATTTTGTGGTACCTCCTTTCCCTGACCTCCACACACTGATTGGAGGAGTCTTCTATAGCAGTTCAGGTGAGATGGGGGCCGTACTGTGGTCACAAGCTAGGGAGAGCCAGTGGAGAGGTCTACAGACAGTGACAGGGTAGGTACCAAGTAATAGTGAAGCGACTGCTATGTTAGATGACACCGCTGGATAAGAAGATGGATCAACTGTAGAAGGGTATAAGACTTCATAATACTGGGGCACCTGGTGGTTGAGCATCTGCCTTTGGCTCAGGTTGTGATCCAGGGTTCTGGGATCAAGTGCTGTATCTCCCTTTGCTTATGTCTTTGCCTTTCTGTCTGTGTCTCTCATGAATAAATAAAGTCTAAAAAAAAGACATCATAATGCCATTAATCTTACGAGTTTGGCAAACTGTTATTTAGAACTGTTACATTTGTATTTGCCAAATTACTTTTCTTTTTCTCTTCTAGAATATGAGATTCTGCTTCTCTTCTTATTTTTTTTTTCATTTTTAAGGTTTCTCCTTTCCTTTCCTTTTAAATCTTCATAACAGCACCTGTTTCCCAAGAATCAATGAATTATTTATTATTAAATTATTATCATTTATTGAATAATTTAGTCCCATATTAAATTAGTTTTTACTTTTTAAGATCATCATGTTTTCTTAATGAATTACCCTTTTGTCATTATAAATGTTTCTTTTTATTTTTGGTAACATCTTTTATCTTGAAACCTACTTTTTGATATTAGTATGGCTATTCCAGCTTTCTTACAATTGGTATTTACATCCATTTACTTTCAACAAATCCATATCTATTTACTTAAAGTGCTTTTTGTTTGTGTTTTAAATGCAGTCTGTCAATCTATGATATTAACTGGGAGAGTTTAAACCATCGGTATTTAATGTAATTAGAGGCATTATTGGGTTAAGGTCTGAGATCTTACTGTTTTTTTTTTTTTTCTGTCTTGTCTAGTCTTTGTTCTTTTTCCCAATTTCTGACTTCTTTTGCATTACCCTAATGTACTGTTAGTATTCCATTTTATTTCCAGTATTGGCTTTTTAGCTGAGATAGACAAAATTTCTAAATTGGCCCCCAATGATGCCCTACTTTAACCCTAAGAACCTGTCAATTAATGAAATATAATTTCTCTGATTGTATTTTGATACATAGCACAGTTCACATTAGGACATTACCCTTGTGGGCTTGATCTTATCACATGAATCCTTACAGGTAGAAAGCTTTTTCAGACTGATGGCAGAAGAAAAAGTCAGAGGGATCTGAAGCACCAGAGGAATCTGATATTCTGTTGCTGGATTTGAGGATTGAGGGGTGGGAACAGGTACACGGGGTAGAGAGCAGATCCAAGTAGCTGAGAATGACTGGCCCACACATAATAAAGAAGTATGAACCTCAGTCTTATACTCAAAAGGGACTGAATTCTACTAACCGCCAGAATGAGCTTGGAAGCTCCTTTCCTTGAGCCTCCAGGTAAGAACCCTGCTTGACCAATATCTTGATTTTGATGGCATAGAAACCAGACTATCCCACTTGGACTTCTGATGTACAGAACTGTGAAAAATAAATAAATAAATAAATTCATGGTGTTTTAAGCTGCTAAATTTGTGGTAATTTGTTATGTGGCACATACAACTAATGCTGAAGATCATTTTATTTCCTCTAGGGTTTACGGTATACATCTTTAACTTATCACTATCTGCTGCCAAATAACATTATGCTACTTTATATAAAATTAAAAACTCAACAACCTGTGCCTTCCATTTCTTTCTTTGTGCTGTTGTCATAATTTTATTTCCAAATATGTTTAAATCCTTACAATATTTTCTCATATTTTTGCATCAATTATCTTTAAAAAACAAAGGATAGATCTTTTATATTTTATCCACATATTTACTAATTTTTAGCAATTATCGTTGCTTGCTATAGACTGAAAGTTATTATCTGGTATCATTTTTTCCTTTCCTTTGACATATCCTATAGTGAAAAATCTATTGACAGTGAATTCTTTCAGCTTCTGTTAGTCTGAAAAAGTCTTCCACCTTTGAGAAATTTTCCCCCTTATTGGAAAGGTATTATTCCATTGTTTTCTGGCTTGTGTTGTTTTACATGAAAAGTCTGTGAAATTTCTTCTTTATTTTTGTGTATGTGATATGTCTTTTTCCTCCAGAAGCTTTTTTAAAGAAAAGAGGGAGAGAGAGAATGTGTGCATGCATGAGTGGGGGAAGGGAGAGAATCATCAAGCAGACTCCCTGCCGAATGTGAAGCCTGACCCCACAACCTTGATATCATGACCTGAGCTGAAATCAAGAGTCAGACCCTGAACCAACTGAGCCACCCAGGAGCCCCTCCTCCAGTGGCTTTTAAGAGTTCTTCTTTATCACAGATTTTCAGCATTTGATCGTATACTGCCTTGCCTTGATGTGACTTTGAGTATACTCCATTTGTTGATACCTTGATGTGACTTTGAGTATACTCCATTTGTTTAGTTTCTTAGATCTGTAGGTTTATAGTTTCATGAAAATGTCATGAAGTTTTGGAATAACTTCAGCCGTTATTTCTTCTAATACTTTTTCTACATGCCTCCTTTCCTGCTTCGTTAGAGCTTCAATATACACAGATTAGACTGCTTGACATTTTCTCACAGTTCACTGAAATTCTGTTGATTTTTAAAATCTCTTTCTTTCTGATCCATTTTGGATAATTTATATTTCTATATGTTCAATTTTTAAAATATTTCTTCTGCAACATCTAATGCGCTATTATTTCACTCAGTGACTTTTAAGTTTCAGGAAGCATCTTTAATTTTTCAATGTTCCATTTGGTTCTTTTAAATGTCTTTTTCCCCCCATTCATTATTTTCATTTAACTTCTTGAACTTATTTAATTTAGTGATTTATGTTCCTATCTCCTAATTCAAATACTTCTGTCATTTCAATGTCTGTTTTTATTTAATTGGTTTCCTTTTGGTTAAGGATTTTTTTTTTTTTTACCTTTTTGGAAAGTCTAGTAATTTATTATATGTTGAATTTTATAATGTTGGATATTGTTGAATGTCTGGATTTTGGTATATTTCTTTGGAAATTGTAGAATTATGTTTTTGCAAGTATTTAGGTTACTTGTATATGTATATTTTGATCCTTGCTCTTAAGAATTTTTGGGATGGATATAAAGTAGCTTTTATTTCAAGGCTACTTTAGCATCACTATTTAGGTAATAAACTTCTTAGGTCTCAGACTACTGAATGCTTGTAGTCAATAAGGCCTCTCTGGTCAGAATTTGAATAACTCTTCATTCTGACTGAGCTCTGAAAATAGTTTAACCCACAGTTTGTGGTAGGTAGAATAATAAAATGGCTTTCAGTAATATTCACCATTGTATAATTTCCTTCCATGGGGTTTTGGAAGATCCTGTGAATACAATCAATTCTGTAATTATATTAATTTATGTGGCAAAAAGAGAATTATTTAAGGTGGGCCTGACATCATCAGGTGAGCCATTTAATAAAAAAAAGATTTCTTTGACTTATTGCAGAGGAAAAAGTTCAATATATGAAAAACCTGATTTATATATTTAGTTCAAATGTCTAGTTGTTTATGGTGGGAAGGCAACTCTGGTGGTAGATACTTGATCATGAAATTTTATAATTCACTTAATTTGGAACTCACTAAATCCTGCTATTACTAGTCCATCTATAAAATAGAGAAAACTGAGTTAAGAATGAAAGCAAGTGAAAGAGACTAGCCAACTACATTTCCAAAGTATGAAAACCACTCCTTTTTACCTTTTACTTTTAAGTTATTTGTAAATGTTTCATAATAATGAAGTACATAGAAAATAATGCAAGCTTCTATATACAGAATCATTTTAAGAAATAAAGTATTATTAGTACAGTTGAGGCCCTTGTATCTTCCTCTAGTCTTATTCTCCTTTTTTATTTTAAAATATTTTCTTTATTCATGAGAAAGAGAGTTTTTGTGCACAAGCAGGGGGAGGGGTGGAGGGAAGAGAGAGAAGCAGGCTCCCCGCTGAGCAGGGAGCCCAAAGTAGGGCTTGATCCCAGAATCTTGGGATCATGACCTGAGCCAAAGTCTGATGCTTAACCAACTAAGCCACCAAGGTACCCCAAGTCTTATACTCCTGGTAGAGGTACCTGAACTGAGTGCTATTAATCTTTTTGAAATTTATTTTAATACTATCAAACTGTAACTCCCCCCCCTTTTTTTGTTTAATGTTTTGTTGTAAGAATGAAAAATTGATATGTACTTAGAATTCCACTCTATGAATATAGCACTGTTTATTTATCCAGTCAATAATTGAGACATATAGGCTGACTTTTTTGAAGGAATGAATGCAGAAATTAACTTTTGTATGCATGTGACAAGAACACATGTATGAGAGTTTCAGTAAGGAAATACCCTCTGTAATGAAGTCATTAGATAATAGAGTCTATGCATCTTTATATCACGAGATATTGCCAACTATTCTTCAAAGGGGTCATCCAAATTTGCATTCCCATATTATAAGTATGCAGAACATACTTATAACCAGTGGTATTATTAGAATTAAATTACAAATAATTATATGAGTGAAAAATGCTATCTCAGTGGTCTACATTTGCATTTCCCTGGTAATTGATCAGGTATGACATCTTTTAATATGCTCACTGGCCAAATTGGCATGGAGATTATTATTCCCCAGCCTGGCAACTCCAATTTCTTTGTGTTTAACATAAAGGTCAAACATCTAAAGTGATAAGATATGGTATGGAAAGTTTTCCTAACTGTGAAATTATTCCCTGAGTCATTGAAATTATTTCTGGTCATCACAACATGATTCTTGCCAACTCTTGAGTTGAGCCATACTCAGTTATGGCAGATTCACCGTCTCCCATTCTGGTTTTTCTGGTTGTAGAAAGAATAACAATAAACTTTAAGTCATTGAAGCTAAAAGACAGGCTAAGTTATGAGAAGGAATATAACATTATACTCTAGCTAAGATTGGCTAATAATGGCAGTATTTGGTAGGCTTGGAAGAGCCAGTGATAGTAAAATATTGCAGGATTTTTGTTTATTTGACTAAGGCCAGCAATAGAATCTCCTTTATTCAGAATTTTCAAAATGGCTTAGATAAGAATTTGAACAGAATGATGAACAATCTGAGTGTGTCATGTTATGCTAAAGGATGGAACCAGGGAATTTTGAGGGTCCTTCCTTCTTCCCTTTGTTCTGTGCCGCAGTGAGGAACTCATCCATTCAATCACAGATTCTTTCCACTGCCAACATGGAATTTTGCACAAAACTTTTTGTTTTCTAAAGAGGTAATTAGTAAAATTGTATCTTTTACAAATATACCATCAGTAAATTATTTCAGATAGAAGCCAGAAAAATTACCCTGAATCTATTCTTGGTGCTAAATGGACATTGTTTTGAGCCCAGGGACTCTATTTTCTGCCCTTTCCATAATTTGAAATATCATGTGGCAAGCTATGTGACAGTATGCTTCCTGCCTCTACTCACAGCTCTGGATCATCAATACTTTTCCACCCACTTTGGGAATTTCACATATTATGGAATTACAGTGTTTTAGTGTCCTCCCCACTGTGATAGTCCAAGTTACATGTAGCTGAAGTAAGTAATTTAATTTGTAATTGATTTGGGAATGTACAACTGAAAGCATTTTGGGGAATATGGTGCGGTATCTCTGTTTATATTACTTTGGGAAGATTTTATTTCATAGAAAACCTGAGAAGGAGGTCTTATCATTTAGGTTTGACAACAGAAAATCACTCTGTACAGCTCTAATTATTGCATTCAGTTAATTTCTCTATGGCTCAAGGACTTCCTTTGGTGAGAAACACTTCCAAACACTTCCTTTGGTGAGAAAATTTCTAAATCTAGGAGATTAAAGCATAGGAAGGTTTCTTCACATTCAGACAAAAGTGTCTTGTTTAATATTCAGGCTACCCTGATTCTTTTCTTTGCGCTTCTTAGATGTTCACTAAACCCCACTGGTCAGTATAACTAGATCGCAGATAAGATGTTTTCAAAATAATGGACATATCCTTATGATATTTGATACTACTTTCTGTTGGGCCTCTTTAGACATGTATGTGTGTGCTTATTTCACATTTGAACTGAAATGAGCAAAAAGGGAAGCAGTGTTTTTAGGATGAATTTTCTCATCTATGATAGCCTTTTGTAAAGAAAGTCGTTTGTAAAGTCTTTTACATTTGTAGGCCAGCTCTTTAAGTATGCTTCCAATCTTCTCTTATCATGTATCATGTTGCAGAGTTGTTGCTGGTTGGCTGTCCTACAGCTGGGGCCTCTTTAGGTCTTTGGTCTTCATAACACCAGCTCTTGTCTCCCTCCAGGTCATCCAGGCTGTCTTTTTCGGCATTTGTGTGCTGACTGATCTTTCCAGTCTCCTGACTAGAGGAAGTGGGAACCAAGAACAAGAAAGGCAGCTCAAGAAGCTCATCTCACTCCGGGACTGGATGTTAGCTGTACTGGCCTTTCCTGTTGGGGTTGTGAGTATGACGTAGAATGCATCTAACCACAAAAGAAAACTTGGGTCTTCTTTCTGGCTTGTAAAAGAAAAAGAAGGGCTGATTATATAGCAGATTTCTGAATTAGTTTGCTGGGGTTACCATCACAAAGCACTGCAGACTTGGAGGCTTCAACAACCAACATTTTTTTTCCCTCACAGTTCTGAAGACTAGAAATCTTAAGAACAGGGCATCCACAAGGTTGATTTCTTCTGAGGTCTCTCTACTGGGCTCATAAATGGCCTCCTCCTCCTGTGTCCTCACATGCCCTCCTCACACATGTGTCCATGACCTTATCTCCTCTTCCTATCAAGACATCGGTCATATCAGATCAGGGCCCCTCCATGACCTCATTTAACCTTCATTGCTTCTCTAAAGGCCCTACCTCCAATTACAGTCACATTCCTACATATTGGGGGGTTAGGACTTCAACATATGAATTTTAGGGAGACACAGTTTAACCCATAACCGTTCCTTTGGCAATCCAAACTTGAAATGTATGGTCCTTGGGTCTATGACCATTCTTGAATTTTTTGAGCTTGGGAGAGGAGGTCAGTATTAGCTTATACTGCTTTGCTCACCCAACTGTACCATTGCCTAATATCACTTAAGTAAATGCTGCTTAATGCTTGGGTCTGTTCTGGCTTCATTGATTTTCATTATTTTCAGTTAGAAAATAGTTAGAAAAAGTCCATTTCTTGACTTCCTTCATGAGCCCATTAATTATCCATTGTCCATACATACACTGTGTTCCTTTAAAGGGCCAGGGAGCCATGAGATCCTATAGATTTTAACTTGTGCATAGCCAGGAAAAGAGAGAGAACTGTAAATCTCAAACTGTGAAGACAAGGAAGAGTGTGTTACCTAATTCAAATTCAGACCTTTCCTTTGTCAACCAATGTACAGGAAAAACGAAGCCCAGGTGATCTGGTCTAGCATATGTACAAAATGAAAGTTCCATGGTAGACAGAGTTGGAAAGTTGTTTTTTTAAATCCTTCCAGTGGCTCTTATTATTTGCCAAATCTATAGCTTACAGAAGACACTTGTTCTAAGACCAATTAGTGAACACCCAGACTATCACTGAATTGCTTTTTCTATGTGCTGAATTGTATTTTCTTAGATGAAGTAGTCCTTCACTCTTGAGAGCAAAGCAAAAAAATTCTTATAATCTGGTCACACTCCTCTGCTCACTCCCTTGTCTTTTTCCTTTGAAAACCTAAATGAGTGCTTAGATTGAAACCATCTAGCAAATCTCTCAAATTCAGTTGCTTAACCTAACAGAGTTAGATGCTTTCCGTATTATGTAGTATTTCCTTTTTTGGACTTGACATATAAAATTCAAATACTTTCTATCAGAATAATCATCTAAGGGAAAATTTCCACTGGCATAAAGTATAAAGATTTATACTCTATGTATGAAAGAATTATCTAGAAAATCCAAGTCTGTGTATTGTTTGTTTTTACTGGTTTATTCCCTTGGAATTTCTATAGGCAGTCATTGCCTCTGGAAGTCTTCTTTGGCAAGAAGGGATACAGTAACACAATACAAAAGTAAATAGGAATACAATATTAACACATTTTTTCTTAGTTCTGCCTCTCCCTCTGTTACACAGTGTCAAAACTGTGTCTCTAGGGCTTAAATTGTGCCTCTTGCCACTCTCATCAAAAGCACATGGCATATGCCCATTAGACGTTTTTGACATTACTTTGGCCAGAAACTTTTTCCACCTGCTTGAGACTTGAGATATTTGTCAGTTTTCACTGTCCTTCCTGAATTGGGTCCATGTATGCTTCATGATGTGTAAAAAGGATGGGGGACTTTTTGTTTGCTTGCTTGTTTGATTACATTTGATACTTTTCTCTGTTTCACTATTGTTGTTCTCTCTGTGTTTTGAAAAGGGGATGAGAAGTAATTACACCTTTAATTTCACCCCTCCTTTTTAACCCAGAAGTCATAACATCACATTTCATTGTGTATGTATGCACCTGCCCTAGCTGATGAGCATCCAGAGAATTTAAAGAATAATGAATCAGTCAATCAGATGAGCACTTTCACTTATTTCTTTGACTTTCATTTTTGGCTTACCCACTGATATTTTATAGTCAATATTTACATTTTTCATAATCTTCCTTCATTATTATTATTATTATTTTTTCTCTGTCTCTCTCTTTCTCTTTGGTATTAGGAAGAATTCTGGCCAGTATTCTCCAGAAATCTTGTGTTTTCCACTATTTCCTTTTTTTTAAGATTTTATTTATTTATCCATGAGAGACACACAGAGAGAGGCAGAGACATAGGCAGAGAGAGAACCAGACTCCCTGTGGGGAGCCCGATACGAGACTCGATTCCAGAACCCTGGGATCATGCTCTGAGCCAAAGACAGATGCTCAACCACTGAGCCACCCAGGTGCCCCTCCACTGTTTCTAACTCTGTCTTTTGATTTTTTGCACCTATTTTCCTGATTTCTCAAGCTGATACACAGAAATTCATTCAGAGGCAAAAAACTGATAAATGACTTCTTTCCAGCCAGACCCCATTCATTTTGTAGCAAAGTCATATTTACAAAGGACATGAATTTGTCTCTTTATAATCATTTTAACTCAAACTGTTTTTTTCATTAAAACATAATTTTATGATTTTTCATCTTTCTTTCCCCAAGGTAATTTCCTAGTTTTCCTTTCCAGTGTGCTCTTGTCTATGCTGTGACTTCAGAGTTTTTCCCCCACCCCTCCTGTGTCTCTCCCATACCACCAGTTCCTCACTAGGGTCTGGAATTTCAGTGTGGTTTTATCACTGCGGTTTTGCTTCCTTGTTAAAATGCAAACCCTTCCTGGAGCAGTGCCACTAGGAATCACTTGAAGAGGTGGCATCTTCAGTGGTCCTGTGGCTCCCAGCCTGGGATAACAGTGCCCGGCTCAGTGGGTTCATTTCATCTGAAGGATGGGAAGAGCATCAATGCCTAGCACCTGATTTGATGGGCATGTCCTTATACCTGTAGGCACCTCTAGTGTAAGAATGCTTATCATGTGTGCAAATGATTAATTATGACATTTGTAATTAAACACCTTTGACCATGTTGGGTGACACAATCAAAATCCAAAAGAACAAAACACCTGAGTACTTGCCCTGTGCCCTGAGAGCCTTGGGAATAGCTCAAGCTTCCTAAGGATAAGGAGCAAGGTGCACAGCCCCTGTGTAGAACTGCCTGTGGTCCCCAGAGGCCTCCGGGCTGCCAGGGATTGCCAGCATTGCAGGGTACTCCCCCCCCCCCCACACTTTCTCCTGGCTTCCTTTGCTCCTCACCTTTTGTTTGTCAGCCAGGAGATTGCAAAGAAAGTAATGTTATTTTTGCTTCCTGGCGCAGGGCAGAAAGGCAAGGGACATGATAAAAGGGCAGAGTGGCACCTCTGCTCAAATTTTCCAGAAGAGACCTCTTAGCCCCACGCTTTGCCTGGCGCTCCCATTATCTCTCTCTCTTTCTCTCTTTCTCACCTCAGCTGCAACTGTGGCAGCAAGAAAGACATGGGTAGGTTATCCAGGATTTGTATTGTCTCCACTAATGCTTCCTCTGATAACGAGGTTAATTGAGAGTTGACAGTAATTGCTTTATGTGGGCATGAAGCACGAAATATGATTTTTGTGACTCATGGACCTAATGCATCTACTTCATGGACTCTATCCCTAGGACATATAAAAATAATGAAGCATTCCAATCAAAGATAATTGGAGTAAAGTTTTGTTTGAGCATAACCTTGAAGAAATCAGGCAGGGTTGCTTGAGTGAACATAGCATGTATCATCCTGGTTTGTGTAGATTCCCATAAATGCAAGGCTGGCCTTGATTAGTAATGCTAATGGCCGGAAACCACCACCACTCCCAAAGCCTTGCAACTCATTTTGCAGGGATAACCCATGGGAGGCTCTTCTTACCATGTGCAGTTTATTTCTGAACCCTGTCACCCTTTTAAAGAAGCATTACAAATAACTCTATGACATTATGTGGTCTGGAAGCACTGAAGTTTATTAGGAGCAATCAAACCAAGAATGTCTTTTGTCTCCTGTGAATTTGTTGACTTTTTTGTTAGCAGATACCCTTCTAGTTAAGGGAATCAGCTAAGACTTTCAACCAACCAACCAAACAAACAAAAAAGATAAAGAGGAAGAGTAGCAAAAAAAAAAAAAAATTGAGAACAACGAGTATGAAATTGGTTCTCTCAGAAATTTTAAATGTGTCTCCAACTGCTATCCAAAGCAGCCCCTTAAGTGACAAAGAACGCTCATACTTTCCCATTAATTTAAGTATATATGTCCCATTCATTTGCACCTTCTCAGCTTGCATGAGACATGTCATCAAACATCGCTACCTCCCCCATACATCTTTGTTCCTAGTGTTACTTGGGTTACTCTATACCAGAAGCTGAGCTGTTGCTAAATTAACCTTGACTGATGAGTGAAGTTGGGGATGTCCCTCTCTGTAGAGAGGGGGAGTGGGCCCAAGAAGGACCTGGAGATCTGGATTGTTCCAACCAGGGATGGGCATCCAGGGTATCCCAGGCAAACCAGCAGGTGCTAAGCTAAGTTCTTCTGGAATTTGGGCTCCAGGATCACACCCTGAGCTGAAAGCAGAAGCTCAACCTCTGAGCCACCCAGGCATCTTGAATTTGAGCTTCTTTATCTGAGTTTAGTCTCAAAGTTATTTGTTCAGTAACTGTCTCTGGTGCTATAAGTTCTTATGAAGACTTTGTGAAGATTTTATATGTACCAACCTGATCTAGATTCCTTGAAATGGGACTGTATGGGGACTGTATGATACCTGCTTCCTTTGGCAATATGGAAGTGTGATTTGGAATCTCAAATGCAAAGTTAAAGTCTTTAGCACCTATTTTCAAAAACTGATGAGTAAGTCTTCATTTATTGACATACCATCTGACTCTAAGCCATTCTTCAGAAAAATGTTGTGAAGCATACACATTTGGATCATCATAACCCTGCAATCTAAAAAACATTATTTTCCTTTCTGAGTTTTAAGTAAGAGATTGGCTTAAACGGAAAGCAAACATTAAGTAATATTAATTACTAATATTAATATCTGTTAATGTAACACATAAAAGAAAGGACTATTACTCTGTTTGAGAGTATATGAAGCAAATGCCTTTCCTTCTGTTTTGATATTGAGGGAACATTTTTTAAAAGCATATTATTTACTTTATTCTACAAACTCTGGATTTAATATAAAAATACCTTAATATCTTCTGATCCTCTCTTTATTAAATTTTCACACAAGTACCTAAAACCAAACTCTTTTTTTTTAAGCCTTCATTGATGTTTTAAGTTTCTTCACATGCCCTTTCCCTTTCTCTTTACTTTTGAAGTTAAAAATATAATATCTGCTAGGTTATATTTTATGGTAAAACCCAGTTCATTTTGAGTTGAATCAATCATAATGCTTTGTTCCTGCACTGAAGTGAGTGTGCATTGAGTAGCCTGAGAGGAAAGAAAGGTTCACAGATGAGCAGTCATTCAAGATCAGTAAACAAAATGAACTTTTTCCTCCCCTACCAGGAGAAATACTCAGGAGACTGTAATTACTTAACCTAAGTGAGTGGTTACATCAGTTTTTGGATAGCCTTTTCCAAAGACCAAGGACAGTGTGTGATTAGACAGATGTACCTGATAGGGAACCAGGTTGCTTCTCAACCATCATATATATTTTTGTCTCCCAAATGGAAACCAAAGATTTTCTGCCTAAGTGACCTATGTAATTTGTAAATTCGTACACATTCATGGAGACTCAGTGCAGTCAGCTTTCTCAATGCTTGTAAGATGAATTTCTTCAACACAAAAAATAATCACACTTTAACAACATTTTCTGTAGGTGCCCACTTTTAATCACACTACAGTGGAAACTACACATTTATATCCAAACATCCAAAGGGCAGAAGCTCCAGTCAAGTCGATAACTATTTGTGGGTGGGACGCTTGGTTGGCTCTGAGGTTGAGTGTTTGCCTTTGGCTCAGGGTGTGATCCCAGGGTCCTGGGATTGAGTCCCACATCGGGCTCCCTGCATGGAGCCTGCTTCTCCCTCTGCCTGTGTCTCTGCCTCTCTCTCTCTCTCTCTTTCTCTGTGTCTCTCATGAATAAGTAAATAAAATCTTAAAAAAATAATAAAATTTTATTTACTTATCCATAAAAGATTTTATTTACTTATCCATGAGAGACACAGAGAAAGAGAGAGAGAGAGAGAGGCAGAGACACAGGCAGAGGGAGAAGCAGGCTCCATGCAGGGAGCCCGATGTAGGACTCAATCTGGAGACTCCAGGATCACGCCCTGGGCCGAAGGCAGGTGCTAAACCGCTGAGCCACCAAGTGATCCCCAAATAAAATCTTTAAAAAAAATAACTATTTGTGGGTACATGGAGCTCACTAGGTGAGCAGATACCAACTGCTAAGAGCCAAGATAGCAGTAACTAAGAATTGATCTTTTCCCTCCAGAGTCATAATGCCTAGAGAAGGTGACATTATAAGCTATATCAACAAGTAGAGTAAAAGAAGGCATGGTGTAGATAACAGTGCATGGGGTGAAGATGAAGAAGTATTCTAGAAGAGGAAGGGATTGATTTTAGTGAGTGGGAGGTCCTGGAAGACTTCCCAGAAGTGATTATGTCAGAGCTCTGTTTTGACGAATGACTACAAACTTACTGGATGTCTAAGTTAATGATGCTTTCAGATGCAAGTAACAAAACACCCGTAGCTATCCACCTGGTTCACTCTTTTAATTCATTCAAGTCTCTGTTCAAATGATTACCTCTCAGTAAAGCTTCCATGAATTATCAATATAAATTAGCTTTCCATTTTATTCTCAATCTCCTTACCTTGCTTTATATTCTCCATAATGATTACCATGACTTGGCATATTATGTTTATTCTTTTATTTCTGTAGCATATGTCTCCTCTGACTTGGTACATGCCCTGTGAGGCCAGGGAGGTTGTATGTTTGATTTACTGCTGTAATCCAAGCAGCAGGAGCAATGCCTAAATAATTTAGTATTTATTGAGTGACTATCCATCCAACTGTGGCCTAAGCAATAAAGATATTTAATACCTCACAAAACAAGAAGTGTGTAAACAGGTAGTTTAAGGATGGTATTGCTCACTATTATCATTTGAGACTTAGGCATTTTTATTGTCCACTTTTCTATCTCTAGGATGTTGGCTTTTTGTCCTTGGACTTGCTACCTAAGGCCTCAAGAGGGTTGGTAAAGCCCCAAACATCAACTCCCTTGCAGCCGTGTTCAAGGCAGGAAGAGGAAGAAGCTCTTTAGGGAGCTCTCCCCATGTGCTTGTCTCTTCATCAGGCTAATGAATGTTTCCTATAAGCCCTGTCTGCAGACTTCCCAATAGGTTTTGTTGGTTAGAAGGGTCATGTGGCTAGAATCAGCTGCATGGAAAACTGGGAAGGCAAGTGGGAGAAGGGAATTAGCTTACCTTGAGGGCTTAAACTAATTATGATTTATCCTTATTGGTTGGGCACATTGTTGCCCAAACAAAATCAGGTTTTAAGAAATATGATAAGTAACAAATATTGAGGATAACTATTAAATGTAAACTAAGTAAAAACTAATAGGATTTTAAGTAATTTGTTGTTTATGTTTTTATGAAAAATGGATACAGTAAAACTGTTGAGACTAATTATGGACATTTTCTATCTTAGCTAAGAAAGGCATATTGTTTCCATTCATTCTCTGCCAGCACCATTTTTTTTTTTTTTGGTACATTCTCATTAGTATTTTTATAAACAGCTATCAAAATCCGATAATCAAAGAAGCTCTTCTCAAAGAAAGTCCCATATGTTATATAATTGACTAAATGGTTCCTGTTGAGTTTCTGAAACTCCATAGGAAGTTTGTGAGAGCTGGCTCTGCTGCAGATCAGTAACTCAGATATGCAGACAACTAGGTTCGATGAGTAAAATCTTCCTTGAATAGTTCCCTAGAAATTGTAGAGAATGATCATGTGCTGTGTCATTTTGTTGTGCCCAAGATTGCGAATCCGAGAAACCACCAAGGAGCCGACACCGATGCAAGCACATGAGGGTTTATTAGCAAGCTTGAGCTTGGGTCCAAGTATACTCCACACAGCAGAGCAGGGGCTTAGACCCCGAAGTGGGTTACAGCCACGTTTTTTTATGGGCTGGTCTAGGGGATTTTCAGAAGGGGTGGAGGAATTTTTTCCATTCCAATATGGGAGGGGTGGGGGAGTTTCTTAAGATCTGATATAGGATTCTTTGCTGAGGGCATTCTGAGCTCTGTTGTCTTTCTGATATGGGATTCCCTGCTGAGGGCATTCTGAGCTCTGTTATCTTTCTGATATGGGATTCCCTGTCAAGGACATTCTGCAGTTTTTCCTGTAAAGTGCAGCTCTTATTCACAGGAGCCTAAGATGACTGTACTTGTGCTAATGCTAAACTTGAGGTGGAATGGCCTTAATTTTCTCTGCCTCCACAATTTCACAGAGTTCCCACTCTTTGGGGCAGAAGGGCTACAAAAGTGTCTCAGGAAATGAAGATATTTTTTTTCCATATTTATATCCATAAGTATGATAGATATTTGAAGTATGTGATTGAGAAAAGGTAGAATCGATCTTCAGTAACATTAATAATGTGATGCATATTATGAAATAGATATAGGATTCTTGCTCTCAAAAATAAGACCCCTAAATCAGGATCTTTGTAGACCCTTATTAGGGGAACCCTAAACAAGACACAATATTAGCTGTTGGTTAAAAAGGGAAAGAGGAAAGAAACAAACTAATTTTCTTCTTCCTTCTCTGTGTCTCCTTCTTCCTCCTCCTCCTCTCTCTCTCTTACCTTTCCCCCCTCATCCCTCTACCCCAGCCCCATCTCCTTCTTTGTAGAAAAATAAATAATGATTTGTTGTGTGGGTGCTCTGAAACTACAGTCCTTGTAGGCATTTTGAGGTAACTCTTACCTGTTTTAGCTGTTATCACATCAGTTGAAACCAAAAGGAACATTTTCCCCCCGAGGAAGGAGCCAGTGAACTTTCCACCTACACAAAGGTTATTAACTTTTAGTTGTGCCTGTGGGATGACCAATGCTAATGATTTGCTTATCTTACCACAAAGAGCAGGTCCTGGATAGGACTTCTCATTCATCATGCCTTTTTATAGCTCTCTCAGGAACAGAAGTTGAGGTGTCATTCTGACTTTGGGGGATGTTTTTGGGGGGACAGGTGGGAAGACAAGGAGCTGGGAGACAGTGAGGGAAGAGCATGTGTGGACTCACAGCTCACAGGTCACCTCATAGCTCCATTCACTATCTTCTAAGGTCCTCTGAAGAGCACCTGCCAAGATGTTTCCCTCTCCCTTTATCCTGTAGGTTATGTCTGTGCTCCATTGACACAAGGGACCAAACATACACTGGGTGTTGGGTTGTGCTGCTAAGATTTGGTGGATGGGAAGAAAATGAAGGGAGCATGTCTGAGAAGGAGCCAGAAGGAGCGCTTCCATCCCAATCAGCTTATTCTTCTCTGAATGCTCTACCAACTTTGTTCATTGTTTGCCAAGGGGAGACTAGGGAGGGATGTGAAACAAGAAAATTCTGAGCATAAGTGGTGATGTGCCCACGTTGGAGATGAGTTTTCTGTGTCCATTTGGATCCCCACCACTTAACCTTAAGGAGGGCCTCTTCTCTTCCTCACATTAAAAATCTACTACAAAATGAGAACGACTGCCTTCATATAAACATGACTAAGTAAACAGGAAGAAGCCTCAGCATCTCCATGCCCAGAAAATATAAGCATGCACATGCCCAGGGGATGCTGTCAAAATTAGCATTGAGTCAACAAAGAGAAACAGCCCCTAGATTCATTAATATAGTAAAATTTTTGTCTGAATATTCAGAAATACTACCTGAGCCTCCTTGCTGCAATTACCTTAGGGTTTTAAAGAAGATGCCACACACCCAGAGGCATTTGCTTTCTGTTGGTGGTGGAAAGGCAGTTCTATTTGCGCTTTCTCAGACTTCTCGCCATCTCCCTTCCCATAGAGCCAAAACTGACAAACAACTCAAGGCTGAAAAATCTAGTAATGAACACTAACTTCTGCTGCATGTTCAATGGGGAGACAGTGCATAGATTCTGTGCTAAGGGCTATAATTTAATTGTGTATTCAACCCTCATAGCCCCAAATGGTAGGAATTTCCATCATTCTCACTTTACCAAAGATACTTCTATTTTACAATTTTACAGATAGGGTTCCCATTTTACAGCTTGCATGTCTGAGGTCCATGGTGCAGCCAGAACTTGAACCCAGAGAGCAGCCAGTGGAGTGCTTGTTGTGAGCAGGTACTCTAAACTTTTTCACAAACCAGACCTAACTTTGCTTTACATCATTCCCCTGATAGATATATTTAGCTACATACGTAAGTTCTGAGCTGACCACAATTTCTAATTTAGGAGAATGAATCAAAATAAGAAAGGGAGTTATGCAGAATCTGGATCAAAAGCCACTGTTTATCATTTTCCTTGAGGCTGTTTAACAAAAGCTGTTTATTTGTGCTTATTACTGTTTCCATTTGATACATCATTTCACACCATAGAGCCAATGGTTTTGTATGGTTTTACTGGCCAGTTTGCAAAGTACAAATTTCCGCGAAAAAAGAACATCTTCCTGCCTTATCTTTCTGTTTCAACCATTGAGTACAGATTTAAGCTCCCACATTTACCCAATGTGCTTGTTTTTAATATGTGAAAATCAGGTTTTATCAATAGAATTAGCTACATTTTTTTAAATGGTTACTAAATGTGTCCAATGTCATCTGCAACTCATCTCTGGACTTGTAAGAAGGCACAGTTAGTGGCTACATGATTGCAAAAGAATATTTTTGGCAAGAAATGATCCAGTACATTCCGTATGAGTATTTTAACAAATGAACTTTGCCTACCCAGCGAATATTTTACTAAGAATTCCTGAAAGCCATTTTGTTCTGCTTTATCAAGAGAGACTTTTCAGTCAAATCTGTCTTTCTTTTTTAATTTATAATTTATACCTTCACCTATTTCCACCAAGGATTTGAGGTGGTCTAAATGAGATCAGTTCATCAAAGTGACCTAGTCTCCTGGACCTCAGCCTCGTTCAGCAGAGGCTGCCTGTAAATAATCTTGCCTATTTGGATAAGTGTCTTCTCTATTACATTGCAAGATACACAGAAGAACTTTCTTCTGGATTTTGTCTTGCAAAATCAGGAAAGCCAGAAAAAAGGGGAGAGAGCTTCAATAGACCTCAGGCAAATTTACTGAGTGCTATGCGCCAGTCACTATGTTAAATGCTCTCACATAACTTCACTTACTCTCAAAGAGGATCTTATAAAAACAAGAGGCAGTAGGCAATGGGAAGTTTACTAATCTCTGAGGCTGTGATCTCAGCACCAGGATTGGCACATTGATTAAGGGTACACAGGCTATTGCCACAATAGGCCACATGGGTGGGTTCTTGCTTTGCTGGGTCCTACCCAGAGAATAATGCCTACCATATTGGACCTGGTTGGTAAAGTTTGAAGCTCGCTCTATGCTTGAAGAGTGTCAAGCAAAAAGGATAGTAAGGAAGGAAAAAAGCAAGCAAACAAGCTCTAGGGAAAAAGAATCATCCACAGGAAGTAGATTTTCTCGCCAATCTTGGCAACTTCCTGAAGTGCTGATCCTCAAAGTAATTAGTTTAGCATAACCTCCTGGCTCTTAATTGACAAGCATTCTTTCATTCATATATTATGTGTGTGTGTGTATACACATATACACACACATATATATATATATAGTTGTTGTTTGTTTAAAGATTTATTTATTTGAGAGAGGGAGTGTGTGTGGGAGCAGGGAGAGAGGCCAAGGGGGAGGCAGAGAAACAATCCCAAGCCGACTCCGTGCTGAGCATGGGGCCAGATGCAGGGCTCGATCCCATGACTCAGATCGTGACCTGAGTCGAAACCAAGGGTCTGATGGGCAGATAGAGTACTGATGCTCAGGCTGCATAGATGCATCTTTGAACCCTTTTGGTTCAAAGGTGACCATTTGTTTGTTGACTCCTTCCACTTTGTTTATACAGCATAGAAACCCAAAGTCCACAGATTCCCACAATGAGCATTTATATATTTTACAATAAGAAAATATCACAAGTATTCTCATTTGCAAATGTATTGTCATTTACAGATGTTTATGCTCTAAACTTAAAGGTTAAATTATTCCTAGAGGAGGAAATAAAATTGATATGCAGTTGATATGATGCTCAAAAATAAATATACCAACCTTTCCAAAAGTTCTTTACCCATTGCAAACTATGCACAGAAATTTCTATGTATCTTCCTAGTTTGTTTTGTATATAATCCAAATTAAACAAAACAAAGAAAACCTTAGACTTTTTCTTCTCCTATCTCCTGAGCAATCCAGAGATTGTGAAGTGGCCATTTGTGGATGTCCTTACGTATTGAGACACTACTCAAATGTCACCGTAGCCTAGGGCCAAAGACCGAGACACTCAATTTTGTCAAACTTTTCTAAGCTGATCCTTCTCTCAGCCAATGAATTCATGTTAACTAAATGATTACAGATTGAAGTTTAGCTCAGAAGGATAATTGAATAATTTATGACAAAAAAATGTCAGGCAGACTCAAATCTACATAAACTCTCTCTAGCACAGAACAATTAAACAAATTGTTTCAAAATTTGTTTCAAATTCAGGGCAAGGGGCAGTGATTGGATGATATTAATGGCAGATGGTCAAGTTACTAGGATGCAGACTAGTAGATTGGAATGCTGCCTTGGGTGGCCAGGGGTGCCTGTCCTCTCTGCAAAGCTGGAGACCCATTCTTGCCCTGTTATAACTATAAGCCTACTCAGTATGATGATCACTTTTCCCTGTTAATATATCCTTCTTGAGCAGCCTATAATTCATTTAATCAGGGTTCAGATTCCACGGTTACAATGGTATTCTGATCAGGCCACTGTGATACTGTTCTCAAGACACTGAATATAGGCAGTCATTGATCCATAGCCAACCTAAAAGGATGCTTCTACAAAAGGATGCTTTAATTACTTAATTAACTTTGATTAGATTATATTTTTCTTAATTTTATTATCAGGTGGTAACTTTAAATTCAAGTTGTAGTTCACTGGATGTCTCTCCTATGTATTTATAGTTGCTTTGTGGATATTCATTTTAATATAATCCTATCTAATAATAGAATACTGTCCCTTTTTGTTGAAAAGAGAGAGAGCAAGAGTTTGATTATTCAATGATTTATGTGACAAAAGGTCTAAATAGTTTTTTGAAAAAGTAATTTCTATGAATGCTATTTGGTTGGCAGTGGTTCTCTAACATAATAAAAATAGTCTTGTGTAACATTTATGGATATGTTTAATTATTTTACTTGTTGTCACTGACAGAGGGTAAAAGAAGCCTTGTGCAATTTGTTTTGAAGTGGAATTCAATTTAAAATGGACTGATTTAAAACTTTGAACCATTAAAAGGAGGGTTAGTTATTAGAATGCAAAAATGATCCACCTTATGGGGGTGATCTCACCTGTGTGAGGTATAAGGTGACCAGATGTACTCAAAAGAACATGAGCCTTGGAGAAAGATGTAGATTTTAATTTTGGGCCCACCACTTCCTAATGCAAATTTCAAAGCCTTCCAAAATCTTGGTTTTCTAATGTGAAGAGCTCAACAAAACCTAATTCACTTGAGTTATTGTGGAGGACAATGAAAGACACAGGGTATCTAGAACAGTACCCAAGAAGATGACAAGTAATCAAAGAGTGTCAGCTTCCTTCCATTTGCCCTAAAAGTGGCCCCACATCACAGAGAATGTCCTGAGATGAGAGCATGTTTTATTTTATTTTATTTTTTATTTATTTTTTTTTGTTGTGATGAAAACTTTTATTTTTTTTAATTTATTTTTTATTGGTGTTCAATTTACTAACATACAGAATAACCCCCAGTGCCCGTCACCCATTCACTCCCACCCCCCGCCCTCCTCCCCTTCTACCACCCCTAGTTCGTTTCCCAGAGTTAGCAGTCTTTACGTTCTGTCTCCCTTTCTGATATTTCCCACACATTTCTTCTCCCTTCCCTTATATTCCCTTTCACTATTATTTATATTCCCCAAATGAATGAGAACATATAATGTTTGTCCTTCTCTGACTGACCTACTTCACTCAGCATAATACCCTCCAGTTCCATCCACGTTGAAGCAAATGGTGGGTATTTGTCATTTCTAATAGCTGAGTAATATTCCATTGTATACATAAACCACATCTTCTTTATCCATTCATCTTTCGTTGGACACTGAGGCTCCTTCCACAGTTTGGCTATCGTGGCCATTGCTGCTATAAACATCGGGGTGCAGGTGTCCCGGCGTTTCATTGCATTTGTATCTTTGGGGTAAATCCCCAACAGTGCAATTGCTGGGTCGTAGGGCAGGTCTATTTTTAACTCTTTGAGGAACCTCCACACAGTTTTCCAGAGTGGCTGTACCAGTTCACATTCCCACCAACAGTGTAAGAGGGTTCCCTTTTCTCCGCATCCTCTCCAACATTTGTGGTTTCCTGCCTTGTTAATTTGCCCCATTCTCACTGGTGTGAGGTGGTATCTCATTGTGGTTTTGATTTGTATTTCCCTGATGGCAAGTGATGCAGAGCATTTTCTCATATGCATGTTGGCCATGTCTATGTCTTCCTCTGTGAGATTTCTCTTCATGTCTTTTGCCCATTTCATGATTGGATTGTTTGTTTCTTTGGTGTTGAGTTTAATAAGTTCTTTATAGATCTTGGAAACTAGCCCTTTATCTGATATGTCATTTGCAAATATCTTCTCCCATTCTGTAGGTTGTCTTTGAGTTTTGTTGACTGTATCCTTTGCTGTGCAAAAGCTTCTTATCTTGATGAAGTCCCAATAGTTCATTTTTGCTTTTGTTTCTTTTGCCTCCGTGGATGTATCTTGCAAGAAGTTACTGTGGCCGAGTTCAAAAAGGGTGTTGCCTGTGTTCTTCTCTAGGATTTTGATTTGACAAAATACAGCATCCATTTCTGATCAAAACTCTTCAGAGTGTAGGGATAGAGGGAACATTCCTCAACATCTTAAAAGCCATCTATGAAAAGCCCACAGCAAATATCATTCTCAATGGGGAAGCACTGGAGCCTTTCCCCTAAGATCAGGAACAAGACAGGGATGTCCACTCTCACCACTGCTATTCAACATAGTACTGGAAGTCCTAGCCTCAGCAATCAGACAACAAAAAGACATTAAAGGCATTCAAATTGGCAAAGAAGAAGTCAAACTCTCCCTCTTCGCCGATGACATGATACTCTACATAGAAAACCCAAAAGTCTCCACCCCAAGATTGCTAGAACTCATACAGCAATTCGGTAGCGTGGCAGGATACAAAATCAATGCCCAGAAATCAGTGGCATTTCTATACACTAACAATGAGTCTGAAGAAAGAGAAATTAAGGAGTCAATCCCATTTACAATTGCACCCAAAAGCATAAGATACCTAGGAATAAACCTAACCAAAGATGTAAAGGATCTATACCCTCAAAACTATAGAACACTTCTGAAAGAAATTGAGGAAGACACAAAGAGATGGAAAAATATTCCATGCTCATGGATTGGCAGAATTAATATTGTGAAAATGTCAATGTTACCCAGGGCAATATACACATTTAATGCAATCCCTATCAAAATACCATGGACTTTCTTCAGAGAGTTGGAACAAATTATTTTAAGATTTGTGTAGAATCAGAAAAGACCCCGAATAGCCAGGGGAATTTTAAAAAAGAAAACCATATCTGGGGGCATCAGAATGCCAGATTTCAGGTTGTACTACAAAGCTGTGGTCATCAAGACAGTGTGGTACTGGCACAAAAACAGACACATAGATCAGTGGAACAGAATAGAGAACCCAGAAGTGGACCCTGAACTTTATGGTCAACTAATATTCGATAAAGGAGGAAAGACTATCCATTGGAAGAAAGACAGTCTCTTCAATAAATGGTGCTGGGAAAATTGGACATCCACATGCAGAAGAATGAAACTAGACCACTCTCTTGCACCATACACAAAGATAAACTCAAAATGGATGAAAGATCTAAATGTGAGAGCATCTTTTAGCAAAGGATTTACACTGCTCCACTGCAAACACTCATTCAAAAGATTAGATGTACAAGTTCTTGAAATATCCAGGGTATGTATGGTCATGCCATCCAAAATCCCAGAAGGAGTTCTTAAGGCTCATGAAAGCAGTAGATGGTAGAGGGAAAGGTTCAAGTACTGGTAAAAGCCTTCAAAGGAAAATAATATACTATTGGTAGAGTTTATGTCATAAGTTAGAAATGGGTCTGCTCTGCTACAAACTCCTCACCGACAATTTCCAACTTAGTTCCTCTGGAAATTTTGGAGGTGGTGGATGTATATTTTATTTTCTGGTGAGAATCAGCAACTGATTTATTGAACTTGAGTGTTGAACTTTGCACAAAAGAGGAAAAAACGGACTTCCTAAAAGAACTGACCTGTCTTTAGAATTTTCATCAGAGAAATCTATGTTATTGATGGATATTAGGCTTGTTTCCAAGTTTTTGGCAGTCCTGGGCAATACTGCTTTAAACATTCTTGTACATTCATTCTCCTGCTCCACATGTGTAAGAAATTCTCCAGGAAAAAAAGCTCCCCAAATGGTATGCTGCAATGAAATACTGGTGTGCCACGACTTGTCAGTCACCTCTGCCCCTGAGAATCTGAGCATGGTCTGGAGTCCCTTACTCCCTAACGGGACTTTCATTCCTTGTTTGCTGAGAATTCTTATCAAGAATGATTGCCACATTTTATCAGATTTTTTTTCTTGCACCTATACAGGTGCTTCATTGATCCTTTCCTGTATGCTGGTTTTCTATTTCATTTGGCTAGTCTTTGCTGTCTTGCGAAGATGGATACCTCATTCATTAATTTTTACACATTCTTCTCTTTTACTGTAAGTATAGGAATCTGTAAAATTCCCTCAATTAACACTTTACATCCCACAAAAATTATATCTATGATTTTTATTACTGTTTATTTCTAAATATTTTGTAGAGTCCATTATGATTTTGTGTTTGATCCCCAAGTTTTTAAAGTCTGTTTTTAGATTTCCAAATGTATAGGGATTTTTATGTTTCTCTTATTGATTTCAGACTCAATTGCACCTTGGCCAGAGGCTATGATCCGTAAGATACCACTACTCTGAAACTTTTTGAATTGCTTTTTGGTTTAAATGGTGGCAAATTTTTATATTCTTAACTTGAGCTTACAAAGAACACACATTTCAGATCACTGCATCTTCCTGAAATTCCTATCAGGCCACAAACCCACATGATTACTATCTTGATGTTCCAATGGTTATCTTATGGTTATGAATTTCCAGGATAATTTCTCTTTCTTCTCAATACAGAGCTAAATTTCCAGCAGGCATGTTTCTTAATGCCCTCCTCTCTGCTAAGTTGAGGGTCACCCTTTCACTGAAGGTAAAACCCTCTGGGGTACTAGCTTTAGGTGGAGGCCTTAGTGGGGTTCCCCACCTTGGAGATAGTCTTATCTCCTATCTCTCGAATTCCACAGAGCAACCAAAGATAAGGTTCAGGTCATTGTGGTTTGACAGATACTTTTGGAGGAAAGCTGGCCTCTGGTGCTTGCTGATCTCCTAGTGATTCTCACTAACTTTATTTTGACATCAGTAGTTTCACTACTTTTTGTCACATCGTGGTTTATTTTAATCATGTTTCCTGGGAATGTTATGAAACAACAAAATCAAGGTTATATTGTATGATATGTATATTTAAGAAAGGGAGACACACACAGATATGAACAGACAGGCATTTATATGTGCAGGTATGTACCTTTTTTCTTGTATTTGCAGAAAAGAACACTGAATGGATGAAAGAGAAACTAATACACAATTACCTGAATGTTTCATTAAACCTTTTTATACTTTTTTTTGTGGTGGTGGTTTTCATTGGGAGTGTAAGTTCAGAGCGTTTGTTCCACCATATAGCAGGATATATAATTTCTGATTCCCTTTTTTTACCACATGGTTTACCTAGAGAATGGATTCACCCATGGCTCCTACCAATTCTCCTTTGTATCAGTGTCTCCATAATAGGAGTTATCTTAGCTTGAAGTCCCTTTTCAAGAAATTATTGTGCCAAATATATCAGGGTTAACCAGGGTTAACCTATACCATTGTAGAATGAAAGAACATTAACTGTTTCCATTGTATGTCTTAGCAGTGGCTATATTACTATGCATTTTTCTGAGTACCTAATTGCACTTTTCATTCCATCTGTGCAATTAGGGGTAATTGATCCTTTTAGTTTACCAACTGAGTCGCAACTACTCCTGATTTCACGTTTATCCTATCAGTCAGATCTCAGTATTTCTTTTTTCCTATTTCTTTCTGTAGCTTGGCAGATGACCAGAAAATGGGACAGAGTTTCCAACCTTAGGGACTCATCTTCTCCACACGCAACCTCCTCACAGTGCATATCCCCTTATTAACCGCAACCTCCAGGATACTGTCAATGTAGTATAATAAACCTTCAAAAGAAGGATGCTACCACTAGAAGCCACCCCAAGGCAATTTGGGTTCACTTGATGGGAAATAAAATCAAACATAAAAGCTGGCATTTCCATGTTTCAGTTGGTGTTGAAACAGGCCAAGCAGAGATGGATGAGACTCTGAAAAGAGACAGAACCAGAGGAATGTGGCCTGATTGGTGTGATTTCAGCCTGTAGGTACAGGGATGATACCCAGCATGACACTGGGCACAGAGTCTAAGGACATAGGTCATAAGCACCCAGCCTCATAAGCTGGTATTCTGGAAAAGGACTTGCATCCCAAAGATGACATGAGAATAAGATAGGAGCTTATTTTTTTTAAGATTTATTTATTTTTATTTATTTATGATAGACATAGAGAGAGAGAAAGAGAGAGAGAGGCAGAGACACAGGAGGAGGGAGAAGCAGGCTCCACGCCGGGAGCCCGATGTGGCACTTGATCCCGGGACTCCAAGATCGCGCCCCGGGCCAAAGGCAGGCACCAAACCGCTGAGCCACCCAGGGATCCCCAAGATAGGAGCTTATTAAGTAAAATTTGAGTAAGGAAGGGAGCATGACTCCAAGGTGCAAGACAAAACCTAAACATCTGTTGGCCATCAGATGTTCTATTTCTCTATCTTGTGAATATGAATTTGCCAGAGGGAGGATGAACCTGGTCAAATAATCCTTGTTGAGATGCTTGAGATACCATTAATGCATTTATTACTAGCAAAGACAAGAATGAGTCTCCTGACTTGTTCTGTATTCCATGCTCCTGTTTTATGGTTTTGTATGTCATGTTTGATCCAGAAGGGCAGCTTGCTGATTTTTCTCCATGTGTCACCATCTTTCTTTTTTCTGGCTTTTCTAGGATGATTAACCAAACATTTTACTCACCAAACATTCATCGAATTCCTGTTATATTCAGGCCTTATTAGAGGACTTAGAAATGATATAGTCTTTGGCATTTAATCATTCATTCATTCAATTATTAATTGCTTCAGAAGTATGTACTATTATGTAGAAGATATATTAAGAGAGGTTAAAAGCGTTGCCTCTGGGGTCTCATTGTCTGGCCTCAAACTATGGCTTGGCCACTTTTTGACCCTGGGAAAGTTACTAAAATCTCTCTAAAGCTAATCTCTTCCTCTATAAAGCCAGAAGAATAATAGTAGCTACCTCAGAGTAGCCTTAAATAATATTTTGCCTGTGAAGTCCCTCACCTATACATAGTAGAGACCAAATAGGTGTAAACTAGCCTGGGAAAGAAAGAAAGAAAGAAAGAAAGAAAGAAAGAAAGAAAGAAAGAAAGAAAGAAAGAAAGAAAGCCAGCCAGCCCTGGGAAAAATTACATTTATATAATATTCTCAAAATGTTAAAATATAGTGGTGGATATGATCCATAGTTGTCAGGGGCTAAGGTTGGGGAAGGGTGTGACCCTAAGAAGATAGCATTATGGCCTTTCTCTGATGATGGAACTCTTCTGAATCCTGATTGTGGTAGAGATTACACAAATCTGTACAGGTAGTAAAATTTCATAGTACAATATGCAGCCCTCAGAAAATGAGTGCCTGTAAAAACTGGTGGAATCTGAATAGGTTTATAGTTTAGTTATAGTAATATGCCAATGTCAGTTTTCTGGTTTGAAACTGTCCTAAGTGTGTGTAAGATGTTATCCTTAGGAGAAGCTGGGTGAAAGATACACAGGAACTCTCTGTATTATTTTTCAATTTCTTTTTTTTTTTTTTAATTTTTATTTATTTATGATAGTCACAGAGAGAGAGAGAGAGAGGCAGAGACATAGGCAGAGGGAGAAGCAGGCTCCATGCACCGGGAGCCCGATGTGGGATTCGATCCCGGGTCTCCAGGATCGCGCCCTGGGCCAAAGGCAGGCGCCAAACCGCTGCGCCACCCAGGGATCCCATTATTTTTCAATTTCATGTGAGTCTTTGATTATTTCCAAATAGAGAGCTAAGCAATAAACATACAAAGTTCCAGGGGAGATATGACAGTACAACAGAGGGGAAATTGGTGGTCCTTGCTCTCCATGCTCACCAACTTCATGCGCCACTGGGAAGAGAAACCAGTGATTACACTGTCACTTATTCCTTCGTGATTCTGCTCAGAGAGCATGAGCAAGAAAAAGGGGAATTCAGGGGAAGCTTCTTGGAGGTTATGCTATTGCCAACCCCTTCTACAAGTGAGGATGAGCTGGGAGGGCTGGGCTGGTGGGAGGCATTCTAGGCAGAAAGAGCAGCAGATGAGGGACCTGGGAGGCAGATGGAGCCTTCCAGCAGGTTAGGGGGGTCAGCAAGTGAAAGGTTGTCTAAGAGTTAGTTGAATGGGTTGGTGTTATAAGCAGAGGCCTGAGGGGGGTCAGGGAAAGAAGTAATTACTTTGGATGAGAAAACTGCAGGGGAGTTTTAGGAGGCGGGGACAACTCTACCATGAAAGTAACACTTGATAGAGCTCGGATTTGGGGGAAAAAAATGTAATGGATCTCAAGCTGCAGTTACAAAAAGCACAAAGGAATGGATACTTGGAAGTGTGTGTGGTGAGTTTGGGAAACTATACATAGTCTGTTGATTGGGTTCCTGGAAGAAGCTGGAAGGGGACTGGAAAGAAAATTTGGGACCAGATCACAAAGGGAGTTTGGGTTTTATTCTACAAGCTAGGGGAAGCCATTGGAAGTTTTAAACTGAGAAATTTTAAGCGTTTTTAATAAGATAATTCCGAGGCCAAGATAAAGCATGGATAGAATTTAAAGGAAACTGATGCCGGTGGCTCTAGCCAAAGAACTACCGCAGGAGTCCAGAATAGAGACAGTGTGGCCTAGAACTAGTGTAAAAGCAGTAGGCACTGAGAGGAGGGAATGACAGAGGAGCCTTTGTGAGAGTCAGCTCAAAAGGTGATGGTGACCTCAGATCCAGGAGCTTTACTTCTAGTAATTTATTCCTGTGAGATACTCACATAGGTGCACAAAAACATACACATCATGTACTCTTGCAGCATTATTGGAAACTTCAGCAATTGGAATGAATATACATATCCATTAGCGAAAGCTTAAGTCAATTATGATTCATAATCATGCAGTATGGGATTGGAAGTGCTTTAGAAAAATGGGATATCACTATTAAAATGTTCTTAAGCTAAAACATTGCAGAAGACTAGTTATAGCATGATCTAATTTTCTAAAATAATGAATGGAATACTCTTTACATGCGTAGGAAAAGACCTTTTTTAAGGGAATACCTATCCTTTTGACAAGGACTATCTCTATAGGGCGAGATGACAAAGAGCTTTTACTTTTGATACATTTCTTTATGGTGATGTATTACAAGTGTTTTCAGGCTTCAATATGTCTGTCTGTGGCACTCATACATGCATGCATGGTCTTAGATTGGCCTTGTGAACAAGCTCAAGGATGGATAGTACATGCAGAAGAAGAGGACTCTTGGGAGAAACACCTGTTCGAAGTGAGGAAGCAGTGTTGGGTAGAAGGAAATGACTCACACTGCATTTGTAACGGGCATCCTGGGACCTCTAGAGTTGGGATGACCTTTCGGAATTGTCCAAAATGGATGCCGAGGGGCTGGCCTCCTGGCGTTGGTCAGTCATTGAATTTAGACTGTGCCCCCTTCACCCCACCCAGGGAAGGGGCATGCCTTCGGGCAAGGCAGTTCCCTGCAGCCGAGGGCAGTTCCCAATGAGAGATGCATCTCACAGTATTCCCAACATCTGGGGGATGGACACATGGGCCCTGCAGAGGGAATCTGGGAGAAGCACTCCAATATCCACCTCAGTTATTTGATACAAGTGTAAAAGCTCTTCTCTGACTTTGCAGACCTTGCCAGATGACCACACTTAGTTTGTGTGAATACAAAGATAAAGGAGGAAAACTCATGATCTCCATGCAGCACAAAATTCAGTGAAATGAAATGTTTTTAATTAAAAACATTTTAGCAATTAGGAATAGAAAGCAATTTATTTAGCCTGATGAAGAGCACCTCCTCCAGCCTACCCTTCTGCTGAAGCTCTGGCCCCTTTGTGGGACAAGCCCCATGGATGCAGTACCCCACTCCACCAGTTTGCGTGGGCCCAAGGCTGGGGTCATCCATCTCTGTGACCACAGTCCAGAGAGCACTCTAATTCTGGTATGAGCATTTGCCCCTAGGGCAGTCCCAATTTCTATCCTACTGTTCTGGTTTCTTCCCTGTTCTGTTCTTGTCTGTATGGGATTTTTTTTATTTTTTATTTTTTTTTAACTCCCAGTGATTTCCCTTCCTTTCTTGTCTGCTCAGCAATATATTTGAAAGTGTATTTGTTGTAATTTATTTAGCACCTAGTGTTTCACAGTAGGAAAGTTTTTCAGTGTATCTAGTCCATGGTACCACAGAAAGCAAAACCCCCACTGTCTTTACCAAAGACAGTTTTTCCTTTTACTGCTTATAATGTGACTTTCAGTTTTATGTGGTTTTATATTTTATACTTTATTTCTTAAGCTCTCCAGTCTTCTCTTGCTCTATCTTCTTTATTTAATCTCAGATTTTCATGTTTGACCTCTTTTCTTTCATGGAGAATTATTTGATCATTAATAATTTTTCTGGTTTGTAATGTTCAGTTGCCCTTTTTTCGGGGGGTTATATTCTACTTTCTCTCTCTCTCTCTCTCTCTCTCTCTCTCTCTCCCTCTCTCTCTCTCTCTCTCTCTCTCATGGTATTTATGAATACATTTCATGCTATTTCTCTTCTTATGATTACTCATCCTTAAATTGGTCTGTTCTTCCAGAGCCAGCTATTTGCAAAAGGTTAGAACTGGAGACAGGCTAGGGAGCTGAGCTAGGGCAGCTTGAATTTCTGCCTCTTTTCCATCACCACCTCCTTTGGAGAATGGTTTCTTTCTGGGCTGCACTCATTTCTCTCTTCTGGACTCATTTTGATCACAACCCATTTTGTACGGTGACCGGAAGCTTTGTGTTCATTAGGTGAGCATGAGCTGTTCATGCAGGCTGGTTACCCCAGATCCTTTCTCATTTACCATAACATACCCACATCCTGCTTCTTGCAGAGATGACATACTGGCCCGTTTCCACATTTAACTTCATCACTTCTGACACCTGAAGCCAAGCAGGGATCAGAACATTTCCCCAGGGATCAGAACATATCCCCAGTGCTCCCATGCATCTCAGACCTCCTGTTCCCAGCAAGGGTCATTCAGTATCTCTTAGGATGCACCGCCTATAGCAACCTCTCTGTTCTGCTCACTCGGGCAGGACATCTTTGAATCTTGTTTCTAAATCAGTCTTGCCCTGTCCTGGTTCATTTCTCCTAATACTTAGCAGCCTGTTGAAAAGAGTGATATTTGGATTATGGGTGTTCCCTACTTCATTGGTTTCAACCTGTTTCTCCTTCTTGTGTTTGGTTAATTTGGGGAAAGAGAGCCTTTAGTCTTTCATCTTAATCCAGAAATCCAGAGAAGGATTATGTCAGGATGATAGAAGACTTAAGCAGGTGAAGGAGGGGCTGGCAGGTAAAAAGTCTGAGAAGAGATGGGATAGAAGAATAATGCTGGAAAGAAGGGCTTCTCTTTCTCAAGGACAGAGGACAAAAAATATGGAGAACATAAAAGAGGAATTTTAGGTGATCGCTCCTATGGAAGATGCAGACACATACAAGAAGCACCAATACATCTTTATCATTTACTCTGCAAATTTTTATCATAAACATGCTATGTGTGAATCAGTGGGAAAAGAGCAAGGAACAAGACAGACAAGCTCCTGTTCTCTGACACTTCACCTCCTCATAAGAGAGCCAACCACTGAACAACAGCAAAAATTTATTTTATAGCAACGTCAACAATAGGAAATAATGGGGCAATTGACTCATTGGCAAGGCATCCTCGAAGGGGTGCTGCTTAAGCTAGACCTGAAGAGGCAGTGGGTGCAGCCAGATGAAAATGGGGTGCCAGAATTCCTGGCATAAAAAGTAGGAAGTACAAAGACCCAGAGGCACAAAAGAGCCTAATGAGTTTTAGGAATGGATTGCCAGTTGGAGCTTAGGGAGCAGGAGAGAATGCTGTATAATCTGAGGTCACAGAGAAAGCCAGGCGTCAAGGCATATGGGCACTCTAGGAGCTAGGTTTTATGCTCAGGTTATTTACTCAGTCAGAAGAGCCCATTAAGGACCTAACTGTAAGTAAATAAGGATAAATTATCAATTCTACCACAAAGATTTATAGTTGAAGGCTGTGAAAAAAGGCAGCAACGTGTACTATAGAAACTCTCCAAATACAAATGCAGATTCTGATTTTAAGGTAATTTGAGCATAGTGCACAGAGTAAAAAAAAAAAAAAAAAATGTGGTGTTACTCACAGCCTCATAATTATGAGTAGAGGAATTCTATGTCACATTTCCAGGAATGAGTACTAGAAACTAAGTGCACTCTGGAACAAGAGATAGTGTAACATTTCAGAGGGGCCTGTGCTTTGCTGTACATTGCTGAATTTGAGGGTATGGCTGAAGGAAGTCAGCCAGGAAAGCATGTTGGGACTCGGAATCTCCTGGACCTAGAGTGTGGGGAGCAAAGGGCCTTGTCAAAATGAGAGTCCCTCTCTGCTTGGAGACCATCAGAGAAGAAGCGAGCTAGCATCCAGAACATGCAACTTTTTCCTCACACTTTGTATGTTTGGAAGAAGAAAGCCTAACTGGAAACATGTCTACATATTACCTCTCAGCAAATGCAACCACAGAAAGAAGTGATGGGAAAACAAATCATGACAAGGAAATCTGGAAACGAAGTAATAGAGCCCGAAACAGAATTCATTTTTCCCCATAGGTATTTGGTAAAGGCTGAGTACTTACAGATTTGTTTTTAAAGGAAAACCAATTTCATAGGATTTCATAGGATCATGTCATATTGAAGCTGAAGACTTTAAAGATGTATTCATTTATTTCCTGCTTCCCTGCTTCAACAGTGGGTATTTGAGATATGATAAATGGCCTTTATGGACCAATCTATAGATTAGTGACTTTTCTCTTTGACCTCCTTCATGGTACGTTTCTCTGCAACATCCTTTGCACTCTAATCAGTTTTACTAAATTCCAAAGAAATTCTCACTGATCAGTAAAGCTTCTTCTTAGAAGTGGACTAAAGCTGATTAACTTCAACTTCTATTGGATACCATAGAAGAGGCTCTTTACAGAAGGAGACAAAGCGTGAATCCAGTTTTCTTTTGCATTCATTTCTGATTGTTCCAGGGGTTCAGATGAGGCCTCAACGACTAGCTGTAACACAAGTACTTTGTCTGGGAAGCTTGAAGAACTGGGAAGTGCCTGAGCGCCTTCTACTCTGAGTTCAAGTACAGTATTCTGGGCCTGGCAGCTTAGAAGCAGCAGGTGCATGCTGAGGAATAGCTGGCCACAATAGTGGAACATTTCAGGGGCGCTTAGCCTGTCCAAGAGAACCTATTTTTGTTTCATAGTCATGTCCTGGTGGTAGAGTTCAAACTTATTTTGGGTTTGCTGATGACCATACTATCAAGAGGATATCAGTGCATGAAGCCAAGAAGCCACCATCTGTGCTGTGTTTATATCTCAAGAATTATTTAGAAGGTTGATTATTCAGTTAGCTGGGCCTCTTGACCTTCTAGTGTTACACTAAGAAAGGTGACTCACATTTTCTTGAAAGTCACTTCACTTTTGATAACCCATGAAATTCCCTCAATATACAGTAGGGGTGAAAGAGTTGATCAAATTGCACCAATAAGTACTGACCCCAAAATGCTCTCCATGTGGCAGGGGCACCATGAATGATCATTTATAGTGAACAGAAAATATCTCTCAACACTGATATGCTAGGAAATAATTAACAGCTGGCTCTCCAGGGAGATAAATACCTGATTTGTAGCATTCACTGAATTCCATAGCGGAATAGTAAGAACAGCTTTATAAGTTCAAAAATTTAGATGAGATGAAAAAATTCCACAAAAAAGCAAAAATGACTAAAACTAACTCCAGAGAAAGCAAAAAACCCGAAAACTTTGTATCTATTAAGAAAATTGAATTCACAATGAACTCTCAGGAGAAAACTTACAAGTCCAGATACATATCAAATAAGGAAGAAATAATACCAATCTTGCACAGAGTCCCATGAAAATAGAGGAGGGAGCTTTTCCTGGTTTATTTTTTGAGGCCACCATTGTCCTGTCACCAAGATTAGAAGAAGGCATGAGAAAATAACTATAGATTGATATACTGTATGAATAAAGACAGGAGAAAAATTCTTAGCAAAATATTGGCAAGTCAAATCCAGCAGTATATAAAAATTATAATCTATAGTGACCAAGTATTAAAGGCTGGCTTCACATTTAAAATCTATATAATTCATTGTATTAACAGAATAAAGGAGGAGAACTATCTGGTCACTTGAGGATCTACGGCAAGGTCATCTGAAAAAAAAAAATTAGTACTTGTCCATAACATACCTAACTGAAAGATAGGAGAGATTTTCCTCAACATGATAAAAGATATCTGAGAAAAAGCTGCAGCTTATATCAAATTTAAATGTTGAAAGGCTGGACACTTTCCTAAGGTGGGGAAGAAAATGAGAGTACTCACAGTTCATCACTTCTAGTCAACATTGTGCTGAAGTTTGTAGGTAGGACAGTTAAGAAAAGAAAAAGAAGTACACAGCATACACATTATAAAGGAAGAAGAAAAGCTTGTCTTTATTTGCAGATTACATACATAGAAAAATCTAGAATAATTTATGAAAACTACTTGGGATGCCTGTGTGGCTCAGCAGTTGAACTTCTGCCTTTGGCTCAGGGCATGATCCCAGCTTCTCCCTCTGCCTGTGTCTCTGCCTCTCTGTGTGTTTCTCATGAATAAATAAATAAAATCTTAAAAAAAAAAAAGGAAGAAAGAAAGAACTACTCAAACGACACAAATTTGGCTGAGATAGGAGATGCAGCATCAATATACAAGTCATTTGTATTTTTATACATGAGCAGCAAAGAATGTAAAAACAAATCCAGTATTATCTACAATAACATGAAAAAAAACCACGAGATGTTTAGTGATAAATTTTTAAAAATCTGTGTGAGATCCATACACTCAAAACTACAAACTGGCAAACCAGAGATCTATACGAATGGAGACATCAATGATGTCCCTGGGTCAGAAGACTCAATTTGTGAAGATGCCATTTCTCCCCAGATTGAATATATTGATTCAGTACAGTCATAATCGGAATTCTAGGTGGATATTTTTGTAGAAATGAGCAAGCTGAGATTCTAAAATTTAAATGGAAATGTTTCTTAAAATATCCAAAACAATTTGGAAAAAAAGAGAGGAAGCATATGGTAAGCAGAATTATAAGATGGCTCCATGATTGCATCTCCTTTGATGCAGGCCTGTATAATCCCCTCCCCTTGAGTGTAGGAGGGGACCTGTGAATGTGATGGGACATCACCCCAGCTTAGATTACACTACATGGCAAAGGTGAAGGGATTTCCACCAATGGCTCCATCCAGAATTAAAGTAGCTTCGTGCTTGTGTGTAGACTCCCAGACTAAATGTAAAACTTATTCTCACCCTTCAGAAACAGATATGTCTTAACCACCTTGTAGGTTAGGGTGTATACACATTGATTGTACAGTCAGTCCTCCAGTCAGACCCAGAAAGGAGACCCACACAGGCACTGAGGCATACTTGTGTCTTTGGGGGGAGGAAGTTGCAGGATCACAGTTTCCCAGGATGTGGTCTAAAAAAGGAGGTGGAGGCTCTGGTAAACCAGCCACTGGGCTCTGTGACTGCCCCCTCAGTGGGGGAAGAGGCTCAAGGTGTCTGGAGTAGGGCCTTCCAGAGCCGACATCTCAGACTTTAATGTGGATATGAATGACCCCAAGATCTTATTAAAAATGCATATTCAGAACATATCAGAATAGGACATGGCATTCCACAAATCTAATAAGCTCTCAGGTGACATGGAGGCTACTGATCCATGGGACTACATTTTGAGTCGCAATGCTATAAAGTTTGGTGCCGAAGTCTGAGGCCAGGTAACAGTGATTTTCAGTATACTTGAAATCTGTAGTGGAGTGAATAAACTGAAGTTGTGAATAATTCATTGTATTTGGAAAGATCCTAATTATAGTTAACATTAAGCTAATAATATTTTTTTCCATCTTGTACATTTATCAACTGAGTGAAAATAGTTGACCCCAAAGCAAGATAAATAACAGGAGACTCCAATCCGGTATTGAAACTATGTGTGTAATCTCTGGTTGCCTGTTGTAATTATCTTTCAATATGTTTTATGAAATGAGAAATGTTCATAACATCTTAGGTTTTAAGGGTGAACTCTTTTTTTCAGGCTACGATTACCCATGTCATAACTGACATACTTGGAAAAGAATTTTGGAACCCTTCTGATTACTAGCTTGCGTTGGAAGTTTTATGAAAAGTGGCATTAAAATATTTACTACTTTTATTAATAAAATGTGGGGGTATGGACGACTTACAAGAAATGAGATAAAAATTGTTTCTGCTTAATATTTATCTGCATTTTATCACTGTAGCATTTATTATGAGACATAACTCTGCAGAGACTTTGATCCTTCCCTCTGGGATAGTTCCCTTCTCCACACCACATTTATTGACTATGTAGCATTTGCCTTTTCTTTTTTTTTTTTTTTTTTTTTTTTTTTATTGGTGTTCAATTTACTAACATACAGAATAACACCCAGTGCCCGTCACCCATTCACTCCCTTTCAAATTCTATGCTGAAGGTTAAGACCTTGGACCATTCATTTCTTTATTTTATCTGAACTTCTGTCACCATTAGTTTGAACAAAGATAAGAGAATAAATCTAGTACTGTACTCTCTTTGGATGGTTTATGTTGCTGATGGGTCAGGATAAACCTCAGGAACCCAGATAAACATGTAAGTTATTCTAAGAGAATTAGGATTCTTCCTTTGTGTTCCATATACTCTGCTTTGAGTACAGCCAAAGCCCCTGCTTAGCCTATATAAACTAATACATTTGCAGGAAATGTGACTTTGGGACATTTTATATAGCAGTGATTTTAATGCTGTTAGTGGTGAAATGGAAACTTGAGAATGTGAAGATTAATTTAAACCACATGATGGGTTCAAGGAAAATCCACTACAGTTTCTTGAATGTGTGCTGACTCTGTACAGTGGGGAATGGGATCCAAAAAACCACCAGTGAACTTTTAAACCCTCTTGAGAGGATTCAGACCAACACAATTAGCCCTAGAAGGGAGCTGTTCCAGATGACAGGCAGATTATTTATCTCTCCCTCGAAAACAGATCCCTTTGCCTGAGAGAACACAGTAGGCAGACCAAGGAAGGATGAAGGACCCCACATGTTACCACTAATGGAGTGAAGTTAGAAATCCCTTTCCAGTCATTAGCTGACTTACTAATTCATCTTTCACAATAGAGTACAGTCTGTTGAGTTCTTTGAACAATGGATAACCAAACAAATTGTATATTGTAAATTTGAAATAAAGGATTTCTTTTCCCTTCCAGTTCGTTGTAGCGGTGTTCTGGATCATTTATGCCTATGACAGAGAGATGATTTATCCGAAGTTGCTTGATAATTTTATCCCAGGGTGGCTGAATCACGGAATGGTGAGTGGACTAAAACAAATAATTTCCTTTCATTAAATTTAGGCTTTTCATAGAATGTACCTAACTGGCTGTGCAATGATAGGGATGAAAGATTGTAATTAGAAAAGAATACTGCATGTAAATAAAAAACATCTTCCCATGAAACTGGTCACTATTAAAACTATGTAGTAGATGAATCCACAGTTTATAAGATGTCAGTGTTGTTGGATAATACAACTAGCTCATTCCATGGATGAATTTAATTTCTGTGCCATTCAAAAACTTGTCCCTTATTAGAGCCTAAGGACCTAGTCGCACCTATACAATTCTCGAGGCCCTGTGGTTCCTCCACTTCACGTCAGGGGATTGTATTGGAAGTAACTACCGCACTGGGAAAATTTCCTCCGCAGGAGCAAGGAGACTATTATTTTCTCTGGGAGATCTGCTGTAGGCATTGGAAGTGTCCTTGGCAGGCTGTGCCCATGGAGGGCATTTGCCTACAGTGGCTAGCTCTTTCCCTTCTTCTCCTGCTGATTCCTTCCGATGCTTTAGCCATGGTGTTGCCTTCACATGTTTCAAATCAATTATTTTGAATGGTTTGCATGTCACCTTGCAAGACTTAAGGATACATCCTCTGCAGAGAAATTTTATGTTGTCTTCCCTTTCTGCTTCTGGAATTGAGCAGTTTTGTCATTAACTAAGAAGCCTGCATTTTTTGGTTACAGCAATTTTTAGACTATGTCACTGGGTGCTCCTGGTGAAAAGGGCAACCCATCACAGAAATTATAGGGGAACGAAGAGCTAGAAATCGTACGTCATAGGTCCAAAATAACAGTTTCCTTTCTGCCCCCAATTCTGGTATATTTTGAGAGAAGTGGTGTGTGCTAACAAACAAACATTACTGTACTCAGGGGCTTAATTCTTTCCTAAGCCAATTCATCAAAAGTGGCATATCTCAGAGAACTAGCATTTTCTTTGAGTCCAATTAGAGCCACACTGTTGAAAAATTAATGTGGCACCTGTCTTCTGGTTCCAAACACATAAGCTGGGTCTTGTCAGATTCATTTCACCATCTAAGGGACTTGATATGGTTACTCTGTGCCTCTCCAACTTTTGACTTTTCTTGACTGTGACCTTTTCATAACCCTGGCTCTTCAATCCCCTGTCCCACATGCCTTCCCATTCTTTACTGGAGAACCCTTGTTAGCTTATAGAACATCTCTTAGAAGTCTCTTTTTATCCCCGCAGGCCAGGTTAGCTCCCATCAGCTAGGCTTCCAAAGCACCTTCACAATCTCCAACTGACACGTCTGTATCCCCCACACAAGTGTTACCTTCCTAGTGCAAACAGCACTCCACCCACCCACCTGATGTGTAGTAGGATCAATACATATTTGTTAGATTGATGAGTGAATTCAGTATACAGTCATTTCCCTCACCTTATCTGAGAGGAATCCATTCCAAAATCCCCCGTGGATGCCTAAAACCGAGGACAGCACCATACTATGTTTTTTCCTATAAGTACATATCTACAATAAAGTTTAGCAGAGTGAGAAATTAACAACATGAAGAGGGCCTTGAATGCCCTTGAATGCAACCGGTGGTTGCATAATGTGCTGTTGAGGACAGGCCTTAACTGTTTGGCATGTCATCTATATACCTCAGATGCACAATATTACCTTTAGGTCAGAGAATAAATCACAACCTTTGTAGATGCAGGTGCTACTTAATGTTTCCAACGAATGGTTTCTAAGTACTGATGAGGCCATTAGAATTATACCTTGACTCTCAGAATTTCCCCTTGATTCACTTTGATGTATTAAAATTCTCACTCTTGGAGACAAACACTACTTAGAAATATAAGGGGAATTTGAGTGATACAGATATATCAGAAAGGGAAAAGATAAATGAATTGACATGTCAAATCCTCTAAGATAATAGCTCAGTGGATTCTTTCCTAATGAATTTTGTTCATTAGTAGAGATGAATGACCTTTCTTTGGTTTTCTTCATGTTCCAGTACATGGTTCCAGAATTACTAACAAAGAAGTTGCATATGGTTGCCGAGGAATATTTTCCGATATTAATTTACGTTACTCTAAATTTGTATATATGTAACTTTAAATCGGATGCTGATTCTTTAGTTTGGCTATTAAAATATGAATATTAACTGCTAGAACCATGAATAAAAAATTTTTATTTTTATAAAAATGTATAAAAATATTTGTGAAATACTAATAAATCAAATAAACATTTTCACTTTATTAAAAAGCTTAATTATAATTTGTATTTTAATTTTAATAATTTTGAATATTTAATTTAAAAATATGAAAATAATTCTGCTAAAAATCTTTACATTCATTTGAATGTTCGTATTTTGATGAAAACATTCAAATTATGTACACTTTGATTATAGTTATATTTTTATCTTTTTATTTCTTTTTTTTAAGATTTTATTTATTGGACAGAGGGAGAGAGAGCATAAGCAGGGGTAGTGGCAGGCAGAGGGAGAGGGAGAAGTAGGTTCTCTGCTGAACAGAGAGCCTGACACAGGGCTGGATCCCAGGACCCCAAGATTATGACCTGAGCCAAAGACAGATGCTTAATTGACTGAGCAGCCCAGATACCTCCATTTTATTATTAATTAATACCTTACATTGATATTATAAATAGAGCTTAAATTTTGTGAAAATTTCCATTATAACAATATATTCAGTGAATTTGCTGAAATGAAGGCAAGAAAATAATTTTTTGGAATATTTATATTATATTAAACAACATATTTTTATAATTTATAACTTACACATTTGTAATTGATCAATCTGTGTGTCTTTACTTTGCTACTCATCCATCCAATCATATTTTTTTAATTTTGTTTGATGAAATATATATTTAATAATATAGGAAGACAGAACATATTTAATATTTTACAAGCTTAATTTGTAAATTTTAAATATTTCTGTGGGTAGTTTATGGCCTCTTAGGCCTTTTACTATTGCCTGTCTAGATCTTTCTAAGTACAAGAATTCTGCGAGAGAATATACCTTATTCTTATGTGTAGAATCACATTTCGTGTTTGAAGAGTCTCAACATAATCTCTTGGGATCTAGAGCCCAACTAAGATGCAGTTTATCAGTCTGTCATGGCACCCCTTAAGAAGACATCACCAAGTCAGTCTTGAATTTACAGCACTCAACTGCCCAGCACAAAATTAGTACAAGAAGCCAGGCATGAAAAAAGACAGGATTTGAAATTCACAGGACTTTCCTTTTGATTTATTCTAAAGTACCCATAAGTTAGATAGGATTGTAACTAAAGGGAAGTATCCTATCTTTTCCTTTCTATTGTATACCTCTTTTCTCCCAGCAAGCAGTCTTAGAATTTTTTTGGAGAAGAGAAGAGGAAATGGGTAAATAGATGAGTTACAACAGTAATACAACCTCGCTCTATAACTGCTATCTTATCTCCAGGGTCTATTAACATAGCAGTTACATACATACAAAATTTTAATTTATTATAAATAAAAATATCATCCTATAAAATATAAAACATTTAACTGGAATCACTTCAGTCTCCAAAAATCAAGAACTATTCTATCCCTGCAGCCCTATTTATTTTTGTATTTCCAGCAGTTTGAACAGCACATGATGCCCATTAGGCATTCACTAAGCATTGGTGATTAAGAGCATATTTATGTGTTTGTTTCTGAAAGTTGGAAGAATGTTGGGGCACCTGAGTGGTTCAGTCGGTTAAGTGTTGGATTCTTGATTTCAGCTCAGGTCCTGATCTCAGGGTGGTGAGATGGAGCCCTGTGTGCTTAAGATTCTCTTTCTCCCTCTCCCACCCCCCTACTTGTGTGCGCTCTCTCTCTAAAAACAAACAAACAAAACTTGGAAGAATGTCATGTTTACATTTAGATTTTTCTCTATATCTAGAGATATCAGCAAAATGAGTCCGTTTTCAAAATGTCGCAAGAATGGTCATGGACAGTCGTGGTTGGGGTCTGCATGGCTGCAACCGTGAGGGCTAAGGTTTGAATTAATTTAATCTAGCAAACATTTGTTGAAAACCTATGAAATGCAAAATACTAGGATGAGAAAAATACTCTAAAGGGTAGAGTAGAAATGTCATGTTTGAGGTAAAAGAAAGTGAATAGGAAAACAAGTCCACAAAGCAACAGAGTAGTCTCTGGTAGGCTGTGTTCACTCTGATAAGAAGAAGCACTGTTGTTACTCTGGCCTGTTTCTTGGCTGCAAAAATAGATCACTGAACCTTTCTCTTCTGCTGATTATAAGTTTAAAGCATTGTCAATGGAATAAATATACATTAAAAGCAATAAATAAAGAAATATCTAAACTCCATTAAGATTGCAGATTCTCAGCAATGCTGTAACAGGAAAAACCAACAATGAGACAGTGTCTCTGCTTAGTGAAGACCTAATTAATGTTTATAAAATGCTTTGAGAATGCCAAGCACTGCAGAAGTTTGGATATTATTATTATTATCATCATCACAGATCTTTAAGCATACATGACCTAGATATTCTTATAATCACAGCAGTTGTTCATTCCCCATATAATTTATAAGGAGATAAAAAAAATAAACCCCACCTCTCTTCGTGCTTGATTTGACAGTTGTTCTTGTTGTATGTAACTGATCCTCAAGAGAACTTTAATTTAGGCAACTATTCATTCTGTTCAATATTATTTTGACATTTGGTAATTACTAAAGTTTTTGTACATTTATCTTTCCCAAAAGAGAAGGCATTAAATACTCTTTGGATGATCACTGGTTTTGCAGGAACTCAGATTTGACGTTATTCTTTTGTTAAATAACACAACTTATGGGATGTTTCCAGTTCTGGGCCACAGAGATTATGCATTTCATGACCTATGGAGTCTGTGCCACCCTGATAGTGGATATTTCACAAAATAAGCTGTTGGACAAGAGAAGACGATCTTCTTTTTCATATGAAAAAACTGACCTTTCTCATTTTCCCAATATATTCTAAAGTAACTGGAAGATATCTAGAAATTTTCAAAAATAAAAGTAAGACTGGAACAGAGGTCAGAAATTTCTTGGGAACCACTTTCTAAGACTCCCAATGGACCTCCTAAAGAAAACAAATAAGACCCCGAAGACCCAGAAGCAAGAAGGAGAGTTCCATCCACAGTGAGGCATATACTTTCAGAGTTACTGCATATGGTTCTCATGTGTAAGCTTTTTCACATTTCATTTTACTGATCATAGCTTTCTCCTTGTGAATTTTCATTTGCTCAGGCTCACCTTCTCAGTAAGGCTCACTGTGAAGGTATTGCCAGCTACCCCCATGTCCCCAGCATTCCCTTACCCTGCTCTTTGTCCCTATCGTGGTACTTACCATCCTTGACATCTTATATTGTTTTACTTTCATGTTGTATTTATGGCTTATTGCCCATGTCCTTCTGCTAGAATATAATTTTCATAAGGGCAGGGATCTTCATTTCAGTTACTCGTTTATCCCAAGTGCTTCAAACAGTGCTTCTACATAATGGAAATCAGTGATTATTTGTTGCATCAATGTGAATTTTACTGATATTCTATGTCCATGTTTTCTCTTGCCTTTTTTTCCTACTCTTTGTGTTTTCCTTTTCATAGTAGTTGACAGAGAATTCTACCCCAAACTATTCACTTCTTTCCTAACTTGTATTTTACTTCACTCTTCAGTCTCAGCTGCACTGCAGTAAAATCTTATATACATAGCCTGCAATCCCTTCTGAGGGTCTTACTGGTTGGTATATATCATATTGCTATTACTGCCTGAGAAGGCCTGAAATGATGTCCAAAGAACACAGCGTTGTCCCTGGAATGTCTGAGACTTACAGGCCAGGTAAATAGAAATGCCTGGATCACATTTATTGGAAAGCTCTTCCATATATTGGTCATTTTATCTGGGTATTAGTTGTTTTTTCTCTAGGGTAATAGGCCATGGTTTTTTATTTTATTTTATTTTTTATTTTTTTAAATAATAAATTTATTTTTATTGGTGTTCAATTTGCCAACATACAGAATAACACCCAGTGCTCATCCCATCACGTGCCCCCCTCAGTGCCCGCCACCCAGTCACCCCCACCCCCCACCCTCCTCCCCTTCCACCACCCCTAGTTCGTTTCCCAGAGTTAGGAGTCTTCCATGTTCTGTCTCCCTTTCTGCTATTTCCTACCCATTTCTTCTCCCTTTCCCTCTATTCCCTTTCACTATTATTTATATTCTCCAAATGAACGAGTCCTTATAATGTTTGTCCTTCTCCGATTGACTTATTTCACTCAGCATAATACCCTCCAGTTCCATCCACATCGAAGCAAATGGTGGGTATTTGTCATTTCTAATGGCTGAGTAATATTCCATTGTATACATAGACCACAGCTTCTTTATCCATTCATCTTTCGATGGACACTGAGGCTCCTTCCACAGTTTGGCTATTGTGGACATTGCTGCTAGAAACATCGGGGTGCAGGTGTCCTGGCGTTTCATTGCATCTGTATCTTTGGGGTAAATCCCCAGCAGTGCAATTGCTGGGTCATAGGGCAGGTCTATTTTTAAGGAACCTTTGAGGAACCTTCACACAGTTTTCCAGAGTGGCTGCACCATTTCACATTCCCACCAACAGTGTAAGAGGGTTCCCTTTTCTCCGCATCCTCTCCAACATTTGTGGTTTCCTGCCTTGTTAATTTGCCCCATTCTCACTGGTGTGAGGTGGTATCTCATTGTGGTTTTGATTTGTATTTTCCTGATGGCAAGTGATGCGGAGCATTTTCTCATGTGCTTGTTGGCCATGTCTATGTCTTCCTCTGTGAGATTTCTGTTCATGTCTTTTGCCCATTTCGTGATTGGATTGTTTGTTTCTTTGGTGTTGAGTTTAATAAGTTCTTTATAGATCTTGGAAACTAGCCCTTTATCTGATACGTCATTTGCAAATATCTTCTCCCATTCTGTAGGTTGTCTTTTAGTTTTGTTGACTGTATCCTTTGCTGTGCAAAAGCTTCTTATCTTGATGAAGTCCCAATAGTTCATTTTTGCTTTTGTTTCTTTTGCCATCGTGGATGTATCTTGCAAGAAGTTGCTGTGGCCAAGTTCAAAAAGGGTGTTGCCTGTGTTCTTCTCTAGGATTTTGATGGAATCTTGTCTCACATTTAGATCTTTCATCCATTTTGAGTTTATCTTTGTGTATGGTGTAAGAGAATGGTCTAGTTTCATTCTTCTGCATGTGGATGTCCAATTTTCCCAGCACCATTTATTGAAGAGGCTGTCTTTCTTCCAGTGGATAGTCTAGGAATAAACCTAACCAAAGAGGTAAAGGATCTATACCCTAAAAACTATAGAACACTTCTGAAAGAAATTGAGGAAGACACAAAGAGATGGAAAAATATTCCATGCTCATGGATTGGCAGAATTAATATTGTGAAAATGTCAATGTTATCCAGGGCAATTTACACGTTTAATGCAATCCCTATCAAAATACCATGGACTTTCTTCAGAGAGTTAGAACAAATTATTTTAAGATTTGTGTGGAATCAGAAAAGACCCCGAATAGCCAAGGGAACTTAAAAAAAAAAAAAAAAACCATATCTGGGGGCATCACAATGCCAGATTTCAGGTTGTACTACAAAGCTGTGGTCATCAAGACAGTGTGGTACTGGCACAAAAACAGACACATAGATCAATGGAACAGAATAGAGAATCCAGAAGTGGACCCTCAACTTTATGGTCAACTAATATTCGACAAAGGAGAAAAGACTATCCACTGGAAGAAAGACAGCCTCTTCCATCGCTTTTTAAAAGCAGTTTTCTGACATCACAAATTCCTTTGTAGAGCTAATATTCCACCTCAGGATAGAATTCAAGACTAATACTATTTGGCTTACACTCTGCCCTTTTTCTTACTACACTGAATAGATGAGCAGGCCTAGCAGTAGTTTAAGTTCATCTAAAGGTCTATAAATTTTATTCAGATATTTTTGGGGTCAGCAAAACCTAAAGTGTGGTTTACTCAAGTTCTTTTACCCCTAATCCTTAAATCCATAGATATTTCAAAGTAAACTTCATTCATATGTTTCCCATTCATTTGCCCTTAGTTCTTTATAGTTGAGAGAGAGGTAGGGCTAGACCCGAAGGTGTTGTCTTAGGAACTGGCTTCCTTCTTCATTACCACAAACAGATCATTCATTAGCCACAGACCCAACTCCTTGGCAGAAGTCCATCCTGCTATCCTTTCCAGTTCTCTTTTAATTGAAGCTCCAACCTCAGCAAGCATCAGTGATAGCTGCCAAAGAAAGTGAAGTGGAAAAACAAAGCTGCATTTCCGATCATAGAGGCACAGAATCCTAGCATCTTAAAACTTGGGAAGTGTTTCTAAAGACCATCTGTTCCATACACCATGTGATATCTCAATTCTCTGAACAATATCTTGGCAAATTCCCTTTCAAGTCTCTACCTGAGCATCTCCAATGATGGAGCTTCAACAGTGGACCAAAATCATGGAGTTTCCAGCTCAGGGAAGACTCTCTTAAGGAACTGAACCTTCTGTTTTTCCCTCCAGTTCAAATCTGCCCAGTCCATTCATCCATTCTGCAGGATTCAAATACTAGCTGTCTTTGTTCTCTTCATGTTCTCTTCTGAGAGGATCTCACTCTTCCCCATAATTTCTGTTATATGGGCCATTCCAAGTCTGTACTTCCTGGTCTAACTTCCAAGGAGCATTGTACTCAGCATTTGAGGCAAGTGCCTTGAGATGAACATACTGAAACAAATTCATATATTAACCCCTCCTCTCATCTTGTTACCCATCTCATGTTGCCACTTTCGTAATGGCAGAAGTGTCTAAAAGCTCCTCTTGCTACCACATCCCTCACAGTTAGCTGACGAGTCCTAATAGAGTCCTAGTCCCCTCCAAAGTAGCTCCCAAAGCTGCCCCAGCCTCCTCATCTCCACCATCCTGGCTTTAGTTCAAGGCTTCATCATCTTCCAAATGAACTGAGGCAATAGGCTCATCTCTTATGTCCCTGCCTCCTACTCCCTCCTCACCAGAACTTTCTCCTCATTGCTGCCTCTCTTACCTATCAAGAAGAGCTAAAGTTCTGATGGTTCCTTGCTACATTCCTTTCTCAGACACCACCTGTGAATGAAGTGGTCCTGAATCTCCTAGACATCTGAGCAGGTCCCTTCTCCCTGCACTCAGAACTCTTTGTCCTAACACCTATGATTTCACTTATCACATTGTTTGATTATTATTTATTTATTTAGTAGTTATTACCCTAATGGGCTATGAGGCCATAAAGGGCAGCAAATGTTGCTTTTTTTCTTTCATCTTTTCCTCCAGAACCTAGCATACTCTCTGGCATTATTGCACACTCTATAAACATTTACTGAGAACATGGTATACAGGCCCTTTACCATCATGCTTGGTCTCCTCTACCTAGGCTTCAGCTTGTCTAGATTTGTTTTTACAGTTTCATATGATTTGACAAGAGCACAGCAGAGCAATTTAGCCATCGCTATTGGCTTATTAGCATTGTCCGAGCTCCATTAACTCTTGCATATAGTGTTTACCTGACCAGTGTGTGGTTTAGCTAAGATTTGAAGTTGTTGTTATTTTGTTTTTTTTTTTTTATATATATACAAAATAGGATCCTTAGGTGCATCCCTAGTGAATTCCATCTTGTTAAACTCAATTCAAATACATCGTGGGCTCTGGGGAGGCTACAGTACTATGATTTTAAGGATAGTTAAATGGATATTTTGGAATTTAATAAAATGACTGATTTATAAAACTCCATTTTGAATTGAGGTGCCTAAGTTTGTGCCATTGAGTTGAGCTTCTTTGGAGGCCAGGGCTGTGAATAAAGTCAGTAACAAAATAACTGATTTTTCAGAGCAGTAAATTTTAAACACCTTGTAATCATCTGCAGAGAGGATGGTTCATTCCTGAGGTCAAGACAAGTATTAGATAAAAATGATATATGTGGTAGCAGAAGGGAAGAGCAGACAGCAGTATTGGCCACTGAAAATTATCACCGAATCCAGGGATGGAGAAATAGGAAATTAATGCAATACATATAGTGAAGAGAGAGTTCTCGGACAAGGGATCTGGTAAGGGAAAGGGTTATATTATAAAATGATATGGGCAACAGGTGGATGGTAGGCTTGGGGACAAAACTCACCTAGGAAGGGTAGGTATTGATGTTTCCCAATTTGGCTGAATTCTAGATATCTAGAGATCCCGAGGGGTCATTGTGTTGATCACATTTAGATAAAATGGGGAAAGAAACTTTTCTGGGAGTCCGGAATCATTGTCCCAAATCCTTATTTTCACACCAGATCATGAAGATGATAAGAATCCTCATCTTGTCCACATGCTCCTTTACCTGAGTCATATTGAAAAGTGAAGAAAGAAAAGCAAGGAAAGATTGTGGCAACCCACCAGGAAATGCTCAACTCAACTTTTTCTTTTTTTCTATTTGAATCTGAACCTAAACTACCAAATTTGTCTCCAAACTGCCTAGTCCTTTACGAATACTGGTTAACTTCCCTGAGCCTATTTGTGGTTAAGATGGGGCTTCCCCAGGACTGAGTGTCCACCCAGCCCTCAGTTCTCTGTCAAAACCCTCCTCCTCCAAGACCACTCATGCATCGACTCTCCCTTATATCACAGAAGTGACCACCCCTCTTTTATGAGCCTCTACCCCACATATATATATATATATATATATATATATATATATATATATATATATATATATATGCTGGCTTTCAAGTGTGCAGCATGATAACTTGTCCAGGCTTGCACAGCTAGCCAATGTCCCAGCTGGGAGTAGGGTACTAGGCTAACGGACCCCATCACACTTACCATACCTAGGGCCTCTCTCTATGGAGCTTTGTTAACATGTAGTGTATAGATGCCTTTAAGCATGAATTGTCATTAATATTTTGCAAACATATTTCAAGACATTTTAGAGTGATAAACATTCCTGGCATTTTAGATTATTTTCCTTTTCTTCAAAGCAGGAGTGACTTTTTCCTATTGTTTTACCATATCCATATTCAGAGAATGAGCTTGCCCTTAACGATCTAATTAAGGTGTTTTAACATAGTTGCAAGGATTAGCCCTGGTGGATGGAAATATTTCCCCTTAAGGCAACTCCTTTCATCCTTATCAAATACATTAATTCATGTGACCTGGTAATATATCAAATTATCTTATATGTACAAATGCTACTCCTCACACTGCTACTATCTGTATGTGTTAGGATAAAAAGACTGATGTTAGTAAACATCCTTTTCTATATCTGCCCTGCTGCCACACACAATAGAGTGTCTTTTTTGTTCCATTCTCTTTCTCATACCAGGTTAACCCCCAAAGCCACTCTGTTTCTGTATGCAGTTCTTCTAGTAGATGAAGACATGTGAGCCACCTCAAAAGGGCAGCTGAGTCAAATGACCTCTCAAGCTTTTTCTGGTTCTATCATTCTATGAAAAGGGTTTAGTGTAAGTAATTTAAGAGGTTAGTCAGAATAAAATTCTCTGTTCAATGATCTTTTGAAATTTCTCTACTGAATTCCACTAGTGAGGAACTTACAGCTTGTTGCAGGAATTCCTGAGATTGACTGTGGAAGTACGTAGCACAGTACCTGCCACATAATAGGTTCAATAAACAGAAGTCCCTTCAAATAGGATAGGATAGGAATCTTATGGAAAATATACAATAAAGTTTCCTTATAGCTAATGATTTTAACTTAATATCATATAATAGGTAAGAAGCTAGTGTCAAACTCTGTCTAAAGCTTCAAGGAAAAATGTTTGGGTGGAAATCTATATTTTTAGCAACATCAAATTTGTATATACTCCTCACATAAAAAGCTAATGAAATTCCTTAAAAGTTTATATTAAAGGTAAGATATTTATCCTTGGACATAGGATTCAGATCTCTCTTATTTATTTTTAAGCATTTCCCCCTCACTTGCATCTACTGTAAAGAACTTTGCTTAAGCTCAGAATTTGACTGCTAATATTCACACATATGGCAAATACGAACTAATCAGACCACAGATATTTTGCTGCATTCCATGGTGTCTCATTTATTTGTTTAATTTGCAGCTATAGCAACTAGATTCCACCACTGTAGGCTTTTACACAGACCTACAGTCTGATCAGCTTGGTTGAAGTTTGGCACTCAGCACCATGCTCAATTGAAGACATATGCGCAAACTCACCACATTTTTTAACCTGGTTTTCACACTGGGTAGATTTTAATATTTGCATAAAAATATGAAAAGCAACCTTCTGCAAGGATAGTAGGCAATGAAAAGATGTTGTGACCTTCTTCTCTATAACATTTCAAATCTGAAAGTTTTTTTGGCATGCTTTTCAAAAGCCCATCTGACTTTGAAGCAGGCTGCCTCTCCACAGAAGGCTGACTCCAGCAATGACTAATGGGTTGACCTGGTGCCATGCTAGTGCTGCTCCACGCATGCTGCTCTGCACAAGACGAGCATTTGGAAATGACCTTGAAAGGGAGTGTTGCCAAGTTAATGAATTATGGGCCTTCAAGGAGTGCCATTTCACAAGCGATTTCCAGAAGGGTCTCTGCAGCATTGTCAAAACTTGGCTCCTTCATTGGGTATTGCTTTACCATGAGTGTTTAACACACACAAAGAATGATGCTCCCTCTTGATTTTATGAGTTGCACTTTGTAACAGGTTGGAAAAATTAGGTAATGGTGAAAATTGGCATCCTGATGTGGTTTCCCTTAGGTGTTTTTGTTTCAAACATTCTCTGGAGGAAAGGAAGATGCTCAAAGGGTCCAAGTGTAAATAAGGACATGGGAGTTTAAAATGAAGGGTAAGCTGAGGGGCGCCTGGGTAGCTCAGTCAGTTAAGTGACTTTTGATTTTGGCCCAGGTCATAATCTCAGGTCATGAGATTCGGGCTCTGCCCTCAGCAGGGAGTTGGCTTGAGATTCTCCCTCTGTCCCTCCACACTCCTTCTAAAACATATATGTACATCTTAAAAAAAAAAAATGGAAGAGTGGGACACCTGGGTGGCTCAGTGGTTGAGCGTCTGCATTCGGTTTAGGGCACGATCCTGGGGTCCTAGGATCAAGTCTTGCATTGGACTCCCCATAGGAAGCCTGCTTCTTCCTCTGCCTATGTCTCTGCCTCTCTCCCTCTCCCTCTCTCTCTGTCTCTCATGAATAAATAAAAGAAATATTTTTCAAAAGATGAAGAGTAAGCTACAGGTGGGCGTGAAGATGGTGTTAGTGGGTAAAGAAAAGATGGTAGGAAGAGTACCTCTCCGTATGCAGTTTACTGCCCAGTTGATATGATTCCTACTCACCAGATTTAGGCTCTAGGAGGAGAACGTTCCTTTATCTTGGTAGACACACCCATGTAGTAGTCTGTTGTCGTTTAAAAATGTTCATCGGCGTTGACATCAGCTGTTGCTATATGGCTTTCCATTTTAGTGACTGATGTATTTCTGTTGGTGCACAGTGTCTTTTTTTGATTGCGCTTCTCATGCTGGTGAAGTTGGCTGACATTTCAGGATCTGGATGATGAAGCTATGCTTTAACCTTATTTGGAAGTCAGAGATCAGGCTCCTGGATTCATATGATTAGGAAAGATCCTCCTCGTGTTCTGTCATGTGACTTCGCTTCTACAATCACAGGTAGCAGAGACAGTCCAAGGTCGGGCAGTCAAGGTGGGATGTTGGAAGAACAGTGAGGAACAAGTCATATTCTCTTCATTCATTTTTAAATCATTATCTTCCTTCTTCATTTGTTTGCTCTCAGATTTTTATACAAAATTAGATTAGATACTTCTTAAAAAAAGAAGATTCAACCATTAGAACTCTCTGATGAGATTGTTAAAGACTGCTGGCCATTCTTATTTTTTAAATGCTGATATCTTCACTAAGTAATCCTGAGAAACAAACATCTATAAGATCAAGACAACATAACTGTCAAAGGCAACTTCCCAGAACATTCCTTTTTACTTCATCTGAGATTTTTTTTTTCAATAAGTAATTTGATATTTCTGTAAGTTTAAACTGGAATCACTAAAGTAAAGGCATTTTTCCCTTTTAAGCTCAAGCCTTCCAGACTCATCATTTTGTAGAATTATAGAAGTAAGCCATGAAACTAAACTAAAAGTCTAAATTACAGAATATAGTTGTAAGACTTTTCACATTTTACGTAGCAATTTACATTAAAACCAGTAACATTTTTGCAAAACAGGTTTTGTATGCAACAATTTGTATTGAAATCCAGCTTGGTGATTTTTCATTAGATTTTGCTTAGGGTTATATGCTAAAGTATTCATTTGTGATTTTTTTTTCCCCTCAATTGCTTGTGTGTGGTAAGTTTGATTGAAAAGTTCTGACATAGGAAACTCAGAAAGATATCATTATCTTACCCTATTTTCTTTATCTATTTTTAGGTGATTTGCTCTAAATTGCAGTACTACACTTTTTTTTTCACTTTTAAATGTTTTTATTGAAGAACACATTTTCCAAAATAATCCTCATCCCTAGCTTAGAGCCCCATCATATTAATATGACTGATTGTTGTTAGTCTATTTCCTAAAGCACTAATCAATTGCTTAAATAAAGAAGGGATGAAAAAGAGATAAAGAGATCAAAGAAGGGTGACAAAAATAGGCAAATGCAGTGGGGAGCATCAGCCATAAGGAACATCAGGATTTCTGGTACTAAATATCATAGACCACAGCTCACAGAAACCAAGAGACAGAATGAAAAAAGAAGGCCCAGGCTGATAAGCTTCTGACGCCCTGAGAATCCTTGTGTCCTTGCATCCCACTGACTTTGGCACTCAGCGCTGCCTTTCTCTTACTGATGATATTTTTCTTTTATCTTTTCAGTAAACATTTTAGATAACAAAGAAGTAGGGAGCTTATCATGATTCAATACCATCAGACAATACCTTCACCTTTAAACTATATTCACAGTCTCACCAGCCTATTTTGTAGAATCATGTGAGATTATTTATATGTATGTGAAAAGAATGTAAAGTGTTTTCTTATAAAAAAAAAAAACTTCATTGTGCATCCCTGCACTGCTCCTTCCAATTAAACAGGAGCCTTCTTTCCAAAGCCCTAGGTAGGGAGTTTCCCAATCTTTATTTTAACATGATGGCACTTTGCCCTCTGCTTCCTTGTCTTATTGTTATAAAATATCTCTCAAATATTGTCTGTGCACCTTTATACATATTTATACTAGCACACATGGTTGAAAGAAATATGATCTTGTATTATTCAGGGTTCTTCAGAGAAACACAATCAGTAGGATATGTGTGTGTGCACACGCACATGCATGCACATATGTGTCTGTTTGTATATACATATAAGGAATTGGCTCATGTGATTTTTAGGGCTGAAAAGCACTGAGATCTGTAGTTGATAAGCTGAAGACGCAGGAGAGCTGATGGTGCAGCTTCCATTCAAACTCAAAGGGCTGAGAAGCAGGAAAGCTGATGGCAGATGTTCTAGTCGAAGCCTGAGTCTAAGGGCAGGAGACGACCCCTAGATTGAAGATAGAGAGTAGATTCTTCCTTCTTCATCCTGTGATTCTATTTAGGCTGTCAGTGAATTGGATGATGCCCACTTCCACTGGGGAGGCCAATCTGCTTTACTCAGCCTACTGATTCAAATGTTAATCTCATCCAGAAACACCCTCACAGACACACCCAGAATAATGTTTAACCAAATACCTGGGCATCCTGTGGCCCAGTAGAGTTGACACATAAAATTGACCTTTACAGATTCCCCCTTAAAAACTCCTCTCTTCCTTTAAAAGTCAACCTCCATTTGTTAGAGTCTGAATAATGCTGTTCCATTTCCACTAAAGTTACACTAAGGTTGATCAACCCTGATTGGCCCAAGTCTCATGCTCAGAGGTTCTGATGGTTTCAACCCAGGATTGGACCTGTACACCATCTGTATTCTTCATCATACTTGCCCACATGGTTGGGGAAGCACAGCCTAGTCTGAGAATCCTTGAATTCATTAGTCTATAGGCTTCCTTGGGGTTCAATGAAAGTGGTTAATTGGGGCAGCCCTGGTGGCTCTTTGGTTTAGCCCACCTTCAGCCCAGGGTGGGATCCTGGAGACCCAGGATCAAGTCCCACATCAGACTCCTTGCATGGAGCCTGCTTCTCCCTTTGCCTGTGTCTCTACCTTTCTCTCTCTCTCTTTCTCTATGTCTCTCATGCATAAATAAATAAAATCTTTAAAAAAAAAAAGTGGTTAATGGAAGAACACAAAGAGGGAAATAACCCTGGCAATGGCTGGAGCTGCGCTAAGTGGAGGATGTGGCAAAGAGACAGACCCAGGCTAACGTACATTACCAGGCTGACTTAACCATTAAGGGGCTGCTTACAAGATGGCATCTCTGCTTCTTTTTCAACTGGGACAAAATACTGGCACCATCCCAAATTCTAGGAAAAAGAGTCAATATTAACATTTCTTAAAAGATTAAAAGCATAATACATGTGTCAATTATCATTAATCCTTAAAAATATTTATGGAGTTAAATGTTCTGTAACTAATTAGAGGTGGCAGTTAACAGGGCATATGGGTTTCCTCTGAGTTATATGAAACAAAATATAAATCTTTTTATATAACTCTATTTCCTACAGAAAGGATTTTTGCTTATCAGTGGGATTTTTAAAGTTTTATTTTATTTTCTTGGATTTCATTCCTTTTCCATAAACTCTATAAGCAGAATTACAATGAGGTGAGTCACAGTCTTAACACTTTTTTGGAGCTTCTTCTGCCAATGCAGCTTGGAATACAGGGACTTTTTTTTTTTTTAAACTGTGTTTGGGAAACACAAGGAGGGGAGGGAAGGGATGGGTGGGAGGCAGGGAGGGAAGAAGGAAGGAAAAAAAGAGACTTCAGATTTTACTTAGATTGCATTTTTAAAAAATTAATGACATTATAAAGATAAATCTTTCATAGTATCTCATCAGTGTGTTGTAGACAACTCTGAAGTACACGTGGTTTGGGTTTTAAAAGTTCATTCATGAGCTAGTCATTTGGAACTGAGAACATATTTTACCACAAAAATTTTGTTATATAAGTGGTAATTAATTTTCGAAGCTAGCTCGTAATCTGTCCTCATTCTGTTTTGAAACTGAATGGTTGTGCATTTTCAGTGATAAATACACTATACTGTTGAAAATTTGTAGATCAAAAGAACATAAAAGCAATAAAATCCATTTTTGAGTCATTTAAAACTTTTCACTTGCTGGTGCTGGAGAGAAAGCAGATTTAATCTAAGGAGCCTGTGAATGTTCAGAACATCTAATGTTGATATTTGAGAGCGCTAGTCAAAGGAACAGCAACCATTCTCCCTGGAGAGTCTCTAAAGCCACATATATGCTTTAAGCTGATCACCAAAAAGCAACACTCTTAGACCATATTAGTAAGTCCTCAATAAAAAAGTCTTCTTTCCTTCCTACAACAAATACTGATGCCACAGGTACTATGTGTGATATGCTCCTTACCACTTATGCTAGGCGGAAACTGTCAGAACCCCACTCCTCGTGGAGCTTATAATCTAGTGGGGGAGGTAATGAAATAATTGTATAAGTAGATGACCTGTGATTCATCTATTTTTATGAAATATTACAATACAAATATTAAAATCCATACATCTGCACAAGGAATAATGAAGATCTGTATAGGATACACCTGGGGATGGGAAGGCAAAATCCTTATTAAATACCTGGCATGGGCCAGCTACTTCTACTGCCTCATTTTATCTTTGGAGTGACCCTGAGGAGTAGGGACTATTATCACCATCTCACAGATGAGGAGCTGAGACTCAGAAATTAAAAATGTGTCTGAGATGGTCTAACACTCTGCAGCAGAACCTGAGTACAAGTCAAGCTGATATTACTCCAGGCATTTTCTGCCAGTCTGACCTGCCCGTTTTACAAAATCACTCTGGAGATATAGCCTATTAGTTTACTCAGTATTTTTTATGTAAGTATCTATGCAGTAATCTCCTAGAATTTAATAGTGAAAACAATGTTGTGTCTCCTGATGCTGGCATGTTCCTTTTTGTTAATGCGAGCTTCCACTTCTCCTCTGATGCCACATTTAGTGTACTCCGTAGATCCTCACCATAAAGAAGGGACATCGATTGGAAATGCAGAAAAATTTTTTGAAGCAACACTTCATTCTAATACACACATAAATTTAAACCTCTCTTTTTCAGACCTAGATGTGAGACTCAAAACCATAAAAATCCTAGAAGAGAGGACAGGCAGTAACCTCTTTGACATTAGTCTTAGCCCCTTTTTTCTAGATATGGCTCCCAAGGCAAGGGAAACAAAAGCAAAAATAAATTACCAGACTACATCAAAATAAGAAGCTATTGCACATGGGGTTCCTGGCTGGATCAATCAGTTAAGCATCTGCCTTCAGCTCAGGTCATGATTCCAGGGTCCTGGGATAGAGCCCTGCATTGGGCTCCCTGCTCCATGAGGAGCCTGCTTCTCCCTTTCTCTCCCTCTACCTGCAGCTCCCCCTGCATGTTCTCTCTCTCTCTCTCTGTCAAATAAATAAAATCTTAAAAAAATAAAAATAAAAAGCTTCTGCACAGCAAAGAAAACGATAAAAAAAAAAAAAAAACCTAAAAGACAACCTACTGAATGGGAGAAGATATTTGCAAATGGCATATAAAATAAAGGGTTAGCATCTAGGACATATAAAGAACTTAAAAAACTCAACATCCCCCCGAAAAAGTAATCCAATTAAAAATGGCAGAAGGCATGAACAGACATTTATCCAAAAAAAGACATCCAGATGACCAACAAACACATGAAAAGATGTTCATCATCACTAACCATCAGGGAAATACATATCAAAACTACAGTGAGATCTCACCTCACACCTGTCAGAATGGCTAAAATCAACAACACAAAAATAACAGGTATTAGCGAGGATGTGGTGAAAAAGGAACCCTCATGCACTTTTGGTGGGAATGCAAACTGGTGCAGTCACTGTGGAAAACAGTATAATGGTTCCTAAAAAAGTTAAAAATAGAGCGACACTATGACCTAGCAATTGCACTACTGAATATTTACCCAAAGAATCCAAAACACTAATTCAAAGGGATACATGCACCCCTATGTTTATAGCAACATTATTTACAATAGCCAAGATATGGAAGCAACCCAAGTGTCCATTGATGGATGAATGGATAAAGAAGAAGTGGTATATACATACACTGGAATATTATTCAGCCATAAAAATGAAATCTTGCCATTTACAAAGACATGAATGGAGAATGCCGTATGATTTCATTCATGTGTGGAATTTAAGAAACAAAACAAATGAGCAAAGGGGAAAAAAAGAGAGAGAAAGAGACAAACCAAGAAAAAAAACTCTTGATTATAGAGAACTGATGCTTACCAGAGGGGGAAATGGGGGGGGGGGGGGGATGAAATAGATGATGGGGATTAAAGAGGGTACTTGTTATGAGCACCTGGTGATGTACAGAACTACTAAATTACTATATTGTATACCTGAAATTAGTAGAGCACTGTACGTTAACTAACTGGAATTAAAAACTTTTTAAAAATTAAAAATAAGCCCATTTTTTTTGTTTGCTTTTCAGTTTTTGGAAAGGGATTTCTCTCAAGGCCAGCCTATTTTATGGGCCATCTTTTTTGTTGCTAAATGTGATGTACTTTTTCATATGTCATTTTCTCCAGAGGGCTCACTGAAACATTTGGAACCTCATGCTGGCAATGTCTCCTTTCTGTGAGGTTTATACTATCACTTATTTTAAAATTCCATCTGTGGGATTTTTTTTGGACATTTTTGGATGTTAGGATGTCTGTTGTAACTTGATCAGGACTCCCTGAAGACTCCTGTCCCATGTGGAAAGGAACTAAGTCAGAATAGATGTGATCCCTCTTACCTCATGCCAGTGTTGCTGTGACTGAGCATCTCTTGAATTGTTTGGTTAAACAGGGACTTCTGGTGTCTGCCACAGCATAGACCCTATTGCAGCTGGACAAGAAGCAGTGACTGCCTGAGACCCAGGACAGATACGGGCAGCTCCCTTCTCTCTCTGTACCTCTGTGTGTGACTTCCTCTGTGGCCTGTGGTCTGCAGCAGGAAGAACAAGGACCCCCCCCCCCCCCATTTCCAGACTGGGAGATAGTGAAGGATGCTTGAGCTGAATCAAATGTTGACAGTTCTTCAGGCATTTCTGCCATAATATTGAAATTGAACACATTGGCCGAATAAAGTTGAAATTTAAAAAAAAAAAGCCAACTTATTTGTGGCTTCCAATATAGTTTTCTCTCCTTCTTTCCCACCATTTTTTTGGTCAGATTCTTCATTGTGTTGGTTTCCACCACCCTGGGCATTGATTGATGGTTTACTCAGTATAGCAATTCAGAAGTATAGGTCTGGTTATTTTAAAGAGGACAAAGGGGATCCCTGGGTGGCACAGCGGTTTGGCGCCTGCCTTTGGCCCAGGGCGCGATCCTGGAGACCCGGGATCGAATCCCACGTCGGGCTCCCGGTGCATGGAGCCTGCTTCTCCCTCTGCCTGTGTCTCTGCCCCTCTCTCTCTCTCTGTGACTATCATAAATAAAAAATAAAAAAAAATAAAAAAAATAAAGAGGACAAAGAAGTCTATGGCTTTGCCTTTATATGTTAATTGTATCATCAGACTTACTACTTTTCTTTTCCTTACTAGGGATTTATTTCTTGTATTTCCTTCTGTTTACCATTCATAAGTGGAATATAAAGGACAATGCTCACAGCTAACATGCATTACATCCTCTTGTTTGCTGTGCTAAGCACTTTCTAGATATTGTCTTCTTAATCCTCACAACCCTATTATTACTCCCATTTCACAGAAGTAGAAACTCAGGATTAGAGGCTTTAGGCAGTTAAGGGGAAAGCAAGGAAATAACCTTCCTCATGGTGAGTTGGCAAGAGATAGAAGAAAAAAGTAGAGGAAGAGAAAGGATTATACAAGAGAAATAAATTGCTTCGAGTATGATCAGTAAAATGCAGAAGACTGGGAAGACTCACACGTGATTTATAAGGGAATTACCCTTCCCGCCCATCCCATGCTCTATTGACCATGAGGCTTTGAAGAGTCACATGCCAATGGCTATTCTTATTTATGAGGTGTAATCTCATGAGGACATCATAACTTTAGTGAAGGGGTTGTACTTAGAAATCTCTTTAACCCACCTAATTATTTGGAAAATTTCAAGTTATACAGTTTAATATATGGACAGAAACCTAAGTCTTTATCCTTCTGGGATGGCCCTTGCCCTGCCCCCAGCCTGCAGTAACTCCAGGATCCTAGTAGGGTCAAGACATGTGCTAGATCCCTCTACGTCTTGGCAGGTGACCCCCAGCTACTCCTAGTCATGACTTCTTCCAGGAGCAGCGCCCCAAGCTGTCCAGGCACATCTGTGACTCTCCAGAGTGTAAAGACAAAGAAATAGGATCCTCTCTGTCCATTCACGCTGGAAGAATAGATGCTCCATTGTGAATAGAACTATTGGGCCTCCCCAGGGAATGAGGAGAGTCACAGTAAGAGATTAATGCTTTTGCAGGTATTTGCCCTACATATATTTGCTTAACTCTCTTGTACCTGGGACCACTCGGGACACTGGTTTTGTTCCTCTAAAGAACAGCCGGTCAAGGGAGAGACCATTGAAGCTCCCAGAAGGGGTAGAAGAGGGAAGATTTCCAGGGACTACTTTTGGGGAGCTGAAATTGAAAGTTTAGAGCAGATGTGATGATGTGGGGAACAGCTTCCATTCATGCTGAGTTTAGGGACTCAAAATAACTGGATTATCTGGAAGCAGAATAAAATATGAGGCATCCATGGAGGTGTGGTTAGAGAAGGAAGCAGGGAGTGAGATCTGCAAGAGCCCTATGTACCAAAAACTAGTTTAGGTTTTATCTTTCAGAAATGATAAATCATGGAAAAGGCTTGTGTGAGGAAGAAGGTCTGATTTACATGTTAGAGAGATGGGGAAAGGAAGGAAAGGCAGTCCAGGTGGAGGAAAGCAGAGGCAGGACAAACTTGCATATAGTGTGACCCTGCTGTGGAAGAGGTGCCAGGAGGTGACACTGGGTAGTCACTCAGGACCGAGCCAGAAGCTCCCAGTGTCCTGGCCAAGGAGATGGAACGTGATCCTACTAACTTTGGGGAGTTGTTGAGGATTTTAAACAGAGGGAAAGTGGGATCAGGGAGTCGTTTTAGAAGGCTTCCCACTTCAGGGTTGAGGGGAAGAAGCGACAGGGACAGCCTGGGTTTAGGAGGGAGGCGTAGGCTGGGAATAGCGTCTTGGCTAGGGCATACACTAAAGAGAGAAGACAGAGAAGGGGGTCATGGGCACAGGAAACTAGCCCAGGGAAGAAGGGGGTGGAGGAGCCCCAGAGAAGAGCACTCCCAGAAGAAGGAACATCCTGGGCTCACAGAGGTTCCATCAGAGAAGGACAGTGACTGCCATGGGTGCCCAGGAGCTGCAAAATGGGGACGAGCCACAGAGAGAAGAGGAGCCTGCCTAAATAGTGAAAAACAATAACATAATCTCACCTATATGGCGCTTTGGGAGTGAGGGAAGATGAACTGCTTCGTTTTTCACCTGAACCAGAAACATGGGCAGATGGAGTAACGGTACCTGAGGGATGGATAATTTTTCCTTGACGACCTCAACCCCTCGAGACTATCATTTTCTCCCAGTGAAAGAGACACTATTTCTGACATAGGTCTTTAGGAGGGTCAGAAGCTTCCCAGCTACCTGGGATTGGCCTTTGGTCTTCTCTCTGCCACTGAAGGTACCATCATCCGGGATATATCTTCTATATTGACCTGAATGTTAATCTGTACATGATAAGGCCAGATCATAGGCGATTATGCAAAAGAATGTTAAAAAGAATTACTTGGGGCAGCCCCGGTGGTGCAGTGGTTTAGTGCCGCCTACAGCCTAGGGTGTGATCCTGGAGACCCTAGATAGAGTCCCACGTCGGGCTCTCTGCATGGTGCCTGCTTCTCCCTCTGCCTGTGTCTCTACGTCTCTCTCTCTCTCTCTCTTTATGTCTCTATGAATAAATAAATAAATAATCTTTAAAAAAAAAGAATTACTTGTTTATGTACTTATTGAGTTGAGGAAGGAGGAAGGGAAAGTTTAAAATAATCCTTCTCATTTGTGACTTCTCATTTGTCAGCACAACAAAAGCAGAAAGATGATTTGATTAATTGGAAGGCGGCATAATTTAGATTATGTCTTTTTTTTAAATGTTCTAAGTGGCGCCTGGCGGGCTGAGTCGGTAGAGTGTGATGCTTGATCTCGGGATTGTGAGTTAGAGCCGCAGGTTGGCTGTAGAAATTACTTAAAAATAAAATCTTTTAAAAAATAAAATGTTTCAAAATTTGATTTTGTTATTTAGGAAACTCCAGAAATTTCTGTAGACATGTATGAGAGCCATTGGCTTTGGTGAGAACCAAAAAGAGAAGTGTATTTTGAAAACAAATGAAATGGGACTTGGAGAAGCAGTTCTCTGACCAGATGTCATTTAAAGACACTGGACTGTGGGCTCCAGGCTGTAACCATCTTTCAAGATAAATAGACATGTGGGAACCAGGAGGGGCGTTTCCAGAGGCTGCTGTGAAGTCAATATTATCACATGCTGAGCATACCCGTGACATCTTTGGAACTGTGAGGGTACAGATGAGAGACATAGTGCTTCTTAGCTCTTTGTCAGAACTTCTCTCATTTTTCTGGCAATAAAAAAAAAAAAAAGAAAAAAAAGAAAAACTCTTGAGGAGTATAAAATGTTATTAAATTTGCAGCAGTTGTCATGGTTACCCGCATAGTTCCATTGCTTTATTAATGTGTAATTCTCTTTATTTCTGGAAATATCATTATAATGAAACATAATCGTCTGCAGCCTCTTAGCAGGTTTCGCCATGTGTCTGAGAGACTCTCACAGAGGCTGTGACCAATGCATGTGTGGTTTCTGGGCCACCTGTGTGCTGTTGGTCCAGTAACTAGGACACCATTGTTTAGGAAAAGACGTGAAGTTAATGACTCTTGAAAATCCCTTAGAAGTTCAAATCCTTCGCTAAACAAAAGTGCTTGTTTTTTCCTAGAGAAAAATGATCCAACGCTTGAGTCGTTTTCTGACTAAAATGATTTGGGTTTTCTGTCCTTAAAACTTTTTTTTTTTAAGTGATTAGTATTACTTACTGAAGTCGCTTTGAAGTGTTCAGGAGATTTTTGCCTGATCAATTCTTAAAAAAAAAAAAAAAAAAATCTTCCCTAAATTCATTTCTTGTATCATGCAAGGATTTTGGTGAGACACTGCTTTTCGAGTTTTTGGCCAAGATTTTCTAAGTGTATTCTCCCAGTACTCAAGTCGAAGCTAAATAAAATAGTTGAGTAAATTCTTTCAGGGTAACTGCTTATGACAGATCCTGCTAGCTGATCCCCACATTTATGTCTCTTCTTCCTGGGCACTCACCAGACCACAATTGCCAGCATCCCTTGCAGTTAGGTCTCAGGGTAAGACTCAGGGAGAGTGGAATGTGAGGGGAAGTTATGAAATCACTTCCTGGCCTGGCCTGTAAATGCCTCCCACATAATCCTCCCATCCCTTGTTATCAGGCTGGCCAGTGACTCTGCCAGTCCAGACCCTTGAATAACTGGATGGAGCAGAGCCTCATGCTCTGGGAACCTCTGTGTTACATAAAGGAGACAAACCCTGAGATGAGAGGATAGTGTGCTCTATCGGCTAGTATCACACTAATACACTGCTTCTTTCTAAGCACCATATAATGCTTCAAAGAAGGTTTTCATCTGTAAGTGTGTTGGCCTTGTAAATCTCAGGGCCCCTATCAGTGTTCAATAACTTTTGCTGTTTGAGGTAAGTACTAGAGACATGAATGACTATAGAATAGTAGATTATTGGAAAATATCAGACCCTTAGGACTTATGTACACATGGAGCCGAAGGGAATGAAATTAACGTTTTCTGGATACCCTTTCTGTGCCAAGTACTGTGTTCCCTCCTCTGATGGATGCAGACTTATTTATTCTCTCTAATTAATCTTCAAGGGAACTCTGTTACTCCCATTTTGAAGATATTTAAAGTGTCACATAGTTTTAATAGCTTCTTCATAGCTAGGAAGTAGCAGGGAAGGTTAAATTTGTCTAGAACCAAATCCAGCCAGTCTTTCTACTTTGCTGCTTGTTGTGGTATACAATGAGTTAATTAATGTCAGTTGATTATCATGCTTCCAGACTGGAATGATAGCTAGTAATAATTGGAAATGTACGCAAAGAGCATTTGACTGTGATGTAGGGAACAGAAACTCTCATTAGATTTCTAGAAAACTTTCATTTGATTTATAATACTGACATTGTTGAGTTTTACCTTCTAACTTAATTAAGATATCAGGACAGCTGTTTTAACAGACACCAAAATAACAGTACTTTAAAACTGATGGTCTGCAGGTTGGCAGGCCAACTCTTCCTGATGAGGTCAACTAGGGCTCCAGGCTCTTTCATCTGGTTGCTTCTGGATCCTCTAGGGTTGTTCATCATCTGCTTGGTGGCAGTTAGCTTACCACACTACATCTGCATTTAAGCCATTAAAAAGGGGGTATAAGGGAAGAGCCAGCACACAGCTTTCCAGTTAAAGGCATGACCCAGAAATTGCACACATCACTTGACCTCAAAAAGTTGCATGGTCCTGTGACTATCTAACTGCAACAGAGTATAGGAAATGTCATCTTTAGCCTTGTGATGATACTTCTATTCTTCTAGAGAAAGGGGACAAAAGATATTGGGGAACCAATAAATAGTAGCTTCTGCCACACTTTCTTTTCCTTCCCATTTTTTTATGAACATGATAATGAGTAAGATATAAAACAGCAGTAGCTGAAGAGGGAAGAAAATGAATCAAGGAAAATAAGTAATTCAGAAATTGAGTATCTCCTTTTTCCTTAACCTCTTCCAGCACATATGCTAAAAGAATCAAGAGTTAATGTCTAAAACTAAATTGCCTTTAAATGGGCTATAAGTATTAAGTATTCTCTGAATAAAATGATTGCAACAAATTGAGGACATATGACCAAAAACTAGATATTAAATCATATTAAGTAATTAGAATTAATTTCATTAGGTTTGACATGTGGTTAAATAATAAACCAAATTTCAGCTGGTAGAGATTTTTACTGAGGTATATAAGTGAAATGATATGATGTCTGGAGTTTGCTTTAAAATACTTCAGGAAGAAATAGGAGGGATTGATGAATAGATAAAATCAGATTGAGAAGATATTGTGAGTTGTTGCAACCGGATCATAGGTTCATGGGGGTTCATTATGCTATTCTTTCTACTTTTATGTATATTTGAAATACTCCATACCATAATAAAAAGTTAAATAAATACTTGTTCCAGGAAAGAAAAGCAGTTTTTGGCAGTGCCCTAATGTTCATATGAGCTCACTTCTGCACTCCAGTTGAGTGCATTCTTAAGTTTCCAGTGTATTATTTATTCTGCATGCATACAACTGGAAAAAAAAAAAAACCTCATTTCATCTAAAGAATTTATTAATTTGCTTTTGGCCAGTTAAACAAAAGTTGGTGAGTGCCTGTATCTAGTGATGCAAGGGATGCAAAAATTAGTAAGTTTAAAGTCTAATCAGGCAGATAAGACAGTTTCCCCAATAAATCTAATTGAAGAGAAGCACACAAAAAGGGCTTAACTGTTAGGAGATCACATCAAATTAGAAGGATCAGTGGAGTTTCCTGGATCACATGTCATAAGCTTTAAAGGATGGGTAGGTTTTTGACAGATGGAAGTGGTAGGGAAAGTGGTCTGGGCAAGGGACCATCAAGAGAAAGTCTCCAAGCCAGAGAATATGAGATGGCTTCCTGATGACAGAAAAGGAAAATATGGTTTTAAGTGTGAGTATCTGGATGCCCCATTAAAGGAAATAGGGGAGCAAAGAGGGCCTGGATGAGAAAATTTCTCCCTTTATAGGAACATGTTTTTGAGACCCTGGTGAGACTGCACATGAGCTGCCCATCTCCAGATACAGTGTTGGAGCACAGAGAGGTTAGCGTGGGTAGTCAGCTGCATACACTGCTAGCTGCAGCTGTAGATAGATGAGGAATTCGCTACTGAAGAGAATAAAGAATTTTTTAAGGCCAGTTTTGTTACAGTAGAGGATTATGACAACAACAGCACTGTGAAAACAGCAGAATGATTTCAGGCGATGTTGAAAACAACGCGAATCCCTGATGTGATCACCTCTGTATCCTTGTCCCTCTCTGCCTACTGAATTGTTGGCACCCCTTTTGCTCACAGAGCTTACTTATCTCTACTTTCTCTCTCCACTTCTTTCAGCCTAAGCTTCTCCACAGAGTTGTCCCCACAGATTGTCTCCACTGCCTGACTCCCGTTCACTCTGTAACTCACTCTAAATCAGAATCCTGCTACCACTCCACCTAAACTGCTTCCAGTTCAATATGGAGGGTTCATAGTCACCATGTTGACTGATTCCATGACCATATTTTACTCCTCACTTCCCTTAACTCATTAAGCAGTATTTTACCTAACTAGCCACTTCCTCTTCCTTGGAACTCTCTCTTCTTGGCTTCTGGTTTTCTCCTGGCGGCTGCTTTTCATTTTCTTTGCAGGTTTCTCTCTCCTAAACGTTTATATATTGTGGCGTCTTGGGACCAATCCTGGATTTTTTCTTCCTACAATCTCTCCTGAAGGTGTTTTTCTTGTTCTATGATTTCACCCAACAAAAGTCAACATAACTCTCATATTGATATCTCATTTGAGTTCTGGACATACCTGATACCTCCACTCAGATTTCTCGTAGGTATTTTTTGTGTCACACATCCAGAACTGAATTTGGACTACTCCCACGTACCTCCCTGTTCTCCATTTCAGTAGATGTCACTACCATCTACATATTGCTATTCCAGCCCATAAGGTGAATCATTTTATTTGCAAAATGTCCACAGGATAATTCCACTAGGAAGCCCAAGCAAATACTGCTTTGTTATGAGATGTCCTTTGATGCCTAGCCTGTTCCCTTAAAGTAGCTAAAGTGTGTAAGCCATAAAAATAAAGCTTACCCACATAACTTCATTGCAACATAGCAGTTTGATTTAGGCACCAGTGCTGGCTATAAATTTAAATTTGCGGTTGACTTTAAGCTATAAATTGTAAAGGATTTTGTGGGTCACTTACAGTCAGGACTAGCCCCAGGGGCTCTCTAAGTAGAGGTGACTCCTCAAATCATCTAAGAGATGCAGAGGCTGTTTTTCTGTCAATCAGATTAGAAATCCATGGGCTGTGGACTTCTCTACCACTCTCTACTCTGCCTAGAATGGTGAAAAAAAGTAACCCTACTTCTCTTCTTTGATGAGGAACTGGGGAAACTTTCCATTCCTAGGGAGGGCGGGCATTTCTATCCATGCTTTATGAGTCTAGGTTCCCAGTGGATGGGCATAATGATTTGGAGGAAGAAGAACATGTGTCTAGTTCCATCTCAGGAACTAGCAAGTTAGCTGTAAATCTGATGAATCTGATAAGTAGAATTCTCCTCACCTCTATACCTGTCTCCACAACCAACACAGAATAATAACTAATGTTACTTGGTTATCTGCTTTGTTCCAGACACAGTTCCAGTGTTCTCTCCATGAGGGAATTTGTGTGATCCTCATAGGAACTATGAGTTTATTTTTATTCCTATTACTATTTAACAGATGAGGAAGTTAGTAACTTGCTCAGGGACACCTAGCATTTAAATCCAGGTTATTCAGTTCTGGCTTTGCACCCTCTTCACCACCCCTTACACCAAGTTGCACAGAAACTGGATTACTTTTCCCTCTCATTCCTACTGTGCCTCTGATGTAAGATGTACCATCAATTTAATTTAATGACAGCTTTCAGGAATAAAGTAAGCACTACCAAATCAAGTGTAGTTATGATGGGACTGGCTTTTAAAACTCTAACCAATGTTTTCTCCTTCTTGGTAATTCTCTTTTACTTCATATCTCTGAGGCTTTTAGCTTCAGGGACAAGCTAATTGCAGAAAACAAGCAAATTCTTGGCTATTGACTTGTACAGTTGGGTCATGTGACAGAGATTCTGGAGCCAGGGTTGGTTTTGATTTTCTTCTGTTTTGCTTTGTTAATTACAAGACCGAATTTTTCCAAAGATAAATTTGAAAAAAACGCCTTCAAAGTTTGCTTCGCCCATCAAGAGCCAAAGCCTGACAATTTTGTAGAGTTCAGGAGAATGAAGGATGAGGTCGGAGAAACCTCGTGTTCCACAGGAAATCACATTTTAGCTATGAGCAGAAGAATCTGAGGTCGAGATGCTGAAGTACCCTGAGAAGGTACGCCATGCCCTGGTGCTCCTGGAGATGAGAGAAAACAGAAACCCCAGAAGCATTTGGGGAAATCCCAGAGGACCTGGGTTTGTGTCCAGTTGTCATTCCAGGAGAGGCCCCACCTAATAGGGAAATCTTGCAGCAGCATGATGGTGGAATGGAAAAGCAGCAATGACTAGTTGAGATGTTTAGGCTACATGGAAAATATCTTAAAATTCCCTGTGTCCCCAGAGGCTGCCCTGGGAGGGATTCCCAAAGGCCTCAGTGTCCTGCAGAAGGGACACCGTCAGCTGATGTGATGTGGATTCCATGTGCTGGAGTCTGTGGAAACAGAAGCCATGTCAGTGACATAACAGTGTGGGCCAACACCCCCAGCAAAGATCAGCAGAAATGGGGGCTAGCAGACTGGATGTCTCCTTCCTGATGCCAGGGCACATATGGGTCTTCTTAGAATTCAGGTCCTACCGTAGGAAAAAGAGAAGGAAGGGCAAAATCCTAATTTGACTGTTTGAATTTTGAATCTGACTATGAGAGAACTGAACTGAACTGAGTTTCCCTGGAAGAAGCCATAGTTTTAGTAGCTGAGCTACTCAAGGTCACACAGCCAGAAAATACTGCAGCCAGGATTCTAGCCCCGCGGTCTGACCTCACAGTAAACCACCTAAACCATCATTTGTGCTGTATCATTCTGTCTATGTGGTCTCCACATTTCCCACACTACATAGAATGGCAGTTCAAGATTTAAATTAAATGACGTTGGAGAAAGATAAAAAAAGTGACTATAGGATTCACCCTGTGACTTTATACATAGATTTGAGGTGCATCCAGATTTAAGTAACCGTAAAATGTCTTCAACTGGAATAAACATAAGATACATTCTTTGCTCTCCATCTCCTCTGCCACCACCTAACTCATGTCTTACCTTGGTGATTTCAGCTGTCTCCAAATTGGAGAGGTTAGGCTTTTTCTATAAAATTAGGAGCAAGAGAACTAGGACCAGTGGATGGCAGCTTTACAGAGACAGAATTCTGTGCAGAATCAGAGAACTTCCTCATAATCTTAGACATCCAAAGATAGAATGAGCATCCTTGGGTGGCACCAAGCGTTGCATTCCTTGAGTTGTTAGAGCATCGTCAAGACGCCTACTACTAAGAAGGGACCTTATGGAGGGGAATTCAGGAGAGAACATATGGCTGGATGACGCGGCCTTTAAGGTCCCTTCCAACATTGAAATCCTGCCATTTTAGAATGAAGATTGTGAACACCAGATTGCTGTGTGTTTAAAGAGTGGGAAATGAGGACACAGAAGCAGTGGTATAGACTAGTCTTTTGAAGATGGTTAGCATTGAGGAGAGCAGAGCTTTATTGTATTCTATGGTAGGATTGAGAGAGGGTTTTACACTGGAAGAACTGGGCAGATTTCTATCAGATAGAAGGTAAAGAACTGATGAAAAAGGAAAAATGAAAAGAACTCTGTTCCATCATTGATTGCTGCATAACATACTACCCCAATACTTGGTGACTTTCAAAAACAACAACCATACTGTATCAGGAATTTGTAGACCTGGAATTGAGGCAGTGCTTAGCTGGGTGATTTTTCTGTTCCACATAGTATCAACAGAGTGGTCTTTACTCAGGGGAGTGAAGTACTCCACCACTCAGTAGTCTGTAGCTGGCATGTCTTGTGCCTTGATGGGGATGGCTGGATGGCTGTGTTCAGCTGGCGCTGTTGACCAGAGCACCTACATATGTCTTCACCAGTCTCCTACTTCTTAAGTGGCCACTTGTACTCCCAGAGGTCCAGGAAAAATTGCAAGGCTTCTTCAGGGCTGGCCTCAAAAGCCCAGAGCATCACTTCCTCTGCATCTTATTGATCGACCAAAGTCCATAGGCAAAATTGGATTCAAGGGGAAAGGAGCTTGATGCCACCTCTCAACAACAGGAACAACACAGAATTTATAGTCTTCTTTAATGTCTCACAGAAACAATTGATGGAACAAGATTCTGAACAATATGAGGAGTCCAGGTTGACAGCAAAGGTCAAGGATTGTCCTTAGGATGGTGGAGAAGTATGTCTTCTGTGGAGATAAGCACAAAGAGAAAGAGTTCCAGAGAGAAGATAGACTTTCAGATAAAAACAAGAGAAAGTGAAAGGAGTTATTTTCAGAGAGTTCAAGTAATCCAAGGCTAGCTAGTGGAAGGGAAGTTTCACATAATGGAAATTAGGCTAGCCACTCACTTACCGTATATTTTACCTTTGGATTGTTTCCTCATTCTGATCATGTATCTTCACTGGTTTCACCAGAGGCATGCCTCACACAGACTTTAGTCTGAAGTCACCGCAAGGTTCTTGGCTCATATTTCCAGTGCCTTTCATGTACCCCATGAAGCAGCGTACTGGTGTAGTACAGGTCTATGGGCAGGTAATCGGTCTCCCTGGAAAATGAGCCCATCTGTGGCTTCATTCCCAGTCCATGCTTAAAGGATTGAGCAGACCAGTCATGAACCTAGGCCTGAGTAGCAAAACGTGAAATCCGCTTTGTACAAATTATCCAGATAATCTCTTCCAAGCCTCTTCTGGATAAAAACACAGAGCCACATGAGGGTGACATTCTGGCAGGTGTTCAAAACTGTAGTGCTTGTGGCTTGGCTCCTGTTGTATGCACAGAGCTGTTGGATTGTGTTGATTGACTCAGATCTGCCTGTGTGTATCCTTTTGATTGGTATTTTTAGAAGCTTGCTAATTAATGTTAAAGGAATGTTTCTCTTTGGCATCATATCTCATTCTTTTTGTATTATATATTCCGGTGATAAATGATGGATGCATAAATACCTTACCTTTGCTCAATCAGTGTTTTCTATTGTTGATGTAAAGTGTACAAATTGGATTTATTTCAGGATGGCTGAATTTGGAATGTGACGTTTTGCCAAGTCAGAATCTCACTTGCCCAGACAACACATATGTGGATTTTGCAGTTGTTTTCTTTTTAAAATAGTATATGTCTGTGGTGCCATTGATTAATGTAATGTTGCACTAATGTGCTATTATAACACCCCAGGGCATGCATGCGTTCTTTCAGCCAGCAGCAAAGAATTCCCCAAACTAAAGTCTTTAATAAACTACAGATTCCAGGGCAGAAAGAAAGCATAGACCATGAGAATTTATGGATCGCAAAAGTACTTGAGGAATCAGTGTTTGATAAACTTGCCAATGGAAATACACTATAATTGTTCTCTAATTTCACTCCTCTAAACCATTAGTCATTGTCTCTATCTATCCATTTATTGAATCTTTTCAATGACCCAGATATCTGGCTATGTTGTTCCACAACTTTTATTTTTAAGTTTCTGCTGGCTCCAAGTGTTTATATAGTCATGTTGTCAGATTCAGACTTCAATGCAAACTGACACAGCCACATGTATGACATGGCTCCAGCTGCAAAAATCAAAATTGAATTCTTCACTATCCATTGTAAATAGTGAGGAGGCAACTTTTCTTCAGTGCAGTGCTGATGTAACTCTGGCATGGGGTCATTCTGGACCTATTTTAAGTAACAATTTTTCTTTCTTTCTCAATGTAGTCTTCAATCTTTAACCATCACATTTTCCCGGTTACAAAAATCTGGAATCGTATTTTGTTAAATCAATTAACTGATGTAAAATTTAGTGGAATAAAAACATTCATGCTAGAATATATTCAACTTTGGAAATGAGAAATGAAAATGCTACTTCAGCCTGCTACCAGAGGGCATACATCCCATTCTCCTCTTCTTCAATCTCCAGGGGTATTGAATATCTATTTGATAAGAGAAACACAGGCCAGTTTTTTGCTTTTTTATTGTAAACTTCCCTTAGCCTTACAGTGAATTTAAAAATACAGAAAGTGACATTTCTATGTATAATGCCCTAAAACTTTTAAGATCCATAGAAAGCAAAAGATATAAAAGAAAAAAAAAGTACATGGGAAAAAAATTTTTCAGTAACCAAGTCTTATGAATTAACATTTTGATATAAATAATTTACAGCTATAATCAAAAGATCATTAAGTTTGAGCCTGCAGAAAACCATGTCATGGTCTTTGCTGATAGTGCTAATAGAGGCCAATTTAAATGAGCTAGCCCACTGATCCTAATAATAGGCCTTCAAATCCAACTGGTGTCGATGTTCACAGCTGAGATAAAGAAGAAGGTATTTCTTTTATTATTTCAAATAATTTTAGATCTGGACTTTTTTCCATGGATTCTGTAAAATAAATATCAATTAAGATTAATAGTTAAAATAAATAGGCAATAGTATCTCTGCGGTAGGTGGTTATCTGTGTTTAAAAACTGTATGCCGGGGGTGGGGAGCAGGGTTTATGATGTCATAAGTAATATAAACTCAGGAGGTATTAGGGTGAACACCCCCTACCCCATAAGAGTAATGCAAACAGTGTGTGGAGGAGCAAATTGAGGAAGTTGTCTCTCCCTCCCAGATATCATTTCTTCTGTGAATGCAGATTTTTTTCTCTTTTGACCAAGTTGTAATGACTAAGACTTAGATTCCATCCCATGACTGTCCTTTCCCTAAAACTGGCAGATAGCATACCTCCCATGTCCCAATTATACAGTCCTCTTGTGTTTTTCTGGTGTTTGTATTCCCATAGTTGCAAATAAAAAGTATATTTTTAGTTTTAGAATTTTCCTTTCCATTAAAAAAAAAAAATCCCTGAAGATTTGTGGCACCACTGTTATTTCTGTTAATGTCATTGCTTCCATAGCAGCAGCAAGCTAAGATTTTGTAAGAAACTATGTTTACAAAAAAAAGAAATTATCTAAGTGAACATTATAGCTACATGTAGCAAAGTTTCAATTTAGATTCCTGTAACCATTACAACACACACACACACACACACACACACACACACACACACACACCTTCAATTTGCATTATAAACACAATGTAATCAGCTGTGGAGCTGTCCATGGAGCTGAGGTGTGGCCAGTTCTTTGAGCTTCTGTGGCAGAATGAAAGCTCAGAGAGCTTGCCTTCTGAGACATGGAAGGTGGGTTCTTCCCTGTTCCCAATTCCAAAAGAAAGTACAATATCAGTGCAAATGAGATTGTATTGATATTTAATCCTTAGGATTGGTTCAAGGAAAAAATAGGAAACAAAGGAAATAAATTTCCAGTTTTTCACAGTTCATTTTGCTAAGCATAAACATAACTTTTTTTTTTTTTGCCTAGATTTTTCCCTCTTAGAATTGCAGTTCGTAGAGGCATGTCTTTTTTTTTTTTTTTTTTTTTTTGAGGCATGTCTTTAATTTAGGGTATTTCAGATTTGATTTACCATGTAGGTCAGATATTTCAGTGGCCATTCTATAAAGAAATAAAAATTTCTGGGTGAATGGTAATTTCTAATTAGGTCTAACTCAGTATAAAGTGAGATGAGAATGACATCTGGAGAGAGTATGCTAAGGAATGTACTGCTGGGTTTTATCCTCATATGAGTAGAATTGGCCTTCTCAAGTGTTCAAATGTGGTTTGGCATTAGCAATTTTCTCTGAAAATCTAATTCCCCAACGTTTCTGGTGGACACGGCCTATGGTTGGTTGTGCAGGTAAAAGCTAGCTAAGAAATAAAATTAATATTTTTCTGCAACACTTTCACACAACACCACCCTTTATTAAGATAATCAGATTCAGCAACTTTTGGCCACAGAACTCTGTAGCCATTGTGCAGAAGCACAAGCAAAATAAGAGCAATGGGCCACTTCCTCCCTTCATGCTGAGAGCTTTCAGCTGCATGGAGAACACAGCCATGAATCCAGAGTAAAATAGATGGATTACAAACAAAAGCAGCAAAGTGACACATAAGCAGCCAACTCGGTTATATAATCGGGGGGCAGGAAGGGTCAGCGATGCAAGGTCTTGTTAGACTGTCAAGGCTTAATTCTTATGAGACATTTTGAGGAACGGAAGGCTATAATTTAGTGAGGAGGAAGAACAATGTGCTTTGGATGCATCCAGCAAAATAGTGGCATCATAAAATCAAACAAGATTGCAGAAATTAAAAATTAAACTCACCATATTCATACTGCGTAAAGCAACCCCATAAAACTCTCTAATCTCACATTCACCAACCAAAAAGCCTTTCTCAACCATTTCAGATATTTCCCCCAGCTCTTCTAAAATCCAGTTTCCTTATCCTAAGATTTTTTTAAAAAACCTTCCATTTTATAGTTCAGGAAAATTGTCACAGCCAAGAGAAATCAAGGTAGTGGAGCCCTCTGAAAGTGGGGCTGATGAGAGGAAGGGCTGAGAGATCACCACCAGAGCCATGCCCTAATGATGGGCCTAGAACCAGCCCCAGAGGAGAAGCCAGTGAAATGCAGAGGGAGCTTCTCCTCTATAGCCTCACGTCTCCTCCTGAGCCTAGTCCTGCACTGGCACAACTTTGTGTTTACCTGAAAGATTGGCTGAAATCATTCCACCCCTTACTGATTTTGCAGTAAAGGAAACACAGCTCTGATGATTTAACAAGAAGCAAATGTTATAGTTCTGATCTATTTCCTAAGTATTGAATTTATTGAACATCTATGTAGATAGCAAACAAGACACTAAAATTCTAGTCCCTCTTATATCATTGTAGTAGGCAGACCAATGGCTCCCAGAAAAGCCCATGTTCTATTCCCTGGAGTGTAGTTGAGATTGTAACTGGAATGCACATCAATAATAAATAAGCTGACCTTAAGGTAAGGAGATTATCCAGGTGTATATATGTGGACCCAGTGTGCTCACAAGGTCCTTTAGGTGTGGGAGAGGGAGGCAGAAGACTCAATGTCAGAGCAATGAGATGTAAGAAAGACTCCACAGGCCATTGCTGGCTCTGAAGATGGAAGAAAGGACTACTAACCAAGGAATAGGGTCTCTTCAAGATGCTGGAAAAGGCAATAAAATGCATTCTTCATTAGAGTACACAGAAGGATTGTAGCCCAGCAAACCCATGTCAGACTTCTGACCTCCAGAAACTATAACAAAGATTTTGTGTTAAGTCCCCAAGTTTTGGTAGTTTGTTATAGCAGCCATAAAAAAAACCAATACAATCATGCCTTTGACTTGCTTCATGTAGCATCAGAAATTAACTTGTTCATTTGCTTCTTTATTTTCTTATGGTCTTTCTTTGCCCTCAGGGATGCCCTTCCAGGAGGGCAGAACCCCACCTGTGTGTTTACTGCTCATCCTGGAAGCTGGGAGCAGAGTTTGGAATACACTGGTGCTCAATAAGTGATTCCTAAGTATCAAGTGAATAATTGCATGAATGAGTGATTAGAAGTCAGGCTTCTCTCTGGAGCTTCTGCAAGATATATACCAGGAAATCACCAAGAGAAAATGAAGGATAGTAAAGGATCGAGACCCACAGGGAGAGTAAATCTAAAGAGCACAGTAAAGTTTAAGAAAATATCAATTACAGAACAATTAAGATTTAAACCCTTTGTGGGCTTGAAAGAGCCCTAGGATACAGAAGAATGTAAGAATGCAGAAAGAAGTAACTTTTATACCAGTGGTGTTTAACCACAGAAAACTGCTAAATTTCTTTTTTAGATTGACTTACCATAGTGCCATAAATCAGTTTTTATCAGGAGACGATAAAAAATGAAATTAACCTATAGTAATAAATATAGTGAGAAAACTGGACGTAGCAGAGACACTGAGTAGAACATTTATTGTGAAGTAAAATCAATATGGCCATGATGTATATCCTGTTAAGGCTTTCACTGCTTTTGCCTGTAAATATTAATAAACAGCTTTCCACATTTGTTACATCACAAAAAAGAAAAAATATTACATTTAGAAACTCCTGCAAAGTCAAAGCCAGGTGTTTTCTTTATTTGTCTTTATTGCTCATTTTCTGTTTTGCTGGATTGCAGGCAGATGTTCAACCCCATCTTTGTTTGCTTTTTGAGGCTTCACTCACCATCAAATATTCATTAAGCACTTTGCACATATTAACTTACCTGTGAGGCAAGCGCCTTGTATCCCCGTTTTTATAGATGAGGAAACTAAGTCTTGGCAAAAGTAAAGTGACTGCCTGATGTTGCACCATGGATTAGAGGTGGAGTGTGGATTGAATCCCAGGCAGTTTGATGCCAGCGTTTACTCTCTTAGCTGCCTTTCTCCTCCTCTATATACTACATCCTGGGCTGGGTCCTAGAACAAATGGGATGCACAATAGACCCCATCCCCGGTCTTGTGAAACTTAATACCATTATAGGAGAGGCATATTGCAGATAAGAATGGCACAAATGTTTGTGGTGACTCGTGCCATGAAGGAGCTACAGAGCATATGATTCTGAAAAAGTGAAAAAATTACCAGAGTGGACTAACCAAGTTCAGGGAGCACCAAAAGCCAGCCACAGGTCTCCTACTTATATTCTATGCCAAGAGTAAAAGAATATTTATATGTGAAAATGTCTGCATAAGTGCCTCATATGCAAACATTAGCAGAGGGGAGGTTGATGAGATGTCATCTGAATGACTATTTTTAGTTCCAACAATAAGTTAATTTCTATGTTTTCCTCCTTTCTTATAGTGTGACACCTACCTGTTCTGAATGTCCTTTGTCTAGGCCAGCATGTCTTAGCTTAAGCAGTATTGAATATTTAGGCTAGTTCTGGGGAAGGGGGTGTATTGTAGGACGTTTAGCAACATTGATTGCCTCCTCTCACTAGTAATAACCCTTCCTGCCCCAAAGTGTGAGGAACCAAAAATGCCTCCAGCCATTGCTGGATGTCCCCTGGAGAGCAAAACTGGCCTGGCTTGAGAAGCAGTGGTAAGCCACCAATAATTCAAATTCCACCTATCTTCAAAGACCAAGTACTTTGCCTAATGATTCCAGTTCATTCTCGTATCCATCTTCTCTTCTCAGCAATACTGCAATCTTTGGAGCTCAGCAGTTGTATTTCTTAAATCCACACACACACTCCTCTAAGGCCAGCCGCCCTAGGACAGAAAGGAGCATACAGGGAGGGAGGAAAATGATCAGCCCTCAGCTCCCCATTGCCCTGCACAAAGTTTGATTTGGGTTTTGTGCCCCTCTCTGCCCCACAAGGTAGAGAAGAAAAGTCAGGGTGGAAAGAACCATCTAGAGCTCCAGACTGGTGAGGGCATGGATAGGAAAAGGGCCTAAGGCAATTCTGAAAGGTGGCAGTTCTGAGCAAAGGACTGACCAGATTATGAGTTTTGATATGCTAGGGGAGATATCTCCTTACTTTATGGTGACACCTCTTCAGGCCTTAAGCCTGAGTCATAAAATGTAAATGTGGGACCAGATGGTGCTCTAATCTTGAGGAGAAAAGGTAAGATGTATGAATGTAGAAGAGCTTTAAGTGGGTATGCCTGAGACAAGAGGGGCCCTTGAGTTTAGCTCTCATTTGGACCAAAACTTAGAAGCTCCTGTTGGCGAGGTACCAGCACAGAGAACAGTCAAACAATAGAAATTAAAGTGAATTTTAAAGGCCTGTCTGCCCAGCAAACATCTATTCTCATAAGGCAGCAGCTCAGCATAACAGAAAGACTTTCTGCTTTGAAACCAAGAAAGGCAGATTTAATCTGTAGAGCCTATGCTTTGCGTGGGATGTGATGGAGGGGAAGAAATGGAAGCACGAAGCAGTCATCTCTGGATCTGCTCCTTAAAAAGCATCGTGATCCTAAGTCTTAACAAATGTCAGAATGGAGCCTTAAATAGTCACACTGGATTCTACACCCCTGACGTCATTCCTGGGGCTTCTGCTTCTTTGCAGTAAAATTACAGCAAAGGTAGGTTTTTAAGGAAAATGTGTTAAATATTCTATCATAGTACCATTTTAAATATAATTGTGTGTTTAGTTATATTGTGGCTCCATTTATTAATCAACGTACAGATAGTTATGGCAGGCTATTAAATGCTGTTGGAGTGCCTGGAGATATAAAGATAAATACATATTCTATTGCTGACTTTAAGGATCTTACTACCTAGTGGAGAAAAAGACAAAACTAACAATCACAGTGCAGGTTTTTAAGTGTTTTGACAGAATATAGGATAGCAGAATAAATGAGGGGCAACCTCTAACTCAAACATGGAGGTCATGGGAGGGAACAGATATCTGGAAAGTTCTTTCTGAGAAGACAGAAATCTGTAAGAGTAATTAAAAAGTAAAAATATTACTTAATTTAGTTGATTTGAAACTTGAAACAAGTCTATTTTGAGAATTCTTATTACTCCCCACATAAATGATGAAAGATGGACTGTAATCAAATAGAAAGTTGGAATCGTAGAGAAACATAGCGTTTGAATAATTGCCACAGCACCGAACAAAAGAATAATAAAATATATGGTTGATTTTTCCTATTAAGAATATTTGCCAAAGCCTAATAAAATACTCTTGATATCTTGCCTCATAAAGTGACTGACGGGAAATGCCTCCGTGTTTTCCTACATTTAAAGCCACTAAGATATGTTACTGCCAAGATATGCAAATAGTACTGCCTGGACTGGATTTAGGGGTGACAGGTTGAGTCTGGAATGCTTGTTGCTCTCAACATGCTGTTAAAAAGAGTACTGGACTTGGGATCAGAAAACCTTAATGCAAGCCCCACTTTGCCACTCACTAGCTGTGAGATTGTAGCCACTTCACTTTTCTGAGCCCCCGTTACCTCCCACGTAAGTTGGGGCCTCACAGAATGAGAAGATTAAATGGAATATAGGTTCTTTTTATCCATTTTATTGCTTAAGTAGCATTGGGTAGATGGATCTTCTACTACAATATGAGATCATACTTAAACACAATTGCAAAATACATGACAAGGGGTGAATGGAAGACTCCTGCTGTCTTCCTACCCCCCAGTCCACCTCAATCGGTTCTCACTATGACCAGAATGATCCTTATGAAACACAGATTGGTCTTGTCCCTCTCCTAAGTGGTACCCCCTCAGTGCCTACTCATCACCATCCAGGGGAAACTCATGCCTTTTGTGTTCAATGGTCCCCTGTGTTCTAGAAGTGATCCATGCCCACCTCTCTAGATGATCTCTTGGGCCCCCCCTTCTGGCACACCCTGTGCTCACCCAGGCTATACATCCACTCTCTCTTCTCTTCATTTCTTTACAGTGCTACTCCCTCATATTGGAATGCCCTTGCTTCTAGTTCATCACCCTACAAAGTACTTCCATCTAGTTCCATGGCATTTAGTGCAAGTCTTAAGACCTTCCTGTGTGCTTTCCATGGTGGGCCAGTACCAGCTTCCCGAGGAGTCTTCTCTCCCTGAAAGGCTGTTATCTATGGGCTTCCTCTCTCTCTAGTTGACTCAGACTCCTTGAGTACAGGGACTAGGAGTCATTGCACTTAGCCTTTGCCTCACACCATGCCTGAAAAAGTATAGGTCCTCAGAAGGTCTTGTTGTATGAGTGAATCAGCCAGTTACTGCGATGGACTAAATGTTTGTGTTCCCCCCAAATTCGTGTGTTGAAATCTTTTTTTTTTTTAAGATTTTATTTATTTATTCATGAGAGACAGAGAGAGAGAGAGAGAGGCAGAGACACAGGAAGAGGGAGAGGCTCCTGCATGGAGCCTGCATGTGTTGAAATCTTAACCCAAGAGGCAATGGTAGAAGGAAGTGGAGCCCTTGGGGGTGATAAGGCTATGAGAGTGGGGCCCCCATGAATTGGATTTGTGCTCTTATAAAAGAGACCCCAAAGAACTCTCTTACTCTCTTTCTACCACATGAGAAGAAGCCAGTGTGAAGAAGGCTGGCTATGAACCAGGAACCAGGTCCTCAACAGACACATAAATTTTCTGGTACCTTGGTCTTGGATTTCTAGACTCCAGAACTGTGAGAAATAAGTGTTTGTTGTTTAAACCTCCCAATGCTCAATACTTTTTTAAAGTATGATACTTTTTGAATGTAGAAGAGCTTTAAGTGGGTATGCCTGAGACAAGAGGGGCCTTTTGTGTGCAATGGTCCCCTGTTTTGATACTTTTGATACTTTTATTAAAGGAATCCTAATGGGAGCACCTGGGAAGCTCAGTCATTTAAGCATCTGACTTGGTTTCAGCTCAGGTCATGATCTCATGGGTCATGAGATGGAGCCCTGCCTCAGGATCCATGCTCAGTGAGAAGTCAGCTTGAAGATTTTCTCCCTCTGCCGCTCCCCCTACTCTGAAATAAATAAATAATCTTTTTTTAAAAAGGAGCCTGGGGCAGCCCAAGTGGCTCAGTGGTTTAGCGCTGCCTTCAGCCCAGGGCCTGATCCTAGAGACCCGGGATCGAGTCCCATGTCAGGCTCCCTGTATGGAGCCTGCTTCTCCCTCTGCCTGTGTCTCTGCCACTGTGTGTGTGTGTGTGTGTGTGTGTGTGTCTCATTAATAAATAATATCTTAAAAAAAAGGAGCCAGAATGAACTAAAGCAATCAATGATATTAATTAACTAATATATATATCAAGTGATTAAACATAAGACAAAAGAAGCACTATTTATAATGCCAGAATACAAAATCTTCATTCTTCAAAAACTTCCACCCCCAAATGGAACAAGGTTATCAATTACCTGTAAATCTGCTACAGGTGATTTTACTAGTGTCTTGTAGCCAAGACTACTACCTGTTAACTCAGTGCACACTCTTTTTTCTCCAAAATAATAGACTTATTTTTAGCTGGGCACATGGCCACCAAAAAAAAACTTTTTTAAATCTTTATTTCCCAGTCTCCTTTGCAGCTAGATAGGGCAGATGGCTAAGTTCTGCCAAATAAAATGGAAATGGAAATGTTCTGTGGAACTCCAGGAAGGCTGTTGATTCAGGGGTCATCAGGAGGATCCCCCTGCCCTTTACCTTTCTATTTTTTCCTCTTTCTTCTAGCCTACATCTTAGAAATGGAAATGAGAGTCTCAGAAGCCATTCTGGACCATAAGGTGGTCTTGATGAGGAAAGCCGTGTGCAAGGATGTCAAAGCAGAGAGACAAAAGGAGTCCCTTCTCTTCTTAACTCCTCTGTTGCTGACCTCTGGGCTTATTGATGTGAGAGAACTACATTGACACTGGAAGGCAGCAGTTAACAACTTACAGACTTACAAGTTACAAATAAATTATGAAGTTGTTTAGCAAAGAGCTAGTTAATAAGCCTTTTAGTCTCTGTAGGCCATATCATCTCTGTCTCAACTGCTCTGCCCTGCTGTTTCATTGTAGAGGCAGCCACAGACAACACATGCACTCAAGTGACTGTGTTAAAAAAAAATTTCAATATACAAAAATAGGTGGTGGGCTGGATTGAGCCTATGGGCTGCCACTTATGTATCCCTGTTCCAAGGCACGGAGATGTCCAGTCTTTGTGACTCAACAATCTAACCCTAATTAATGCCTCTTACTTGGTGAGATGAATCTTCTGATTTGGAAGAGAAAAATTATCAAGGCTCCTGCTTCATTTTGAAACAGTAGACCATTTCTCCCTTACTTTATCCTGATTGAATTTTACAAAGTTCTGACATTTCTGTTTCCAGACTCTTTTGATTATGAAGACCAAGTGAATCAGACCCAGGGCTTTTCTAGGTTTCCCTCAGTTCTATTATGCTCAGTTTGGAGGATTCCAGCAGAATATAAATGGAACAGTCGTCAGGTGTGTGGACAAGGAGACTGGACAAAAAAAACATGGTTTGTAAGAACTGAATGAAGAATACCACGCTGAGAGCTCCCCAAAGGTGTTTGAATTATATGATAAAACTTCCAGGCTGACTGGATGATACCTTATTGTATTGTGTTACCAGGGAGATTTTACAAGCTGAACTGATGTTTAGCAGCAGGGCACGAGCTAGTCTTTAGGATTCTTTTCAGCAAAGACTTTGCCTGATGCTCTTAGGATATCTTGGCTTTTCTGGTTCAGCTCATCCTGTGAAAGCAGAACAATATAGTACAGACAGGGAATGGCAAATTGATTTCCCGTTCTATGCAAACTCCAGCTGATGGCTAGTAGCTATCTGGAGCTCTGTGTTGAGAAGGATTCTGTGGCCATATCAGGGTTTTAACAGAAGTGGCCTGTACTTCCTTAGCACGTCCTCCCCAGATGCCTAGGAGCGGGAGAGAAGGAGTCGTAGACTGGTTCCCACTGTTGGTATAAACTCAAGGATCATGAAAGTTAGAAGGGAGCCATAGTTAAACAGGCTCTCACTTGGTTATTCATTTTACAGAGGGTGTTATTAAGGCTCAGAAGTATAGAATGCAAGGTTACACAAATAATGATAAAAATCACAATTAGGTCAATGGTGGATTTTCTCATTACCCATACCACACACATAAGAATAAGATCTTTTTACTCTTTTCACTATTTTTCATAATTTCTTTCTAACAGAGAACTTGAACCAGCTTGTTAGTGAGATTTTGCTTGGTTTCCACAACCAACGCCACTAGAGCTCTTGTTCCTGGTAATTTATAAGCCTGATCTTTCAGACTCCATTTAGTTCTATGAGCCCTGGGTGTCCTTCCAAATATTGTGTGTGTGTGGAGGGCGGAGGTGGTTGTTGTTGGGTAAACTATGATCAGATCAGTTTCTGTTGCCTATAACCAAGAACTATCCTTTTTTTTTTAAATTTTTTTATTTATTTATGATAGGCACACAGAGAGAGAGAGAGAGGCAGAGACAGAGGCAGAGGGAGAAGCAGGCTCTATGTACCAGGAGCCCGATGTGGGATTCGATCCCGGGTCTCCAGGATCCCGCCCTGGGCCAAAGGCAGGCGCTAAACCGCTGCGCCACCCAGGGATCCCCAAGAACTATCCTTGATATGGAAATTGACTCTGGGAGTGGGTTTTCAGAAAACAGACTCTCGGGGAAATATGAAGAAATCAGGAATTGATTCTCTGACCTAGATTAGGTAGAGTGCAAAGTCCTATTTGATATCCAGAATGTGATTCTAACAGCTCATGGCGCCCAGTGGTGAATGACTTAATTAAATGCATCTGTGTTCATCTAGCATCAACTGCTCATGGAGAGAGGGCAAGGTTTTGGATTACCACTGCCATCGAAGATGGGAAAGGATATGAGATAGTCAAGGCCCCTATGGTGAGAAATAGAGTGAGGAGCTCAAAACCACATACACCAGGTTCAAGGTACAAGAAAAATCCAAGAATGGTCATATAAAAAAATTCTTTTATGTGGTCTCAGAATTATTTTAATAAAAAATTTAAATCCTGCAAAATTTAATCCTGTGGAATTTTTGTTTGTTTTGAGAGAGAGGGAGAGAAAGAGAGAGCAGGGGGAGGAAGGGCAGGAGAGGGAGAGAAAATCTTAAGCAGGCTCCCAGCACAGACAGAACCGGAGGCGAGGCTCCATTCATGACCCTGAGATCACGACCTGAGCTGTGAAATCAAGTGTCCCAGGCATAACCCACAGAGCCACCCAGCTGCCTCAGTCCTGTGGGATTTTAAATTATAATGTTAGTTGAATGTGCAGTGTCTTCAGGTGTCCTGGAAAGAGCAGGGCCCAGGGAATTGGAGCAGTTAATTTGGGGGACTCAGAATACCTAGAAATCCCTGCCCCCATGGGCCTCCCTTGCCTTTGGATATGACTTCTCCTCCTTCCTGAAGAGGTGATGCTGCTCCATTACCTGCAGGAAGGTGCTTGCCAGGAGAAGCCACTTTTCCTGTCTTGGTTAGGACACCAGAATCTTGCCTGTTCTTCAAGACCAAGCCTTTGGAGTGAATGTTAGCCTATCATGTTTAGGTAGCAGCATTTCCTAACCTCTTGCCCCAGAGGAACTTGTTTATGTGGGATTCTGAATGTCTCCATTGAGTGGGGTTCAATAAAATAAAATAGTTCATAAAATATTACTAAAATAAAATACTTCATAAAATTAACAAGTCCTTAGTCCTAATCAATGACTAAAGATATACACCTAAAAGCAATTTTTAAATAAATAAAAATTCTTAAGTGTGCTTGGTACTTTCCTCCTTAATCTTCATCTTTATTCAATCATTGCTTTATTTTTCTCTGTGTCTCTTCTCCTTTTTATTATTGTTCTTTATCTTAAAGATAATATAACCAACATTATAGAAAAATAAAGATAAAACGTGACTCATGATTCCATTGTTACCATTTTGGTTTATTTGGTTCAGGGCTTTTTCATTTGCTTTTATCCTCTAAACATTACGGTAAATACATTGTTTGTATACAGCTTTTTAAATTTAATATATTGCACACATTATAATCTCAGTGTCTTTATAACCTCCTTCCCAATGGTGGCATAATATTGAAAAGAGTACAGGCATTAAGTTGTGATTATGAATTATTGAAAGAAAGAACTCTTCTTTATTATGCCCAGCTACTGGTAGGTATTCAATTACCATGTGCTGAATTGAACTGAAATTCTTTGCCCATTCTAACTTTGTAATATTTTAAACACTATTCCAACAAACATCTTTATGGATATAGCTTTTCATGTATTTTTATTTAAGATGGATTCTCACAAGTGGGGTTACTGGTCATGTGGTATGACCATGTTTATAGCTCAAGACATGTTGCCAAATTGCTTTCTTTCTGGAAGGGCTGTATCGATTTATACCGCTCTCCTGCAATGCATGAGGTCACCAGCCTCACTACACCCTTGTCAGCACTCATGCAATAGAAGGAAGTCCAGCATCTCATTGTGATTTTAGTGTGAATGTTTTCTCATTTGTGTCCACTAATTGCATTCTCTCACTTGTGAATTTACTTTCTTTAGCAGTTTGAATGAAGTCTATGGAGACCCAAGATAGTAACTTACACTTACTGCTAGTATTGTCCTCATTTGGGTTTTTTATTTTTCCATCTAGCTGTAGAGTTTTTTGGAACACCTTTACTCTCCTTTGAAGAGAAAACTGTTAGCCTTCTTCTGAGAGAACCTTGAGCTCTAAAGATTTGCGACCTTGTGAAAATGCTCCTATTTCCTTGCTTTAGCTGCCAGCATTAACTGACCAAAAGAGGACAACTTATTCTTTAACTACTGTCATCTAATCCAGGAAACACTTTAAATGACCTCATCCTTCATGACGGTGGTGCTCTGATGGTCCAAAATAGAAAAAAGTATCATAAGTTCCCCATTGTTACTCTCCTAGGAAACTTGCCTCTATTTGACCTAACTCTCCTGCCCAACTTCTTGTCCTGGAAGCAGGTGTTTGACATGTCTTTACGTATCTTTGCCTATTTCTGTCTTCTAAACCTGCTTCTGATGTTTTAAAGTAGCCAAGAGGCCCCCCTCTTCTCCAGAACTTGAGTCTAAATAGAACATAAGCTGTTCCCACTATCAAAGGTAGTGATTCCTAAAATTGGGCATCCTTGTTCACTCAGTGTTGTGCAAATCAAGTCTTTTGTAGTTTTTCTAAGCCTCCGCTACTTTCTGACTCTCGACTCCATAGTTCACTTTAGTTAACTGCATCAATTCTCTAGTGAACTACACCAATCAGTGTAGATCACCAATTTTTAGCTTTAGTTTTCCTTCAGGTAGGAAAGACTAATTCAACTTCTAAAAAAATTGTTTTTAGAAATTTCTTCCCTAATCCTATTACCTCAAATGTTGCTTCTAGACTCTAACTGAAACATATTTTCTTTCTGAGGAAACCTCTGTGAGCTCTAGATCCTGAAAACAGGACCTGCATTTGTTGTTCAAAATTAATTAAATAGAAGGGTTGTTTCCCAAAGCATCAGAACTCAGATACATATTTTTATTAAAGGGGATTGTTTCACATAAAGTTGAACAGTAACAAATTCCATACCTATAAAGATGAGTATAGGTCTTTTATTTAGTAAAACAGATGGATAAATTATTAAATCAGAAGTGAGGAGACAGGTCCTAGTCCCAACTGGCCACAAACCAGCTGAATGACCTCGATTGTGTCATTTTACCTCTTTGAAACTCAGTTTCCTTACCTATAAAACTAGACTCAAATGATAATTTTCAAACTGGAGGGCTATCTTTGCAAAACAACTCAGTTTTCAAGTGAAAAATAAAATATAAAACAGACACTTGTAGAATTCTTCTGGTTGAAGTAATAGCAGGAGGCCTAGAGTCCCGTCCTCTTAACCACCCCAATCTCTCATTTTGGAGGGCTTCAGAGGCTACTACAAAGAGCCCTTAGATTACCCATTATCATGATGTGTTCATTGACATATGCACAGACGGAGATCTTTTCCAGCTCTGAAAGTCTGTACGCTCCAGTGGTTCAAACTCAAATTTTGCTAGTGTTGGACTGGGTATTAGTAGAGTAACGAGATTAGCAGAGTGGGGAGGTTCAGGCATTTGGGGATGTCCAAGAATGGAGAAGGGATGCCCCTATCTGCCCTGACTACACAAGGTCATCAATATATCATGGAATTATCTTAGTAGGAATAATGTGTTTCCTGTGTGACATGAACTGCAGGGCAGATCACCCAACATTACCCCCTTTAATCCTCATCATCAACCTCATCTGGAACTACTCACCCCAACCCACTAGTATAGCTTGGTGGGGTCAAAGGGCTTCTTCTCTTATTTTAGGTTCCAATATAGAACCTATTCTATTCCAATTCTATAGTAGATCACATTCCTTTTTCTTTTTAAAGATTTATTTATGAGGATCCCTGGGTGACTCAGCAGTCTGGCACCTGCCTTCGGCCCAGGGTGTGATCCTGGAGTCCCGGGATCAGGTCCCACATTGGGCTCCCTGCTTGGAGCCTGCTTCTCCCTCTGCCTGTGTCTCTGCCTGTGTGTGTGTGTGTGTGTGTGTGTGTGTGTGTGTGTCTCAGGAATCAATCAATCAATCTTTAAAAAAACACCTGACTAATAATAATAAAGATTTATTTATTCATGAGAGAGAGAGAAACATAAGCAGAGGGAGAAGGAGCCCGATGCAGGACTCAATCCCAGATCCCGGGATCATGCCCTGAGCCAAAGTCAGATGCTCAACCACTGAGCCATCCAGGCATCCTGTATACCAAGTCTAGGAGCAGTTTTCTTTGACCATTGTAACTAAAGATATTTGGACATCCTGTCTTATTTAATTCACAATGTGTATTACTACATTCATAAGTATTTAATCAGCTTGTTAGCTTGTATTTATCTTTAGTTGTATAGTTTCTGACTCTCTGCACACACTGAAATGTGAACCCGATGGAGATCTTATCTATCTTGTTCATCACCAAATCCCCAACACCTAGAAAAGTGCCTGGCCCACAGTAGGTGCCTTGTAAGTATGGGGCAAATGAATAAATGAACAGGAGAGGTACTTATTGTAATCTCTGTTGTACAGACCAGGAAACTGAGGAAGGCTCAGAGAGGTTTAATTACCAGCTGTAAATAATATAATTGGTAAATGTTAGAACCTTCCTTCAAACTCAAGTTTAACTGAAAAGCAACTTATTTGGCCTCTCTTGGTGAAGCCATTTCGACACTAATCTGTGCCCATATCTACCTGGTGGAATGCCACTAGATAATGACTAAAACAATAATGAAAATTATGATGCCAATAATTGCACTCTGAGTGTTCCCAGGACTTCTCCTTGACCACCGACAGAGCACACACCACCTCAGCTGGCAGCACAGTCATTGTTGGATGGTCTAATTTCTAAGAAGCGTTCTCTTGAGCCAAAATTTACCTTCATGAGTCTTTTCTACTCATTAATCCTAGTTTATCCCTCTGTAACAAAACAGAATGAATCCTTCCCAGCTGCCAGGCATGAGAGGCAGTGAGCAGCAGCAGGGTGGATTCTGTCTGGATTTCCCCAGTTTCTTGCCAGTGTCCCAGTCCTGGTAAGTCACACATTCCCAAGTGGTCAATTTATAAGGCAACTCACCTTCCTTGGTTACTGTAATGAGTAGTACTGTTGTTTCATCTTAATTGGGGGTGATATTCTTTTCCTTCACCAGTAGATCTGCATTCTTTTTTTAAAAAATGATTTTATTTATTTATTCATGAAAGACAGAGAGAGAGAGAGAGGGAGGGAGGCAGAGACACAGGCAGAGGGAGAAGCAGGCTCCATGGAAGGAGCCTGATGTGGGACTCGATCCCAATACTCCAGGATCACTCCCTGGGCCGAAGGCAGGCGCTAAACCACTGAGCCACCCGGGGATTCCCAGATCTGTGCATTCTTATTAAGGAAATTGGGTCCTCACCACTGGCTTTGAATGATCAGTTTTGCTTTTGCAAACTGCCTTCATGTGAAAGACATCTTCATACTACATTCACTTTCCCCTCTAACTTGGGTGTGATAACGGCTGATGAGAAATCTCATAAACCCCCTGAATTCATTGAAACTAAGACCCAGAACAAACCTGTTTAATTCAGTTCTTTTGTGGTCTCTGCCTTTAGCTGTTGACCTTTGAGGGCATTTTCATCCAAGTTACACTGTGGTTTCTGTGGTCTCTGCCGGTGGCAACTAGTTCCCAAGGATATTACCTGTGTTTGAATCTCATGTGGCTCATAACTTTTATCTAGATCCACTTTTTTCTAGATCCACCTGAAGAAATAGAGAAAAATGTGGGTTATATTATCACATTTAATAGACAATGGCATATCCTGGAAAAATGGCACAGGCCTTCTGAGTGCTTCACATTCATTATTTCACTTCATCCTTAATTTCCATTTCCTACCTTATGGTATTCTATCTTCTTCAGTGATATGATGGATTAGATGCATAGTTTATGTAAAGCACTTAGGACAGTGCCTGGCATAGAGTTGTGGTCAAGAAATGTTAGCTGTTATTATCACCATATTTCTTTATAAATACTGAATAGATTCAGTATTTTGGGATCTAGACTCACAGTGAAGCATGCATCTTTCTGGCTTAAATTAACATACTCTACTATAGTACATAAGATGATAAGGTCCAAGTGGCAATGTGCTGCAGGGCAAGAGATCTGTGGTCAGGCAGGAGCTCTGCCATTGAATAGATTGAAAACCCGGCAAGTTCCTAGGGTCCTGAGAACCAGTTTCCTCATCTGTTTGTGAGATGTGTGAACCTGATGATCTCTAAGACCCTTTGCCCGCTCTAAGTCTTCCCCACATATTTCTATGTCAAAATATGGGGCTTATCTTTCTTACCATAATGAGGCTTGTGTCTGTACCATCTCCGCCAACCCATCATATTAAAAACTCAAATCACTGCAGTGGAAGATGATTCAGGAAATGCCGAGCAAGGAAGATGAGAAAAGTGCCCTTCAGGACCTCTCCTATCCGCTCCCCAGCATTGTCACTGGTATGCAAAGCCACCTATACCCAAGTGGCTTAGGGTAAAGCACAGCATGAAATACACTATTGGTAGGATTTGTTTTTTTGTTTATTTTTAAAATGAGTCTCTTAGGATTCTACTGCATGGGAGGTGTGTTGTGGTGAGGAAATTGCTGGCCCAGGAGCCAAGAGCCTTTGAGCTTCATTCCAGCTCCAGCTCCTCCACTGTCTGGTCCTCAGGCAAATGACTTACCTTCCTTGGGCCTTAGTTGTTTTAATTGTCAAAAAGGGATTGTTAAAAATTTCTGCCAATTCTAAAACTCTTTGCTGCTGAGTTCTTTATGTGAGAACAATACTCGGATGAAATCCTATGGACAGAAAAGCATTTTTTCTCTTCTTTCTCTTTTCTTTGCCAAGCGTAATGAGAGTTGGTGTGGAAAAAAAAAATGTGCTGTGAAAAGGTTCATTCAGCCTTTTCTTAATAGATCGAGTGGTTGGTATTTCTGCTGGCTTCTGAAATACATTACAAATCACAATCTGGAAAAAGTTCCAAAGCAGCTCCAAGCTTTCCTGCTGAATTTGGATACATCTTTAGGTCTTACTCTGCAGCTCATCCTTAACAACTGACAAAATATTTACTTTGCTCGGTACAGAAAAGGGTAACATTTTCCAAAATATTAAACTAGGTTGGATTCAGAACACAGACAATGAGGCAAAAAGTTGGATGTCTTTTCCAAGCCATGTCGTTGAATCATTTTCCAGAGTGCCATGAGAAACAGCGCCTTAGTGGATGTTTTTGCTCCACGGTAATTCTGAAAAACGCAGAAGCCAGCCAGCCCCTGTCTAGCATGCCCACTGGTGTGTAGAACAGAGGTTCTCAAAGTGTGGTTCCCGGACCAGAAACACTAGCATCGTTGGGAACTAGTTAAGTATACAAACTCTCACAACCCATCCCAGACCTAGGGAATCAGAAAGTCCTGAGAGGTGGCCCTGCCATCTGTGATGTAATGAGTCCTCCAGTAAAGAAGTCCAAGTAGATCTAACACTTAAAAGTTTGAGAACCACTGGTGTGTAAGCCCATGAAGTTTACATGCACTTCTTACTTTTGAATTTGAAAGTGTGAAGCAACGGTGAGAGGAGTAATTATTTCTTGTAAATAAATTAAAATTTTTCCTAAGGTACATAAGCTGGTATGTAAATTTGAAACTTGGGCATATTGCTTTATGAAATGTTCTCCACCTCCCCTCTCCCAGCTTCCTCTCCCCTACCCTGCCAACCCTGCCCTCATCGACATGCTTCTGGCAATGGTGTCTGAATTATTTGGCCGTTGTTTAGGTCAGCAAAAATGCACTGCAATTTGTTTTAATATACTTGCATGTAGCTAGTGCTTCTGATAAGAACTAATTGTACCTTAAAAAAATTCTTATTTGAGACCTCTCCTAGGGAAAAAAAAAAAAGGACAAAAGTTGAATGACTCTATAATTTTCTGTTCTATTGATTAGTCTTATTGTTAACAGAATAACTTTATAAATACATAAATTTTGATTTTTTTAAATACTGGAAATTACTCTAATTACCAGCTTTATTTTTTTATATATTTTTTTAATTTTTATTTATTTATGATAGTCACACAGAGAGAGAGAGAGAGAGAGAGAGGCAGAGACACAGGCAGAGGGAGAAGCAGGCTCCATGCACTGGGAGCCTGACGTGGGATTCGATCCCGGGTCTCCAGGATCGCGCCCTGGGCCAAAGGCAGGCGCCAAACCGCTGCGCCACCCAGGGATCCCACCAGCTTTAAATTAAGAAATAGACTACCATTTAAAAAATAGACTATACTGTGCTCACTTCGGCACGTATACTAAAAAATAGACTATATTTAAATGCCTATATTGTTTCTATCCAAAATTGCAAATAATTTCTGGGAGGAATGAAAATAATCCTCCTGCAACTCTGGAATGTCTCACACGTGCCCCTTCACTCATGCCTGTGACCTGCTCAGCCACTGCAGGCATCTGAGCTCTGAACTTTGTCCTGCAGTCTGAAGCATGGCCACATCATTCAATCCCAAGGTCCTGCATCTGTTGGTTTGGAAAACTCACAAATCTGTAGCTAGAGTGATTTTGCTCCCAAGTTTCAGCCAATATCTCAAGCTACTTCTATAATCTTTCCAGCGCCCTAATGATCTTACAGACCACACATGCAAACCAGAACCAGCCATCATGGACCCTAACCTGATTATCTCCAACATTTCTGTTTCTTTTAATGAACCTCCCCCTCTCTGTGCCCACCACAAGATGTCGCAAGTTGGGGGTAGGAAACCAGGTATAGTAGAAATCTCACGGGTTTCAGAATGTAGGTCTGGATTCAAATCCAGGCTTTGCCACCTACTGGCCACGTGATATGAGGCGACTTCTAGATGTTCAGCTTCTTCAGGTGTAAATTGGAGGATTGTTTTGAGGAAGCAAAGAAGAAGAGTATACAAAATAGGATTGTGTAATGTATTGTCCAAACCAGAACACACTGAGATTGAAAGAAGCCATTGTTAATAATCATCTCATGATCAAAGAAAAGAAAAGAAAACAGAAAGGAAAAGGAAAGGAGGAAAAAAGAAAAGAAAGGACAGGAAAGAGCATAAGCAGACTATGGCAAGAAAAGGATGTGTGTCCATCCTATATATTTAGTGTTCGGAGTAGCATGTGTAGTATGTCATCAATAAATACTAGTCCCCTCTCCCTTTCTTTTGGCCATTCCCATGTTTACCTTCAGTGTTTTCTGAATCTGCCCTTCATTTACATCTCTCTGGTGCCCAAAGTTGTCCTCAGTCTGTCACTTGGAGGATAGTAACCTTCTCTTGGTTGAGCTCCTTGCCTTCCATTTCTCCCTCTAATATATCCTATGTGCTCTTGTCAGGTTAATATTCTGAAAGTACATCTCTTAAACGATTCTTTGCCTCAAGACCCTTTCATGACTTCCTATTGCCCATTTAATAAAGTTAAAATTCTCCAGCATAGCATTCAAAGTTTTGCCTAATGAGGTCCAATCTATTTTTTCAGGCTTAATTCCAAGCATTGTCCTTTATCTATAGTAGGTTCTCAACAAACCCCACCATTTCCCTAACTTCCTTGGCTGCCCATGTGCCTTTGCTTATGCACTCCCGCTTGACTCTTCCATCCTTCCTTTCTATCTCCACTGTTGAAACCCACTTTGTCCTTCGGGCTGATGTGCATCATCTTCCAAAAAGCCTTCCCCGATCTGCCCAGTGAGAAGCTCTCCTTTTACCTCCTGAACTCTACTTACAATGTCTCATGCACATCCTGTAGCTCAGGGGGCGCTCCGTTTTGTACTGTGGTTAATCAGCTTTATGTTTTAGACACCCCACAAGTAGGCAGAAGAGAGGTGAGAGGAAGCAGTACATATATCTGGTCTATGCTTCTGCTTCAGATAATTTGCACATAAGGGGAGCTAGTAAATGTAGAATGATTGAATGACTGAATGAAAGTCACTTTTGCCCTGCCAATAATTAAATACCTCCAGAGTTTCCTCAATCAGCCCAAAGTTCCTAAAAATACATGGTAACAATACTCACTTATTTTGCTTCTTTTAAGAACTGGGAAATTAGGGACTCCTGGGTGGCTCCGAGGTTGAGCATCTGCCTTCTCAGGGCGTGATCCCAGAGTCCTGGGATCGAGTCCCACATCAGGCTTCCTGCATAGATCCTGCTTCTCTCTCTGCCGGTGTCTCTGCCAATCTCTCTCTCTCTCTGTGTCTCTCTCTGTCTCTCTCTCTCTCTCTCTGTGTCTTTAATGAATAAATAAAAATAAATTTAAAACAAAAACTGGGAAATTAAAACCATCAAGTCAGTGATAGTGAGTTTCCAAAACTATACACAACTTTCCCTTGACTCTTTACATTGATTTGTTTAGCCTGGTTTGCCCAAAAGGACAAGATAATTTGATGACTTTTTAAAAAACATCTTGGTCAAAGAAGCAAATTTGACACATGCCTACAGTGTAAGTCAGGCATCTATTACAAATCAGGTGTTGGGGGCAGCCTGGGTGGCTCAGCAGTTTAGCACCTGCCTTCAGCCCAGGGTGTGATCCTGGAGTCCCAGGATCAAGTCCCACGTTGGGCTCTCTGCATGGATCCTGTCTCTCCCTCTGCCTGTATCTCTGCCTCTCTCTCTCTGTATGTCTCTCATGAATAAATGAATAAAATCTTTTAAAAAAATCAGGTGTTGGAAAATACTTACAATCTTGACTGCTTCTCTCCAAACTCTGAAATGTGTGCAACAAATTAGTCCCGCTTTCTCCTTGCTTCTGTCCCAATTTGAGAAGCAATTTGTATGTATTCTAGGGTAATGTGGCTCTACTTGTGCTTTTGGTCTATTTGTTTGTGTAACTGTTTTATAATCAATAAGACATACAGATTCTTTTAAGAGAACATCTGTGCTCAGAATCTGTTTAAGAGGAAGCTCCTTGTTTGCAAAGAGATCATTTGGAATGATGGTAACAAGGAACTCAGTCATAATTTTATGACTTCTGTTTTGGTATTTATCCACTTGTTTGACTTGCAAAAGTGCTCTGGCAGAGTGAAAAAAGTCACACCTGCACAATCTTACCTTAAAATGACAGTTCTTGGGCTCATTCTCTGTAACCTTTTAATTCAAGAGATCATTTTCTTTACATTAATAATTGTTCAAATAATTCTGTCAACTGCTGTGAATATGCTTACCTAAGACTTTTATCTGAGTATGAGTTTTCAAAAATGAAAATATAGGCAGTTAACTTTCCTTGAATTCGAAATGCTTGGGCCTCTGAATTTGCATAATTTTATGACAGTTATGTAGAAACCACTTAACTTAGATGACCATTAAAATATTAATGGAATTATAGAAGGGTAGTGATTTCACATCCTCTCAAGGAACTTGAGATGTCAGGGCAAGACACCAAGCATCCTATTTCCAGAAATATCCTAACCTAAAGAAAGACAATTAACTGTCTGAATTGCTGTCTTTGATTTACAATTCTTAAACAAAGATAGTAGACTTCTCAGAGGTAGGGGCTGTCATCCCAGATCCCAGAACACAAGATTCTTACCTATAGCCAGTTAGTCAGCCTGTCAATAAATGCTCTTCAGTGCCTGCTGTATATAAGCATGGGGCTCAATGGAGCTGGGTACAATGGTGGCCACGGCAGGGACTGTGTGTGTGTCAGGCACCATGACCACCATGTCTAGTGTACTGTGGCATGGAGCAAGTGTCCTGTCAGCCCAACCAGGAGAGTATATGGAAAGGCAGAAGCATCAAAGAGCCATAGGCCACCACGAAGGAGGGAAGAGTTGAGGAGCAGGAAAGAGAACCTACCCAGCCAGTATAGAGATCTGAATCTCCTTTACTTACAGGAATGAGGGAGACAAGGGGTTTTGGACTCAGGGGACTGCCAGAAACTCAAAACCAATAAAAAAATGAGTATCACCAAAGGTAGGTGTGGTCTGGAGAGCAAGGAAAACTAAGGTAACCTTCATCTGCCTTTTTGTGTAGGTGTGGAGCTAGCTAGCTTTTGAAAAATATGTTCTTTCCATTTTCAAGATGTCAAGTGTAAAACGCCAACTCACTCTCAATTTAAGAGTTTAATTCTTATTCCTGGGAAAAGGCAAAAGTTGCTTTTGTGGCCACATGAGACATCTCCTTGAAGGATGCCTGGCCAAGATCTTTTTGGCAGAGTTGGGTCGTACCAACACCATGGTAGAAACCCAGATTGGGGCCAAAAGGAGGAGCTGTGATTTTCCCAGCCAGAAGAAGCAGGATATGGCCCTCTGCGGGTCCTGTGCCTCTGGCAGAGGGAAGGCCTAACTCCAGGAGTGCCTTTGGACTTGGCGGTAAGACACTGTGAAGAAAGCAGCTCTGTTTCCTGCAATATGAACAAAGCACATGAAACTGTTTGTACTTACTACACTCACATTGGAAGACCTTTCCTTGCAAAAAGCAATTAATCTGAAGAGACTCAAGTTATAACTGTGGTGCCAACACCAGCTTATTGTGTAATTGAATTTCCCTTGCATAGCCTCCTGGTTTCTGTTTCTGTAGAAGAAGCAGTCTACAGCTAATATTGCCCAAGTTGGGAATCCCAGCAAAGCTTTCCCACAACCCCACTGTCAACTCTTTTCCATCTTCTCTGGGGTTCTATTACAAACAGATATATGTAGCTTGTTCAGAATTGGAAAAAAGACATTTTATTATGTAATGATGTCACTGAGCATGTGTGTCAAATGAGTTATACCACCATGACCTTGCCAACTCATCATTCTTTTGTTTTTATTGGAGTTTGATTTGATATATATATATATATATTCATATATATTCATATATATGTATATATATATGAATATTACTCAGCCATTGAAAACACCAACTCATCATTCTTATTTCAGCAGATGACATCATCTCCAGGAACCACTCTCCACAAAAATGATCAGGCCAATGCCATTTAATTTTTTTTCTTAGTTCTCTTATAATAATTCTATTTTTTTGGATGCTTCTGGTATTTAGACCTCCAGAAAAATGATCTTTGGCCATAGCCAAGGAAGAGTTTTCCTGGTTTATATGGCACTATTTCATGTGCAGCCTACCCCATTTATAAAGCCTCATCATTCAGAGGTAGGAAGTGACATCACATTAGACCCCACATGGCACTTCATGACCGTAGTGTCTTTTTTTATTTAAAGGTAATTAAAAATGTGGTTCAAGTTCACTTATCTTCTCTTAACTTACTGTTGACTAGAGTTGCCATCCCATCACCTTCCTTCCTTTCCCTCAGTTTAGGAGATTGGTTTCTAGAATTCTAAATATAAACCCCATTATGTCACTTCTAGGTTTAAAATCCTTTAATGCATTCCCACTGTCCATTACAGATGGTATGGATATTCCTAGTGGAATTTATTTTATATTTATTTATATGTTATATATTTATATAAGTAAAATATATTTATTTTATTGTTTATTAGGAAATATATATATATATATATATATATATATATATATATATATATATAAAGATAAACTGAATCATATTAAAATTGTGAGAGTTTAATTGAGCAAACATCAACCTGGACCAGGCAGTGCCAAGCCAGCAGTGGTTAGGAGCACTCTACAAACAGGAGCTAAGGGCAACACTTCTATAGAGAAGACATGGAAGCAAAACAAGAAGATTATTTGGCTGTAGCTTAAGGAGCTGCTTTATTTGGGAAAGCCTCTTTGACTCTCAATTATTTGTCCTTACATTTCAATTTCTTAAACTTGAGTCATTTATAGGCTTAGCTTCTGGTTTGCTTATATAAGCTTCAGCTTAGGCATTAGAACCAACTCAATCTAATGGCCTCCTTGTTTAATTTAACATATATTAAAATAATTATAACTATAATATATAACATATTACATCTTAAATATCATATATAAGGAATATATTACACATTAATAAGAATAGTATACTATCATAATGTATTTTAATAACAATACATACATTTCAAACCATTGATACTATTGCTTTGGATGAAAAATAAAGTCAGTGAGTCAATATAGAATCTATTTTAAAAATACTAAGTAATTAGTAGTCCAGGTTGCTTTTAGATGTGGCAAAGCTCATAAAGAAGGTAAGGACATGCTAAAAATTGAAGAATGTTAGCCAACTGGAAAAAGTTTGACTCTTCAACATGTCTCCAACTTTGTGTCTAACACTCGTTATTTCAGCCACTCAGAACTATTTGTTGCTTCTTGAATATGGAATTAACCATCACACCTCCTATTCTTGGGTTCTAATGTTGCATGACTTTGGGAAAGTCACTTAAACTCTTCAGGACTTAGATTCCTTGTCTGAAAAAGGAATATAAATAAGTAGCCTGACTCTGACAGAGATTTTTTTAAAAGATTTTATTTATTTATTCATGATAGACATAGAGAGAGAGAGAGGCAGAGACACAGGCAGAGGGAGAAGCAGGCTCCATGCCGGGAGCCCGAAGTGGGACTCCATCCCGGGACTACAGGATTGCGCCCTGGGCCAAAGGCAGGCGCCAAACTGCTGAGCCACCCAGGGATTCCCTGACAGAGATTTTTGAAGAAAGTAACGGGATATGATAGTAGTTCATAAACGTCAATATACTATATAAATACAAAGGATTACATTTTATATCTCTCACAACGTGTAGCAAATACTAAAATATTAACACATGAGTGAATACTACTGATGTTCAGGTTTGAAATGGCATTTAGTTAATTAAGCAAGCATTTGTAGGATGGCAGTGCTTCATGCACAAATAATGGGGAAGGGGCTTTTACCTTCAAGGAGTCAATCTAAGGGAAGAGACGAACACCTAAAAAGGTGACTACAATATAGATATTATGTTAATGTTTTTTATAATAGAGATATGAAGGACATGAAGTCAACTAGGAAAGCTTCCCCAGAAGTGACGCTGAGGCTCTTAATAGGAGGAGGAATAGCTATCTTAGTATATGAAACAAAAAGAGGCCTCTTACTGAGGAAGCACGAGCAGAACTGTAGACCAGTGCTGCCCAATGGAAATATCATGCAAACCACGAATGTGGACCAGATTAAACAAAAGTTGAAAGAAGCGGATGAAATCTGTTTTAATAGTATGTTCTATTTAATTCAACAAATCCTAAGTATTCTCATTTAAAAGCTAACCAACATTTTTAAATTACTAGTGAGTTACTTTGCATTTTTTATTTTATACTGTCTGCAAAATCTGGCATTTATTTATACTTACAGCATGGGTTAATTCAAATTAATCATATTCCAAGTACTCAATAGCTGCCTGTGTCTAGTGGCTACTGTATTTGACAGCACACACATAAATGACACAGGAAAAGTCTGGAATACTAAACAAACAGAGTTCTTTGATATGCCCAGAGCACAAGCTGTATATGAAAGACTGGTGGGAGATGAAGGAGATGCAGTCAGACACCAGAGCACGAAGGTCTTAGATGCCAGCTTAGGGAGTTGCAATTCAATCATGAAGGCATTCAGAAGCCTTTGATGCCTTTGAGAGATTTTATGTAGATCAAATTTGGGACTTTTGAAAGATTATGCTGACAACTGTGTGAAGGATTGACTGGGGAGGTGCAGTGCAAAGAACAGGGACGGTGTTTCTCAATCTGTTGTGTTTCTCTGCATTTAATGAAACTTTCATACAAACTCGCAATTAGGAGACAGCTGTCAGTTTTTAGTGTTTTATGAGTTTGTGTCATTGGGGGGCCTTTTTGATAATTTTAAGGAGAAGGTAGGAGGGGAACAAAGAATATCCATTTGTAACAGAGAAAAGGTTGGGCTGTGGACACCTTGACTAAGGCTAAGCAGCTCCTGGTGAGTTCTTCAGTCAAATAGACCTTGCCCTCCAGCAACTACTACAAAGTAGTAGACAAGCATCATGCCATGACTAAATGCATGTGTATGAGCCATCTGTCCTTGACAGGAAGGTATACATATACCCCTAAATTCTAGATTACATAGCTTCCTTTGAGGTAAAAAGTGATTTTTCTAGGTGTCTTCTTTAAAAAGACCAAAGCCTTAAATAGGTTACTTGTTTTATCACCATAATCTGCTAATAATTGAGTTCTTTACTTTGTTTTTGCCTTTATGGCAGAAAACAAGCTACCTAGATTTATTTTTTTCAAGATCGCTTACTTTCTGGGGCCCTTTCTTCTTCTTTGCATCTCTTCCACCATTTTATGCCATAGCTTCCTTTTGGCTCCATTAATTTCTAATTGAAAAGACAGCATATCAATAAATCTGTATGCATTAAGGTAGAACAAATGAATATAAAAATATAAAATGGTGATTTTTTTCAAAGTAATACGCTGGCTATGCCACCTCTTTCTTATACTCTGGGAGCTCTCAGCCTATACTAATCCCCCTGAGCCAAATAATGGTAACTTAAATGTATATGGAATAAACAGCGAGACTGGAGGCCATGAGCAGAGGGAGGTGTTGATTGATGGAAGAGGTGTCCATGAGTCTCATACCTGGCTCTACTCCAGGCACTATCCAACCCACTTGTCTCTGAAGCCCAGAAAGTAGCTGAAGCATGAAGTGATAATGATGACTGTCACCTCAGGGCATGGACAGTAGGGGTGGCTCTGCCTGGCACTGCAGCCATTTCCTAAATCATTTGAAAATCAGTTTCTTAAATTTTAAAACCAGGTCCTCAGATTACATGACTTTGGTTCATTCATTTTGCCGCAATTACAGTTTAGGAAATTTGGGAATGGTTGGTGGTTTGATGAGATAAAAGAGAGGAAGGGCAAATGAACCTGGCTTATGTAGTTGAGGAACCACCAAGATGTGAATAAGTGCTGGTTTTTCTCTATCATGTTTATAGTTTACCAAGTTAGTAAATCATTAGAAAAGGCTTTTTTTTCTTTCTTTTTTACTTTAAAAAAAAAGATCTGCATTTTGATTAGGTACTTCTGAGAAGCTAGATGTCTGGCATCTGTCCATGGTGCTTGAGTGCCAGTGAGGATGTTCTGAAAACTACAAAATTGCCCCCAAAAAACACACCTCTGCCCAACCTCATGGAGGTGGAGGCGGAAGGTAGAGAGTGAGTATGGACCACATCACTAGACAGAGAGGAAGAGCTGGACTTTGAAAGTTTTTCTTACTGTTAAAGTAAAACACTAGGCAAATTGCCTTTTCAAAGAGAAAAGATTTCTTTTCATGATCTCTTCATACAATGTACTCACTCATAAAAGACAAGAAAGTAATTATGCTCTGAAAAACTGCATGAGGTCAATTCCTGTTGCTTTTGTCAATTGTCTTCTTTTAGAGGTCAATTAAAGTGGATTAATAGTAATGAGATGAGTATCCCTACAGGGGTTTCCCAAAGAAAAGAGATATTCCTTGTTATTGCCTTACCTGGTTGAAAGAATCAGATATCTTTTAAGAGTTTTTTGTCAAAAGAGAAGAAAATTTTTGATAGAGCACTGATTGGGTTTTGTCTTTACATGGGAAAAAAATTGCTGGAGAAATAAAGTAGGAAGGGAAAAAAGGAATCCAGCCCTAGTGTCACCTTGCTAGATCCTCCTTTTCCTTAACCTAGATTTTCCAAATGTTCTTTTGGGAATGGGGTGAAAGAATTCCACAGACAGGTCTTGATTAGGATCTTTTTTATTAGGGAAGAAGGAATACAAATTACACTTAAGAACCTAATCTAACAGCATTGATAGCAGGGTGGAACAGAAATACTTAGACTTTCGTTTAGAAAGTGGCCTTTCACCTTCAGTGGTAAATATTCTATGATCCATAATACGAGGAAAGATCAATTAGGAGATGAAGATGAAATGAACTTCAATCAGATTGGCTGAGAATATGGCAAAAGGATTATCCCATGCTGAGTTCAAATGCATTTCCCTTCCTGGAAAGGGAAAAACAAAAACTAGTTATTACTCCATACCCCCGTATGCATGTATTCATTCATCAGTCATTAATTGAGGGCCTACTAAATGTTAGGTGGGAAGTGTTGGGGATTCATAAATGAATGAATGATATATGATGCTGACTTGGGAGGCTGAAATTCTAGTGGCAAAAGCGAGGGTTAGGGAATGGTTACATCCAAGGTGAGGGGGTAGGATATGTGTGAGGTACCATGGAACCCCAGAAGACAGGCTTTCCTTTAAATGGAATGCCGTGAGGTCATTCCATGCAAGACTTTTCTTTTTTTTTTTTTAAGACTTTTCTTTTTAATAAGTTTAGTGTTTTCTTTCATCACTGCAGGTGTCCATCAGGACACATGTTGGAAGAAGAAAAAAAAATCTGTAATTTGTTTAGATACTTTTGCCCACAGCCTTGCACGTGGCTAGATTCTATAAAATAATGGCATGGAAAATAGGTGGGAAGGATACAATCTACAGTATGTTTCTGATCTGAAGCTAAGCCTGTACATGAGAAAGGAAGTGTTATCAAATCAGCTTCTGGAATGGAGAGAATGGTAGCCTTTTTCTACTAAATACCTTCCCTAGGCTCTGCTTTTTACTTCTTACCCCCAATACCTTTTTATTTTCTTGTAACCAGTAAGCTCAAGAGGAAGTGTGATGTTTTCCCTGATGAGGATATTTTGGTTTATTTGATAGTGGGAAGCCTCTGTGGGCTTTACAAGTTGTGCCAGTTCTCAGGAGTAGAGCGCGTATGGCTGATGCCCCTCCTGGTGACCTTCGCGGCCATCTGGGCCTGGGCCTGCTTCTGCTCGCTTTGCCCAGCAGGGCAGGGCCTCTGCCGTGAGTTTGCAGATGCTTCACTCAGACCCCGCTTCCGTGACTCACGCCATCTGTTGGTAATTTGTCGTTATTCTGGAGTAAGGGTTTTTCAAAGGCCTCCATCTCTGGAGTCCCTCCATGCAATGCACTATCTGACCACAGTTTTCTGACACCAGCTTCCCATCTGGGCCAGGACCCAGCACTGAGTCAAGCTGCCATGAACGTAATGATAATGTTCTTTGCACTTTAAAGAGCTTCACACCAAATTCCTGCCCCCTCGTGAGCGAGTTACACTCTTTGTGGGACTTGTTTGAAGTTCAGCCAAGCTGGCAGCCATGGGGTTCCATTTTTACAAGCTCTAGCAGCAGTAGGCTGCAGTCCTTTGTGTCACCATGCCATCTGCTTAGCTTTTTCTTTCTTCAAACTGTTAGCAAAATGAGCTACCTAAACCAAAAATGCACCCCCCCTTAAAACATATTTGCATTAAGTCAACCTACATGACTGTTTTGTCTGTTCTAAACCACATTCCTTTCTCATACCTCCTTAGGAGTTGTATTTTCTTCAAAAACACAGACGACAAAATTATGACTATATATTAATTTTTTCCTACATACCAGGCATTGTGCTATAAGTTTTTTATGTTCTCATAATTCCATTTTGTCTTCACAAAAACCCAATGAAGGAGGCGCTATTCCTATCCCTATTTTTGTATATAAGGAAAATGGTAAGTAACTTACCCATGACCATGCCACTGGTGAGTGATGAAACCTAAGTCTAAAGCCCACTAACTGACTTCTGAGTGCAAGAATTTAACTTTTTTGGTGTCCTTTCTTCCATCTCGATAATAATCATCCAATACTTTGAGTTTCAGTGCCTTTGACTAATTCCTCAGGTCTCAAAAATAGCATCACACCTCCAATGGCAATTCCCAGTCATTCACCCACCAAAAAAATATATATTTATGGAGAATCTACTGTATGCTGTGCACCATGCTGAGGCCTGAGTAGCCAATTATGGAAGTCTTATTTCATGGAACTTATAATATAGTTGGAACTACACTTATTTATCTCACAAATCTTTATAAGCAACAGTGTACAGTCACTCTGCTAGGGCCTGGGAATATAGTGTCAAAAACAATACCATCCTTTAACTGTGTTACACTTATGGTTCATCTTCCAGTATGTCAGGACTTTCAGGAGTCACAGTTCCAGGATTAGGAATTAGAAGAGCTGGATGCCAGCACCAATGTTTATTGTGTATGTCCTGGCCAAATCTTTGAACTTACCTCTCCCTTGGTTTCCTCATCTAATGAACAGATGCCATGTAAGTTTACCACCAGCTCTGGAAAAATCGTTTCTACTCTAACTGAACTTGTCTTTGAAAGAAGGCTAGAGTTTAAAACTGTGGGGAAGGAGAAAAGAAATAAGTCTCAGTTAAAAAGAAAAGCAGGAAAAACTTCAAGAATTATATTAATCAGAAAGCTTTTGGCTTCAAGTAGCAGAAAACATGACCAGTGACTTAAAAAATTAGGAATTTATTTTCTCACATAAAAGGAAGTCAAAGGGTAAGTGTTTTTCTGGTGTTATTTTAATTGCTCAGCAATGCCACCAAGGACCTAGTTTCTTTCTAGGTTTCCAATGTGCCACCCTTAGTATGGTGGCCTTTTATCCTCAAAGTTATTGCTTTGTGGTTATAAGTTGTGCCTTGTTTCCAGAGTTACTGTCTTATAAATTATATCCAAAGCAAAAAAGGAAATCATAAGAGAAAAAGCCTTTCTCCCTACTGCGGCATTTTTCTTGTTTCTGCCGGTTTTTTCACTCTGGAAAAGAAGCTAGCCTTTCTTTTTTATCTCATTGGCTAGAACTAGGTAACACATCATGTCCTAAACCAATCATAATTAATCTTTTGGATCTGAAGGTGCAGCTTTGCTTTCTCTGAAGTTGGGGAGGTCTCCACCAGCTACAATATCTGGGTTGATTTATAAGGAATAATAAATGTCTGTTATAGAGAGTTGGGTGGAGGCAGACACTCTAGCAATGCTCATTTAGCCCTAGAAAAGCCAAGAACATTTGAAGAAACTGCAACTAGTGGGAATACTCAAGATAATGCTAAGAAGGATAGGTCCTAAAGAGAAATTTTTTGTTATCCAAAAAGATTTTATGTTACCAGGGAAAAAGGTCCTTAGAAGGGAAAAGTAGGGAATAAAATTGCCACTAAGACACATGAACTCCTCACGACTGGCTTGTATTTGGAATGGAGCAGGATCAGTTACAACTTCTCTTTTGTCTTAAATTTGGACATGGTAGAAATAATTAACAAGGCAGATTGACATCCTGTGGGGCAACCTGAAAGAACCTTGGTCTTCCAAAAGTCTTTATTGAACTGGGCACCAAGATACAAAGGTGAACAAAATACAGTCCACTCACAGGCAAAAAAAAATTATATTTTATACATTTTCAATTGAAATTGGAGTACAATGAATGCTTTACTAGAGGTATGTACAGAATACAGTTGGAACACTGAGAAGGGACTTGCCATTTTTGGAATGGGACAAGTGAGGATATGGGGAGGATGAAGAATGGAAATGACATTTGAGCTGAACTCTGAAGGGAAAAGAGTGGCATTCAGAGTTGAAACATAGCAGAAGGGCAATCTAGTCCAAAAGAATTATAACAGAAGTTAAAATTCCCTGAATGTTTTTTAGCAGATATTTAATATTAACACTTTCGGGACCCAAAGAACCAACAACACTTATATCCACCACCTGGAAAACTTAGGCTCTTTTGTCGTTGTTGAAATAGACTGTGGTTGTAGCTTTAGAATGTTGAGGTTGTGGGTGCTTATCTATGGCTGCTTGCTGATGAGCTGAGAAGCCCCCTTGACAGGGACAGGAGGAATGAATGGAGGAAGGACCATGTGTTCAACTTCCCACCTCTGTTATCATGTGATCTTGTTTCCCCTCATATCTTTCCACTTCCACATCCATATTTATGAGCCCATCTTACCCAGTAAACTTCACCTCCTTAACAGTGGGGTGTGTGTCATTTCTTTATCTTTCTAGCACAAGACCTGACACACTAGAAGTTTCTAGACATTTATTCTCAATTCCTGTCCTTATCTTTCCATGGATCTGTAATAATGGCCAATCACTGGTCCACAGACCACACTCTGAGATTGTCTTAACTGACAAGACTTCCATGAAGAGTTACTTACTCCTGAAGCAGAAATCTTACATATTCCAAATGCTCTTTGCTTAAAACAAGTTACTCAGATTTCTATAGATTTTCCTATACAAACATTGATCTAATGTTTGCCAAGCCCCCTGGAGAACTTCAATCCATCATCAGAGAATATTGGAAGAATGCTGTAAAGAAAATTAAAAACAAACAAACAAAGAAAAAAAACAGAAAAATTGTAGCCTCTGCAGTTGATCTTTTGCTGGCACAAGGTAGATATTAAAGTTACATTTAACAAAGGGTTGAGAGAGCTCCTGAAAGATCCTGGACATGCTTCAGAAACACTATCTTAGCACAGACCTAGTCCAAATGCCTAAGTGGAATCCCTAGATTTCATGAGTGAGACGGAGCCATTAAAAGGAGGGCGCCTTTTTATCCCTCAGCCTATATTACTCAAAGTAAACTTTCTTGACAACTTTTTCCTCAGATACGAACTCAGATTTGGACTGTCACCATGTTCCCACTTCTGGAATGAGACATTAAAAGACAAAGAAAGGAGCCAAGCAAAGAGATTCCCATTCAGCCCTGCTGTTACATCTCCTAACAGAGCTCCACTTTGTATTTCATTTCCTTTTGTTTTTATTAAGCAAATACTTCCACTGTGTTTATCGTGTGTTGGGTACTATTCGAACCCCCTTAACCCTCACTATGACCCTAATAGATCGGTCCTATTATTCTCCCCATTACATAGATGAGGAAACAAAAGTGCAGAGCATTTAAGCAAGGTCACTCAGCTGCATTTTTATCTGTGTCGACATATTTCCTCCTCTGGGGTAAAAAGAAAAAGCAGAGGGAAGGGCTTAGGATGAGCAGGAGTAATAGCAGTCTGAGGAGAACCAAGAATTCTCAAGACTTCCAGCATGAGAAAGCATCCAAATCTCAGAAATAACCAGGGAATTTGAGCTACAGTAAAGGAAGACAAATTTAAGTGAGTGGTAAGATTAGTACATAATATCATAATATGAGAAAAAAATAAAATCACATATATAACAAAATCACATCAGAGGACATAATAATGCATCTGTAACAATAACAGTAAAGATAAAATTGCCAGGCACCTGGATGGCTCAATGGTTGGGCATCTGCCTTTGGCTCAGGGCATGGTCCCGGGGTCCTGGGATCGAGTCCTGCATCAGGCTCCCCACAGGGAGCCTCCTTCTCTCTCTGCCTTGTCTCTGCCTCTCTCTTTGTGTCTCTTATGAATAAATAAATAAAATATTTTTAAAAAAATAAAATTGCATTACTTATTTGAATCTTTACTATGTGGCAGCTTACATGTGTACCTTTGTTCAATCTTTCACAACCCTAAGAGAAAGACAGTATTATCCCCATTTTTCAGATGAAAAAGTAAAGATACAAAGAAGTGTAATGACCTGTTCAGAGTCTTATAGTCACTGATTGGCAGGGCGAAAATTTCTATTGAGTTCTATCTTGATTCCAAATCGCAGGCCATTTTTACTCACCGTACAATCAAAGTTAGTGACCCCGTGCCATGAAGGAATGGATTAAGAGAATTCTAAATCTGTGTGTCAAGTCAATATGTCTCCAAAAAGTGTCAGAACTATGGTACATATAGATTAAACTAAACTAGTTACTTGTTGCTTTCAATTGGGAAAACCCGAGAAAGATGAACCTAGCCACCTATTATTAACTAGATACAGAATACTTCCATTTCATGCAAATTGGTAATGTTGTATGTACCTTACAAGAGGAATGTTTGTGACATGATGGCTGAGAATATGACCTCACTGAAACTCCTGGGGTATCACTGTCTCTCTTAGGCCAGGGTGTGTGCGGTCTGTGGAATATGAAATGTTACTAAGCCTGACTCCTATCTGATGTCCTGGATGGATGACCCACTAGGGTTATTGGGTTCTGCCAACATTATTTCCGTCCTAGATCTACGTAAAGTTTGTTGGCAGATAGAGTTGGTTCCTGAGACCAGACCAGAGGGTGTTTTTATTACTCCAGAGGAGTGTATCAATTCATGCCCTTCTTTTTACAATAAGCTTTGGTCCAGCTTTTTTTCTGCTCTTGATAACAATCAGTTGATTGTGTGGCAACAGTTGCAGTTGCATATGTTGATGCTAAACCTTATTGAGTGCAGAATTGAAATTCTATCTAAGATATTCATAGTTTATCTAAAGCATTTCAAGAAGATAATAAAAGCCAAATAATTCCAGGATGGATCAGAAGGAGTAATACTCTTGGAATGCCAAGTGAAATTGTGAAAATAGCATTGGTAAGAGTTTCAAAAAAAATAAAAATAAAAGGAAGCCCATGCATACTTGGAATTGGCAAGGTACTTCCCCACAATTACATACTTGCTTGGAACCTTAGTCTTACCTCTCTTTGAATGACCTCCCAGTTAAAAATAACCAGATAAAGTATCCTAGATTCCAAAATTCCAGGAATCTTTTGACTAGGTGAAGTCTCGTCTTTCCAGATATCTGATGTTAAGTCACCCGAGATGAACCTTTACATTTTATTTGGTAAAACAGTAGTAACATGGGTATTGTTAAAGTCTTGATATAGTGGAGGAGGGAGACTTTCTGTACTTGCTTAAAAGGATAAATCATTCTATGTTGTCAGCTGGCTGTGGTTCAGAAATATTGCCCTAGACCACTGCCTTATTGTTACTGAGGATGCAATAAGAAATGAAATCCCCTAGAGTGTGGAGGGAAAGTGGGATTCAATAGATGGAGATTTTCTGGAAACAGTTGAGGTTAAAGGGGGATAAAACAGCAACAGGCATTTATCATGTACATTTGCCAGGCTCAACTGTGACTGGATGTCCATTCAGTTTGAACCAGAAAGTATACTCTCCACACAACAGGCGTTATCAAGCTTCCACCTCTATGGGAATGATGCACATGTGGCACTGATATCTCGGCTCTCCCCTTCTGCTCTCAACACAGGCATAGTTAATCAATTACAACACGCTTCTCTACCATACCAGGATTTGGCCTCAAAATCTTTCTTACCCTAGTGCTCCAGTGATCCTGTCAAGCTACAACAATTGGCACATGAATTGAAACCTCTTTGCTTTCTCTGGTCAGCGCTGATAATGCAAAGATGAATAAAGCGGCATCCAACTTCAAACAGTTTGAGCAACACTGGCTCACAATATTGCAAGATGAAATAGCAGAATTATACATTCTGTGGTGTGGGAACACAGAAGGAAGGGTAGCTGACTATTCCTGAAAGAGTGCTTCCTGGAGGAAATGAATATGAATGAGGTTAGAAGGAGGAGAGAATTCACTTCTCAGTCAAGGTGGGATAGGCGTGGGAGCTCTAAATAGCATGGCCTATGAAGATGGTATCTCAACCTAGAGTCTGAGTGGTGGAATGGCATTAGAGTGGGGATAGGAGGCAGGCCTCAAGTCAAGAGCTGCCACTCTTTGATTGCCAGCTAAGATTTTAAGGATTTTTTTTTGTTTTTTTGGTAGAAAATTCCCAATCTGAGGCGTGTGGATTCCTTGAAGGTGATGAAAGTATTACAATGACTCCATGAATCCACCATACACTGGGTAGCCTCTGAACACGCGGTAAATGTTTCACGTAGGTGTGGACTCTTAAAATGTCACCACTAAGAACTCACAATGTACTTGGAACAGAAAATTCAGGATAAAGAAGGCTTTCCCCCTCAACAGTTTAACCTGAAGTGCCACAAACAAAACTCTGTGGGATTAAAGATACCAGATGGACAATTGATTTAATTGTGAAAATTTCTACAAGCTGGGAAAATGTGGGGAGTTTGGAAGAGTCCTGGCATCTGAACATCTACTCAGGGGCTTTTGTGATCTATTACATAATCAGGTTATTTCTTTTTTTGAAAAATGGATAAATTCAGTTTGAGTTCACCAGCTTATAGCATGTATTACCACAATAGCCCTTTCCTGATGACTCAGGGGACTTGAACTTAAATTCCCTCTCTAAGAAGCCATTGTATTTAAATAAATACTCAACAGCATATAATGAGATGAGCACTGAGTGTTATACTATATGTTGATAAATTGAATTTAAATAAAAAATTTAAATAAATAAATATTCAACAAAGGAAATAGCCATTAATATGACTAATAGTTCAAACTTGGAAGAAGAAACAACTGGTAACATTGTTATCACTAAATTAACATCACTAAGGATCAGTGACCATTATCACTTTTGGTTAAGGATAGCACCTCTCAAAGCCCAGGTAGTAAACAAAGCTTCTGGATTTATTCTTCAAAACATTGAACATTAGCTAGTCCTTATTCCCCAAGTGAATATTATAATAATCTTTTACCTTTGGATAGGATAGTTGGCAAATCACTTTTTCTCACCTACATTGTATTATTTGGTGCTCATAAAAACCATTCAATGTAGATGGAAACGTATTATTAAACCTATTCTAGTGATAAGTATTGCCATTATCCAGGATATGCATTTATTTTATTAACAGATACCTGGAAAGAAGGAAGGAAGGAAGGAAGGAAGGAAGGAAGGAAGGAAGGAAGGAAGGAAGGAAGGAGAGAAGGAAGGAACCAAATACCTATACAAGCAGAATAAAACAAAAGATTGAATAATTATTTAATTATCTGCAGTGAGAATTTGGGGAATTGTTTCAGCCCTTTCTTAGCCCATGCCAGTTAAGTCATAGAGAGGTTACTCAGGTTTATGAGAACTCTGTAATACTTCTCAAGGTGAGTTGGCACCCCAAAGATGAACCAAGTGAACCTAATAACACACTGGGTCCCATGGCAACCAGGCGGCTTGCAATTTGAGGAATTATCCCAATTTGAAACATTGCTATTAATAGCACATGTTCATAAGTACAAAATGTTCCAGAAAGTATGAAGAATGAAGTCAAATTTATAAGAAACTGAGGAAAAGGGAAGGAGGTTGAAATGATTAAGACCAGGAAAGAGAAAAGGAAGAAGCACTAGTTGCTGGGGAGAGGTGAAGGAGTGGGCGTGTAATTAGTCCAATCCATTGAATGAGAGAAATTACAGGAATTGTTGTCAGTTCTTTTTCTAGACAGCATTTTGATATATGCAGCAGCAAAGTATACTGAAGTGGCATATATTTATACAAAAGTAGTAAAAAAAAAAAAAAAAGGGAACACAGCTTCTATAGAAGATTCTAAGTGTGTAGACTCTCATGGTGATTTGATTTTTTTCCCCTGAGGGCTCTGCCCTAAATTTACTTCTTCTTTCATTTTATTGATACTATAATGGAATTTGATACACTCGAATTCAGAAACTAAAATGTTTATTCATTTCATATGTCCGTAGAAAACCCAATCAAGAATAAATATTGCCCCTCCCAAAGCTACAATCATACAGAATGATAATTGCTTTGAAAAGGGATAAACAAGTTTGAGATGAGGGTGCTATTCTTTGATATCAGCCAATGAAGGAGTTTTTGAAATGGGGCTTTTTATCCAGATTTTTCCTATAGAGTTGTTTGGAAGATTCTATCCTGCCAAGGAAAACCACTGGGAAGTTGGTAGCTTTTGTTCCCATTTATTGATCACTTTGCATGGGTGCCTGCAAACATCACCTGTAATCCTTATATATAGCTGTGTAGTCGATGAGCACTTTCACCAGAGATATTTTCTGGGGCAATCTAGCTTAACAGAAGCATAGGCTTTCAAGAAATATGGGTCTCTGCTCAAGTCACAAAGGATACGGTTTAAATCCTAACTTCTGCTTACTGACTTGACGTAGGGAAGTTACTAAACTCCCCTAAGTTTCTTTTCATGTATTCTTAGAGTTCATTGGGAATTTAGATGACCATTTTGAGCTATTTAACACACAAACTGGCACGCAGTACGTTTATCTAAAAAAAATGATTTGTAGATGTTTGTGTGCGACACTCATAAAGCAGTAGCCAACATTTACTGAGCAACTTATATACCGTACACTGTTCTACATGTTTTATATATCAAAATTTATAATCTTCCTAATGACTACATGAGGGGATACAGAAGTTTCAGCCACTGTGAAAGTTAACCAGTCACAAAACTAAAGAGAATAGTGTTGACACAAGACCATTCTCTCTTCTGACACCATTTGCAAGTCATGGGTTCTCAAAACTGTCCTCAGGTTCAAAAATCTGGTAAAAGAGCTCACAAAACTCTCTGAATGTTGTCATATTGATGGTTGTGCATTTTTACAAGAAAAAAAATAGAGATCAAAGTAAACCAAAGGAATAGGTGTATAGAGCAAAGTCTAGAAAGATCCAATTCTGGAGTTTCCAGTTGTCCTCTCCCCATGGACCTATGGATGGCACCAATTCTTCACTGTGAGGATGTGTGACACTGTGGAGTATTGTCAATCAGGGATGTTCACCTGAGCCTTTGGTGTCCAGAGTTTTTACTGGGACTCAACCACATACTGCTGTGTGCCATCACATGGCTGATCTTTGGTCTCCCTGCCTTTGTAGAGACAGAACTGCTACCATGTGGCCCAAAAATTCCATCATAAAATCATATTGTTAGACTGTTTAGTGGCCAAACTCAGGCAATGACACTCCTGTCAGGCAGCTTATGCCAGGGGTGTAGAGAGCAGCTCCTAATAGCTGAGAGCAAAGATCAGACCTCTCTTTGAGTAGGTTAATTCTTCACTACTAGCATTCCCATTTTATAGACAAAGCAAATAAAATGCAGAGAGTTTAAGAAACTTGCCTGAGAACCTCTAGTTGGTAAGCAGGAGAGCCAGGGTTCAGATCCAGGCAGTCTCTCTCTGGAATCTGTAAACATCCCTCTTTGCTACCTACAGATAGATATGACTTTCCTGGGATAAGACTGCTGATAAATGGTAGGACCTGAATTTGAACTTAGGGTGGATCTGATTCAAGAGTTCTTGGTCTTTCTGTGTTCCTCTGGCTTTCCCTTGCAAAACTACAAGAAGCCCACTGGCCACTGTCTAAAGGACTGTTGCTTCTTATAACCCTGAAATAAATGAATAACCCCACAGAGTTCTCCCTCTGGCACAGTTAGCGATGCTGAGCATCAGTGTCTGTCTCAAAAGGAAAATGCTCCTTTGTGATCTCCTGGGAGCGACTATAAGAGTCTATGGAGTTTTTATGAGCCTTGAAAATAATATTATCTATGAAGCTAGTTAGGTCTGTATTATTTCTTCACGGAAAAAAAGGGGGGCGGGGGGTGACTACTAGGACTTACCAATAGATGCATTCATGTTTAAACCAAGGAAAGGTATTGATGGTCATGTGCTTTAAGTGTTGTTATGAAAGCAGTGTGAGAGCTACCTGTTTGCATACAGGATGTCACAATGGCACATGTAAGAGTGATGTGTCCTCACACATTCTTGAAGGCACTATTTTATGTCCTGGGCGGCTATCTCCAGTACCCTGAAACTTAAGATGTAATTACAGATACAGGTTACAACTTGTTCCTTTAAAAACCCTATCTTTGTTGTTTGTCAGGCTTGGATGGTTGTGAGGGGAGAAGTGGCCAGAGTTCCACACCTCCCCCCACACTACCTACCCTTCAGAAGAGCTTTTCTGAGTAACCACTGCAAACAGAGAAAGATCATTGAGGGAAACTAAAGAAGTGGCACCTACCACCCACAGATCAGCCATGCTGGTGTCCAAGGCCAGCTACCACCCAGGCAGGAGTCAAGCTGTGTGAGTCCCAGCAACTGAAGTTGAATCGAGGCAAAAAATAAGCTTATCTTTTCTCCACTTCCTGCAGTCCCCTTCCGTTAGTTGAATGCCTCGTTAATCAGAATCTCCTGAAATAAGGCATAAGCAACTCTCTCTACATTTTTTCAAGTTCCATAGAGATTCTGAGGCGCAGCAAATATCAAGAAATTATACCACCATTGAAAAACTGAAATTTGTGAACTGTGTGGAACAGGACAACCTATCATCCATACTGATTTTCAGCATTTTCCCTTTAAGGGAAAATGAAATGACCAATCCCCACTTATTTAATTTTGGCTTATGAGAGGGGCTGCTCGTGTTAATTGAAAGATAAGCACTTAATTATATAATACACATATTTTTAAAATTAGGGCACATTTACCACAAAGTCATTTAATTATCATTTATAAATACATTGCAGTTTTTGAAGTGTTTTCACACCATATGTTAATGACCACAACTGAAGGAAATCATAAAGCCACTTCCAGGATTGGAGATGTCTTTTGACTGGTGTTTCTTCTGTGGGGACAAATGGTCGGTTTGAAGCTATTTCCTATCTCACTGACAGAATAATCAGTTACTAAGTATTTATTGACACTAATGGGATATGCAAGTTGGGTTTCAAGTTTTTCTCAGTTGTAAGAAAGAAACCAGGAGGGGTTTCTGAAGCTCACGTGGATGTAGTAGGAGAATACGTGGTACACTACCCTTACCTGTAAGGGAAGACATAAAACCAGCTGGGCAGCCTCACAGCCAGGCCTCAGAAAAACGAACGTTGGGCATTGTTATAGCCAGGCCTGGAAAGAAGCTCCTTTCATCTGACAGTAGTTCTGGAAACCTGACAGCAGCTCTGATAACCTCACAAATTCAATATTCAGCCCTTCTATATCCACTTCTCTATCCACTAGATTGGAATCCTTATTCCACTACCACCTCAGGTCTCTGTTGCTGTTACAAAATACTTTTCCACTTCATAGCTTCTAGTATCTCATGGCTTCTGCTTCCTGCCATGTATCTTTTGCTTTAGCCCATCCTACTGTCTCCTAATGTTCTTTGTGTGTCTGACATGTAAAGCCTCTAAAAGAAAGACCAGGGTCAGCGGTCATGATCCCATATGATGCAACTCCATTGGGCTTATGTTGCAACAAGCAGGTCACCATCCAGGCCACTGCCTAACTATAGTAGGCTGTCTTGGGATCAAGCACTGGTTCCTTGTCCAGTTGGCTTCAACAAGGAAAGTCAAGTCATAGTATATGCAGCATGACAAGCCATGCATAAAAAATCCCTTAGAAAAAGTAAACTGAGCATGGCAGGCACATGGGGTTCCTCAGAGAGAACAGTGTGGCCTGTCCAAAGCAAGGTGAGCCACACCAGTACTCCTGCTAGTTGAACCCCAGACTTAGTCCCCTTTCTGGCCCAGTTCTCCATGTGCCCTGTGCACAGGACCTGGACTTTAGTCATTTTTTTCCATAAATGGACACCTGTGTCTTCTTTCCCCATCAAGATTGGCTCTGGGATAGGAGGCAGCTCTTTATATGCTTACCTGAAATAACTCATGGTTTTTCTGTTTTAAATGTTTTCTTGCTAATTACTGTGGTTTGAGTAAGGGCTAACTAGAATGGCAAACACTGGGGAAGTTAAAAATTTCAAAAGCATTCCATGAGTAAGTTTATTTCCAAATGTAAAAAAAAAAAAAAAAATGACAGAAAATATGTCTACATCTTAATCTCCAGAACCTGTGAATATTACCTATTATGGCAAAAGAGTGATTATTAACTTATAAGGCAGAAAGATGTGATTGCTTCAGGATCTGGGAAGGAGGGGCCTCTCTTGGATCACCAGTGTCTGTATGTGAGGAAGGCAGGGAGAGATCAAGCAGACATGCAGAACAGCAAGAGGTAGCATGAGCAAGAGACAGGGATTGGAGTAATGCAGTCCCAAGCCAAGGAATGCCGGCAACTTCTAGATGCTGGATGAGACAGGGAAGGGGACTGTCCTGGAGCCTTTGGAGGACTGCTTCCCCACCTACTTTAATTTCTAGCCTCCAGGACTGTGAAAGAATAAATGCTTCTTGCTTTAAACCACCCATTTGGGATCCCTGGGTGGTGCAGCGGTTTGGCGCCTGCCTTTGGCCTGGGGCGCGATCCTGGAGACCCGGGATCGAATCCCACGTTGGGCTCCCTGCATGGAGCCTGCTTCTCCCTCTGCCTGTGTCTCTGCCTCTCTGTCTCTCTCTGTGTGACTATCATGAATAAATAAATAAAATATTTTTAAAAAATAAAATAAAATAAAAAATAAATAAATAAACCACCCATTTTAGGTAATCTTTACAGAAGCCTTGGGAAATTAATACATAGACTACCTGAAATGTTCCATGGAGGTCTCCAGAGTTCTTATCTTGAAAACCAGCCTATCTTTGGAGGTTTGTGTGTGTGTGTGTGTGTGTGTGTGTGTGTGTGTTTCAAACTAGAGTCGATTTTGACCTAAGGCAGCTTCAGGATAGCCCTGTGGCAAACCATCCTGAGGGGGCCAAACTGCCAGCTCCATGAGAGTGAAACTGCACTGTACACTACAGGTGCTGCCTACTGTTTGTTGAATGAATCCATGAATTCCCCAGATGAAATCCTCCTAATTTTTTTTTTTTAATTTTCTAGTTCTGTGCACCCAAATGACCCTTCTGGCTCCAGATCACGCTACATTTAAAGCTGCAGCTTTTCAGGCCTTCCCCTCCCCCCTATCCTGGCCCCATCCCTGGCCTTTTACATACAGCTCTTTCCACTGTTCTTCCTTCCACCACCTACATACACATTCTGGATAAGAAAGGCAATTGGCCCTCCCTTTTGTTCCCTTTAAACTAAGCAAACTGTTGTTTCTGAAATAAACCCCATTATAGCTTCTTTCCATTTTTATTCTCCTTCTCTCCAACTCTAAAGCTTAATCAAACTCTATCCCCACAGACAGAACATTCTCCTCTTTGGAACTTTCATGCCACCTAATCCCTTTTCTGTTCACTTAATTATCTCTTGAAAACCAGATATTTATGTGCATACGCCCCTTCTGCCAAATTTAAGAGTATTCTATGATGGGGTTCATCATTCTTTTGATGTGCAGTACAGGAACAGCTAGCATAAAACCCCACATATACCAGATCGTTGAATAGGGTGGAAAATGGGGGGAAGTGGGGAGGTTCAACCAGAGTAGAGAAATTCTGTGATAAAAGCCTTAATGTGCTAGGAAGTTAATAAGGTAAATCAAATTGTTTTGAAATAACATTGAAGGCCCAGCTGAAATGGTAATGGGCTAGTCTGAACTCATATGGGTAAGATCAAAATGTTTAGATGAATCTGCACTTACTTCCTTAGTTTTTTTTTTTTCTATTGCTCTATATAACAAATTGCCGAAATTTAGCTGCTTAAAACAACATACATTTATCATCTCACAGTTTCTGTAGGTCAGGCATCCAAATATGGCTTAGCTGGGTCATTGACTTTAGATCCAGGCTAAGGGTGTGGTGAATGTGTCAGCCAGGGTTGGGATCTTATGTGAAGGGTTGAGTGGGGAAGAATCTCCTTCTAAGCTCATGTGGACGTTGGCAGGATTCAGTGTTTCTAGGGCTGTTAGACTTAGGGCCTCAGTATCTAGCTGGCTCTTGGCCAGAGGTCACCCCCTCAGCTCTTGCCATGTGGACCTCCCTAACATAGCTACTTGCCTTATCAAAACTATCTAGGGAAGTAGCCATCTAGCAAAACAGAAGTCTCAATCTTATCTAGCCCAGTGACATCTCATCAACGTCACCATATACTTCAGTTAGAAGCAAGCCAGTGGGCTACTATTCTCAAAGGCATGAATACCAGGAAGCTAGGATCATGGAAAACACATCTTAGAATTGTCTATCACCATCTGGTAACTACCATAGGCATTCTTATATATTTCTAAGTATTTTGAACAGGTCATGTTCCAAAACTGTATTTCTTGTTCAGATGGAATATAGAATTTAGGATTTTTTTCTTATATAAATAGAATTAGATTCCTGGACTTAACAACCAGGTAAGGGCCATCTAACCTTTAAAATACCAAGTATCATGCTAACCAAATTACTTTAACCAACATTTATTTTATTTATAATAAATTTTTAAATATATTAAGTATGTTTTAAAGTATATTTATTACACTTACTAAAATAACACTTATTATTAACCTATGAGAATATACTTCCCAAATGTCAAGTTGAGATGCTGGGAAAAATTGTCTAGTTAACAGATCTTCAGCATAGCCATGTAGGGAAATTAGGAGTTCTGTACTTCTGCCATCAGGAGCTCATTAACTATTTCACACTAAGAATATGAACAGACTATTCCCAAGCAAAATATTTATCCACAAGCTGATGTTTGTCAATGATGCATTTACTGCAGTCATTCTAGGAAGTCCTCGATATTTGTACTGAAAATCTAAATGTTCCAACAGGGACAGTAAATCATTTTCAGAGTCTTTCATAATGTGTAATTCAAGGAACCATTTCAAATCATTTTTAAATTCTTCAGACTAAACAAATCTTCCACTGCAGTAGTCCCCTGTGCTGAAGTTCCTGGTCCTGATTTGTTTACGCTAAACCTCCTGGGTTAGTAACGATGCCACCTTCCTCTCCCTACAGCTCAGTGTAGAAGAATCTCCCTGTTAGGTGAGCAAAGAAATTCTTTTGATTTTTTAGATGCATCAAAGGCTGGCCCTTTTCCTTTTTGAAGTCTTCTCTTGCTTCCTAGCCATTGGGGAGTGCTTTGAACTCAGCCCCCACTGACCCTGTTTCCTCTTCAAAGACTTCTTCCCTTCTGTGTGGTGAGAAAATGCCTTTTGAAAGTGGTGGGTTCCTGCCCGACACAGGTCTGTTGCAGTAAGCAGCAACAAACAGCAGTAATAATAAGCAGCAGTAGTAGGTCTTGGTAATTTCAGAGAGATCTGGAGCAAACGTGGAAATCAAAGAAAAACCACTTTGCAGTGTCACTTGCAGGAGAGAGAATTTACATGCCTAAATATTACCTGTGTTGCAGCCTCTGTAACTTAGATGAAACAAGAGAATGGCATCTAAAGTGGCCCGATGGTAGGTGGAAACTTTGGCCCAAGTAAACATCCAAGAGACACTAGACATGGCAAAGTCCAAATTTAAAACAACTTAATAGTGGGAATCTTCCATATACACCTTAACAGTTAGACCATTTTATGAGGCAATGTCCTAGCTGTCCTGTTGATGTACCTGTTTTGTTTCATCTATAAACACAACCTGAAGCTGAAAATTCTGGAGAAAACTTCTTTTTCTTAGATACTGCTTCATAGACTCATGGACTAGTTATAGGTTGATTCTGGTGAGCTTTCTTTTTTTCCCCAATTTAAGTCACTGACTTAGATATGTAACAATTTTAGCTCTAATGAGCTATATATTTTTGTATTCTAAGGAAGATGCTAATAGACTTTTGATAGCTTATAAGGCAATTAAAAGTAGATCCTTCCCACTCTAGAAGTCTCTGACCCTGTAATCTCGAGTAAACTATCAGGTATGAGCATGAGCCAGTTCTTAGGTACAGAACATCAGTGGTCTGCAATTAGCAACATCAAACATACTGTCCTTCATATATAATGACAGTTCTTTCAGTCATGGAGTATATTAATTTTCTAGGGCTGCCATAACAAAGTGGCACAGACTGGGTGACTTAACAGAAATTTATTACTCACAATTCTGGAGGCTAGAAGTCCAGGATCAAGGTGCTAGCAGGGTTGGTTTCTCCTGAGGTCTTTCCTTGCTTGCAGATGGCCAGCTTCTCACTATGTCTTCAGTAACCCTTTCTCTGTGTGAGCATACCTCTGGTGTCTCACCCTCTACTTTAAGGATACTAGTCCTACTGGATTAAGGCCCCACCCTTATAGTCTCATTGAACCTCAATTACTTTTTTCAAGGCCCTGTGTTCAAATACAGTAACATTGGGGGTTGGGGACTTCAACATATGAATTTAGGGGGCAACATAAGTCAGTCCATAACAAGAGGTCACCAACTACGCCTGTGGGTGGATTGGAAGTCACAACTAGTTTGTGAAAATGTGTGTGAGTATGTGCATTTGTGGATTTTTCTGAGAGAGAGTTCATGCCTTTCATGAGAATTTCAAAGAATGCTAATAAATAGGACACACTGGGTTTGGGGTTTTTTGTTTGTTTTTTTAAAGATTTTATTTATTCATTTGACAGAAAGAGAGACAGAGCACAAGCAAGGGGAGCAGCAGAGGGAAATGGAGAAGCAGGCTCTCCATCAAGCATGGGGCCCAATGCGGGGCTCCATCCCAGGACTCTGGGATCATGACCTGAGGCAAAGGCAGATGCTCAACTGACTGATGTGCCCCACGACACGCTGTTTTACATCAAGTGTTCTAATTATTTTTCTAGGTGTGATGATATATGCTAATCCTTCATAAAGAGGCTGTGATTCTATAAACTGTTGCTCCATCCTTTCTAGGTTTTAAGATATTTTGTCTGACTACAAATCACCATTCTTTCTAAAGATTAGGGAATCATTGGAGAACATGGTTTTTTATCCTTCTGAGATGACTAACATGATGCTGTTGTATTTTTCATTATTGTATACTTTGAGAGTGTCTTCCTTTGGGAATGATGGCTTATGTGCTTAAGAAAAAATATAGTTTTATAAATCAAATAAATAACTGAGGTAAGTAAAAAGAATAACAAATTAAAAAGTGATTATGAATTTAGGACATAATAATAGTATTGCAAAAATAAATAAATAAAATTCAACTTCCCAAGTATAGGCAGTGTTGTTGGTTTTTGTTGTTGTTGTTGTTGTTTTGCCTCCATAATGTGCAGACAAAAGCACTGAAAACAAGTGGTTAGAGAAATGGGCCCTATGGTAAAAACTGAAAGAAATTAGAATTTTTTAAATGGAAAATAGAGGAGGACCGATACTTTAAAAATTACTCCCACCCTTTCTCCATGTCTTTTAAGTCTACACCTTTATATGAGTCCCTATGATTTGCTGTTTTCTGAAGCTACTATTTTTTAAAATATTTTATTTATTTTTTTTTTATTTGAGAGAGGGAGGAAGAGAGAGAGCAGAGGAAGGGGCACAGGGAGAAGGAGAGAGAGAGAGAGAATCTCAAGCAGACTCCCTGCTGAGTGTGGAGCCCAATATAGGACTCAATCTCATGACCTTAAGATCATGACCTGAGCTGATATCAAGAGTCAGATCTTAAGCAACTGAGCCACCCAGGTGCCCCAGGGGCTACCATATTTGTGCTATTGACTTTCTAAAATTGAATTTTAGATTTTCATTGGCCATTAATAAATTTTATTTTGGGAGATTTAGACTTTTTTTTTTTTTCCCAGTGATTTCCAATTTTTTTTAAAGTATGGAGCTATTAAATCCAAACAAAATCTTTCATGGATGCCGAGGGGATAAAAATGAGACATATAGCTAGATAGGGTCAGAAAGGGTCCTACTGAATATAATACATATTTAATATGGTATTTCCCTAATGCAAAGTACACCCTGTGAAATTCTCTGGTCCATCAACAGTTTTTAGTATATATTGCTTTCTTTCTTTAGTACTCTCTGTATATTGAGATTATCAGAAGAAAAAAAAGAAAACTATGTTCCCAGCTTTTTTACAAAGACTTTTTAAAATATATTTATTTCCTCTGACTGCAGCCTCTTTTAAAATGTCAGTAGTGGATGGGAAAAGTAAGACAATGCTCACTTCCCTTTCCTCGTTTTAGGACAATGATGGCAGGAGGGGACTGGAAATCTTAAATCATCTAACTGGCTTTGGAAATATTTTCAACCTTTGGTCTCATTTGCCCCTAAAGCATGCAGCTGGAGTCACAGAAACTAAATATTTAAGACAACCTATGACTTTCTGGTGAGTGGCTATTTTGGAAAGAATCATTTTAAAGCTGCCATGTCATTTTAGCTGAAGTCAACTGTGTCAGTTTCAAAGACAGCTGGCAGCTTACTGCCTTGATCCATGCCTGATGGCTTTTAGGGAGTGTTCCAAGATCCTGGGGTCTCATCCATTTTGTTCCTTCTCAATAGCACCTGAGTCACTAAAATAAAGTTTGAAATGTACTGTTTACAACTCAGAGAAAGCTTGAATATATCCAGGTGGCATAACTTTGTAAACAACAACAACAAAAGCAAAACAAAAAAACATTTTTTTTCACTGACCTCTGCAAAGAATTGAAGAGACCCTTAAAAAACAAGTTAAACTTCTGAAATTAGTACAAATGCAATTCTTGTGAGTCTTTGGGGTTTCCAGTGGAAACATATAACTGAGTTTCTGCATGTGTATATGGGTTAAACTATAGTAGTTTAAACTATAGTATAGTATACTGTATAGTATAGTATAGTATAGTATAGTATAGTATAGTATAGTATAGTAGTTAAGCATTTATATTTTTACAAAAAGTTTTATGCCTGCTTTTTGGGTTTGGGTTTGGTTTAGTTTGGTTCTCACAATATTTTGGCTCTAAATGGCTCCGCAAAGAACTAAAATTGTGATATTTTATGTAATTTGCCCCAGGTCATGTAGAGTTTGTGTGAAAGCCAAGTTGAGATTTTTTTTTTTTATCCAGGCTTTATCTTAATCTGTTGCATTAATTAGCCAATACATGATGGCGTGTTTCTTGGGTTGTCTGAAGGTTCTGGATAGTGTACTAAAGCATATGGAAACAGAGAGATAAATCATGGTCTCTCTCCTCACACATGCATACTCTGTCTTGACCCCATGAGCTCAGTCAGTCCAATAGGCCAAGATAACCTCTTCATGAGCTCTAATTCTTACTTGTGTCAAATAAGATCTGTGGAAGACAGAGACTTCTACTTTGGTGAGAGGCTGAGTTCCCCTACTGTTCATCACATCCTGCCAGCTCTCAGGGTTGGACATATCCATGTGCAGCTGGTGGTGCTTTTTTGTTGGGATTTTGAATGTTAAGGAGGGAAAGGAAACTAATAACTACTGAATGTTTGTTTATGCCCATCTGTGGGTTTACATAATTTAATCCTCATGACAATCTCATGTGAATATTATCTTCATTTAATAGATGAGGAAACTGAGAATCAGAAAACCCAAATAAATGTCCACAGTCCTCTAACTTAATCACTGACATCAACAGGATTTGAATCTAGGCTTCTCCAAAGACAAAGGCCAGATGTTTCCCACTAGACTGAACCTTTTCTATACAAATGGTAGAGAATATAATTTCTCAATTTCCTCATCAGTAAAATAAAGACAAAAGTCTTCCACATCATTTAATCTATCATAAAATGGAAAAGTATTAAATACACTGAACAAATTCAAATGAGCTTTAGTTCATTCAGCCTCTCTGAATTGTGAACAACCAACTTGCAAATTATGACTCAAATCAATAGAATTAATGTTTGCACTGACTCAGCAATGCTGAATTACAACTGATCTCATTGCAAAGATTTCATCTTAATCATTGCTAACATTAAATAGAGCAGTATCTTCTGTTCTCACCCACACCCTTTTGCAAAACTCATAAAACTTTTGCTTAAAGACTTTTCTTCTATTACATGGTTCTTCCCCTGCAGCTTCTGCTAACTAATGAAAATGTTTTGTGGACTTAATTGGCAGAGAAAATGAAAGAGGGACATGTGAATAGAATGGAGAAAGAAATCCGTAGGGGGACTGGCATAGCTGAAGCAAAGAGCCACTTTGGAGATTATAAATGAAAACTTAAATTGAAAACATCTTGAGGAACAATTAAGGAAAAATCTTAAATTCTAGGCCCAAGAGTTTAGATTGGATAATATGGACTAGTAGTATTGACTGCACTATTGTCTTCTGTCTCTGTTAACTACTGATGTGGGTTTTACTGAGGCCTCTGCTGACCTCCACTTGCCAGAACATCAAGAGACATTTTTCAGTTCTTATTTTGCCTTCTCAGTAGAAATAAATGCTACTGACTGCTCTCTCCTCACATCTTCCTTCTTGGTTCCTTAATACTACATGGTCTGGCTTTCCTTTTCTGTCTCTGGCTACCTCCTCTACTGTGCAATGCAGGCTTATCTTCTGCCATCCAGCACAAAACATGGAGTTCTCCAAGTCTTGTTCTTAGGCCCTCTTTTGGTCTTAATATACACTTGTCTCATAAGTGAGCTTATCTATACCCAAAGCTTCATTGACCATGTAGCTAAAGCTTCTTTCCAAGGGGCAGACCTACATGTACTTGATCATCATAAGGCTTCCTCATGCCTAACATGCTCACAGCCAAAGTTAGGAATGTACCCTCCCCTTCCCCACACCAAGGTAGTTCAGTCGGTTAAGTGTCTGCCTTCCACTCAGGTCATGATCCTGGGGTCCTGAAATCAAGCCCCACATTGGGCTTCCTGCTCAGTGAGGAGCCTGCTTTTCTCTTTCCCTCTGCCCCTACCCCCTCACTTCTGTATTAGCTTTCTCTAATAAATAAGTAAAACCTTAAAAAAAAAAAAAAAAAAGAATATACCACCCCCCTACCAAAAAGACCCTGTTCAGTTCCCAGTGTTTTACAAGACAGAAATCGAAGGGAAGTCAGAATGACTCTCAGTGTCTTATTTGAGTACTTGTTTGGGTAATGGATAGGGAACACTAGAAGAACAATAACTTAAAAAGATGGCTGGCGATGAATTTTGTTTTAAACTTACTGCATGTGAACTGATTAAAAGTTTCAGTATGATAAGATTTGGATATAGTGACCTGGAGACCAATTGAACCATTTCTGTAGAGTTGGTGGGCCAAAGTTGCTTTGGAGAAGGGGGTAAATAAAGATAGTAAGGGTCTTCTACTCTTGCAGACACCCCTCCCCACCCCCATATTGTCAGTTCAATATGCATAGTTGTACTCAGTTTTTATTAAACAGTTGGAATCTACTACTATCCTTTGATTTTCTTTAAGAGCCATAAACTTCATCTGTTCATTCATTCTTTCATTCATTCATCCATGATCATAGATTCCCTACATGGGCCCACTAAGGCCACTCTACTCCAAGTTCACTCAAAACCCTCTGGGGTACTGTGGTCACAAGAAAGAATCAAGGAAAGATTATAGCTGGGACAATAAAAGAATGATAACACAAACATCTATTGAGCAATTATTCTGTGATGGGTACTATGATGAACACTTTATATACATTGTCTGATTATTCCTGCACACTATTAGGCGGTTATTATTTTTAACTCCATTTTATAGATGTGTGAACTGAGGCTTAAATATGCTGTCTGCCCCAAAGCTAGTAAGTACAAAGCTAGAATGCTACCCATGTTCAACTTCAAAGCCCTTCCCTCAGTCAGTCACTTTTCATCTCACACCTGCAAAAGCTATTCATTGATCAGTACATTTTGCGTAGAGAAAGCCTACAGTTGGCCTCATTCTTACTTTTGCTCATTAAAATTAACAGGCAAAACAAACAAACAAACAAACATGCCTTTCTCTTTGGGTTCAGCTTTTTAGCTGAAAAGAAAGGGCTGATAATTAAAAATGAGAGTCCCAGAGTTTCAAACACAAGCAAACAGCCTAGGGATGACCTGGGAGCCTCACTGTAACCCACCACAGCTGATGTTCTATAGGCCAGTGGAAAGAAGGAAAGCATTGGTTGCTCTTCGATGTTCACACCTCGCAACCCATGCAAAGCTAGATTTGGAGGTGGTGTGTAAATACTGGTGGCCTTGACCTAAGCAAGCAGGTTTCCCCTTGAAACGTAGCTTTAGTTAAGTGTCAGAATCTACAGGGGAGAAATAGAAATCCATTACAAAAACCCATGTAAATTGTAACTCTTCCCTTTCCTCCATATTAAAATGTTTTAAATGCTGGAGTCTAAAGTGTTTTAACACACCTGGAGAAATAGAATCACCTCCAAACTAACCTCCACAGTGAGTTGAGTCCACAAAAATGAAAAGTTAGAGGAAACCTCATTCACTTAGAGTTACCATTGCCTCAGGAGAAGAGAAATCTAGTTAAGGACACCTCCAGTGAGAGCAATGAGCTAAGCAAACAACTCTAACCTTGCAATGACTTAAGGAATTTCTTGGAGTTCTTTTCCTTCCTTGATGTTAGTGCATTAAATTTAAATTGGATGGTAATCCTTGGGCTCTGGGAAAAGCAAATGGATAGTTTATGGTCAATTTCCCTCAATGATTATCTTTCAGCAAACGTGTGAGCTATGAGAGAGAGAGAGAGAGAGAGAGAGAGAGAGAGAGAGAGAGAGAGAGAGAGAATCTAACCCATCCCACTGTTGAAAAAGAGACTTGGATGACACATTCGAGGTGCTCCTGCTAAGAGGCTTTCCACAATTGCTGCAGCCCAACCATGGATGCGACAGCGAAATAAATAACAGAAGGCAGTCAGAGAATTTGCAAGAGGAAGTGTTTTCATAATATGGCTTAGCAAAAAACATCTCTATATGAAATCTACTTGCAAATTTAAACTGTACCAGGGGAAGGTAAATGGGTTTATATAATCTGAGTAGCATAGGAAATATTAAATACTTCATGTTGTTAAAACAGTGTGACATCATTGCCAAGATGCTTTTTCTCTAGGAAATTGAAGGCTCCATCCACAAGTGAGGGATGGGAAGAATTATTTATTGTGGGAAAACTCTTAACATGCTCACAGGCCTGCCTCTTTTATCTTATTGTATTTGAAGCTGCAGAACCTAAAGGGAAGCAGCAGCAGAGAAAATAAGGACATTTTGGGAAGCTGTGGCCTTCAGATGAGGGAAATTGCTGCCAGAAATACCATTAACTTACTACGTGATCATATATGGATTTTAAGAAGTAGGGATTCTTAAGGGTTTCCAGAATGAAGGAAGGGATTTTTAGACAGGATTAGAAAAAGATAGAGGCAGCCAAAATAAATCAAACAGAACTAAAATTGGAGACTCATTCTTTAAAAAAACGTTTACAATCTAGCAAGTGGAAGATCTTAGGAAGACATATAACCATTATACTTTCCCCTAGAGTTTCCCAGAAGGCCAGAGATGGACACTCATTAGGTGACCACACATAAGAATCATGCAATGGGCACTTTTCTGCCTAAACATTATCAATGCTTTAACAATTTTCAGTATGCATTCGTGTTGCAAACCATTCTAAGTCCTCCCCTTTACATTTCTCTGCAAATTTGATTAGGTAGTCTGAGATACCACACATCAAGTTACCACCCGAGATAAGGAGGAGACCATCTAGTTGGCAGGGGAATGCCACAAGGAATATATGTTAGGGCACTCAAGTCCCAGCAGACTGACTTGAAAACTTGAAACCAAAAACACCAGGACTTCTGGCCAAGGCAGTGGGCAAGGGAAATCAGATTAGCACATTCTCTCCACCCATCCAATCGTCCGAGACTTCACCCTTTATAAAGTCAGGTGGCCCCACCCCAGCACTGCTTATGGCGACCAACCATTTTTAAATGTCCTCCAGCAAAGCCACAGGGATCCAATATTTAGTGCACAACTTTCATTTGATAGCTCTTCCTTTTCATTTACTGTGTCCTGAGATTTTATCTGGTTTTCTTCCTCTCTTATCACTGACTTAAATTTCTCCCTCCTTCTCACTGTTTTATTTCTCATATCTGGAGTGTGTTCATTTTCACCATTTCTTGCTCATCTTCTCAGCTTATGTTATAAGCTGAGCCCTGTTTCGTCGTATTTCTTGTTTTCTTGAGAAAACAAGAAAGTATTTTGCAAGTATTATGCAAGTATTTTCCTATACATAGGCAACATCTTCTTTAATGCATTCTTCACAACTTTTCATGAATTTATCTTTAATAATAAAGTAATACATACAAAGAACATTTGAAAAAATATAAAACTATAGAAACAGGAAAGATGGTCACTCATGATCCTTCAGACAAAGGAAGTCAGTGTTATAATGTCTTCCTTTTAGGAACAAAAACAAGATTTTTAAAAACTATATATGATAATATAAGTAGTCTTTGATGTTCTTTGGTGTCAAAATATGATTATAAGTATTTTTCTTAATGTCTTTTAGTGGCTATGTAGGACTCTGTGGAGTGGATATATCTTAGTTTAAAAATCGTTTCTCATTGTAGATCATTAAGATCATTTTAAATTATTTTGCTGTTGTAAATAGTGTTAGAGAAAATATCTTTGTTCACTAAGCTGAGGAAGGGTGTGTTTTTATCTTGTGTTTATTTGTCTTATTTAGGATGATTATTATTTCTTTAGCATTGACCCAGAAGTTCAATTGCAATCTTTGGGAAAGGGTTCAGAGCCCTTGATAAGAGGGTCAGTTTCCAAAACTGCGGGTGCCACATATTCTTTGTCCAGCATTCATGAGTGTGTAGTGTTCACCTCCTTCTTGCAACTAAGAATTCTGAGTATTCTTGTCTTAAAAGAAAGACTTGCTAATTTAATATGTGAAAATAGTTTTTTCACTTGAATGTAACTGCTTATTAGTAAGGGTGCATGTATTTCCATGAATTTGTTTATTCTTATCCCATATTCATCAGGTCTCTCACCCCTTCCCTACCTTTCCATTGCCTTATGCCCTACACTGGCACCAATTTCCTTTGCTTTTCCTTCTTCCCTTCTGCTAACGTTTCCTCCCCCCGCCCCACCCTGCCCCAAAGCTAGTTTTAAAATTCTTTTTTGTCTCATGTCCAGTAACTTGTGGGGCAGTGGGATCCAAATTACATTTTAAGATCATTTTTATGAGTTGTTCTCAGCAGGCATCTTCAAGGCCCCAAGTCCATTTTTTTGTCCCCCTCTGTGAGAAATTGATTGGCAGCTGGTGACAGGCAGGGCACTGGTACTTGGCACTCACAGGAAGCCCTGCAGGAGGTGCCCAGAGCCATGGCGGGGGAAGTGTAGCCAAGCCAGCACAAGGTGGGGGACCAGATGTCGCCCGATTATGTTCCATTGAAATCCAAACAAAGCCCCAGATTCGGGATCATTTCCTTGAGACTCCCCAGTTGGAAACTGGCACCCATCCAGAATCTCACAACAGCTGGTCTCCCCATGCTAGAATTTATGTGTCTTGCAGAAAACGTTACCTGTGTGTTATTGATTGGTTTCTGTAAAGCAATCAAACAATATCTCCAAGACCCAAAGCATACTGCTCTCTGCCGAGCATAAAAAGAGAGCATATATCACTAAAACGCCAGCAGTCTTATTACAGGCTTGGGAACTCTGAGAAGGATGCATTTTCCTTGTTATTTATGCCATCCATGTTAACCCTGAGGCTGTAAACTGACATTTGCAGCTTTGCAGTGACAATGCTCCACTCTTGTTAGGAGACTAAGCCCACCCTTTGGAAATAAATTATATTACAGAATAAGCTTTTGGGGACACCAGCAGATGAGAAATCATGCTTATGGTTCTCATCATCCAGTTCATGTTGGGAAATCAGAGAGTCTTTCCAAAAGCTTATTACTTGTTATTGCCCAGGTCATTTGCATTTATGCCTTCTACTTCCTTCCTCTGAAGTGAGGTGCACTGTAAGCTTGGTGGTTCCATTTTCTGAATATCAAGGAGGAAAACAAACCAACAAAAACTACACCCCCCCCCCCAAAAAAACATGATATTGTACTTGGTTGTGCTGAGGAGCAGAGGAAGGTTTTAATTTTTAAATGAAACAACCCTTTTTAAGAAAAACTAAATATTGTGAAAGCACATCAATTCATATAATACTTCACTAAGTCTGTACTCCTGCCCTAAATCCAGCAACTATAGTTTATGCATTGGCTTTATAACTGGCTGCTCCTGCTGTCTCAATCACCTGATGAGGTCTGTGCCTGGTCTCCCACTCTCCTGCTCTCCCTCCTTCTCTCTCCCTCTCTCCCTTTCCTGCTCCCTCTGGCTGCATGGCGGCCCTCAACCCAGATTCTCAGACCTCACAGTGAGATGTTGGAGCTAACCCTCTCCATTAGAAACAAACAAAATAAATTGTTTCCATCCCCCTAAGGAATGTGCTAAAGCCTTTTTTCCTCTTTAACATGGATGCAATTTAAGTTTGGCAAGAGCTGAACACAATATACCTCACTGGAAGGAGAGAGCTTTGTGAAAGAGACCCTCATAAGGAAGACGGGCTCATCCTCCCTGTGAACTTAAAATGACAGCAAGTAACCCGGTCATGCCTTCAACATCCACAGTGTTTCTGCAGAACCCTCACCCATTCCCCCATTACACAAAGACGTTAGAAGCACCTACTCTCTGGAAACCCTGTGTGCATGTTCCTTCCTGGCTGTCCCAAGAAGGCCATGAGGTCAGTGCTTCTTACAATATGCATTTCATTTGCTTAATCTCTACCCCTTACCACACCAGGGGCGTCCAGATATTGTTCAGTGACCTTTCTCTTTATTACTCTGATTTAGAATCCTGCTTATCTGTAATGCTCCATAGTTGATGAATTAAAAGGAATTACGGGTAAGACTGCAGCCCATTTCCTGCAGGTATTCAATGGAAATCACCTGAGATGATCTGTCAAGAATCGATCAAAGACAATAATATGATCAAGGACAAATTTAGGCAGAGCCAAAGAATATGCACATGACTCAGAAAAGCAACCCTGGCCCTCTCTCTCCTTCTCTTTCCTGTTCCTCATCTCAATTTGTAAAACATCTTCTGCTCAAGCATCTGATGGATTCCAACATCTCTGCTGAAATACTGGAAGCCACCTTGTTTCTTCTAGACTGAAACAATCACTATAGTGGGTCAGACCCCAGATCAATTAAGGCCAGAGGAAAGAGTCCTCCTCCACATTGGAGAAGGATTTATTTGAGTTTCTTTAACTCCAAGGATGCTTGATATTCTTAGCGCATCCTTGCTTTCCCTACTAATCTTTTATTCTTGGTCATAGTAATAACCAACTTGGTCATATTCTTGGTCATTGATTCAATCAACACTTCTAGTCTTCTTCACTTTTATAAACCCTAAGGTGCCCATCCTTACAGACCACAGCACAGTTTTGTTACAACTCTCAGCTCACTTTCTTCCTAGCCCCAGCATTCTGGAACTGGATGCTGTATCTAGTTCCCAAAGCGCAAAATGCCCCTCATTTTGTACTGCAGCATAGTCCTTCTCCTTTCCTTTCTCCTTCATCCTCTCTGATTCTTGAGAGTGAGGATTCTCACGCCTCCCTGTGAGCTCTCCTGCCATCCTGCTTCCTCCTTTAGTGGTTCCCATAAAGCTTTGATTCATGACTCTCAGAGTGAGGGGAATATGAGTCAGGGAGATACGTTGGCTGGAGCAAAGAGTTAACATAAAGACAAAAGCCAATGAACAGCCCTGAAGGTTTAATACCCACTAGTGAGGAGGACTCCTGTGAAGAGACACACATTTCAGGCATAACTATATACACTGAGGATTTTTCTGTATACCCAAGATATCTGCATGATAGGGACCTGACTCCTAGGGGTCAACAAAAATAGGTGTGGGGAACAGGCCACGAGCCATGCTTAACCTTACAAAAATATATTTCTGCCCTTGATTAGGGCTGCAGAGGCTAATGAAAATGTCAAGTTTCTTTGATTTGGCTGAACTCTGTGAGCCGTGTAGTAATACTGTTGATCTCATACTGATCTGAAGCTGGCCAAAATGTACGTCTTTGATTAATTATATTAAAATGGGGAGGATTATGAGTTGATGTATATGGTTTGGGAAATAAAGCTGTTTAAAATATTGGTGTGTGGATGCAAATAACAAAGCAAAGGCCATAAGGAAAAATAAAACCAGAGGTCACTTGTTAAGATCTAAATCTGGAGCCCGAAGCATATTTCTTCCTCCAGAAACCCCTCCCATATGCAGTCTCACAAGAGAATATATCGTCCATATGACTGGCATGACTCCTAGAATCTCAAATCCATGGTCACCCAAACTAAACGGTCTAGCCTGTGCCTTACTCAGCTGAATAAATCTAGCGTATGCCTTCTTCAGCTGAATAAATTGTTGAATAGCTACAAATTGATAAGTTGTAAGAACATGAAGTGCCAACTGTGCCCAGGTTCATAAGAAACCCAGTTGCATGTCAATGAGTCATGCATGACCAATGTAAAATTACAGCAGCTGACTTTATAGCCCCCAATGAAGTGGTAGTGAGGAATTTTACCATACACTGATCAGCTTCTCACCTCCTAAAAATGTTAAGTTCACAAAAATGTTCATGGCTCTGCAGTACAGTTGTGAACTGTCAGACTCTCATCGTGGTAGATACTTCCTCAGTGGGTTTCACAAATAGAGGTTTAGCTGGCTGCACTGAAGATTGTATGGCCAAGACATGGAATGTGCTGGCAAATAGGACTTTGGCAAAGACCATCCATTTCAGTGGAGGCTGTGATGTGCCACACAAGCCCCCTTGGGGACAAAGGACTCACTTGGCCAGCAGTTGGGAGCACTGCCTTCTCCAGTACTTCCCAGTGTCCTCTCCAGAAACCTCTCTGACCTGAGAAGAACTGTCTTGATAGAGGTCAGGGCCCTCCCTGGGGCAGCCTACACCCCATAGCTGGTCTGTGAGGGTATAAAGACCTGGCCCACCTACTCCAGTTCCAGGCAGCCCTGAAGGGCAGGGTCAGCTTCCAAGCTCCCGATGGGTCAGTCACACTGAGATTGCATCTCAGGCTTGCCTCTCCCTCTGTTGCATTGCTCTTCCTTCTTCTCCCCTGACAGGCACCAGGGGAGATGCTCAGAAACTCCTCAGTAAACCTTCTGCATGCTGGTTTCCGTCTCAGAGTCTACTCCACAGGGAGCCTGACCTACAACACTGTGCCAGACTGGGTCCCTGGGTGATGGAAGTCAGGAGTGCAATGCTGTCATTTAAAGGGCAAGCATGAGAACAACTCAAGTGAAATAGACAGGCAATATCAAGGCTGACAGGGATGTGGAACAAGTGGAATTCTGTACACTGCTGATTGGAGTGTAAATTGGTACAATCGCCTTGGGAAACTCTTTAGCACTGTCTACTGTAGCTGACATCTAGTAGTATACTGTGCAATTCCTCTCCTCAGTACATAGCCAAGAAAAATGCAAACGTGTTCACCAAGAGAACTTATGAGAATGTTCATAGCAGCATGTTTTCTAAATTAATCAACTGCAAAGAGCCACAGTGTCATCAACAGTAGAATAAATGAATAAACTGTATGGTCGTCGCACAATGGAGTACTATACAGTAGTGATAAGGGAAACCCTCAACATGGATGACTCTCAACAATGTAATATTGAGCAAAAATAGCCAGATGCCACAAAAACACATACTTTACTTCATTCATGTAAATTTTAAAATGAAACATAACTACTTTGGTGTTCAAAGTCAGAATAGTGGTCACCTTGTGGGGGGTTAGTTGTGACAAGAAGGAGTGTGAGGGGATATTCTGGGGGACTTGTAATACTCAGTTTCTTGATGTGGGTGCTGGTTATAAGAGTGAGTTCACTTGTAAACATTCATCTCCTGGACGCTTACTATTTGTTCACTATATGTGTTATAGTTAAGATGAAAGTTTACACCTTGAGGAGGAAGGAAGGGCAGATATAAACACTGGATACAGAAATATGTCATCAAGGATGTAGACATGAATCTCAGGACTTGAACAGGATCCCTGCTGTCGACTGCTATGGACTCTCACAGATGAGGAGCCTACATTCTAGAAAGGCTCCTGTTGGCTTTAAGTCATGTAGTCTGCTAATGGTAAATGGTTTCCTGGCCCTGTCTTCTCTTCACCTCTCTATAGACATAAGAGCTTATACAGTCACAAGAGTCCCTATTTATCCGTACTCAATGTTAGCCATACAATCAGCAGTGCAGCCTAAGCAACACATAAAATGTATAGGCAAATAATGCCTGAAAAAAGACCTAGAAGGGACATTGAACTTAATGCACTGTATCCAGGGTTGCAGAGATGTTATCCAGTTCCTAGAGGCCTCTCTCTACCTAGTATCTACCATTGGTCCATCTGTACTTCTATAACCATCAACCTATTTTGTGTAGAAAGTGTTTTCTGTTTGCAAAACCAAATTAATAGGCTACAGAGAAAAAGTTTCGAGCTGTTAGCTAAATTATCACTTTCTCCCTTGACTTCTCCCTGTAATCTTTGGGAGAACATTTGAATACTCTGTGCTGGAGCACTGGGGTGGCTCAGTGGTTGAGCATCTGCCTTTGGGCTTAGGTCGTGGTCCTGGGCTCCTGGGACTGAATCCCACATTAGGCTCCACACAGGGAGCTGCTTCTCCTTCTGCCTATGCCTCTGCTTCACTTTTTGTGTCTCTCCTAAATAAATAATTTTTTTTCAAAAAAAATGAATACTCTGTGCTGTATTAGTCTGTGCTATTCTTCTGATAGTATTACCTTATGTCATGGAATCATTGTGAAAAAAAGCCAAGTAATAGCTGCTTTGTGTGTGTTTAAAATAATGTTTCTGTAAGACTTGAATTTAGTTTAATAGAAAATAGAGATAAGCTTCAATATTAAAACTGAACTCTGCGCCATTCCTTAAGTACACTATGTGTGTGTGTCCGTTGGCATGTATGCATGGGTGTGTGCATGAATGTGTTTATGTGTGTATGCATGCATGTGCATGCGTGTGTTTACATGTGTTTGCATATGTGTATGCATGGATGTATTTGCCTATGTGTGTTTGCATATATGCGTATGCACATGCACATTCTCTATTAATGTGATGCCATTTACTAGGTGCATGTCACTTTCTGGAGACTCACAGTTCTCTGCTTTCGATTACACTCAAACTAGTCCAAAACCCCTCTGAACTAATCCTAATCAACTTGGAAGCCACCACACTCAGGCATGAAGCTGTCAAATGTGAGTGTTTGCAGATGTCAGTGCAGGATGGCAGGCATCCAGCAGGACAGATCAAGGCTTAGTCCCTGAAACTTGCATGCCAGCGCATCCCAGCTCCGGAGCGCCATCGCTGCCATAAGGAAAATGTGTCGTGACAGTAAATCAATAACCTCTTGGAGACGATTCGTTTCTGAAATATCCCTGATTAATTATGCCAGCGCATGCTTGGCAACAGTACTTTGCTCCAGCATTAACCTAATGCGTTTTGCATGAAGCAGGATTATAACTGTTTCTCATAAGTCAAATTTGACATTTCATATCGGGCTTTAAAGGTTTGGGTTATAGATTTTATAATGTCTTCATGTCAAACATAATTGCTCTTATTGCTGCTGGTAGACATTTGCCAATCAATCAGAATAACATTTATTTTATCATAAACAAGGGTAAATTAAAACCACTTGGAATCACTGTGTTTGGAGACTTAGTGAAGAAGATTCTTTTTAGGATCACTGAAATCTCATACACTCTGAGAAAGAGTGTGATGAAATTATAAAGGTCAGTGGAAATACGTTACTGTTTCTCACTTCAACAAATTAATAGCTGTATGTATTTTGTGAATATGCAGTTTTAGTTTGGTGACTTAGTCTCATATGAATATGGTTTAGGTAGGGCAAGGCAGCCCCCTTCTTCTGTAATAGAAAATTATAGTTTTTGTGCTTTCAAGATGAATTTTTTTAATTTACTTATGTAATACATCTGGGAACTTATTTTTTATTCCTTAAATTGCTGAGTTTTTAAATAATAAAACAAGTGGAAAAGTAGAGTTTACTTAAGAGAAAGTCATATTATCATGGTCCTTGAACTCAAGTTTACTGAGACCCTGTTAAGTTTCCTATGCAGTACAGGAAGCTGAGCATACAATGGCCAGTAAGGTCTTTTCCTTCTTCCTAAAGAACTGTTCCCACTGCACTGGGGTTTCCTTCCATCTTGTTAACCATAGAATTCTGTGGTGTATTAATATATTATATATTCACCCCAGCTTGGAAATGCATTGGCCTACAAGTGTCACATCACTTCTTCAATAATAGGCCATTGAGCAGAACTAGTCACAATGGCCCCACCTAACTGTGGAGGTGCAGAGAACTGTGAGGGAGGATTCTTTGGTGACCAGAAAATGACCCTGTCTTAAGTATATGCTACAGAGAAGGTCCTAAACATCAGGGGGTTATAGTCAGAGAGAAGAACACCAGCAAAAGCATGAACTCATGAGGCTTTTGGGGGAAACAGTGACAGTTGCTAGTACAGATGGTCTGAGATTATTCCAGAAAAATAGGTTAAATCCAAAAGTACAAGCCTTTGAGGGGCAATGCTAAGACACTTGGACTTTGTTTTGAGATCATAAGGAGGTTTTATAGAAGGGAACCAAATGGTCAGAACTGTGTTTTTAGAGAAATACCCTTACAGTGGAGGGTGCTGATATATATGAATAAGTGGATTCTGTTGAGCTCAAAATAATTTTTGAGAAGCATGCAAATAACATTAAAATCCTGGTTTCTTATTTTTGAAGTTTCCTTTTTAATTTCAGAGTGCTCCTAACAGTGGGCTTTATTTTCTATACTTGCTCCCTAAACTTGTCAGTGCATCATGATCCTTTAGAAGGCTTTATGTTTTACTGACTACAGAAACACCCCATTACGTTTCCTCTTCCCTGGCCTTCACCCTGTACCATATCTCCCATGGCTCTCCCCTCTACCACCCCTCAACCCACCCTCTAAAATGTTTTTCAAAACTTCAGAACACTTTTAAGGAGAGTTAGCCAAAGACAAGACAAACATAATAGCATGAATAGCACCTCAGAAAGAGAGGGCCTTTCTGTATCAGTGGATTGGGGTTTTTCTCACCCCTGCCCCTCTGGCTAGCTGAAGCCCTCAATATACATGGGATTTGCCCCCCAGCATGAGCAAAAAGTCTGGTCTGATGGTCTACCTTGTATACTTGAATGTAGAGCCATTCATCCCTCAGCCCCTGAAAACTTCCCAAGGTGAATGGGTGTTTGAAAGGAGGCAGGTTCCTTTTCTCAGGCATACCCATAAAACCAACAGGCACCTTTCTCTGATACCAGTTCTTCTAGCTATTCCCCTAGTCTTGGGTCTTCCTAAGTGCTCCAGAGGCAATGTAGCATCATGGCTAAAAGAGTGGCTCCAGAACCAAATGGCCCAAATCTAAGCCTAAATCCACCACCTTCCAGTTGGCAACCTTGAGCAGGTTTCCTAACGTCTCTGTGCCTCGGTTTTTGTAAAATAGAATTGATAATAACATATGCCTCAAAGGATCGTCACGAGATGTAAATGAGTTTTAATCCATGTAGAGTACTTACTACAGTTCCTGGCATGCAGTGAATGTTAGTATTATTTGGCAACCATGTCTTAAGTGAAAGATCTCACAAAGTAACTTCAATTATTTTTTGCATATAGCATGCAAGCCACTTTTACTATAGGATTTCACATAATCCTCATGCAACCCTAATGAATGGGGCCTTTTCGGAGGCGAGAGACTTCAAATCTGTATGAGCCTAACTTTTTAATATTATCTTATTTAAATTCAATTAATTAACATATAGTGTTATCATTAGTTTTAGATGTAGAGCTCAGTGATTCATCAGTTGCATTTAATACCCAGTGCTCATTACATCACGTGCCCTTCTTAATGCCTGTCACCCAGTTATCCCATCCTCCCATCTCCCTCCCCTCCAGCAACCCTCAGTTTGTTTCCTCAGTTAAGAGTCTCTTATGCTTTGTCTCCCTCTATGATTTCATCTTATTGTTTTTTTCCTGCTTTTCTCCTATATGATCCTCTGGTTTTCTTTCTTAAATGCCACATATAAGTGAAACCATATAATTGTCTTTCTCTGATTGAGTTATTTCCCCTAGCTTAATACCCTCCAGTTCCATCCACATCATTGCCAGTGGTAAGATTCCATCCTTTCTGATGGTAAAGTAATATTCCATTGTATATATGCCACATCTTCTTTATCCAGTCATCATCTGTTGATGGACATCTCTATGAGCCTAATTGAAATGCATCCCCAAGAACAGTAATATATGGGGATTAAGAATCTTTGCTCTGTTCTGAGATTTATTTTAAATACCTGGACTCACAGGTGGCACATAGTAAGGTTATTGAATGAATGAACAACCAAACAAGCATGGGAAGCACTGTGTGTCACTCAGTAAAAGCACGGGTTTGGGAGTCAGGTAGATCTGAAGTCCAATGCTGGCTGCACCATTTAGTAGATCTGTATGACCTCTGACAAGTTCATCCTTCTCTTCCTCCATTTCCTCGTTTATAAAATGAGGATGAAAATAGCTATTGCTTCAGAGTTGCTGTGAGAACTAAACACGACACTGGGGGACACTGTCTAGCATAAAACTGAGTATATACTAGGAGCTCAGTAAATGGAAGCTCTTCCTGCTACTGCCTATTCAGTATTTATGCACATAAATTGATAAGGATGGAAGCAACACAAAACACAGAGAGATGAAAGAAATCATGTTATGGGTTTATGTGTCAAATGTGTATTTAGCAAAATTAAAGAAACTGCTTTTCTTTTTTGTTCTTTCCCCTCTGTTGTCTTCAGCATTATGGTACCTACTAAAGTGAGAGAGAAAAGAGGAGAAGGGGGACCCATCAATGGGGAGGCTACAGAGAATTAGAGGAGAAATCAGACTGAGGAAACAGCCCTAAAACTAAATCAGAGAGAGAATGGAATCCATTCTGTGAGAAAAAGCAAGTAGGAGAGGAGAGGGGAGCGGGTTGGTAGAGAAACCTCTCCTCTTACCAATCCACCCTCCACTCCACTTTGCCTTCAGCTTGCTTTTTGTACTGTTAGTATCCAACTATTTTTCTCCCACCAGACTCCATGGAAGGAGTTTAAAAGCCTCTGGAGGCATCAGTGCTTCCTACAGACCAAGTCCATATAAAGCCCTCCATGATTAGGGTTATACCTATCTGACCTGTCCCAAATGAATTCTTCATTCTCCTTCACATCCTACAATGGTGACAGATCTCTCAGTGATGTGTGCCTTGCCTTCACACACCACTTCTCAGCTCTGTGAATGAACTTCTTCCTTGAAGCCTGAGTCACACTTAAAGGCCCAGTTCAAATGTCACCTGCCACATGTTTTTCAGTGTCCTACCCGAGCAGAGCAGGTCACCAGGGCCATCGTACCATCACAGGTCTGCACACCTGTGAGGGTCTTACCATATTGTAATCGTTTGAGGACAGCAGTTAGAGGTGCTGTTCTGTGAGAACTGCAATCACTCACCGTGCAGTGTTCATGGAAGAAGTGAATATAGGTCACTTTAAAGTTGCCTTTTCAATTTGAGGTACAGCGTGGGTCATCTCTGGCATCACATTCCCAAAAAGATTTCCTTATGGGGGCTCACTGGCTGCTGGCTCCATCCGGGAGCTCCCTAACTGTGCCACAGGCCTTGTGGGTACCTTCCTTAGGGAGATTCAGCAAGAGATATTAACTGGCCTCAAGTCATATTAAATTTATTTTTGAAATGCAAAAATAATAGCCAGTAAGATGATGCCACTGTCCCACCATAATTGTTTCTATGATACACTTCTATGCTCTTAGTTGCAAAGATATGTGCCTATCTTGGTTTAATGTGTGGCACTATTCTGTTTATTTGGCCTAATTATTAAAACCATATCCTCATGGTTGTTAGGGATAATGTTAGGACTGGGTGAGTCCCACATTTGATACTGAGCTCATGAAAGGTTTTGGAAGTGCCTGGAACATACTGGCACTCGATAAATATTGATTCCATCTGAATCTAAGTTTCTGACCTTCAGTCACATTTCTAACCTGCTCCTGAGATGCCCATGTAAGCCAGCGGAACAGCTATCCAAGACCACAGCACAATCAAAAAAAGCTCTGGCAGTTTCTGGAGAGATTCTGTGTCACTATTGTACATTATCGTGCAAATTGTACATACTGAGGCCTAGCCACACTCAAAGCAGTGCCTCAGCCCTTCGGAACAGGAGGCTCATGACTAGGGAAGGCTCTAACTTGTGGAGATCTGGAAACTCCACTGGTTAAGACAAGCAGTTCCATCATGTGAAGCACTAAAATATCTCTACTGAAGACAGTGAGGGAGGATGACAAATTCTGAGTTGACCAATTAGTCAAATTAATAAAGACAGTTTCTGGTGGCAGTATAAAACATGGGCAGGTTTTCCGAGTTAAAAATTTCTGTGTCTTAGAGCCCACATGAGTTTAGCGTCCATGGTGCCTGGGATGTCATGGACGCCTCCCCACATACACTGACTCTGAATTTGCAGTTGCCCCAAGGGAAGATCCACCCAGTTCTGTGCCTGTCCCCACCTGGCCCTGCTTCTCCCTGGATTCATCAAATATTTGACTTGTGTGGAGATCCCAGAAGCTTTGCAAAGTTAGGAGAAGACAGCATTTTGTGATTTTTGCCAGTCATTTCTGATGTCCCCTTTTCTTACATTTTAGATCACATTTTGCTAATACAGTGGACTTTACCTTCAAACTTGGAAATTCCTTCTTGCTTTATTACAGAGTAAGATTTCTCTCTTTTAATATCCATTTTTATTCTACAGGTGAGGAGAGGAAGCCAACAAAATATTCAAGTTACAATATGGAATTTGTCACTTCCTATATCCTAGAGCAATTTTCCATAATATTTTGATTTATGATAATCTGTAAATTGTTAGGACATCTTAGGGACTCTCTCTCATCCCATCCTGCCAGGAAGCTTTGCCTGCAGCCTGGCTTGCCCTAAGAATGCAGGTGCGTGGTGACACGTGTGTACACTCACACAACCATCCTTCAACTTTTTATTTATGGTTTAAAGTGGTCACAGGGATATAAGAAACCCTTGATATCCTAACAAACATGAAGGCGAGAACTGTGGTCTGCCTACATGAGGACCACCGTGAACTCTATTCCGCATCCAGCACCCCAGACCCCCTGGAAGCAAGGCCGAGCAATCTAATTTTTAAGAAGCTCACCTGGTGATTTGATGTCACATTACTTTGAGAACTTGCCCAGAGGTCTGCCTGTGTCCCACAGATGCACATAGGTGGACATGGGGTCGCCTGGTCTCTTATCGTCCAGCTGAGCAGGGGCTGGTCTGCTGTACCTCACATTCAGAAGCAAGTTTTGCCTCCAAGGAGGAAATTATTTTTGCCTGGGGTTCACATGGTATGGGAGCAGTATTCTGCTATTAAAAAATATTTTGGAAAGAAGGAGAAAGACCTGAGAAGTGACCACTGAACATACTCTTAAGATCTTGTTTATTATTTTTTGTATTGTACACTCAGATGGCAACTCTAGATTCTAGAGCTCTAGAATAATCTTGAGCAGCTCCCTAATTAATTCATGAATTCAGGCCATCACACAGCATAGTTTTATCCTTCTATTTATCCCACAGCAAAGTTTATTCTAAGACATCCCTATAGTTTGTAGGCTACTGATTACCATCACAGATAATCAAAATGTCTTTCCAGTAGTGCATCCAGATCCTCCTTGTGCATTGTAAATCCATTTCTTTAATCCTGTTAAATACTCTGAATTCCTCCATCAATACCTCAACTTCCTACTCATCTTCTCTCCATTTTTCTGGCAAAAGAACATCTGTTCATAAGTCAAATAATTTAGCAGTTAATAGGTAGAGCTACAACTTACAAATAATCTGTTCCAGTGCATTGACAGGGTAGCTCTGATGATGGATAAGATAATGTATGTGGCACAGGGACCTGGCATTAAGCAATATTGAATCACATAGTGAAAAGGTAATTCCGTCTCAATTATCTTTCAATCCTTCTGATTCCGTTTAGGGGAGTCTCTATTTCATGCTAGTGTGTCTTTAATGCCCCTCTAATGCTTACTAATCTCCCTACTGAACACATGAAGAACAGGCCTCAGAATCAGAGCCATCAACAAGACCAACATATCTAGGGAACGTTTATTAAGATCAATGAGTTTTCACTGTATTTGTTTTTGTGATTATCTTCTATTTACAGCAAGTGATCATCAATTTATGAGTTTATAGGTTTCAGAAGTTTCCCTTTAAATACATTTATTTTTTTAGTCTGAATTGCATAAGAAATTTTTTAAAAATCAGGTAGCATTTGACAGGCCTCATTATGACTTTTGACTTTTGTAGGCCCTAAGCACTTTGCATTTCTGAGTCTTTTCTGATATTTATGTATATGTACATATATATATACATACACACACATTCATTTCAATATATATTTATCTATCTATTTATTATATATTCTATATATTGTATATTGTGAATATATGGATATATATTATATATGTAACATTTTATGTATGTAACATTTTATGACTGCATTATTATGAAGATGAATGTAATCTTCAACTCTAAAAGTTCATTTTTTTTCTTCCTATTGAAAAAAAAAATAAAACATTTTCGTGGGCCTGGATACCATGTCTACCATGCCTAATGCCAGAGTGAGCCCCAGTATGTGATATAGCAAAGCTTAAAATACTAGTTCATCATGATTGAAGTTTGAGGTATACTAGTTTAATGCAACCCCCTCGTTTTACAAAAAAAAAAAAAAAAAAAAATATATATATATATATATATATATATATATATATGACTTTTCAGGTTCTCAAACATTTGTGAAGCTCGGACTTTTCAGGTTCTCAAACACAAATGTTTGAGAACCTGAAAAGTCTTATAGTATGGTAGGATACACTCAGAACTACATCCAAATGTCAGTTCCCTGATCTTTCCACTTAATTACATGGCATTCTTCCTTGGACCCTCTCCTCCAAAAGCCTTTTCCTTATTCCATCTCCTTTTCATCATAATTAAGTCCTGGGTCCCTCCTTGACTCTAGCTGTCTGCTCAAGGCTGAGCATCTGTGTGCAGAAGTGACACCTGGTGGATCCTCTCTGCAGGCTGACCTTTGCCCTGGGATGCTGGTCAGTTCCTGATGATAGTCCTTGCTCCATAAAGGAGACCCACCTGAACCTCATTAAGAAAAAACACAAAGGATGTCAAAACCCAAGATAGATTTGGGCTTTCCTTTTTGGATGCAATTTTCTGAGCACAGTCTCATTATAATATGGGACACCTGAGTGACTCAGTGGTTGAGCATCTGCCTTTGGCTCAGGGCATGATCCTGGGGTCCTGGGATCGAGTCCCCACATCAGGCTCCCGCAGGGAGTCTGCTTCTCTCTCTGCCTATGTCTCTGCTTCTCTCTGTGTGCCTCTCTTGAATAAATAAATAAAATACATTTTTTTTTAAATTAGCAGCACTGGAAACTTGAGCTTGAGATAGGATACTTATATTTTAGATCAGTGCTTTCTAGGGTAGAATTTATAGATCAGATCAAAGATTTATTCCTTGGGCTGTCAACCTTTCATCTTACTTAGCACTTAAACAGTAGAACCTCAGTACCTCAGCTTCAGGCAACTGTTCTATTGACAATGCACTGTAGAAAACAATCCAATACAATTCTTAAGAGTCTCCTCTGGCAATCAGACTATCTCTTTCTTTGCTCATCCAAAGTGTATCTACACCTGAGAAAACTTTAAAAGGTATTTGTGGAAGTGCCTGAGTGGCTCAGTTGGTTAAGCATTCCCCTTAGGCTCAGGGGCTGATCTCAGGATCTGTGATAAGGGTTCTGGGATCGAGTCTCATGTCAGGCTTCCTGCTCAGTGAAGAGTCTGCTTCTCCCTCTGCCCCCCTCCCCACTGCTTTTACATGCACTTTCTCTCTCTCTCTCTCATAAATAAATAAATAAATAAATAAATAAATAAATAAATAAATAAATAAATAAATAAAATCTTTAAAAATAATAATAATAAAAGGTATTTGTGTTTGAGAAAATAGAAACAGATCATTCGGGCAGCCCAGGTGGCTCAGAGGTTTTGCGCCACCTTCAGCCCAGGGTGTGATCCTGGAGACCCAGAATCGAGTCCTACATCGGGCTCCCTGCATGGAGCCTGCTTCTCCCTCTGCCTGCGTCTCTGCCTCTCTCTCTCTCTCTGTCTCTCATGAATTAATAAATAAAATCTTAAAAAAAAAAAAGAAAGAAAGAAACAGATCATTCCTGAGCATGCTTTTCTGTTTTTTTTCTTTTTTTTTTTTGTTTTTTTTTTTAGTTGTCAAATGATCCTTTATTGTAATATTTTCTGTTGAGGTTCTTAAATAGCTGGGCATTCCACTGTACCACTGTTGATATCATCTACGATATCATGAGGATGGTGGCCATCAACATTGCAGCCCTCTAACTGGGATGTTCCCAGGTTCTCTTCAGTGGATCCAGAGAGCTCTCTAGCTATAAAGACTGCTACCACATTTGTCAGGCAATGTTGACAATCTCATCGAAAGTGAGACTTCCACTGTGCTTGATGGTTTTTTGCTTCTTTCCGTCTCTGACTGCTTCCTGGCTCCTCTGATGATAGGGCAGAGGCAGAAGGTACCACTCTGTCTGAGCCTATCTATTCCAAATGGTCAGAATCACTGTCATTTTCAGACCCTTCTAGTTAATGTCATCACCATCCTTTTTGGGAGACAGACACAGGGTCCAGTCTTTGGGGCTAGGGCAGACATGGCACTGACTTCCCAGCTCATCAGTTCAGGTCAATGACTCTGATCTTGTTGGAGTGGAGTTTAGGTGACATGTCAAAGGCAGTTGCCAGATCAACTCAGAATACAGGATGACCAAGAAAGCTGCACCATGACCTCCTCTAAACCAGAAGTGAGAAGAGCCACCTCCAGCCATCTTTATCACTGTACCCCTGAAAAGTCCTGGCTTTTATGCCAGCTGATTTTATTGCTTATTATTATTCAGAATGCTTATGTGCCACAGGAAAGAAAACATTTAGCAAAATAGTTTTTTTTTTTTTTTTTTTTTTTTTTTTTTTTTACAGTGAAGATCTCTATTTTGAGGCTCAAGCAAAAAATAATTCTGGTCACTTGAGTGACAATGTAAGTGATCTTCAATCATGCACTCCCACAGGTTTATTGAGTCAAAGATTATCTGACTATATCTTTTAAATTTTTTTAAATTTATTTATTTATGATAGTCACAGAGAGAGAGAGAGAGAGAGGCAGAGACACAGGCAGAGGGAGAAGCAGGCTCCATGCACCGGGAGCCCGATGTGGGACTCAATCCCAGGTCCCCAGGATCGCGCCCCGGGCCAAAGGCAGGTGCCAAACCGCTGCGCCATCCAGGGATCCCTGACTATATCTTTTAAAAATATAATTCTAATGTCGAAAAAAGATCCTAGCATTTGGACACAACTCGTCTTGAACCCTACCTTTAGATGTACGAGCTCTGTAATCTTGAATAAGATATTTATTTTTTCTGAGTCTGCTACCTCATCTGCAAAATGGAGTTAATAATTCCTATTTAAGATGTTGTTTTGAAGATTAAATTATCTCCACAAATATTTATTGAACACCTCCTATGTGCCAGGCTCTTTTCTACAAATATCACAGTGAACAAAACTTAGGACTACTGTTCTTGTGCTACAGGTGATCTTGAATGAACTTCAATATTTCCTTCCGGGATCTTAAGTCATTCAAGCAGAGTATTGCCCAGGAGTAGATTAGAAGTGGATTTCTTGTACCTGTAATTCTAAAATAATTATTCCTCTCACTGCTACAGATTTTAGGTTATAATTGAGCTGCTAAAGATTACATACAGATTTAGCAGGACCATTTATAGATTTTTGGCATTTTCTTAGTTTATAAAACCTTAGCTACCTGCAGATCAATGTTATATTTGCTATAAATATTTTACACTATTTTTACTTTTATCAATATATCCTGTTTAACAGTAAACAGCATTTGCCTTACACATTTTTATAAAGGGAGATATATATTCTTTAATGCCTAAAAATTATGAATGATACATTGTTACCCTGAGATTTGCCACTGCCCAACTGCCACAGGCACAGCTAACCTCAGAAAGACCTTTTGTCATTGATTATGTCATTGATAGAACATGTAGCTCCTTTTTAGTGGTGATGATGCCATTAATGAAGTGATCTAGAAAGATCTTCATTTTTCAAAGAGATTTTCTGTCTGGCATCATCAAAGTACATCCTAACCCTTCCAGCTATGGTATCTGATAATCAGTTAAGTAGGCTAAGTAAAATAATGATAACTGAATAACTAAGATTATTCAGATTAGTTATTTGAATTTATATGACTTTGTAGAAAAGTGGATGATTATCTATTCAGTTGGGAACAATGGATAAAGAAGTAGAAATGTAAACACTTTTTAACATTAACAAGTCAAAAATGTATCATTGTTGTGGTTTTTTTTAAAGATTTTATTTTTTTATGCATGAGAGACATAGAGAGAGAGAGGCAGAGACACAGGCAGAGGGAGAAGCAGGCTCCATGCGGGGAGTGTCTCCAAGATGTGGGACTAGATTCCAGGTCTCCAAGATCCCACTCTGGGCTGAAGGCCGTGCTTAACCGCTGAGCCACCAGGGCTGCCCTCATTGTTGTTTTATAACCCACACAGGCCATCAGAGTCAGGACTATCTTCAGTGTAAATGTCTGATTTGCAAGGATTTTTTTTTCCCCTGTGTGAGATTTGACAAGAGTTGGCCTTATCATTAGCTATACATTTGAATTTTATACATGAATGCACCGTTGCAAAACTAGTGTTGGCATCTCAAATCGTTGGTGAAACTCCAGGCCAATGTCATCTGAGGTGACTAGATTACAGTGAAAAAAAAATAAAAACAATAAAATAGATTTTTAAAATACATACTGTCTCTGTATCAACACACATGTAAATTTTTCATGGTTCCCTTCAGAGCTAATTATACTGTTTTAAAACCACAATAGAGAAGCAAAGGATAAGGAAATATAAAGCTACCCAACTGTGGAATCACCCACCTGACATTCTAGGAATACCATGCTCTAATTACTAATATATTGGCAGTCAGCATAGTTATTTAAAGCAATGAACATTTAAAGCAAAGAATTTCCACTATCTTAGTATTTCTTTAAAAATCCTGCATTTTTTTTCTATAAATATAAACATGTTGCATCAAAGATGTTCACTTTAATATTGCCACCATGTCTTTTCCTGCCCAGGCCCACCTGCCGCTTGGTACCACGATACTTAATTAGAGTTTGAAAATTATAACATTCAATTTCCTGCATTTCCCTTGAACATGCAAACAATACAGTGAGAGCAGAGCAAAGATTCTTTCATGGCCATTAGGGAGGGACTAAGTAGAACTCAGACATACTTGTGGTTCAGTTCTCAGTTATGCCATCCTCTCTCTTGAGAAATTTCAATGTTGGAAGGTAAATCTATATCCTAACCCAGTTTCACCTAAGAAGATCTCTGTTCTTTAGATCTGTCCATTGAATTTCCACGCCAAGATGAGCTGACTTTCCTTTCTTCTTATCAAGTTTCATCCCCATCTTGGCCAACTGAACTGAACATGAGAGTGGCCCCTGGGTCCAAAAAACAAATGGGAAGCTCCCATCAAGTCTCTTAGCAATCTGTCTTCAAACATCATATCTAAATCCATGCTCTGCTGGTACAAACCAGTACATTCCTTCTGGAAGCTAATCTGGCATGATTTCCTAACCTGCTGCTGATACACGCATAATTTAGCATTATGCCTTTAACTATAAGAAAGTCATTTAACATTCACACAAAGAATTCTATAAAAGATTTTCATCAGGACATTTTTCATAAATGAAAAATTCAAAATCATTTACTAGTTAATGTCCAAAAAACAGGAATTGGTCAAATAAATTTTGGTATATCCAGTTTATCCATAAAATGGAATTTCAAGCAACTATGGTCAAGGTTAATATCTTAGAAGAATTTCTAAAATGACATATCAAAAATTCTCATGTTGGGGTGCCTGGGTAGCTCAGTTGGTTAAGCATATGACTCTTGGGGACTCCTGGATGGCCCAGCAGTTGAAGGTCTGCCTTCAGCTCAGGGCATGATCTGGGAGTCCCAGGATCGAGTCCCACATCAGGCTCCCTGCATGGAGCCTGCTCTTCCTTCTGTCTATGTCTCTGGCTCTCTCTTTCTGTGTCTCTCATAAATAAATAAATAAAATCTTTAAAAAAACATATGACTCTTGATTTTGACGCAGGTCATGATCTCAGGGTTGTGAGATCTAGCCCCTAGTCGGCCTCACATGCAGGGGGTAGAGCCTATTAAGATTCTCTCTCTCCCTCTCCCTTTGCCCACTCCCCAAAAATTCCTCATGCTACAGTCCCAAAACAAAACCATGCACAGTATGATCCTAACTATGTGTAAATAATACAAAAAGGAGGGGGGAAAAGACATCTACCAAAATATTAACAGTGGTTATTTTTATTTTCTTATGTTCCAATTTTTTTCCTATACATCCTCCAATATTATTTAAATTTACTGTAACAGTCATAAATACAATTAAATTTTAAAAATTCAGATACAGAAGGAAAATACCCATAGAGCGATCGATGCACCACACGTTTTCCTATCCATCCTACCTCTCAGGCAAGCCATATACAGCTACTCTCTGCTATGGCCCTTTTGCTAGGAATTTGCACTATCCATTCTCCTACTGGAGACAAAACAAGTGTTGAGGGGCGATGATAAGAATCTGTGTCACCTGCTCTCTGTTCTTTTTCAGCACACAACAGTTTTGCCCTTTATATTAATTGAGATGAGGACATCACACCACGCGTATCCCAGCAGGAGCAGCGGACTCGCCGCCATATGTACCTTCTCTGTTGGCTATATATTATGGTAAGGACAGTGCCTGCTGGGCTTTCGTATTGTATTAGATTTTGCACTGCTAAATTTGGGCACATATTTCATTATGGATATAATCACTAACAGATTCACACTGCGTGCCTCATTTGGTCCAGGACCTGGGCTTTGTCTCATTTCCCCAGATGCTTATATTTTTAGAAAGTAAATGCCAAACCTCACACAACAGGAATTTGTTGAACAATCCCATGTAAGCAATGGTTCTTCCAAGGCTACATTTTTCAACTCTTTTTCAAACTAAATGTTTTTCTTGGACAGTAGTTTTATTGCTTAAGGGCTTTTTGCTTGGAATTTTTTTGTTGTTGCTATTGTTGATGAACAAATGCAAATGAGGACAGAAGAAATGGCCTCTTGAGAGGAGTGACCTTAAACTTCACAGGAAACAAGTGAAAATGGACGTTCTACTGAATCAGTTTGGAATCTATCTTACAATTAGTCATTACACAAAGCAGGGATTTAAGTGTTTTATTTTTTTTTAATTGGAATAAATAAGTCACAAGAAATCTCCACTTGGTCTGTTGGGCATGAATAAGTCCCAAGTAGGTGATGCCACATTCATCTGATAACAGCACAGTTACCTGTTGAGTTTACTTCACATTAGTTTCAGATCTTACCATGTCTTAATATTTCAAAATTATTTAAGACAGAGAATTTCTTACTTCTCTTTAGAATTCCAAGTCCTCTTTGATGTATTAGTACACACAAAAGAGGTCCTCCCGCCAACATTTCTGACTCTTGGGACTCTCTTGTCCTGAGTTCTGGGTCGCCATCCCTTCCTTTAAACCTGAAGGACCGAATCATGTTCTTCCAAACATCCCAGAATGGTACTTAATCCCCCCAAAATCCCAGAGGTCTTTGGGAGTCCCAGGTTCCATGGACCGTTTTTGCTTTAGCCAGCCCAGAAATACAAAATAAAGGTCAGGACGGTACTTCACATACTTTGCGGGAATGATCACATAATGCCCCAGATCTGACCAGAAAGGAAATTTGTTTCTAGGAAGTCATACCTTGTGGCTGGATCTAAGGGGACATCCAGATGAAAGAGCCCAGAACAAACATGCAGTAATGCTCATTCTATCTGTCATTTCATCGACTAGTCAAAGACTGCTTGAGAGGCCTGGGGAACATTTGTTTTCCTCGTCATCTTCTAGATTTTTTGTTTCCACCTAAAATGTTAAGTATTGATTTTCCGTAATAGAAAAGATCCAAATGATCAGGGCTCACAGGTGAATCATGACTGAAATTATGTCTCAAAAGTGAGTATATGTACTTTATATATATAAATCTGATATTCAAATGACTCTTATCTTTCAGAAGAGTCATGTAGGGAGGCTATGAATTATTCCAGGAATGCATTCATTTTAAAATCAAAAATCATTAAAAATCAAATTCCCTCTTTGCCCCCAAAAATATAGTCTCATTACTTTGTGCTCATATTTGCTTACCTGTGGGAAAGGAAGCTTTTTACTCTGAGATCTCTGGGTGTATTTCTGTGAATTCATTTATATGCCATTAAATTATCTGAATCTTATAGAGCCCCAGAGGTTTCGGGAACTATATATTTTCCTATGGCTTTTCTTCCGTTGTGGGTACACTCACTCCACGTTCCAAAGAGACACATGGGAAATACCACATAGCCTTCATTATAGACCCCCAAGATCTCTCATTAAAATGAATCATTACTCATGCTCTTCATGCCAAGTGAGGCTTGCCAGCTCTGTGTACTCCCTAAGTAAACCAGAACTTGTTTGGACATGTATTTGAATTAACCAGCAAATTCTCTTAGATATGTTCTAAGAGAGCTTTCAAAGTAGACTTTTTCCTTTGGTGTTTTGCCCTAGGTTTTCATAGCTATGTCAAGAGCTAAACAGTGCCTCTCATATCATGTCATAGTATATAAATCCAAGAATTTTCATTGTTATCAAAAAGAGTACCTTTTGCTTCCCACCAGACTATCTCAGAGCCACCGTACCATTGATACAACAGTAGAAGGATCAGGATATGAAATCTTTTGGTAGTGTACCAGGATTGTAACTGGATATTCCAGAACCTCATGCCAAAATGGAAGAAAGCATTCCTCTTATCACATGCTAATTATAAAACAAATAGATCTCCCTGCCGTCCTCTGCATGGTAGAGCTGAATCTGTACCTCTGCATCTACTGCCCAAGACTGTCTATGCTTTGCTCTGATTCCCACTTGCTGTCCATTCCCAAATGTCTCCCTCCTCATCTGAACTTGTTCTCCTCCTAGATTTGGATAGCCAAAGTTGAGACATCATATGGGAGCTTTCACTCTAGACTGGAGCCCATTGAGTTGCCACCCTGAGTGGCTTCATTTCCCAACACCGATTTCAGTCCTCCCAAGCCAAGCATCAGAAGTCATCCAAGACACCTTTTCTGGCTCTTTCTCTCCCACCATATTTCTTCCACATACCCAGGGTTGGGAACACAAGCATTTCCCCATCCACTTATGGTGGGCTCTTAATACCTTTTCTGCATACCTCCCCTCCATCATCATTCCCCCACACATTATCTGTACCCTAGTTATGGAGTTTCCCCCTAAAACTGAGATGACCTGTATTATCTTATGCAGGATACAACACAGAGGTTTCTTTTCTTTCTCTCTTTTTTTTTTTTTTTAAGATTTTATTTATTCATGAGAGACACCGAGAAAGAGGCAGAGACACAGGAAGAGGGAGAAGCAGGCTCCTCACAGGGAACCGGATGCGGGACTTGATCCCCAGACCTGGGATCATGCCCTGAGCAGAAGGCAGATGCTCAACTGCTGAGCCACCCAGGCATCCCTAGATCCTCTTGGTTTCTAATGCAACTGTAATTATCAGGAATTGTAATATACTTGAATTCTTTTCAGTTCTGTGCCAAGTGTTTTTCAAATATTATGTTATTTAGCTCCCCAAATAACCCTTTGAGATAGGCATTTGGCCTATTTACAAATAAAGATACTAAAGCTTAGAGAGTATATGAATTGCTCAAGGAAAAGCCAAGTGTTCTTGTTGTTTCCAGATCTGGAATGCAAGCCCTGTGTGTGGCCACAGTCTATATAATTCAGTGTGCTCTCCACCACTTTCTTTTGGGTGAAGAGTACCTCTGTGGGTGAAGAGATGAAGTGTATGTTTAGTTTTTATTTTGTTTTGAAGCAATAACATCAGAAATAGCATGTCTAATAGTTAAGGCCACTTCCTGGGTTAGAATTCTGACCCCTTCATTTAACCTTTCTGAGGCCTAACTTACTTAGATTTAAAATAGAGACAAGGACATCAGAGGGCAGTTGTGAGGATTCAGTTACTGTATGTAGAACCCATAGAACAATGCCTGACACAGTGTAAAAAATTTCCATATTTACTTTTATTGGTAGTAGTAGTAGTATTAGTATTAGTTTTGATTTTTTTTTTTTTAGATTTTTAATGTATTTATTCATGAGAGACACAGAGAGAGGCAGAGACACAGGCAGAGGGAGAAACAGGCTTCCCCACAGGGAGCCCGATGAAGGACTCGATCCCAGGACCCTGGGATCATGCTGAACCAAAGGTAGACGCTCAACCACTGAGCCACCCAAACATCCCAGTATGAGTATTTCTATACTTACTATTCTGAGGACAACAAATAGAGCACATAGTGTTTTCTTATCAAAGGTTTGAGAATTTTAGTCACAATGCTGTAAGCCTTTTAACTTTTACTTTTACTCTTTCTAACTCAGTCATACACTCTTCACTTTAAAAACCCAAAATAGCCCTAAAGGATATGAAAATATCATTTTTGTTTGCTTTTTAATTTTAAAAGGACCATCAGGAAATCTTGAAGGGGGACTGAGTAAAACAGAAAGCTTTAAGATCATGGAGTGTTGACTGCTGTCAGCCTCTGGTTGACAAATTCTGTAAGAGAAGCTATCCCTACTTTACCTATGCAGGACTCCTCCTGATGGCCAATCTGTTCTCTGACTGTGGCCCCTCAACACCTCCCATCATTGTCTCCCTGTAGTACTGGTGTTGCTCGCTGCTTTGCTTTTCAATCTAAAGGACGCAGAAAAAGGAAACCCATCCCTGATCTAGAAAATGTATATCCCCAAAGCTTCAGCAGTGGGTGTCCTCTGTGCTGAGAAGGATTTTTCCAGCCTCTGTCTGTCTGTCCATTCTCCCCTCCCCTGGTGGCTCTCATTCAGGAGACCCCACATGAGACCTCAGGACCCATGCATAATAACACAGGCTAACACTAAATGCGAGGTACAGTCAGGAACAAGAAGGCATTAGGGAAGAGGAGAAAGAGAATCGGAAGAGTGTCTTCTTATGGATAAACATTTCTTGTCACTACATTGAGCTTATTTAAATCAGAAGAGAGATTTCTGTTTTCTCTGGGCCCTAATGATTTTTGATAAATTTTGTATTCCAAAACTCCTTACCCCAAATGTGTCCATTGTGCAACTTCTCAAAACAGAAAATAAGACAAAGTAAAATCAAGATGAAATGGGATCTTTCTCTTATGATATAGTCTTAAACTACCCTAAATCAGAGTTCTGTCTCACCAAACTTGATTCTACCTCGGCTATGCGATTGCAGATTATTTTTGTTTTCTTACTGAAACTTTTCTTTATTTCCTCAAGTTTGTGCTGGAAACAGAAGTTGTTTCATAAAATAGAGGGGGAAAAAATTCTTAAAAATAAGATTGTACTCAAATTTAAGAGTCTTGGAAAGAATTTTTAGCCATGAGCTAGTAAAATTTTTAGAATAAAATTTACATCCTCTTCACTAAAAAAAAAAGTGAAATTTTAGACCACATGTAGTCCCCCTACTTAATTGGATGCTTCTTCACCAGTTAAGCAAAACTGGCCAACAGGTAGTTGTTTTCTGACCAGCAGATGACATTCTCCTCTGTTCAACTTGAACCTTTCACTCTACCATAACTGCCTATCCTGATGACTTTTACATCTGTAACAGTACATTAAAGTTTTCCTGACTTCCTGGCAGTGGAGAATAGGGACCAAGCTGAAAGAGTCACATGGAATGTACCTCGAATTCTGAAGAGAGGTGCCTTTCTTGGGGCTTACAAAAGACAGCCCAAGCACTCTGTTCCCTTACACATCACCAAAGCCATCCACACTTTTTGCCATGCCTATCTTCCCAACCTTCCTTCTTTAGCCTGGCTAGGGAGGAGAGGGGTTTTGGAGTCTTGAGCTAAAGTCTAGGGGAGCCACTGGGGAAAGAAGTGCCTCCCAACATTCACCAAAGCCGATTATAAGAGGCTCCCAGAGAATCCCTGGCAAATATCAGGTATAAGATAGGAATCTAACTTGGGAAGCAGACTTGTTAACCTTTCTTTGCCTCCTGCCTGAGCAATGAAAAGAGCATTGAAGGCATATGGCAGGGTGGAGGGAGGAGCAGCTACAGAGCAGTCTATGACCACATCATTTCATGTGGCAAAGATGGGTGAGTTTCTTGTGGATCTGGTTTAACACTGAGGGAGAGTGCTCAGCTCGGGCTGTCTTAATGGTGGCCCACCCAAGAAGGCTAGCCCCTGGGCATGGGTTTCCATACAGCAGGAAATTGGAGTGTACTGCCATGAGCAGGAGCCAGTCTATATCCCACATGGGGAACCTCTGCAGTGGAGAAGCCCCTCAGAGACCCCTACAAACCTCACACATGTGTACAACATCCAAAAGTAGGAATGTGAACATCAGCCTCACAGCAGTTATCAGTGGAGACTAGGTATTACTAGAGGAAGAGGGGAAAGAAACCACTTGTATGGCCATGGGCAATGAAGTCAGGAAATGTTCACCCTCCTCCTATATCCCCTCCCTATCCCCAGTTAGGAAGGAGACATCCGAGAAGCAGGCTATGCCCTCCCATTCTACTTCAAGATGCTGAAGAAGGAGGCAGAACAAAAATGCAGACCTCCTCCCACTCAAGGCTCTGGCAATAATCCGAGTGTGCTCAATGCAGGCAGAAGGCCCATGTGTCAGAGTGGAGCAAGGGGAGAGTGCCTGGAGACCTCCCGGAGTGGAGGGAAGATTATGTACGCCTCATAGGCTATGTAAGGACAGTGACCTTAACTCATACTGAAATCAAGAGTTACTGGAAGGTTTCCAACAGAAAACTGACATAATCTGAGGCATTTTTAAAGGACCACTACAGTGACTATGTAGAGAATGGACTAGGGGCAAGGATAGAGCAGGAGAACAATTATGAGGCTATATCGTAATCCCTTCTAGTAGGCAGTGGCATGGCTGGGATGAAGGTGGTAGAAATGGCAATGTGAGAACTAGAAGGATTCTGGATATAGACAGAGCCAGTAGGATTTCCTACCTAATTTTGACCAAATCTAAGTTAAACTCTGGGCTCAGCCTTTTAATACCTTTTTAACTTGATATGGTAGGCAGAATAATAGTCCCAGAAATGACCCCATCCTAATCGCTAGAACTTGTGAATATGTCACTTTACATGATAAAAAGGACTTTGCAGATGTATTGCATTAAAGATCTTGGGGTGGGAAGGCTAGCCTGCATTATCCAAGTGGACCCAAGTCAATCCTTTGGTTTCCCTGCTGTGTTAGAGGGGAGCAGGACTGTGAGAGAAGGGCCAGATGGATGTTACAAGAAAAGGACCCAAAGCATCGCTGCCAGCTTTGAAGACAGAGGAAGGGAACCATGAGCCAGGAAATGTGAGCTGCTAGAGAAGTCAAGGAAACAATCCAGAAAGAATGCAACCCTGCCAACATCTTGATTATAGCCCTGTAAGACCTGTGTTGGACTTTAACCTACAGAACTGTAAGATAAATGTGTATTGTTTTCAGCCACAAAGTTTGCAGCAATGTGTTATAGCAGTAGTAGAATACTTATACACTTGGGCAAATCACTTAATCTCTGTTGGCCTCAGTTTCCCCATCTGAAAAAGAAGAGGGTCGTGATACTTAGGATTACTGTGAGAATCAGAAAAATGGGTGTAGGGGGTGCCTGGATGCCTCTGGCAGTTCAGTTTCGGACTCTTGATTTCGGCTCAGGTCATAATATCAGGGTTGTGAAATCCAGCCCCCCATTGGGCTCCATGCTGAATGGGGCACCTGTTTAAGAGTCTTAAGATTATCTCTGTCTCTCTGCCCCTCTCCCCACCCCCACACTCACATGAACTCTCTCTCTAAAAAGGAAGGAAGGAAGGAAGGAAGGAAGGAAGGAAGGAAGGAAGGAAGGAAGGAAGGAAGGAAGAGAGAGAGAGAGAGAGAGAAAGAAAGGAAGGAAGGAAGGAAGGAAGGAAGGAAGGAAGGAAGGAAGGAAGGAAGGAAGGAAGGAAGGAAGGAAGGAAGGAAGAAAAAGAAAGAAAGAAAGAAAGAAAGAAAGAAAGAAAGAAAGAAAGAAAGAAAGAAAGAAAGAAAGAAAGAAAGAAAGAAAGAAAGAAGGTGGGTGTAAAATGCTTTCCACATAATTGGTTCTAGGTTTGGTAACCATTGTTGTTGTTCTATTTATATGCTAATACTTAGACTTAAAGTAGCCCCTTTCTGCCTGTTTCTTCCCTCATTAACCTGTTGTGTCTGTTCTGGGAGGTGAAGGTCCAGATCCTTAAAGTCATATCATCTTCTGTTCAGTTCCCCTCTTTCCTTGCTTTGAGCAGATCACTTATCCTCTCTTAACCTCATTTTTACCACCTTTAAAATGGGAGTAGTGCTTGCACCATAGACTTGTTGTAAGGACTCACAATTATATGGGGCCCTCAGAAATGATCGTGTCTTTCCTTCCTCCCACCACAAAAATCCTGACTGTCTGAGGAGTGTATGGGAAAGTCCCATTTCTTTCTCTCTCTCATCCCCACAACCTTTATTTTCATTTTATCCTCTGCTCTTATGGATTCTGGTCTTGCTTCATGGGCTTCATGTCCCCTCACAACCTATTAAGAATGCTAACGAATTTTCTGAAAATTTCTTATGCTTCGAACATTAAGTTATTTCCCAAGCTCTGTTTTTCCCCTGAGAACCAAGAATGTCATTGCTTTCCCATTATTCTGATCTGCTTATTTTTACAAACATGTTGTTGAGATGAGTTGCTGTTTTCTCATCTTCTGGACAATGGAGGGCTTGCCAACTGAGAGCATGGCTTGTACTCAGCTCCTCAGAGTGCCCACTTGGGTGTTGATTAAATCAGTTTCTTAGATCTGCATCTGGACAGAAAAGGCTTGTGTGTATAATCCATCTCAGTTCCCAGTATTTATTATTCTGAGTTTTGTCTTCTACCCCCAACAGCTGGTTCTCAGACTTGCTGGGAGCACAGAAAGAACTAGAATTCCCCATATGCTGTTAACCATGCTTTCCCCCAAAATCATCTTCTGTGACCCTTCCCACACTTCCCAGCACTACATCCATACCAACACAACCATTTATTTTCCCTGTGGTCTTCTGGAATCACCAGTTTGATGCTCCTTGTGTCCTTGATGTTACTTGGTAATTTTACTTTGCATTTCCTCTAGCAGCTCTGCCTGCACCCCCTCCACCTCCAGCTCAAACTCCCTATTCCTCTCTCAGAAGACGACCTGACCTTGTATTTCACCAGAGACTGTAAAAGACTTTAAACAGGAACTTTTTCCATTTCTTCCTGCCAACATTCTTACTGTACCCACTCTCTGCTTATAACAATAGGGAAGAATTTCTATACCTTCCAACAGGTGACATCCCCCACCCCAGCTCTTCATCCAACATCATTCCATTCTCCTGGAACTTCAGTCCCACCAACAGGCCCTTCCTGTTGAATACTAGAACACTAGGATTAGCATCCTAATCCCACCTTAAACACAAATTACCCATCTGGTACCAGCCCCATTACATCTAGCAACTGCACGGTCTCCCTACTCACAGCCGAGCTTCTCTGAAGAGTTGTTTACACTGCCTCTAGTCCTGTTTACACACCAAGAGACAGGGCAGTATAGACACTAAGAGAATGGACTCATGAGCCATATTGCCTGAGAATGGATTCTGCTTCTACAATATGACTTTGGACTAGTTGCTCCATGGTGTAATTGTTAGGTTTTTTAGTAACTAAATGGAAATGAGACCACCAAGGCAAGTGAGGGTCCAAGAACAGATTTTATTGCAGGCACCCTCAGGCGAGGTTCCACGACTCACAGGGGAAAGAGAGTGAGTCGGGGAAGTCTCGCCAAGACAAGGTGGTAGGGGGTTTACATAACGTTGTAAGGCAGAACGGTTTCCTATTGGTCGGTTCATATGCAAAGGGAGGATTGCAAGCCGACCAGTCAGAGCGACTTTCACCATGCAAAGGAATGATTGCAATCCAACCAGTCAGAGTGACCCTCACTATGCAAAGGAAGGATTGCAATTCGACCAGTCAAAGGTGACTTCCTCCTCTGGGGTTTGAAGGGCATTGGGTTCGGTTGGGGAAGTCCAAAGGGGAGATGTAAGGGTCTACGTCAAGCTGTCAGTAGGTCATTGGTCCATTGACGTCCCAAGTGGAGGTGGTGACAGGAACCTCAGCCATTTTGGGGTATCCACCATCTTGAGGAGTTTCCCTTCCCGCCTGGCCCCAACAGTAATAAGAGCTTCTGCTTCATAGGGATGTTGTGATGATTAATGTAATATAATCTTCAGTGGATGTAAAGCCCAAGCATGGAGTGTGTACTGTTATCATTATGAACCCACTCCAATGGGAGTTAAGCTGCATTACTTAAGCAAAACATTTGTTGGGATTACCAGTGACTTCTATTTTGCTGAAGTCATTGAATGCTTTGTAGACCTCTCCTCCATTGATATTACAGCAGTTTTGATATTAAACTATGCCACTTCCTGAGCTACTCTTTTCTCAGACTTGGATGATGTCACAATCTCCCAATCTCCCTCCCCGTTCTCAAAATGATCCCTCATAGCATCGTCTGCAGGCTTTTCCCATTCTACCCAAACCCCTTTGCTGGAGTACTTTGGAGCCCAGGCATTGGTCTTCTTCCTTTTTTTAAGTTATTACTTTTAAATTTTATTGTGGAGAGAATACTCAACATGGGATTCACCTTCTTAACTGATGTCCTTTTCTTTTACTATCTACTGTCCCTAAGTAAACCCATCAACTCTGTTGTGTGATTTCTTCCATCCCAGATTCAGAGCTCAGAACTCTCTTCTGATACCTATTCATAAGCCTCTCATGCTTGCAATTGCACACCAAGCTCAAGCAGTTACCTGCTTTCCCAACTGTACCCCAAGATTGTATTCCCTGGGCATTGCCAGACACCCACATGTTCATGCCAGAAATCTATGAGACACCCACAACCCATCTTTCTAGAACCTTTTACAAACAGTCATTGACCAATTTCTGGCTTCTATAGTTCCAAAGTACTTAAAAAATCTTTGCCCTTTGCTCCCTCTCCACCATTAACACCATGGCCCCAGCTTCTGTTATCCCTCTCCTGAACCACTGCCCAAACTGCCATTCCCTCACTGCCATGCCTGTCTAGCTTGCAATATCCTTGGGAGATCCTTTAAAAGCACACATGACCACATCACTCCCTTGCTCAGAGAATATGGATGACTTCCCATTGCTTCTAGGAATAAAGTCCAAAAAGTTCCTTTGCATGGCTTCGGGGACCTGCACTATTTGACCCCCCTGACCTCTCTCTCTTCCTCATCCTCCTCTGTCCTCTTTGCTTGCCGGCTCCAACCATAGTGACCTTCTCTCTAATGGTCAAGAGCAATCTAAGTTTCTTCCAAGTTAAAAGCTCTCACCTTCCTCATACTCCACCCACCCTACCCCCAGTCTTGCCTCCATAATTATTTATTCTAAAGCCTCATCATTAGTTGGGTCTCAGCTCAACTATCTCTTTCTCAGGGAGGCCTTCTCTGACTCTCAGGATTTGGTTCAACCTCTCTATGGTACACCACTGTAGTGCCCTGTTCATTTTAAAAAGGAGTTGTAGTTATGTGGTTATTTGATTGATTTTTTTCAGTCTGCCCGCCCCCCCCCCCCGGGTCTCCCCCCTTCACTTTCTAGAGCAAGAGAAAAATCAGCAGTTGAATTGATCTTAAAGAAAATAAAGAGAGCTTCCCTGTCTACAGTTTTCTAAGGGTTAATACAAACACATTTCCGTTAGACATCATGTCAATCAAAACGTCAGAAAATATTCTTAAGATAGATTGCTTAATAAGAAAAATTGTGACAGTGTGTGAGTTTTAAAAGCAAGCAGATAAAGTAGGGAAAATTTAAATTATATATATATATATATATATATATATATATATATATATATATATATATATACACATACACACACACCTACCTTACACTTAGCTCAATGGTAACCATATAAAGTGGTTTACAATGTTCTTACCACCCATTTCTCTAATACTGAATTTCAGCTTGTCTCTTCTCCCGCCTGCTTGATTCACTGAAATTGCCAACTGAAGCTGATAGACTTGTAGAAAGAACCACGCAGACTGCACTCCTTGCCAGAGTGACATCCTATATGGGAAGTGACCCAGGTCATACAACAAAAACATTTTAAGTAGAAGAAAGATCTGTTTATTAGCCAAATTATAGCCTCTTCATTTCCCTGAAGTCAGCCTTCTCTGTGTCTTTGAGAGTATGGGAGCATTTGGCAGGTTCAGAACATATTCTCTGGAGGGGATTATGTGAATATCTTCACAGTGACCATCAGCTCTGCCCAGTCTCACCTTCCACAGCCTGCAGACGTTTGTGTCTCCCACAGCACCTAGCATTGCTGGTCTCCCAGGAGGCACAAAATAAACATTGATTGAAAATAAACAATTCAGATGAGAAGATATTTGTACCAGATTTGAGGGCTTTTTAAAGATTTATTTATTTATTTTTGGAGAGAGAGCGCACTTGAATGAGCATACACAGTGGGGGGCAGGGTGCAGAGAAAGAAGGAGAGAGAGTCTTCAGTGAAAAGGGGCTCAATCCCACAACCCCTGAGATCACAACCATAACAGAAACCAAGAGTCAGATGCCTAACCAACTGCACCACCCAGTTGCCCCAGTACTAGATTTGAGTTTATACCACAAGAGTGAAAAGACATCTACAGCCAAAATGATCTTTTGATTGAAATATAAAAGAAATGGCAAGAGAAATTTAGTCTAAGATAATGCAAATAATAATGCAAAACTTTGACTTTATATACACATTTAAGTAGACCCATTTCCCTAGTAATTTTCAAAGACAAGGAACTAGCGTGATTATTATCATAACATTTTAATTCTCCCTTAATATGAAAGATCTGGGTCAACGTAGACTCAGGACAAGATTCATTAACTGTCTCAAACAAGTGTTTGTGTCCCTACTCTGTGTGAGACATTGTGCTAAGTACAGGTGGTAAAACAATGTATTAAGCTTTGGCTCTGCCCTCAAGGAACTGACAGTCTGCTGAAGGATATAGAAAAATATAAAAGCAATTACCTTACAGTTGATACAGGTTGTTTCTAATAATAGAAATACAGAAGGCTCTGAAAGCTGAGAGGAACATTCCCTAACCAGACCCATAGGGTCATGAAAGGCCTTGAAAAGAAGTGACATGGGAGCTGGCCCTTGGGGATGAGTGTTAGCCATTTGAAGGGCCAGGGTAAAAGTGTCCCAGGCAGAAAAAAGAGATGGCCTGGAAGCAAGAGAGGGCAAATCATAGGCAAAGATGTTTAGTGCACTTGGAGCTGGCCATATCTTGCCCTCCTCCAATCTGGATGACCTGAAATCTACCTCTCTCCTTCCCACCAGAACTATTTTTATATTACGTCTCTACAACATCCTTCAACAAACAAACAACAAACAACCTGTTTTGTGTGTGTTCCTTTGGTTGGTTGGTTGGTTGGTTGGTTGGTTGGTTGGCTTGCCCATTTCCCATGATACCATGCTCTCTCTGATATCCTCACTTTCAGGAAGAACAGGGCCTTGGCAGGCCATGTTGATCTAGCCCTGCCCAAAATCAAACCCTCTTCGCTCCCTTTCTCCTGCTTTCTCCTGTCTCTTCTCCACCTCTTGGGCAGTGTTCTAAAATGCAAATCTGATCATGCCAATCCTCCCACTTAAAACCCTTCAATAGTTTGTTTTCTCCTGTTTGGGGTTTTTTCTTTTTGGGTAGCACTTTTATTTTTCCTTATGCCATGACGTATCCTTGGGCTGTGATATTCTCACATAACAGTAGAAAAATAAGATGTGTAAGTCATCCTTAAAAGCTGAGAAATAACTTACCAAAATCTTACGTAAATTAAGACAATGCATAAATTTACAGGTACAAATACACAAATTGTTTTGCAACCATAGTGAGTAGGTTAAGCCCCGTGCTATTCTGCTGAAAACACATTGGATAAGAAGGAAAATGGAGTCCGAAGGCTTGGATTAGCTGTTTCCTAGCTCTGCTGGAAGACTGTAAGAAAGAAGTGACAGTTCATTCATAAAGTCTTGCCAGCCTCTCGAGAAATCCAGGAATTGCCATTAGTACTCTGCAGATCTAATCAGGCCCCAGAGGAGTGAACAGCTCACACGAAATTGTCAGTTAGCCAAACACCATCACATCAGGCCAAGTCCCTTCCATAAACACATTACTCCTTGCCTCCCATTGTCACACAGATTCCCCAACTAAACGTATAAAGTTTAAACCAAACGTATGTACAGAATTTCAGAAAATGTATTTAAAAAAATAGCTAACTTGAGTACAATGCTGAACAGAGCTATTTGCCTTCCTGTCAGACGAGGACAGGTGTCTTTTTAAAAAGGCATGTTCCAGGTAGATAAGCCTAACATAAGATGTGTACAGGCAAACCTATACAAGTGAACTGACTTGTACAGGAAAGTGTATACCTGCAGCAGAGGGTTTCCACAGCCTGCAGACATTTGTATCTCCTGCAGTCCATTTAAAAGTATTTGCAATGGCAAACAGGCCAAACTCATTAGAGTTCTACTGGACAATCCACATCGGCTGGAAGGTCAAAAGAGTAGCCAGAGGCTGTAATTGCACTGAAAGGAGTGATACTTTTAATTTTCATTGTAATTGGCTCTGGGGCTGTGAGATCTGTGTTCTAAAGTCAGTAACACTGGGCTACTTGGTAATACCACTGGCCACGCAGTACACATTGTATTGACATCTGGGCCCTTCCCACATCCTATGGTTAAAGGCATTCTTGTGAGTGCCATGATTCCATGCCTAAGAAGGGTGGATTCTGGATCTCAGACCCTCTCATTTCCAGAGGCAAATGAGCTGGCCTCAGGAAGATCAATTCTATTCTCCGGAGAGGATGATAAGCAGTGGTACCTCCTGTTTGATGTCCAGGATAGGGTGGCACCACTTCTCCTGATGTCATGTACAATTTCCTTGTCTTCTATGGTAGTACAGTTATAACATCTTTTTCTCACGACCTTTAGAAATATTTTCAGCTAGCCGAGTTCAGAAATAAGCTAACAGGACTTGATGGGATGAGCCCTGGGTGTTATATGTTGGCAAATTGAATTTAAATAGAAAACATATTTTAAAATTTAAGTAAAATAAATTTTAAAAATTTAAAAAAAAAAGAGGGACACCTGGGTGGTTCAGCGGTTGAGCGTCTGCCTTTGGCTCAGGGCATGATCCCAGGGATCGAGTCCTGCATTGGGCTCCCTCCATGGGGTCTGCTTCTCCCTCTGTCTGTGTCTCTGCCTCTTTCTCTGTGTCTCTCATGAGTAAATAAGTAAAATATTTTTTAAAATAAAATAAAATAAAAAATAAAAAATTTTTAAAAATTTTTAAAAAGAAATAAGCTAAGAAGAACCAGGTGTAACCCTCATAAATGGGTTTTGTGTGGGTGACACAGTTACCCAGATCTGTACACCCAGTGCATATGACCAGGGGCATCCAGGGACAGCACAGTCAGAATAGCACCGTGCATAGCTGGGCTACTGGAGGTGTCAAACAGAACCTGTGACAGGTGGCCTTGAGCCTCAAGGGAGCTTCACTTAATAATAACATGGTACAGAAATCACTGCCAAATGTCAGATTCTCCATCTCACCCAGTAGGAAAAAGAGCCACACTCAATAGCTTTCTTTGGTGGCAGACACCTCTCTTGTTCTGGGTTCACCATCTATATGATTCTCCCTCTGCTCCATACCTACCATGACATCCTGTTGTTTTATGCAATAACAGAAGACAACCAGACACACTGATTATCATCTTTAGCAGAGACATCTTTCCTCATGCCTGAGCCACTGTTGAGCGAAAGAACAGGGACTTCTCGATTCTTCTTGATACTTTCATTTCCCACCTACACAGATGAAAAAGAACTGGCCTTGAGGAAGTGACAGCATTTGGAGAGCGTTTTACTGCTGAAACCCTTTAGTGGCCTCAAAAGTCCTATATAACCTCATCCTGCCCTTGCTTACTCACCCTCTTCCCTTCAGTCACACTGAACTTTTTTCCATCCTTCAGACGCACCATGCTCTCTCTTGCCCAAGACATTCATACTATGTCCTTCTTTCACCTTTCACCCTGTTGTCTGGCTTTCATTCCAGATGGCAAAATTCTAATGGTGGGAGCTATGCTTCTTGTTTTTAATATCCCTACCTCCTAGCAAAATGTTTGGCTCAAAAGCATGTGTTAAATACAGAGATGAGGGCTCCTGGGTGGCTCAGTCGGTTAAGTGTCTGCCTTCAGCTCAGGTCATAATCCCAGGGTGCTGGGATCATGTCACGCTCCCTGCACAGTGAAGAATCTGCTTCTCCCTCTCCCTCTGCCTGCCACTCCCCCCTGATTGTGTTCTCATGCCTCTTCTCTCTCTCTCTCTCTGACTCTCTCTCTCTGTCTAATAAGTAAATAAAGTCTTTTAAAAAAAGAGATAAATGACTAAGAAGAAACTGTAAGCAAACGTTAAGGTCTAGTGACCACAAGCTGGGTGATTTGTTCTCTTGGCTTCTATTGTCTTTGTGACGTGAAAGGGTTTTTTTGGTTTACTTTTTTTTTTTTTAAGGGAATAATACAATAAACCCATCACTACTACCCATCACCTAGCTTCAATAATTATCAATATATTGCCAAACTTGTTTCATTTACACCTATAACTTGTTAGATCTTTATAGATATATAATTTACATATAATCCAATGGTTTTTAAGAAATTCATGAGCTTGTGCAGCCTTCACACTTACTTATTCCAGAACATTTTTATCACCCCCAAAAGAATCCCTGTGCCCTTTAAGCAGTCACTCTCATTGTCTCCTCCCTGTAGCCTCCAGAAATGACTGCTCTATTTTCTCTTTACATGGATTTGCCTATTCTAGATATTTCATATAAATGGAACCATATAGTACGTGGCCTTTTGTGTCTGGTTTCTTTCACTCATCATGATGTTTTTAAGATTCATCCATGTTGTAGCATGTATTAGCACTACATTCCTTTTTATAGCCAAATAACATTCCATTGTATAGATACAGCACAATTTGTTTGGATATTTGGGGGTTATTTCTAGCTTTTTAGCTAAAGATGGAAATGTGAATGTATAAGGTATCCACATAGTTAAAAGGAGAAAGAGCTTACAGGGAGGCACAAAGATTTCAGGCCACGGAGAAACCTGGTTGAATTTGATACCACAAAACAATGCACTATCATATAATTTTATGGCACACAAAATCCTTTGCAGTGAGCTCTGCCTCTTCCACAGAATTCCATACACCAGTTCTACTAAACTTGTAGTTCCTTGAACTTGGTCTCACTCACTCCTTTTCTCTGTGGGGACCATTTGTTTCCAGGGCTTACCTCTGCTTGCCATCTATCTTTGAGTCTCTGATCAAATGTCACTTCACCCAGGAAACCATCCCTGACACTGTAGTTGGTGTTAGGTGCTCCTCTCAGGTATCCCCATGGCATCCCTAATCACCTCATCAGACAGCACTTAAAGCACTACTTTGAAATCTCACCCCTGTACCACCACTGGACTATAAGCTTGTGGGCAGGAACTACTAAGACATTCTCCAAATTATCCCCAACACCTAAGAGAGTGCCTGGTGCACAACTGGAGCCCAGTAAATTTTGAAGGAATGAATGAATGAATGATGCATGCTTTCAATACCATGAATCCATGAGGGTCAAAGATTGTAAGAACTGGAGCAGGACGACAATGTGGATCAGTTGCAACTCTTCCCAAACTAATTTTCACACCTTTAAAAATAGGTGAGAATGGGAATATTTGTCAAAACATATATTTGTATTTCTGAACAAGTTTCCTGTCAAAAGTAAATTTTTTCAGAAATATTAGCTTATCAATTCTCCCACTTTCTTTGTCTACATTTGCTGTTCCATTCTTGAATGAAGATTTCTAAAACAAAATTGAAAAGTGGCAAGAGGCAACTCACTCAGGTGAACACAGATAGTAAGAATAGAGTACTAGCCAGGATCTCAATATAATATAGCATTAGGAATAGCCTCTTAATTGATATTGAAGAGTGTTAAAGACTTTTTCCAAAAGAAAGAAAACTGTTAGTGATATACCTGCCCTATTACCATTAATTTTGTTAATTTTTTATTCTTTTTTGTTAACTCAATTACAATTTTGGCTGTGTATACTCCCCAAAATTATTAAATTATGAAAATCTGGATTTTTAATAGCATATTGGGTTAATAGGGATATTGCCTGAAATTGACCAAATAAATCCTTCTGTAAAATAATCACACAAAAAATACGTATGTTTAAAACATTGTATGCTCCAAGCTTTTGGATAAATATTCCTCTGAGGAAAGGACTGTGTAGAGAAAGAAATATCTGACACATACAAATTAAGTGAGGTTGATCTATTGAAATGTAGCTGGCAACAGTCCAGCTTCTTAGTTTGCTTTTAATAGTTTATTTCTAAGTGCATGCATCTTTAAACTAGCTATATAGCTTGTTTTTACAAGAGACAAATAGTGGGAGATGGCTCTAAATTGGCTCTTGCTTTGCAATCCAAAGTATATCTTAATGCAAGTTCCCCTGTGCTTATCTAATAATGAGGTTGGACAAGAATAATGCTGCCTTGGATTGCAATGTTGAAGGCATTCATTAAAGTTAATAATCAGTGCTCTTGCATAGAGGCTTTATGCCTAACATTGATCGGCTCTTTGTTGTGTGGAGTTTGCTTGCATTCAAGTAGTAAGAAGCTCACCACAAAGGCCATCAGGTAGGTTTCCATGGTAGCAGTCCTTCTTTTGTTATTCTCATTTGTAACATAGACACTATCCAAATACTCACCGTGTCACTGCTTAATGAAAAGAAATAGAATATTAATAATGCCAGTATAGTCAGGAAGATGGTCTTTGGGTGCGACAATGAGGGAGGGCATGCTGTCTCCTCAGGTTTTCTTTTAAGCAGCCATCCACTGTGTGAGACTAGTGTCCCTTTAATCTTATTACATTATGTCATATTAATGACCTTCAGTGGTCTCATATTATACTCTAGGGACAAATAGAATTAAATGATGGATAGAATCATTTCATCAATGCCAAACCCAACAAAATACAAGTTTGCAACTGTACACTAATAATGCAATGTAAAACTGTAGAAGAAAAAAATCAACTTTTTAAAACATAAAGATAACATTAAAAAATGTAAATAGCTTTGGGTTTTGTTGTGTTTGTGTATGTGTTCATTTTTCTTAGTGACTCAACACCTGGATGTCTCATTGTCTGTTGTCTAAAACAACTGCATTCTGGTAAGTGTCGTTTTCCTTTAGTTGTGACTCAATTACTAGAGCCCATAGCAGCACGTGGGAGCTTTATTATGCAGTCCTGTCTTGTTCTAACAGAGATTACAAGAGAAGTCACCTGGTATGCAGTCATTCAAATAAACAGAAGAATTTACTAAAGCTTAGCATCGTTCTTCTAGTCAGCTTTGCCGAAACGTCTTTTCTGCCACTTTCTCAAGAGAAAGTAAGAAGTATAACTCTGACTTAATTTAATTTAATTTACCTTTCTCCTTCCCCCAGGCTAGGAGAACTGAAAACATTTTATGAACTGGTAGGATTTTAGTACTTCAGTTTTAGCTACTTTAATTTATGAGAATTCCACAGGGCATTGTGTGGCTTTCCCAAGTTGTTTTAGCCTTCATTATAAATGACCTAAGTAGATGTAACATGCATGGAGGTATGTAAATTTTCTACCGTATAATTAAATACATTTTAAAATATTTAAAAAGAAACTTCAATGAGATGGAGAATAAGAATTAATAGGGAATTAGATATTAATTTGGCCAGTGATGCAGAAATGGAAAGGAACCAAGATTAGGATGGAAAGAGAGAGATTCAAGGTCACTAGGACTAGAAACTACTGACCAAAAAGAGGGGATACAGCAGAACACTGTGAGCAGGAAGGAGTGGAAGCAGAGCCACTGGAAGCAGACCAGAAGAAGGTCCAGCCTTCTGTTTAATGGATGTAAATTTTAAATTGCAAAAAAAAAAAAAAAATTGCCCTGCATTTTGAATGAAGTCACCAGTGTTGAGGTGGAAATACTCTCTACTTTTATCCTAAACTATCTTTCTAGACCTACCCTTTATTCACATATTTATTTGTACTACAGATGTATACATTACTCAGTCAGTGTTGGCTGTATTAGGTAATAGAGATTCAAAGATGAACGAGATCAATGGTGAAAAGCTAGGAAAAGCCAAGACGAATGACAAAATAATAATTGTGATATACACCCAGAACATTCTCACCAACATAGAACATCTTGGAAGGGGAAGAACTTTACCAGAGTTTTAACAGACATGGAGAAAAGGAAATTACTCTAGCCCTTTCTCTATCTTTCCCATCTCACAGCTAGAAACATAGGCTCACTAAAAGAGTAAGATTTAACCATATGATTATAGAACATATCCCCATCCTCACACCTACCACCACATCAACAGGGCTCCAGTATAATAGTGGATTACAACTGAGAGAGCTACAAGACATGGATGCTATTTAAGAAGGAGTTCTTAGGGAAACTTGAAGATAAAAGGGAAAGAAAAACAAGGATACTAAAGAAAATCAGAGCCTCTGGCACTTATGGCTGTAGCAAACTTTAAACACAGTCCAAGTCTTAGACTAACACACTAAAGTTCTATTTACTTCACTGTCTACTACCAGAAATATCATGGCTGACTTTTAACAACAACAACAAAAATTACAAAGCATGATAATAGCAAAGAAAAAATAGATTCTGAAGAGATGAAGCCAGCCATCATCAGAGTCAGCTGTGGCACAGATTTTGGAATTATAATGAGTTTAAAATAACTATGATGAATAGGTTAAAGGATCTCATGGTAAAAGTAGACAACATGCAAAAACATGGAACGCTGGAAGGAAAACATGTAAAAACAACAAAACATTGGAAGCAGAGTCAGAAACTCAAAGAATCAAAAAGAAATGTTACAAGTCAAAGACACAGTAACAGAAATGAAGAACAGCTTTGATGGACTCATAAGTAGACTGGACACAGCCAAGAACAGAATCAGTGAGCTTGACTGATATATTAGTAGAAACTTCTCAAACTGAAATGCAGGGGAAAAAAAGAATAAAAAAGGTGGGACAGAAAACCCAAGAATTGTGGGGCAATTTCAAAAGGTCTAACATACATAAAATTGGAATATCAGAAGGAGAAGAGAAAAAAGAACAGAAAAAGTATTTTAAGTAATAATAGCCAAGAATTTCCTAAAATTAATGACAAACACCAAACCACAGATCTAGATCCAGGAAGTTTAAATACCAAGCAGGTTAAGTACCAATAAATGTACAAATATTGTATGCAAGTTGCAGAAAGTTGAATGAAGCTAGAGCAAGGTTGCAAGAGTAGAGGATACCTTTTACATATAAAGCAATGAGGATAAGGATTTATAGCATGCTTATCATTAGAAAGCATTGCAGGCAAGAAGAGAGCAGGGTAAGCTATTTAAAGTGTTGAAAGATGGGATCCCTGGGTGGCGCAGCAGTTTAGCCCCCGCCTTTGGCCCAAGGCGCGATCCTGGAGACCCGAGATCGAATCCCACATCGGGCTCCTGATGCATGGAGCCTGCTTCTCCCTCTGCCTATGTCTCTGCCTCTCTCTCTCTGTGTGTGTGACTATCATAAATAAATAAAAATTAAAAAATAAAAAAAATAAAAATAAAGTGTTGAAAGAAAAAAAAAACTAGAATTTTACATCCAGCAAAATTATTCTTTAAAAGTGAAGGAGGGGTGCCTGGCTAGCTCAGTGAGTGCAGCATGTAACTCATGATCTCAGGGTTGTGAGTTCAAGCCCCACGTTGGGCATAGAATTTACTTTAAAAAAAAATAAAAATAAAGTGAAAGAGAAATAAAGATTTTTCTAAGACAAGCAAAAATTGAGAGTTCACTGCCCACAGAACTGCCTTAGAAAAAACTTTAAAGGTGTTCTTAAGAGAGAAAGAAAATCATTTAGGTCAGAAATTTGGATCTACATAAAGAAAGGAAGAACATAGAAAAAAGAATAAGTAAAAGCAAAATAAAATATTTTTCTTATTCTTAATTGATCTATTAGAGAAGTGCTGTTGACAATTACAGTAGTAATAATGTATTGGGTGATTATTGTATGTGGATAACTGAAATGACGACAACAAAGTCTTAAGGCATAAAAGGGAGAAATTAGGACTATCTTATTGTTAGGTACCTGCACTACCTATGAATCAATATTTGAAAGCTGATTTAGATTAGTTTTAAATGTGTATTGCAACTCTAGGGAAACATTAAGGAAAGAACTGAAGAAAAGAGGTATAACTGACATTCTAAGAGAGAAGAGAAAATGGAAGCATACAGAATTAGTTAAATCAGAGAAAACAGAAAAGAGATGGAAGAAAAAATAAACAAGAAACAAGTACAACGAATGGAAAACACAAACAGGGTAGTTATTAATCCAACTATGTCAATAGTTATTTTAAATATGAATGATCTAAATATAGCAATCTAAAGACAAAGAGTGTCACAGTGGATAAAATAACAATACCAAATAAGTATTACCTAAAGAAACCTACTTTAAATGTAAAGGCATAGATAGGCTAAGCATAAAGATAGAGAAATATATAACATGCTAATGCTAATCAAAATAAAGATAGTATAGCTATATTTATTTCAGACAAAATACACTTCAGAACAAACAAAATTATCATGGATAAAGAGAAATGTTACATGACAAAAGGATTAATTCTCAAAGAAGACATAATCTTTAATGTGTATACATCTAACAACAGAACATTAAAATATGGGAGGCAAAAACTGATAGAACTGCAAGAAGACCTATATAAATCCTCTATTATACTTAGCAACTTCAACAACTCTTTCAATATTTTATATATCAAACAAGCAAAAAAATTGTAAGGATAGAGGTGACCTGAGCAGTACCTTCTATAAGCTTGATCTAATTGACATGTATAGGATACTGTATTCAGAAAGAGCAGAGTAGACATTCTACTCAAGCTCACATGGAACATTTACCAAGACAAATCATATTCTAGGCCATAAAACACATCTTAACAAATTTAAAGAATAGAAGTCATACAATGTATGTTCACAGTCCACAATAGAATTAAACTACAAATCAAGGGACCCCTGAGAGACTCAATTGGTGAAGCAGTTGGCTCTTGATTTTGGCTTAAGTCATGATCTCAGAGTGGTGAGATCAAGCCCCCATGTCAGGCTTTGCACTGGGCATGGAGCCTGCTTAAGATTCCCTCCCCCAACCCTCCTCCCTGCTTTCTCTTGAAAAAATAAAAATAGGGATCCCTGGGTGGCGCAGCGGTTTGGCGCCTGCCTTTGGCCCAGGGCGTGATCCTGAAGACCCGGGATCGAATCCCACGTCAGGCTCCCGGTGCATGGAGCCTGCTTCTCCCTCTGCCTGTGTCTCTGCCTCTCTCTCTCTCTCTCTCTCTCTCTCTGTGTGTGACTATTATAAATAAATAAAAATTAAAAAAATAAAATAAAATAATAAAAATAAATAATAAATAAATAAACTACAAATCAATAAAAGATAGCTAGAAAATCTCAAAATATTTGGAGATGAAGTAACACACTAATGAATAACACATGTGCCAAAGACTAAGCATCAAAAGAAATTCAAAATATTGTTAACTGAGAAAAAAGATGGAAATGCAAGTTATCAAAATTTTTAGGATTCAGAGAAAGCAGTGCTTAGAGGTTGATTTAGAACATTAGATGTGTATATTAGAAAAGAAATAGACATTAAAATAATAATTGAGGAAAATTGTGAACAACTCCTTGCCCACAAATTTGATAATCTAGATGAAATGGGCCAATCTACCAAAACTCACTCAAGGAGAAATGGATCATGTGAGTAGGCCTGAATCTACTAGAGAAATTGTATCAATTATTAGTAACCTTCCAAAACAAAAAGCACCAGGCCCATATGGTTTCACTGGTGAATTCTACCAAACATTTAAGGAAGAAATGGTACCAAGTCTCCACAATCTCTTTCAGAATATAGTAGCAGAGGGAATGCCTCCTAACTAATTCTATGAATCCAGCATTACCTTAAAAAAGAAAAAAAAAAAAAAAAAACTAGAGAAAGACATTACAAGAAAAGAAACCTACAAACATATATCTCTCATGAACATAGATGTAAAAATCCTCAAAAATATTTGCAAAGCAGGGAGAAGTTAAGATGGCAGAGTAGTAGTGGGACCCTGAGCTTGCCTTGTCCTTTGAACACAGCTAGATCAACATCCAACTACTTTGAACAACTAGGAATATGATCTGAGGATTAGAAAACTATCCACACACTTGGAGGGAGAGAACATGGCAGAGCAGGGTTTGGAGCTGTGAATTGTGGGAGAGGAAAGTCATGAGTCATGGAGGGGAGGGAGCCCTTTTAATGGAGCAAAGTCATAGAGAAGAAGAAAGTAGGAGAGAGCACAGTGGGTAGGGAATTGGAATTGCACAATAAGCCATGGTGAGATCCCCTGGGTTGCACTGGAAGAGATCATTTCCCTTCCCAGATTACATTTGGAGGAGTATATTTTTTCACTCCAAGGACAGAAGGCCACAGGGAGCCATTGAATGATGCTCAACAGCAGGGTCACAGGTGTGAGCAGAAGGCAGATAACCTTGTAGCAGCTTTTCATTGTGAGCCCCATTAGATCTAAACCACCAAGCAACTGCTTTTCTGGGACAGAACTGAGTAGAGAGAAGAGACATGTGCCAACTGCAGATAACCTGGCCACTGCTTTTCTCTTTCTGCCACAATAGATTCAAGCCTCTGTATGACTGCTTTTTCTGGGACAGAATGGAGTAGGGGACTGAGTCGCATGCAGATGGCAGATAACCTTGTTGCAGCTTTTCACTATGCATCACGATAAACTCTAGCTGCCATGTGCTTACTGTGTGACTACTTTTCTGGGACAGGACAGTGCTGGGCACACCACAAGTCTCTTCTTGGGGAAGGAGAGTGGGTTTGCACCTTGCAGGCCCCTTAAAACTTGGAGTTTTGAATCCCAGCCACCAGCCAGAGATAAAATGTAGAATATCTGTGGTGCTGGGCATGCAGACAAGCCTGGGAACAAATAGGTTAAGGGCAAGGAACTAACAAAAGCCTGGGACACAGTTCCCTTTTCTGTAAGGGCCTCCTGAACAGCAGTGGCCAGGAGTTCCCCTCCCCAGGGATGAGAGGACAGGTGGTGCAATCTTCCTCCTCCACCACCACTCCCTGCACTACCCACCACCACAGCTGGACTTCAGAGAGAAACAGTTTCTCTTCCCAACCCCCTGAACCTGGCAGGGATATCAATACAAGGACAAGTGAGTTTGTAAGCCAGCCCAATGGGCCTCTCCCTCAGAAAACCAACACAGGCCTTCCATATGTACCAAATCTACTGATTAAAGAGTCCTCCAAAATGTCAGCTTCTGGTGGAAATAGGACCAGACTTCCTTCTTTTTTTTTTCTTTCTGCTTCTTAACCTTTTAAATTTTTTTTTAATTTTTTATTTCTTATTTTTTTTATCTTTTATTTTCTCTTTATCTTTTTTTGGGGGGGGTTATCAGGCTTATAATTTTTTGTTCATATGCTAAGTGATTTGTTTCCTTTTCTTATTTTTCAGATCAGTCTTATTTTTTTCTCTTTTCTCCCTTTCTTACTCCTTTTTCCTTCTTTCTCTTTCTTTAGAACCAGGCTTATAGTTTTTTGTTTGTCTTTTTTTTCCTGTTTTATTCCTTTTCCTTTTCTCTTGTCTTGGATCAGGCTTTTTTTTTTTTTTTTTTTTTTTTTCTTCTCCAGACTTATCTTAACAAACAAGTCAAAGCACCCTTAGTTAAATGTCCAGACACTCTCCACTAAGCAAGGAGGAATCCTGTAAAGGGCGGACCAGTGGGGAAAAGCAGCCAAAACTCAGAGTGTATACAGTATACACTAGAAGCCCTTCCTGAAGTTTCTGTTGTTATTGTTGCTGTTGTTTTTTTTTCCTTTGTTCCTTTCTTTTCTGGACAAAATGACAAGATGGAGAAATTCACTGCAAAAGAAAGAACAGGAGGTAGTACTCACAGCCAGGGATTTAATCAATATGGATATAATAAGATGTCTGAACTAGAATTTAGAACAATGATTTTGAAGATTTTAGCTGGGCTTGAAAAAAATCATAGAAGACATTAGGGAATCCCTTACTGTGGAGATAAAAGAACTAAAATCTAGTCAGGCTGAAATTAAAAATATTATAACTGAGATGCAGTCCCAAATGGAGGCCATAAAAATGAGGATGAACAAAACAGAAGAGCAAATCAGTGATATAGAAGATAAAATTATGGAAAATAATGAAACTGAAAAGAAGAGGGAAGAAAACTATTAGATCATGAAGGTAAATTTAAGTAACTCAGCAATTCCATAAAGTGAAATAATATCTGTATTACAGGAGTTCCAGAAGAAAACCAGCAGGGGAAAAAGGGGCAGAAGATTTATTTGAACAAATTATAGTGAGAATTTCCCTAATCTGGGGAAGGAAACAGGCATTCAAGTCCAAGAGGAACAAAGAACTCCCCTGAAAATCAACAAAAATAGGTCAACACCTCAAAATGTTATACTGAAACCTGCAAATTACAAAGATAAGAAAAAATTCTGAAAGCAGCTTGAGACAAATGGTGCTTAACCTACAAGGGTAGATGCATAAGGCTGGCAGGAGACCTGTCCACAGAAACCTGGCAGGCCAAAAAGGACTGGCATGATATATTCAATGTGCTAAATGGAAAAAAATATGGAGCCAAGAATACTTTATCCAGCAAGGCTGTCATTCAGAATAGAAGGAGAGATAGACTTTCCAAGACAAACAAAAACTAAAGGAATTCATGAACACTAAACCAGCCCTGCAAGAAATATTAAAGGGGACCCTTTGAACAGAGACAGAGACCAAAAGTAATAAAGAACAGATACAATCTACAGGAACTGCAACTTTACAAGCAATACAATGGCATTCAATTCATATATTTCAATAATTACTCTTAATGTAAATGGACTAAATGCTGTTATCAAGAACCTTAGGATATAAGAATACATTTAAAAACAAACAAACAAACAAGACCCATCAATATGCTGCTTACAAAAGACTCAGTTGAGACCCAAAGACACCTCCATATTGAAAGTGAGGGGGTGGAGAACCATTTGTCATGCTAACAGACATCAAAAGAAAGCTGGAGTAGCCATTCTTACATCAGACAAACTAGATTTTAAGCCAAAGACATAATAAGAGATGAAGAAGGACACTATATCATAATAATAGGTTCTATTCAACAAGAAGATCTAACAATTACAAATATTTATGTCCCTAACTTGGGAACAGCAAAATATATAAATCAATTAATAACAAAATTAAAGAAATTCATGGATAATAATACAATAATAATATAATACAATAGTAGTAAGGGACTTTAACATCCCACTCACAGCAATGGATAGACCATCTAATTAGATCAACGCAAGGAAACAAAGATTTTGAATGACACACTGACCCAGGTGGACTTAACAGATATATTCAGAGCATTTCATCCTAAAGCAGCAGAATACTCACTCTTTTAGAATGCACATAGAACATTCTCCAGAGTAGATCACATACTGAGTCACAAATCAGGTCTCAATTGGTACCAAAAGATTGAGATCATACTATGCATATTTTCAGACCACAATGTTATGAAACTTTAAGTCAACCACAATGAAAAATTGAGAAGGACCACAAATACATGGAAGTTAAAGAACACTCTATTAAAGAATGAATGAGTCAACCAGCAAGTTAAAGAATTTAAAAATACGTGGAAGCAAATGAAAATGAAAACACAACAGTTCAAAAACCTTTGGGGGCACCTGAGTGGCTCAGTGGTTGAGCATCTGCCTTTGGCTCAGATCGTGATCCCAGGGTCCTGGGATCGAGTCCCACATCAGGCTCCCCACAAGGAGCCTGCTTCTCCCTCTGCCTATGTCTCTGCCTCTCTCTGTGTGTCTCTCATGAATAAATAAATAAGCCTTTAAAAAAAAAAAAAAAACCTTGGGATATAGCAAAGGTGGTTCCAAGAGGGAAGTATATAGCAATATAGGTCTTCCTCAAGCAGCAAGAAAAGTCTCAAATACACAACCCTACCTTACACAGCAAATAAAGCCTAAATCCAGCAGGGGAAGAGAAATAATAAAGATTAGAGCAGAAATCGATGGTACAGAATTTTTTAAAAACAGTAGAAAAGATCAATGAAAGTAGGAGCTGGTTCTTTGAAAGCATTAACAAAATTGATAAACCTCCAGCCCAACTTATCACCAAGAAAGAGAGAGAGAGAAGACTCAAATAAATAAAATCATGAATGAAAGAAAAGAGATCACAACCAACACCACAGAAATATAAACAACTATAAGAGAATATTGTGAGTAATTATATGCCAACAAATTAAGCAATGTGGAAGAAATGGATAAATTCCTAGAAACATATGAATTACCAAAACTGAAACAGGAAGAAACAGAATACCTGAACAGACCCATAACCCAGCAAAGAAATTGATCAGTAATAAAAAACTTCCCAACAAACAAGAGTCCAAGGCCGGATGGCTTCCCAGGAGACTTCTACAAAACATTTAAAGAAGAATGCATGCCTATTCTTCTGAAACTATTCCCAAAAAAAGAAGTGGAAGGAAAACTTCCAAACTCATTCTGTGAGGCCAGCAAAAACATTTGGGTTTTGATCCCAAAACCAGACAAACACCCTACTAAAAAGGAGAAATACAGACCAATATCCCTGACAAACATGGAAGCAAAAATTCTCACCAAGATACTAGGTAATGAGATCCAACAGTACTTTAAAAGGATTATTCACCATGACCAAATGGAATTTATTCCTAGGCTGCAGGGGTGGTCCGACATCTGCAAATCAATCAATGTGAGATATCATATTAATAAAAGAAAGGAAAAGGACCATATGATCCTCTCAATAGATGCAGAAAAGCATTGACAAAATACAGTGTCCTTTCTTGATAAAAAAAAAAAAAAAAAAAACCCTCCACCATGTAGAGGTAGAGGGAACACACCTTAACATTATAAAAGCCATATGTGAAAGACTCAAAGCAAATATCATCCTCAAGGGGGAAAAAGCTTTCAGCTTTTCCCCTAAGGTCAGGAACATGACAGGGATGTCCATTCTCACCACTGTTGTTCAGCATAGTACTGGAAGTGTTAGCGTCAGCAATCAGACAGCAAAAAGAAATAAAAAGCATCCATACTGGCAAAGAAGAAATAAAACTATCATTTCACAGACAACATGATACTCCATGTAGAAAACCCAAAAGAGGGCAGCCCCGGTGGCGCAGCGGTTTAGCGCCGCCTGCAGCCCAGAGTGATCCTGGAGACCGGGGATCAAGTCCCACGTCAGGCTCCCTGCATGGACTTCTCCCTCTGCCTGTGTCTCTGCCTCTCTCTCTCTCTCTCTCTGTCTGAATAAATAAATAAAAATTTTAAAATCTTTAAAAAAAAAAGAAAACCCAAAAGACTCCACCAAAAAGTTGCTAGAACTGATACAAGGATTCAACAAAGTCACAGGATATAAAATCAATGCACAGAAGTTGCATTTCTGTACACTAACAATGATGCAACAGAAGGAGAAATCAAGGAATCAATCCCATTTACAGTTGAAACAAAACCCGTAAGATACCTAGGAATAAACCTAACCAAAGAGGTAAAAGATCCGTACTCCAAAACTATAGAACACTTATGAAAAAAATCAAGGAAGATACAAAGAAATGGGAAAACATTCCATGCTCATGGATGGGAAGAACAAATATTGTTAAAAAGTCTATGCTACCCAAAGCAATTTACACATTCAATTCAATCCCTATCAAACTCTCTCTTTCCCTCTCAAATAAATAAATAAAATCTTCAAAAAAGATGACTCAGCAAAATATGAATAGAGAAGAACTTTCTCATATTGTCAAAGAACATTTAAAAACCTATAACTAACATCATACTTAATGTAAAAAAAATAAAAATAAAAAATGGATGCTTTATCCTTAAGACTGGGAACAAGGCAAAGATGTCCTCTCTCACCATTTCTATTCAGTATCATATGGTAAGTCCTAGCCAGTGCAATAATACAAGAAAGGAAAGTGAAAGTAATATACAGATGAAGAGGAAAGAATAAAACTTTGTTCACAGATCACATGATTATTTATGTAGACAATTCCAAAGAATTAATCAAAAACTCCTGAAACTAGTCACTGGGTATAAGGTTTATATACAAAAATGAATTGATTTCTTACATACTAGCGATGGACAGGTAGTGTCTGAACTGAAAACAGTACCACTTACAATTGCACCAAAAAATGAAATACTTAGATATAAATCTAACAAGATATGTCCAAGGTCTATATGTAAAAACTATAGAAAGCTGATGAAAGAAATAAATAAGATGTAAAGAAGTGGAGAGACCGTCTATATTCATAGATTGGAAGACCCAATATTATTAAGATGTTAATTCTTATCAGCTTATTCTATAGATTCAACATAAGTCTAATCAAAATCCCAGCAAATTATTTTGTGGATCTTGACAAATCAATTCTAAAGTTTATGTTGAAAAGCAAAGGACTCAGAATAGCCAACTCAATGTTGAAGAAAAAGAAAATTGGAGAACTGATACTACCTGACATCAAGACTTCTTATAAAGCAACAGTAATCAAGACACTCTGGTCCTGGCAAAAGAATAGATGCAAAGGTCACAGAATAGAACAGAGAACCCAGAAATGGATCCACATAAATGTAGTCTACTGATATTTGACAAAGAAGCAAAGGCAATTCAATGAATAAAGGATAACTTTTCAACAAATGGTACTGAAACAATTTGAAGTCCATGTGAAAAAAACAGTCAATTTGGATACAAACCCTATAACTTTCACAAAACTTAACTCAGAATGTGTTACAAACCTAAGTGTCAAGCTCAGAACTATAAACTTTCAGAAGAAAACAAGGAATTGCAGTTTGCTGGAGTTTTTAGATATAACATCAAAAGCATAAGAAAAGTAATTTAGCCCACCCAAATATGATATAATATTTGATGGATAAAAAATAAGAAAAAAGGAGGAGAGGGGCTATAAGACAGCTGAACCCATATCTTTCATGCTAGGAATCAAAAGACTTGGGGAATCTTTTGGGAATCAACATTTATCTAATGTTGATAAATCAAGAATATTGGCAATATATGGCTATTTTTAAGAAATATAGTTATAAGAGCTAAATAAACAGCTGAAATTGTTGAATATGGCTTCCTCTGGGGATCAGGACAGGGCATAGGAAAGAGACAAAGAGTTACCTACAGTTGGGTATGGCAATGACTTTCTGCCTTTTAATATAAACTTTCTAGGGCTTTTGCTAGCTTAACTTTGATAAAAATTAAAATGAAGATGAAAAATGAACATTATAACTCAGCTTAAAAAAATAATAATAATTGGCCCTCCCATCCCTCCCTTGCAGTAGCACGGGCATAATACTATGGTGTCATCTAATGTCTGTATTTCTGTTGTACTGGAAGCCCTGTCACAAGGATAGGACCACGTCTCCATTACATACTGCTATATTTATGTGTCTGACACCTTCTAGACACTGGGTCATATTTATTGAAGGAAAAAACATTTAATAGTTGTAGAAGAAGTACACAGAGGACAGGTGTGACAAATAACACAGAGATAGCCTCACTGCAATTGGAGACTGGGCAGTGGCACAAAGCAAGAGCTCAAGAAATGTCTGGAAATTTGCTATTTATTAAAGAAGGTTGGCAATTAGAGAGAAAGATTGGTGGTTCAAGGAGGTAGCAGGATCAAGGCAGATGTAATCATGGCAGGGTTAACGAGAACGTCGCAGTCCTAAAAATAAGAATCTATAGAAGGAGAAGAACAAAATGTGCTAGAGAGACATTAGAGATCACTTCTGGAAAATATGGAAAATTATGATTTTCCAATGTGGGATTTAGGGTGTTCCAGAGCTAGCAGTTTAAGTGCATGGGTTTCTCACTACCACAGCCAACTCTGATGATTGCTCAGGCCGTAGGAGTCCCTTGCTGACCACATTCCCCACCTCTTTCTAGAAAGAACACATGTTTCCTACAATGTTGTTCAATGTGTCAACTTGATGTTTGGCATCCATATACTTTAAGAAGGTCCAAATTATTAAAGTTAAGCAAAACCAGTCATGAATTTTATTAAAGGAAATTTGAATTGAGTTCTCTCTGGGGAAACATCACCATAAGACCAGGTAAGCTGGAGAAAGTAGAACTCAAAGGAAGCAAATAATTTGAAACCAATTTAGACATGTGCCAGGAAATGTGTTGGGAGAAAATGTTCTGAGGTAGACTATTGGCCTGCCTGTGTGGATAAATTACTCTGGTATTTGTGATTTAGAATCAGGAAGAAAACATATTTCCTCATTACCTCATTACAGGAATTCATTCTGGGAGGCATGCACAATTTGCCTTTTCCCCAGGGATGGGTGGGGGGACTTGTAACCTTGAAAATATCTTTGTGTGTGAGAAGGAGAGAAAAAATATTATATATTTCTGCATACAGAGAAGCAGTGGGAAGATTTTGTTTCATTTGCTTTTTTTTTTTTTAATCTAACCTAAGTTGACTGTGCTAAGATAGGCAGTATTGTTTATACCCCTATAGAAGAGAGAAACTGAGGCTCTTAAATAATACTCAAAGAGACCTAACTACTATGTGGATAAGCTGGAAGTTGATCTGTAGTATAGATGGAACAGCTACATAGACAGACCGGCTCCATAATTTGTGGGGCCGTGCAAAATAAAAATTTGGAGCCCCTGGTTCAAAAACAATTAAGAATTTTAAGATAGAGAAGCAGAGCATTAAACCAAATATGGGGCCCTTCTGATCACAGGGCCACATGTGACTGGATAAGGTAGTCACTCATAAATCTGGCCTCAAGTATAGGTATGTAAATTTGAGCTAGCTCCAATGAGAAAATTGGAAAGTCATTAATAAATTGGAAATTATGATTATACCTTAAAAATTATCTTGAAGAATACTCTATGAAACCCACAGTAAATGAAGAGTTACATAATTATATCTGTAACTTCTAAAATTACCTCTGTAACTGAGCTACAGGATATTTCAACACTGTCTCAGATGGGATCCTTCCATGTGGTATTTCCTTATGAACTGATGCATTAATTCTCTGGCACTACTGTACACATCACTATAGAGAACTTTTTGAGATGTGTTTGCAGAGCCCTGTTCCCATCTAGGCAGATATCCTTTGTCATAATCCCCGGGGCCTGCAGCCATTTCAGTAGGAACCTTGGAAGCCTTCTGTACCATGATCTCCTCAGTAGCACACCTTTGCATCCCTACTGCTGCTCACCTCACTTGACACACAGAAGAGCCTTGAGAAATGTTTGTTGAATAAATGAATGAGTACACAAACTCCAGAAAACTCTAGCCAAATTCTACATTTTCCAAAATGTAGCAAGAACCAATCTCCTTGCAATCAATCATCAGGAGATGGTCCAAGGAGCCTTTATATTGCCTCAAATTGAGATGATTAGATCTAAAAAGGGGGCCATGCCTAAAATCAGGTTAACTTGAACCAAAAGTTAAAACTGCCCTTGGCAAATCCTTCAGAAGCATCAGGTTAGAGGTACCAGGTGAGACACACAGAGACCCACTGGTCAGGATGCTGATGCAATGCACATCCTTTATCTTGCCCCACCCTGGGGCACATGCTCACTGCCTGCCAAGCCGTGTAGTAAATTCCAGTAGGCTAAATGCACATATGATGTGACTCTTTCTTAAGAGGTAAGTTAATGCCTTTTCTGGAGGGAGTGTTTATTACTTTATCCCCGCAGTGGTTTTCCTCCCCTCACAGGAAGTTGTAAAATCTGAACCTTGAGTCTTATAAGAGACTCAATCTTGTGTTAAAACTTCACCAAAACTGATTTATCTTACATTTTGCAACATTTCTATATCTCACACATTTTCTCTAACTTTTATAGTCAGTGGGGAAAAAAAGAAAATTTACACAGAGGTTTCATACTTGGATCACTTTTTGATTCTGAGCATATTAAAAGCTGTCCAGAACCCTGTTCCCATCCATCGCTTCTTATTCTTCAGAGCTCTGAAGGAGGCTGGCCTATAGGCTGAGAGCCAGATTGTTGAGATATGTATCCCTGCTTCTCCGCTTACTGAACCTCTCAGGGCTTCAGTATTCCTCGTCTGCAAAATGGTAATAATAAAACATCTTCCCCAAAGAGTCGCTCATGTAGAACATTCAGTACAGTGCCTGTCACTGAGAATTCAATGACGTTAGCCATTAGCTGTTATTGCGTGAGTCTGTGTCCTATGTGTCTTATGAGCAATAGCCCAGCTGTTGAATAGCCTCACTCCTTATCTAAATGTGATTAACAAAAGCAATTTTTAAAAATAAGCTAATCTTAGGAATTGAAAGGTCATCAGTGGTAAGATATGTAGGTGCATGTGTCTATTCAGGATTAATAAGGGTGACAGAGTTAGGAAAGTGAAGATGATATGTCTTTCTCCCTCTAGTTCCTCAAGAGCTCCAGTCATTGACACAACTCATGATTTAAGTGATGGGATGAAATTTGGCTTTGTGGCATAAGAGCTGCTGAGCTTAACAAGGGCAATCTTTCTTTACTATTTATCATGTATATCCAGTCAAAATCCAAGAAATTTGAATAAGACATATACCATGTAGCATATGAAATTTTTCTTGCTTCTACTTTGTAGGAGGAAAGTCCATTTTCTGGTTATTCCAATTCTCACATATACTGTGCTTCTAGGCATTGTCTATTCTATCATTTTCCCACTTGTCCCCTCCCTGCAAGACACTATACTTCTCTGTCTTCCTTCCCTGTCACTAGCTTTTTTATTTTATTTTATTTTTTGTTTGTTTGCTTCTTAGTCTCATTCTCCTTGAACTACTCCTTAGATCTTGATCTTTTCCAGGACTCTCTAATGGACCCTTCATGTATTGTACTCTACCTGGGTGATCTCAGTTTGTTCTGATGGCTCCAATCCATCTTTTGGCCAATGAACCCTATATCTGTATTGCCACATCAATCCTTTCTCTACAGTCCAAACCCATGTAATTGCCTTCAGGAAATCTCCCCTTGGATCTCTTACAGACACTTCTAACTCAACATGTCCAAACTGAACTCGTCATCCCCTCAGACGGGCTCCCTTATGGCGTTCCCTATCTCAGGAAATGGCAGCACTCTCCACCCAGTTAATCAAGCCAGGAATCTATGATTCATCCTTAACTCATCTCACTTCCCTCACTGCCTAAATCCAATCAATCACCAAGTTCTCTTAATTCTATTTTCTAAATCAGCATCTTTCCAATTTATTTTACTGTCCGTGAAAGAAACTTCTTTTGCATCATGACCCCAACCAGCATGCATGTGCATGTGCATGCATGCACAAGCACACACACACAAAGTGAAACACAAGTTTCACAAAGGAATTTTTATTATCATTTTATGCAAAATTTTCTGAACTTTTCTATTGTGTTTTCTGCTGATGTTGCTTTTGAAATGCTAGTAACCAATGGGTGACTGGCAAATGTTAACAATCAGCTCTTCTGTAGGTAAGGGGGGGGAGCCTGATGTATAGCGTTTGAGTCTTTAATGTAAATACACCCATCATGGATGAATTTAAGCTACCAACCAAAGAATTTGCAAACATCCCAAAGATCCAACAATCAGTTCTCCTGACCATCTCCAGCATGCCACTGCTTATGACCTACAGTTTGATAGGTGCTGGTCTAAATATTTCTTAAATCTACCCACTAATGTTCATTCTCAATGCTACCGTCCTAATCTTTTCTACCACCATTTCTGATATAATTGGTTTCCAGATCAATTGATCTGCTTCACATTTATTTAATACCACTCAAAAGCTTTCTGTTGTCCACAGGAGAATACAGTCTATAATTCTTACCATAACTAAAAAAGCCACCAACAGTTTGGTGTCTGCCTGTCCCCTCATACCCGCTTTCCTTTGATCTCAACAAAAATGTTTTCTTCCTGAACATCTGGGAGCTCTCTATTGTTTTCAGGTCCTTGGACATGTTATTCTATTTGGCTATAAAGTTCTTGCCTCCTATCTTTGTTCACCTAACTCTTACTTATCCTTCCTATCACAGTTTAAGTGCTACTCGTTCATTTCATTCATTCATTCATTCTCCCACTATGTGGCCTACAAAGTGCTAGTGATACAATGAGAAGTAAAAATAGGGTCACCTGGGTGGCTCAGTTGGTTAAGCATCCGACTTTTGATTTCAGCTTAGGTCACAATCTCAGAGTTGTGAGTTGAGTCCTGAGTCAGGCCCTGCACTGAGCATGGAGCCTGCTTAAGATTCGCTCTCTCCCTCTGTTCCTCTCTGCCCTCGAAAGAAAGAAAGAAAGAAAGAAAGAAAGAAAGAAAGAAAGAAAGAAAGAAAGAAAGAAAGAAAAAGAAAAAAAGTAAAAACAGTCCCTCATAGAATTTAGACACTCTAGATGGGGAAAAATATATTCAAATAAAGATATCACTCACATTTAAGTGTTAATAAAAGAAGAGCTTAAAACGTAGATTCATAGCTCTACAAGAGCTTATAAAATCTGACCTAACCTAATAGATCAAGGAAAATTTTCCAAAGTGATGACTGGTAAGTTATAATAGTTGAGCTAAGATATAAAGGAGAAATATAACCTAATGAGTCTAAGGGATGGAGAACTAACAACATAGAAAGAAAGAGGGACATGTAAAAATCCACATGGCAGGAAAGAATATGGTAAAATCAGGGGACCAAATGAAAGCCAGTATAACAAGAGCCAAGTATGAGAGGGAGTATGAGACAGGTAGAAGCCACTCTATGATGAGCACTCCAGACTTTGTTAAAAATATAGGTCTTTGGGGTACCTGGGTGGCTCAGTTGGTTAAGCATCTGGACTCTTGATCTCAGCTCAGGTCTTGATTTCAGGGTCATGATTTCAGAGTCACTTAAGAAAAATTAGGTCTTTAACAAAAAGGGAATGAGAGGCCATTGACATGTTTGAAGCAGGGATATAATGTGTTCAGATTTCTGGTTCAAAAAGATTACTCTGGCAGTTGTCAGGGTGAATCAGAAGGCAACAATAATAGATGTGGAGACAATTAGACACTATTACAGTACTCTGAACAAAGATGATCATAACACAAATTAAGATGCTGGTAATGGAGATGGGAAAAAAATCAACATATTGGAGAGATGTGTGAGATAACTTTGACAGGACAAGATAATGGATTGAATGTGATGTAACAGAGAAGTAGCAAAGATGCCTCCCAGATTTGAGCTGCAAAACTGAGTAACTAGTAATACCATTCAGAGAGATAAGGAATACCAGAGGAGGACCAGGTTTGAGGGAGAAGAGCATGACTTGGGCTGTAGATATATAGATTCTGAAGCATGTTCAATGTGTTTTGAAGGCTGTTTGATAAACTTCTCTGAGACAGAGGAGAGGTCTGGATTAGGACATAGATTATAGACATGAAGCAGTGGACATAAATGAACTCATTACCTGAGAATGCACAATATGAGAAGGAGCCTTAAAAACCAAAACCTAAGTAAATTCAATATTTAATGGTTGGATAGTAGAGAGTGGAACTTACAAAGAGAACCAAGAGGAGTGGTCAAAGAGCTAGGAGGAAACCAGGAGAAATTGACGTCAAAGAGCTGCTTTGTTTTGGTGGAGTATCAAGACAAAAAGCCAGACTGTGGTGGGAGGAATGAGTGCAAAGTGCATATACAGAGTCAAGGAGTATAAACTCCCTGGAGAAGTTTGCCTTTAAAGAGAAGGAGAGACATAGAACAGTATTTTTTAAGTTAATGGAAACTTTTTGGTTGTGCTTTAATAAAAGCTAACTGTCACACAGCACTTAGGAGGCATTCATAAATGTCATTTTTTAAATTGCACATTCAAGTGCATTAAAATGGAGGTATATTTAATAAAATAGACAATCCCAGAAGTCTCATGACACTAGAATATCTGCAGATTTGTGCATGCATGTGTGCACACAGATATAATTATCAGTTTTTTAGACTAAAATTAAAATTGGTGTCATTACCTTAAGAATAAGCCATTTGGGCACTAAGACACGAAGGCTTTAGAACAAGATAGAAATGGAAGTCACCCAAGAACTGGAAACTCTCCACAGATAGATGAGCAAGGCCATGAGTCATTTTTGTGCAGGAAATTGAGCCCTGATTGTATCAAGGAAACAAATGGCGAAAGCACAACTTGTTAGGACAAGTGGGTGCATCATTCACACCAATCCAGTGAAACCCACATAACAGAACTTCTATATCTGAGATGTAGTCAAGAAAACTTTTTTTAAAAGAAAAGCTTCACTCCATTTTTGGAGACTATATTTAATTCCTCATTTAGGGAAGCAAGTCCATGCAGCAGAAAAGAAATCAGTTGTGCATTACTTTCCCAGCTTTGCTATTTTTTAAGGCAACTTCTTTAGTCCAGTCTCAGCTTCTTTATCTGTGAAATGGGGATAACCATACCTCCTAGGGTGGTTCAATCAGGTGAAGGAGATTACAGATGTTATTAAAGCACCATACTCAGAATAGCTATCTACTTCCCTGCCCTGAGAATTGTACATTTCCACCATTTTATTGGAACACAATCACACTCTTGTCTATATATTGTCTATAGCTATGTTTGCACTAAATGGCAAATTTGAGAGTTGTGACAGAGACCATATGGCCTACAAAACTGAGAATATTTACTATCTAGTTCTCTACAGAAAAGGTTTGTCAACAAAAAGGGCATAAAGATTAGGGAGGAGAATGAGATTGAGACTCTTTAAAAATTATTTTTAAGTTATTGGCAAAGTGCCTGTTGTATATAGTAAAGGCTTAATAAACAGATATTGGGAGTTTTTTTGATATTTCTTTATTCAGCTACTAGTTCAACAAATAATTATTGAGTGCATCTTGTGTGCCAGACACTGCTCTGAGGGCCGCAGTATCTAGCTATGAACCTAACAGACAAAAAATATGCCTGGGCTCTTTGGACAGACAATAAACAGATTAATAAAAATAAAAGCAGTATAGTAACTGGCTGGAGAGAAAAATTAAGGGCTGGAGAATAGAAAGTTTCAGGATAAAGATTGCAACTTTTAGATGGAGTGGCCTGGGAAGACCTAATTGAGATGGTGTCCTTTGAGCAAAATCCGAAGGACACAGGGAGTGCTGGGAATACTGTAGGGGAGAGGGTAAGGAATAATGTTCCAGGCACAGGAACAAATAAAGAGTATTTGGTGTCCTTAAAGAAAGCTAAGGAGTCGGTGTGGCTAAAGTGAATGAGTAAGAGGGAGAAAAGGAGAAGAAAAGTCAGAAAAGTGCCGGGCAAACCTAGGTAGAGAAGAACCACCCAGAGTCTTTGGCTTTTACTCTAATAGAGAAGGGAAGCAAGAGTTTTGAGCAAAGTAGTGGCATGATCTGATTTGCATTTAATCCAGATCAGTCTGGCTGCTCCAGTGAGAATAGCCTGTCAACTAGACTGCAGCAATTGTAAAAGCAAAAACATAGGAAGCTACTGCAGGCATTCCAGTGAGAGGTGATGATGGCTTGAACCCAAATAGTAGCGGTGGTAGTGGTGACAAGTAGATGTCTTGGGGATATTTGGAAAATAAAGACAATGGGATCTAAGGATGGATTGGAAAGTCAAAGATGATTCCACATTTTCTGCCCCAAGCTACTGCTGCAGTAATGTAGTGATCATTGATGTGAGAAGGGAAAGATGTAGGAGATGCATGTTCATTGTTAAATGGGAGGGAGGGGAGAGGCATGCAGGAATTAGGATGTAGGAATCATGATGACATCATGGAAGTGTTCAGTTGGAGATGCAATCTCTCATGGGAGATGTGCAGTGGGCACCAGGGTATAAAACTCTGGAGATCAGGGATAGGTCAGAACTGGAGATATAAATTTAGGAGTCATCCATAGATAGATGAGATGTGGTTATATCTATTCAGTAGTATGAGATGGTTGCATACAGACCAAAGTGCATCACAAACATCAGAGGAGCAGAGGCCTGCTTTACAGACCTTACCAAAAGCTGCTAGTGACAGTTTCATTTTACCAAAAACAAGTAGAAAGTCAGGAACAGGTAGAAAAAATATAACTAGCATTCATAATTTGAATGACTCCTAATTTGTCTAATTGAGGAAACAGTTTTATAGTGAGATTATAATTTTATAAGTTGATTTGCAAAATCAATTATAGCTTTATAGTACTACATTTTGGGGATGTTGCCTATTATCTCAATGGAAATTAATAAGCCACTTGATGAGCACTCAATACTCCTTACACTAGTGAAGAAAAGATTAGGAAGATAAAACTGCCTCTAATTTATGGACAAACAGAATATGATGCATCAGAATCCCACCGGGTCATTCTAACAATTTAATTTCTGCTGATTCTTATGAATCCTTCAGCCTTTTTAAGAAGGAAAAATCTTGGCTAGCTTTGTTTTCTCTTTTGGTAAAAAGCTTTTAGTTTGGACAGTTATTCAAGCTGACCCAGATTGACTTAATGACCATCTCTTCCCACTAAGACAGTGATTCTTCACCTTTCCTTCATTACCGAGCCCCCGACCAAGGAACATTTTTAGGTATCGTTGTCCTAATCTCCATCCCATAAAAATGTTTTATTGTGGTAAGATATACACAACATATTTATCATTTTAATCATATATAATTGTATGACTCAGTGTCATGAAATACATTCACAATGTTATGTAACTATCACTACTATCCTTATCCAAAACATTTTCCTTATCCCCAATACAAACTCTGTACTCATTATACCTTGACTCCCTATTCCCCATTCCCCTCAGATCCTGGTAACCTCTATTAGGCTTTCCATCTGTATGAATTTTCCTATTCTAGTATCTCATATAGGTGGAATCATACAATATTTGTTTTTCTGTGTCTGGCTTATTTCACTTAGTATAATGTTTTCAAGGTCCACCCATGTTGTAGTATGTATCAAAATTTCATTCCTCTGGATACCTGGGTTGCTCAGTGGTTAAGCATCTGCCTTCAGCTCAGGGCATGATCCTGGGGTCCTGGGATAAAGTCCCACGTGGGGCTCCCTGCATAGAGCCTGCTTCTCACTCTATGTCTCTGCCCCTCTCTCTGTGTCTCTCTCATGAATAAATAGATAAAATATTTTTAAAAAATTTCATTCCTCTTCATGGCTGAATAATATTCCATTGTATGGATATACCAATTTTGTGTATCCATCTATCCTAGATGGACCCTTGGGTTGTTTCCACCTTTTGGCTATTGTGAATAATGCTGCTATGAACATTGGTATACAAATAACCTGTTTGTGTTCCTGCCTTCAATTCTTTTGGATGTATACCTAGATATGAAATTGCTGGGCCTATGAAATTTTAATACCACAGAGAAACTGTGTATCTGTTTATGTTCTATGTATATATATGCATATGTGCTTTACACATAAAAAGAATAAGATTTCTTCATTGCCCTCCCAGAACCAATGTTCACCTCCTTGAGCAGGAATGGTATCACCCTCACTGAGACTGCAAGCTCCAAGGTAAAGATACCCAGGTTTTCTGACATGATGAGGTAAATATATAGGTAATAGATATGTAGACAAACTACTTAACAAAAAGTCAAGATGTGGATTACAAGGAAAATGACCCCTAAACACATAAGTATAAAAAGTAATCTTTGTTCCCTATGCAATAATGTTATTTGTATTTTAATTAGTCTTCAACTTTGACAAGAGTTGATAAAATAATGAGCCTAAGAACATTTTGGAAAATTGCTCTTACAAGTTGTGTCAGGTCCAAACCAAGGGAGCAAATCTTCTAAGTAAACTTCTGAAAACAGTAGAAATTAATGATGTTGTACTCCCACTGAGCCTAAAATATCTCCTGAACACGAAAAGGATAATTACAAGCAAGTACTATGTGAAATAGAAAAAAGAAAAGAAATGAAATGAATACAGGATCCAAGGATCCAGGAAAGTCAGGTATTGGTGAGATTACAGGATGGCTCTGTCAGCAGGTATACACTGTGATCTATACTGAGTACACTTCTCAGTATCTGGTTGGAAGGCAGTATGGCAAGATGTCTGTAACAGACTCACCTAGATTTAATTGCAGTGTGGTTGTCTGATACTATATTGTTTCAGTATGTAAGGAAGAAATTAAGATTGTTAAGATTGTATAACGGTATTGAGAAAAACAACAGTTTCACATACCTGACCAGAACCCATCAAGTGTCAGGAAAAACAAGAAGTCAAAGAATTGCCATATTGGAGGAGACTAAGGAGATGTGACCACCAGATACCATGTGGGATCTTGAACCAGAAAAAAAGTTACTAAAGGGGAAATGGGATTTCTCAATAAAGTCTGCAGTCCAGTTAGTCATGTTGTACCAATATTAATGGCTTCACCTTAGTAATTGTGCTGTGATTATACAAGATGTTAACGTTCAGGGATGCTGAGGTGAAGAACTTACCTTAACTCTGTACCACATTTGCAACTCTTCTGTGGGTCTAAAGTTATTTTGGAATAAAAAATAAAAGAAAACAGGGACGCCTGGTAGCTTGGATAGTTAAGTGTTCGACTCAATTTCAGTTCAGGTCATGATCTCAGGGTCACAAAATCAAGCCCGGCCTGGGGGCTTCTCAGTCAGCAGTGAGTCTGCTTGAGAGTCTCCCTCTCTCTGTGCTCCTCCTCACTTCGTGCACACTCCTTTCTCTCTCTCTCTTTCTCTCTGTCTCAAATAAATAAATAAATCTTAAAGAAAGTAAAAGAAAACAAACAACAACAAAGTTTCTGGTAGCTTCTGTCAGAAGCAAACTTGTGACTGACATTGCTGAAAAATGGTTGGAGTGGTGGGGTGGGAGGTCTATATTTGCAATAGCAGGAGCTTTGAAATCTGACATGAGAGGAACTCCTGTCTTTGTCTCTTTTCCAATTCTATTGCAGGGTGTGTTGGATACATCATGTAACTGGGATGTGGGTGTACCCTTTCTTGGAACACATTGGCCCAGGAGCCAGAATCGTCTTCTTTGGGTCTACAACCATCTTAATGAACTTTTTGTACCTGCTGGGAGAAGTTCTGAACAGCTATATCTGGGATACACAGAGAAGTAAGTATTGTTTAGGGGAGCATAAAACAGGAGAATTGCTGTCTAAAAGAGTGTGTGCAGACACTGAAGGAAAATTCCATCATAGCACAGGATCACTTGTGAAGAGTTTCATTTTTATAACTACACAATGTTAATTTAAGAGCTGCTGGCAGTTACCTGAAAGGTTTATTACACACTTTGTCTTATTAGCTAGTAAAATATCCAAATCTAAGGAAAAAGAATTATGTCTATAAAATTTTATAGGGAGAAATGTAGTGCTAATAACAGCAACAACAAAATTTAGAAAGTTCACTCCAATCGGCAAAATGCTGCCTTAGCTAGAGGGAACCCCCCCCAATAAATAAATTATTAAATGTTACCAAACAGTCCCATTAAAAGCCACCCAGACCTCCCCGCTTCTTAAATCATCCTTGTATGGGCCCAGTAGCTTCAGAGAGGTCTCCCCAGTTTTCTGCCAGAACTCCAAGCAGCACAGAATGCCTGTGGCCACTGTGATTTACCAGTGACTTGTCATATTCAAGGACTGAGATGGCAAAGAGGTCCAGGCAATCAAGGGTACTACTTCATTGCTGCAAAACTCTCTTAACCTATGATTTGATTTCTCTTTTGTTTCTATTTATGGCAGAGCCTCCATCTTGGCAAGTCACATAATCTTACCAAAGCTATGCAAACCCTGTCCAAAGTGTATGTAAGATAACATAAAATGGGAAGCTGGAAGAAGCAACAGCACAGGATGTAGTCATTTGAGTCCTGCATGAAAAGATATCCAAAGACAAGATGGTCCGGGAATTTTAGAGAGCTCTGGGCATCGCCAATGTACCATGTACTCACAACATTCTAGACATCACCAGTAAATTATCTCTGTTCCACAAACATGGAACACCCTACTTTGTGCCAGACACTGTGCCAGGAACTTGATCTAATTAGACAAATAAAATGCAGTCAATTGCACAGTTACTGGATTGGACTTTTTTGTGTGCAGATCTTCTAAGATTGTATGTGTCAAGGTGTTGGCCCATGGTATATGCCCAGAGGAATTTGAGGGTTTCTTTTCTCAGCAGCTGGCTTGATTTTATAAGCTATCTATTAGAAAAAGTGTCAAAAATTTTTATTCAGTTCAGGCTACAACTTGGGAAACCAGAAATTAACCCTTTAATAATTCCTTCTCTGTTCAGTGGGAATAATAATCTTTATTAGTTAATTTACTAAAGTATTTAGCTAACTTATAAAAATATTTAAAGAACAAAGTAAATTTTTCTCAGCTTCTTGGGAGAAAGGCCATATTTAAATTTAGGCTCATACATTTAATATATGTTATTCAGGAAGTATTTATGACTCTTCCCTCTTGATTAGCTTGATTCCAATGGTCATTTGGCCATTGTTCTACTATTTCTAAGAGAAGATGACCTGAAAACTAAGAGAGAGGAAAATCCAGTGTATAGTCATAGAATACTGCTCTTCAACAGCTTTGAGTGAGAAGTTAAAATAAATAGGGAAACTCAGGGTTTTCTAAATGATCTGTTCAATTTAATTTGTGCCATTCTCCTATGTAAGGTTGACTAATATTTCATAACTCATCTTAGATATGGAGATTAATTTTATTGATGTGGAACCATCTAGTTAATTCCACAGAGGCAGATGTTTCATGTCAAGTGGGCATTTTTTTTTCATTTATGAAAAGGATTGCAAACTGATGGCCTCCTCCAAATTTTGTCTGCCAAATGTTTTATTAGACTTATATAGTGGGATTGTTGTTTTTGAAACAACATTTAAAAATTGGGAGATTACACCTATAGGCCAGATTTCTCAGCTTATCAAATACTTTAGCATCTGGCAACAGCAAGCCCACTGTTCTTTTCTGGCAAAAATGGATTAGCAATGAGGATCAGTTGCCCCCTTGAGATGGCTTCCTAAGTGTTCCTAGTTCTCACCTGGCCAGTTTGCTCCATCACATTAGCTGCCTGCTTCTGTAGGTAGTTAAATTTGAAACTGCTGATTAAAAGCAGTGTGTGCTGTGTGTGTGTTGCAATGTGTTGCAGTGAATTGAATACAGTCAAGTACAGTATTACTATTCTGGGTGCATTCACTGCACCCCAAACAAAATCCCCCATGAAACAGGGATACCACACTGAGCACCCTTCCTTGTATCCATAATGATTTTTAGTGGCTTCACTTCCTTCACTTGGTTAGGTTATAATGACTTCAACTTTGAGATAAAATCATATTATTACAGAATCTTAAAATTGAAAAGGATATTAGAAACCACCTAAGCTGACCTTTCCTTTTTACTATGCAGCGGCTGAGCCCAGAAACCCTATGTGACGCACCAAAATCGGTAGTTGCAGAGCCAACACCTCTGGGTAATGTTCAATCCAATGTTACTTCTAGTAAGCCATCAGGTTGTCACCATTGAAAACCAAGGCACATGAGAGATTAGAAACTTCACTAAGATCCATGAACCTGGTTTATAAAATAAGAAAACAGACCAATCTGATACGAACTATGAACACAAAGCCCTTAAAATAGGTTAAATGAATAGTTAGGCATTTGCTCTTTTTAAAGGAAATTAACTCAAGGTGGCTTTGTGACTGTTGTATTGGTTTGTTAGGGCTGCTACAGCCAAGGACCATAGTCGGGGAGGCTTAAACAATAGAAATGTAATGTCTCATGGTTCTGGAACCAATCCTTCTGAGTACTGGGAGGGACAGATCTGTTCCAGGCCTCTCTCCTTGACTTGTAGATGACCATCTTCATAGTCACATGACTTTTGTCCCTATGTGTAAGGCTGTCTCCAAATATCCCCTTTTCATAAAGACAACAGTCATATTTGATTATGGTCCACCCTGATAACTTCATTTTAACTTGGTAAAGACCCTCTCCTCAAATATAGTTACATTCTGAAGTACTGGTGATTAGATATGGAGAGACACAGTTCCACCCATAACACTCTGCTTTCTGCTCCCAAAATTCATGTCCTTCTTTCATGCAGAATACATTCCCAACAGCCCCAAAAGTCTTTCCAGCATCAATTCTTAGGTCAAAAAACTCATCTTAAATATCATCTAAATCTGGTATGGCTAATACTTGGGGTATGATTCATCTTGAAGCACCATTGCTTTCCTGTTGTGATCCTGTAAAGCCAGACAGAAAGTTTTCTGCTTCTAAAACACAAGGGTAGGACAGACATAGAATACACATACCCTTTCCAAAAAGGAAAAATTGCAGGGTTTGAAAAGGGGCCCACAATTCTCAACCAAGTTTGAAATGTAGCAGGGCAAATTCTATTAGATGTAAAGGCTTGAGAATGATCCTCTTTGACTGAATGCTCCAACCTCTGTATCACCAGAAGGGGGGTGTGGCCCTGCCCCTGGGTGGCAGCCTTAGCCTCTGGAAGTGGGTAGCCCCTGAACCACCTTAGGAGTTCTTCTTTCATTTCATGCTGTCTCTGTCCCTTTTAGTCCAGTGTTTCTGCTGGTACAAAATTCTCAAAAAACCTTAATGGCTTCCCATGCAATTCATAGCAACCCAAATCGTCAGACAAGAAGGTCTCCCACAGATCTTTCCTGACTTCTGCTGAAATGGTTAATTTGGATCCCTGAATGACATGCCTAATCTCTTTAGCAAATGGTTGTCCAGCCACACCCTTGGCCTTCTCCTACATTCTGAAGTTCTGAAGTTAGGACTTCATATGAACATATGAATTCGAGGGGGATGTGTGTCACATAATTCAACCTATAACGTCTAAAGTATTTCTGTACTTATGCTAAGAATTTATTCCAACTCCAGTGTGTCTAACTGGGGTGACCAATCTTATTAAAGTAAAACTTTATACAATCATAAATGAAAGTGTCCAAAACTGAAAGGTTGGGTTGAGGACAGAGAAATCAAGCAAAAGAGAAAGAAGTTTGGATCCAGGCCTGTATGACAGAACCTTCTCCCCCAGCTGCCCATGAAGTCATGTTCCACACAGGCACCCAGGCCTACAGTGTTCCAGTGCTGCCCTCTGGTTGAGCCCTACTCCTAGCCTGGGGGAATCACATGTGACTAACTACCTTAGGGTCAACCAACTCTTCCTCTATGTTCCCAAAAGCACATCCTGCCTCAGCTTTGTGACAGGTTTCTTTTTGCTATTTGTGTGGAAATTATACCTCTGGTTCTTCCAAATATTATTTACAGCTGTCTAATTTTTTCCCTCTACCTCAAAGCTGCCAAACTAAAGTAGGTGGGGAGCCATTTTTCCTGTCTGGGTCAATGAACACCCCCTGTTCTCCACCCCCGCTTTTGAAGATTCCACTATTGCTGCCAAGTCAACCCATCTGCAGGAGAACACTTAGGAAGAAACAGACTTTAAAGAAAAGCAAACAGTTATTAGTTCCTGAGAGCTTCTTCGCAAGAGAGGGAGCATGGGACAAAGTTGGGACCCAAGTCATGTGTGCTATTTGAACAGAATCCCTGCTGTGTTTTTCTGCCTTTGCCTTGGTTACCAACAACTAAGGCATCTCCTGGCCTTCTCGCCCTAAACCCAATTCCTCCTCCCCTCACATGTCCTTACTTCTCAATCTGAAGTTTTCCTTAATATGATTTCTGAGAAGTACTTTGGAAAAAGAGTTACAGATCTGCCAGTTCCTTAGTCATGAAAACCAAACCTGAAAGACTGTCTAAGGACACCTGTTCAGAGCGTGTTACCCACTTTCCAACACCACCACCCTGACCCCACAAAACAAATGCTGGGAGCTGGAGGAAAGGAGAGTCCTTGCCAATGTAAGCCTATAACAATGACCTCTGGAATTAGGCTTTAATTTTTTTTATATGGTGAAGTTCCATATTTTATTCTGTTTTCCCACTAGCATAGCCTTTTGAGGCTTTCCCTATATTTGTTGTTTATTAATTGATTTGGTAAATTCTAATTGAGCTCGAACTCTGAGTCAACACTGTGTTAGGTGCTAGGGATATTATCAGAAACAAAACAGTTAAGGGCTCTGCCTTCAGAGAGCTTATAACTTATAAGAGAATACCAACAAAACCTGCAAAGCAGTATTTGGGGGTTCTTTTATTCCAGCAAGAGTCTCTGAGAATTTTGTTTCAGAAGAAGAATATTTAGCAAGAAGAAAAAGAAAGGAGAACTGGGGAGCATTTACCAGATTTAACTAATTCATGAGAATGACTTCAACGTTTTCATCTCCAGGAAAATGCAACATCATTAATTAACTATTCACTACAGACAACAGACAGAGCTCTTACTGGTCCAGGACATATGAGTCTCTCAGGAGGTAAAACAGTTCTACCAGAACTGAGTTGAATAGAAAGAGAACTTGAGTTTAAGTACACAAAATTATGGAAATAATCGTTCTTGTGCCTAATAAGCCCTCTATGAGTTTTTTTTTTTTTTTAATTCTTGACTTTTGAAAATCCAGAATCCTTGCCTTGAGAAGAAACACAACTAAAATAAAAATAAATGAGGTCTGTTTGAGACTCATCAGCTGCACACCTCCTGTTATTGGAAACTGGTTACAAAGCAGTCTGGTTGGGGTTTCTGTGCAAACTCAATGAGTCTAGAACCAACTTGCACTCATCACTCCCAGAAGCCATAAGACCTGGATATGTCCTGATTGAGCCGGGGGGGGAGGGGGGAAGAGACAGAGGCCACTGAGGAAGTTTCCAGAGAAAGTTGTGAATGATTTTCCTTCTAAGCTAAGAGAAAAGGAGTGAATGGGGAAGAGATATGGGGAAAGGAGAGGGTTTTTTGAACAGCCTTGGCAAACCTGCTCACAGTTTGATCTGATGTTAAAATGAAGTACTCTGCCTGAATTTCTAGGTATGGAAGAAGAAAAAGAGAAGCCTAAATTGGAATGAGATCTAAGTCTAAATGAAAGAGCTGGATTGAGCCACCATTGAAGACTGGTTACCCCCTGGGCATTGGCAGTGCAGGAGAGGAAGCATCCAAGAGAGCAATGGAATTCACCTCTGCCTCCCTGCCCCAGAGGGGATTGGGGCACCTTGATAGAGAAATATGTATAAGAATAGAATACAGTTATATCCCAAATAACCTTCTTTATGTTTTAAAGGATTCTTTCCAAATTCATTATTTATAAATAACATCCTTTTTCCCCCTCTTCTAGTTTTTAAAACTAAAATTGGTCATTGAATTTTTAATTTTTGCAATTAAATGGAATTTTGCAATTCCATTTAATTGAGGAAGAATAAAACTGTATTGTGTTTCTTGTTGAGAAATATGTGAAAATCAAATGGGCAGGGGTAGAGCAATGCATTTGAGTACTGAGTCCTGCTGGAGGCTGGGATAACGAACCTGAGCCGCAGGGCAAGTCTGAAGGAAATGTGATGGATGTTCCCTATTGCAATAATGTCACAATTGCCTCAAACAGGCAATGTTAGTAATAATTACATCAATTTAGTCAGAATCCTGAGTGTATTTAGATCTCATGACTTAATCTTGTGGAACTTTTCCTATATGCAAACTGAAACTTTAATAAAGACCAAGCAATCCCAATGTGATTATCTGCATGGTGTATCTAACATTGGTGTCTCCTTTTTTATTTTGTTTCTATTACCTGTTGAAAATGGGCTTACTAAACTTAGTTCTTAATTATTTTCTGATTTTAAAAATGTATCTCTTTTTGATAAATTATAGATTAATTTTTTAAAAAGCTAATTTTTGACGTCTTTGACCATAATTATTTTAAAATAATACTAATGCAGAACATGTAGTAGAAAATACATTAAAATAAATCTTAGAAAAAGGAAAAAGCTAACCAAAATAAAAGCAGAAATTAAAACAGCAGGAAAATAACAGTGGAATTGATGTACAAGTGAATTGATTAATAAACACAGTATCTCATCTATACAAATAACATTAAAATATGCAAACAAGAGAAAGAGAAACAAATACTTGGCAATATAAGCATAGATGTGAAACAAATTATTTAATTATAAAAATAAACATTATAGCTCTATGGCAACAAATTCTTAGAAACCAATGAAATGTGCAATTTTCAAGTAAATGGATTCAATAAGAATTGGAAAACTGTAATAGACTGATATTCATGGAAGACTTTTTTTAATGTTCAAATAACTATCTCCAAAAAAGGATTTGGGTCCAGAGTGTTTTATGAGCAAGTCCTTGAAAACGTTCAAGTAACAACCCTCATGTTATTTAAACTGTTCCAAGATTACAGAAATGATGAAACATTTCCCAAATTATTTATCAAAGTTAATATAACTCTCTAAACAAAGCCAATGTAGCAAAAAAATAAAAATAAAAATTTCCTTTGCTTTAACTAAGGTATTAACACTATAAATCCAATACTACATAAATAATTTTTTAAAACAATAACATTTATTCTAAAAATTTAAGGATGCTTAATAGTAGGATTTTTATTCAAAAACATTGTTTCAAATCATCCCCACTTATCTGCAGGGAACATATTCCAGGACCCCAGTGGATGCCTGAAACCCTAGATAGCACAGAACCATATACTTACTGTTTTTTTCTATGCACATATGCCTATGATAAAGTATAATTTTTAAGTTAGGCACAAAAGATTAACAGCAATAATAATAAAATAAGACAATTCTAACAATAGACTGTAATAAAATTTCTGTGAATGTGGTCTATCTCAAAATATCTTATTGTACTGTACTCACCCTTCTCATGATGGATGATGTGAGATGATAAAATGCTTACGGTTGACATGAAGTGAGATGAAGGACACAGGCACTGCAACATAGTGTTAGGCGACCATTGACCCTCTGACATTGTGTCAGAAGAAGGATCATCTGCTTCCAGACCACAGTTGACTGTAGGTAAGTGAAACCACGGAAAGCGAGATTATGAATAGTGAACACTCAGGTAAGTTGGGGACCACTGTAATGCACAAAAGAAAAAGTTCATATGATTCTCTCCATAGTTGCTCCAAGGCATCTGAGAAATTTTAACAGTTATTTCTGATAATAACATTAAAAATATAAAGATACCTCATATCATGAGAAGGAACAGTCATCTCAAACACCAAAAGAATTCCCTTTTAAGGTAAGAAATAAGATATAGATGTCCATGACATTGTTATCGTTATTTTTCTGAGGTCTTTGAGAATAAGTTATATTTTGACCTGGAGTGAAAAAGTTTTATGTTAAAGTTTTATAACATAATTGATATTATTGATATTATTAATGGAAAAGAAATTGATACATAATTGATATTATTAATGGAAAAGAAAAGTGAATGTTTTAAGGAAAAGCCACCATTTAGAAGGAAGCCATTTCTCCACATGACTCTCAGGAAAGTAAATCTGAAGGAGTGGAATTTTTTTTAGAACTCCCCAATTCCTCTGGGACCTCTCTCCTCTAGCAAATAACACTTTACTATTTAAGCCACCAAAGTGACACCCAAAGAAGTTAATGCCAGTGGTCTTTGGATATAAAGCTGATTTCACTTATGCCCATCACAGCAGTCTGGATATCTACATCACTGCCCTGTTTGAAATACAATTATGTGATCAGATTTGGGGTTTGGCTTAGTTTTCTCACGATGGATCATTTTTGCTTTAGGAACTCCAGGCCCTGAACCCCAGCACCACATCCTACAGGATGTCCAGGGCTGTCTCAGCAGGTGCATGGAATGCACCAAGACACACCTACCCAGCTAATGCACCCACTGACCCATCCCAGAAACTCTGCTTGCCCTGGAGCAGAATCCATTGGAATGAGTCTACTGACTGACTGCCATGTAATCACCAAGTGATTAGGAATAAGTTACCATTGACTTCTCTGTCTGGCTTGCAACCTTACACCTTCTCCCACCAGTTCTCAAACGGATGTTCATACTTTATTCTCTTCTCTGTGTACCTATGTAAAGACCAATCTACCATCCATAATCTCAGGGCAGGGAGGTGGGGAGAATGTGCTTCTAGCTCCACTTCTGGAACATGAAAATTAATAATTAAATAATGTGAATTAATGAAAAGAAATTGTACCAAAGAGGCAGAACAATGAAAAGCTTCTCAACTTATTTTACTTAATATACCCCTCAAAAGAAAGCCAAAAGAGCACCACATTTTATTTATCATAGATAAAATACTAGCACTATAAATCTAATATTATACCAAAATAATAAATTTTCATTACCAAATCATGTATATTTTTCTCTTGAGGGATTTTTTAAAAAGACAAATAAAATGGAAAGATAACTAAATTCTGGAAAAGAAAATTCCTTTCTTAAAGATGTCATTTCTTCCTCCAAATGAATTATAGGTACCGTATAACTCCATTCTAAAATTGCAGACTTTTTAAAGCTTAACAGAAGAAAAAACAAGTAAAAACAACTGAAAAATCTTGAAGAACAGATAATTAATGCATACTCACATCATTAAAACATATATAAAAGTGTAATAACTAAAATAATGCGGTATGCTCAAGGATGGAAAGAAAAATGAACAAAATAAAAAGGATGCCCAGAATTCTGGCCTTAATTTATATATATAAATTTAGCAAATAATAAAATGGCATTTCAGATCAGTAAGAGCATAATAAAGGATTAAATGAGTGACTGCAGTGAATTAATAACAAATTGGTAAACAAGAAAAGGCTGCAGTCCTCTCTTGAAACACATACACACAGAACACACACACAATTTCAGATAGATTACATGATGAAATGTAAGAAAAAGTATAAAAGAAATATAAGAAAATACAGATGAATATCTTATCCTATAATACACATATGGAAAAAAGTACATATATTTTATTTTCCTTCAAATATTTATTTAAATACTAGTTAGTTAACATATAGTGTAATATTTTGGGGAGAGTAGAATTTAGTGATTTATCACTTATATACAACACCCAGTACTCATCATAACAAGTGCCCTCCTTAATACCCATCCACCCATTTAGCACATCTCCCACACACCTCCCACCCCACCGACCTCCCACTAACCTCCCTCCATCAACCCTCAGTTTGTTCCTTATAGTTAAGAGTGTCTTGGGGATCCCTGGGTGGTGCAGCGGTTTGGCTCCTGCCTTTGGCCCAGGGCGCGATCCTGGAGACCCGGGATTGACTCCCACATCGGGCTCCCGGTGCATGGAGCCTGCTTCTCCCTCTGCCTATGTCTCTGCCTCTCTCTCTCTCTCTCTCTGTGACTATCATAAATAAATAAAAAATAAAAATAAAAAATAAAAAAAGAGTGTCTTATGGTTTGCTTCCCTCTCTTTATTTCCCTTCCCCTATGTTTATCTGTTTTGTTTCTTAAATTCCACATATGGATGAATGAAATATGGTATTTGTCTGACTGTCTTATTTCACTTAGCATAATACACTCTAGCTCCATCCATATTGTTACAAATGGCAGGATTTCACTCTTTCTGGTGGCTAATATTCCACTTTATTTATATACCACATTTTCTTTATCCATTCATTAGTCAGTGGGCATTTGGGTTTTTTCCATAATTTGGCTATTGTTGATAATGCTGCTATTAGAGTGCATGTGCCCCCTTCGAATCAGTATTTTTGCATTAAGTACATATATATTATATAAAAACATATATTAGGAAACTGAATATTATATACAGCTGACACTTGAACAACCTGGGTTTGAAGTACATGGGTCTACTTAGATGGACAATAATAAATACAATCCTGTACTATAAATGTATTTTCTCTTCCTTATGATTTTCTTGGAGCATTTTCTTTTCTCTAGTTTAATTTATTATAAGGATACAGTATATAATACATGCAACATAGAAAATATGTGTTAATTCACTGTTTATGTTTTTAGGCTTCCAGTCAAGAGTAGTCTATTAATAATGAAATTTTGGGGGAGTCAAAAGTTATACATGGATTTTTCACTGTGTGAGGGGTCAGCATCCCTAATCTCAACATTTTTAAGGGTCAATTCTAAAATATGTATGAGGAAATGGAATATAATGTATATATATATTAAGAAATTGAATCTATGGTCTGGTAGCTAATATACCATGAAGTTATTGAGAGGAAATTATGTAAGACAATGATAGCATCATTTAATAAGAAACCTGGGGGACACCTGGGTGGCTTAGCAGTTAAGCATCTGCCTTTGGCTAAGGTTGTGATCCCAGAGTCCCGGGATTGAGTGCCACATTGAGCTCCCTGCATGGAACCTGCTTTTCCCTCTGCTATGTCTCTGCCTCTCTCTCTCTCTCTCTCTCTCTGTGTCTCATGAATAAAAAAAAGAAAGAAAGAAAGAAAGAAAGAAAGAAAGAAAGAAAAGAAAGAAAGAAAGAAAGAAAGAAAGAAAGAAAGAAAGAAAGAAAGAAAGAAAGAAAGAAAAAGAAAGAAAGAAAAAGAAAGAGACTAGACTGAGATATGGTTTGATGATGAACTTAACCTTGGATTTTTTATATGTAAATCAAGGGCTATTTCAATGAATTTGTAGGGGCAGAATCTAGATTCCAAAGAATCGAGGAGTTATTGGCATAAGTGAATGATAAAGCAGTAGAGATAGTATTTACAGATGATTACTTCACAAATAATACTTACACAGTAGAACACAGACAGGTTCCATGGGGATTGTGAACAACATGGATATTGGTTTGCGATTATTCGGGTTAGCCTTAAGAGGGAACATTTCCCCAACTGTCACAGGAAAGCAGGGGAAAGAGACAAACGTCCTTGAAAGTGTGTTTGCCAGAGGGATTCCTGGGTGGCTCAGCAGTTTAGCACCTGCCTTCGTCCCAGGGCATGATCCTGGAGATCGACTGCTTATCCCTCTGCCTGTGGCTCTGCCCCTCTCTCTCTCTCTCTTTCTCTCTCTCTCTCTCATGAATAAACAAGTAAAATCTTAAAAAAAAAAAAAAAAAAGGAAGTGTGTTTGCCAGACAAAGTTCATAGATGTCTTTTTGATGGCCTTGATAGCTGCAATTTTTCCCTAAAAGAATTGCCTGAAGAGAGAGAGAGAGCAGAGAGGATGGGCTTGAAGCTTGTGATTTACTCTGAGCGGTATAGACTTTGAAAACGTAGGAAGCTTTCTAGCCCACACTGAGGGCTCTGTAGAGGGTTGAAAATCACAAATTTACCCTGATAATAACAAAGCCCAGGGTGGGATTTTCCCCAGGAAAACTCAACAGGCCGGGCAGAGTAAAGAAGTTGAAAATTTGGCTTAGAAATATAGGTGCCACAAAAGGATAAGCAGGTGAGAGTCAGGGTATTGGCAAGAGTAATTGGAAGGATGAATCATGGGGTCTAGAAGGAACAGAAGAGGAAAGATAGGAGACTGACATTGGGAAACAATAAATGGGTCCAGAAATTGGCAATTTCAATGAAGTTGAGGAAAAGATGTATCAAGGAAATGAAGGCAATAGAGAAACAGGAAATTACAATCAGAAACTAACTGTTGAAGTCTTAGGGGAATATGAGACCATACTTTCTTGCTTTTTTTTAGTTAATATAATGTGGCAGTAGTGGCCCCAAAATATGCCCACATCCAAATCACTAGAGCCTTTGAATATTTACCTTTCATGGCAAAAGGGACTCTGAGGTGTGATTACGGATTTTGAGATGTGGAGATTACCCTGGATTATCCAGTGTCCCCAATATAATTACAAGCGCCCTTATAAGAGATAGGGAGAGATCACAGTGAGAGGAAGAAATGTGACCATGGTAGCAGCAGCTGGAGTGAGGAAGGGCAGAGGTTGCAGAAACTTGAACAGGCAAGGAAATGGATTATCTCCCAGGAGCCTCAAAAGGAATTGACATGCTTGACATGAGGATGTCTGACCTCCAGAGCTATTAGGTAATAAATGTGCCACTAAATTTGTGGTAATATTTTTACAACAGCAATAGAAAACTAATACATTTATTATTAAGCACTTTTACATATTTATATGGGCTATTTTGCATTTTGCTAAAACACACACACAGAGTAATAGCCACAAGGTAAATATCCAAAACTCTCTAATTCTGACTCTCTAATAATTGAGTGACCAAGACTCTTGTCTCTCACTAAACCAAACCAATTATCTAATGCTGAAAAGCCAGTCAAAGTCATTCAAACTCATCTGATTTATTGAAATGAAAGTACTGAAGATGACTGAAGAGGTCCCCATGGAAACACTCAAAGACATTTAGACACTTTCATGCCTACTCAGCAGCTGAGCCATGAAAATTTTTGAGACAGATGACCCTAATTTCAAGTACCATTCAAAGGATTTGGGAGTTATAACAAATGCCTACACTTGCCATAAGGAGATTTGCCAAGAAGAGAGGTAGGCATCTTACAGCCAAGCTCTATCGAAAAAAATATACTTTTAAAGCCTCAGTCAAATCAGTCCATGTAGTAAAATTCTCTCAAGGAATTTTGCAAGTATGTAATATCAAGCACAATAAGAAAGCTTTTTTAAAAATGCTATCTCTGGTTTGACATACGTACACAAGCCATTGATACATTTGATAGAGTAGTCTCAGTATAGATATGTGCAAAAACTGAAATTCATTTATTTTCAAGCAACCTTAAATGTTCTGGGTCCTCAAACCTACACCAGCCTAGGCCAGACGTCTTATTTTGTCATCTCATTGAGGTTTAATATTTAATTTTATCTATGTTTGAAATCCAAACTGTCATCTTTCTCTCTCTCTCTCTCCCTCTCTCTCCCTCTGTCTTCCTTTTGCTTGGAGAAGAGGGAGGATGATCTATGCTTACACAGCGAATGACATCAGAGTTGGCGAGTCCTTGCCCTGTCTCCCAGCCCAACACCAAGGGGCTGGAATCAAGTGTTTGAGTGGGGATGAAATTGTCAGCTCATTAGGCAGCTCCATAGGGCCCACCCTTGCATAGTTCCCCTGTCCTCTTCTCCCCTATTAGCAAAGCAACACCTAATCCACCCAAAAGTGTTTGCTTCTGGCAAGGCCCAGCTACCTTTCATGGCAAGCACTCATCAATCCTTGCCAAGCCAAGGGTGGGAACACAGGCTGCCCTGGGGCATGCTCTCTCCGCAGCTCCATCAACAACACCAAATGCTCTGTCAGCTCAGTGGCACACAACACTACCCCCACCCCCAGAGTTCTTAGTGGGGGTGGAGGGAACTTGGGAAACACAGATTTCAACACAAGAGGGTGGAACAAATAGAAACTTCCCTGATCTCTGCCTCCCAGGCTCTCCAACAAGGAAAAGGGAGGGAGAAGGTATTGTTAATACTTCAAGAACCTTCCTTCAACGATTTAATATCCTTGCCCCTTCTGTGTCCTTTATTCTATAAAGACCAAAGGAGTGGGGTTTAAGAAACTGGTTCTGCTGGATGCCTTCTGTTAGCAAATCTCAGTGTGGGACTGGCTTCCAGAAGACATTCCTCTGAACTTAAAAGGTGAGACACTTGGCAAGTTTTATCCTGAACCATGGACTCTAGTTGGCAGACCCAGGGAAGCACAAATGTCTCTCATCATCCCTTTACCACTGTTTCTATATATATAAATTTTGTATTGCAGTCATCATTAATTTTGGAATTTTTTTATATTACAAAGTGGTTTTCCAAAAACAGATCCCCAATAACGCGCCTCCAAGAAATGAGTTTTCCATTTAACCTGGCTCAGTTTGAGACTATAATCCTGGCACTAGTTAAGTTATAATTCAGGGGGTCAGTATATTGATTTCAACAGTCCAGTTGAAATTATGGGCTAAAAGTTTCTGAGAACTAAGGATAGAAGATATAGGGGAGGAAAGCCCCAGAATAAATTGAGTTTGCATTTGTGAGAGAGCCTAGCAATCTGGAACGCTTATTCTGCAGTCAGGGAAGAATAAGCAAAGCTGAAAGAAAGTATATTGTATCTGGGGAATTTCTACTTCCTGCCATGAAGAAGTGATAGGGTCTGGAATTATCTCCCCCACAACTGTAAACTAGAAATGATTGGTAAAATACAATAAGAACACTCATTTTCAAACACTGGTCAACAGAGCTGCTTAGGACTATGATCCCTGAAAAAAGGGAAATAAACCATGTGTGCCCTATGATCACCCTGGCTTTCTGCCTAGAGGCAATTTCCAGATCATCACACTGGGAGGGGAATCCAAAACAAAGCCCAGTGGCCTCACTGAGTTAAGGAGCCCAGAGTTCAGGGAGACTGAAGTGACTAGAATTTGTGGAGCAAAACACTGGACACAAGGGAGTTATGAAGCGAAAGAGCTCCAGAAATCTGTGTGGAGTCCCCTCCATGCAGTCTGGCTGAATATTAACCTTCATTTGAATATGGTGAAGCTTTACAGTTTGAGGGAAAGAACAATTACTGAGAAGCTATCCATTGGATAAATCCAAGAGTTCATATAAGACCAGGAATAGGGATCCCTGGGTGGCGCAGCGGTTTGGTGCCTGCCTTTGGCCCAGGGCGCGATCCTGGAGACCCGGGATCGAATCCCACGTCGGGCTCCCGGTGCATGGAGCCTGCTTCTCCCTCTGCCTGTGTCTCTGCCTCTCTCTCTCTCCCTCTATCTCTCTCTCTGTGACTATCATAAATAAATAAAAATTAAAAAAAAAAAAAAAAAAAAAGACCAGGAATAATTCATGTTCCCGCTTAGCCAGAGTGCACAGGCCTCATTGAATAGACAGGGCATTGCGAAGGGTCAAGTGGTAGTCACATTTTTTGAGTAAAAGCTACTCAAAACCCACTCTTTAAAAGTTTTAAAAGAAGCTTCAAAATTATTAAACTGATCCTAAGAAACTTAACAACCTGCCAGTATAAAGCACAATATTCTTTAGGGAAGAGAAAAAAATCCAGTACTCAAGACAAAATTTATTATGCCTGACATCCAATAAAAATTTCCAGACATGTTGAGATGCAGAAGAACTTGACCCTCTAAACCAGGAGAAAAGTTTATCAACAGAAACAGACCCAGAATTGATAAAGACATGAAATTAACAGGCAAGGACATTAAAACAACTATTATGCTCCATATGTCAAGAAGGCAGAGGGAAAATTAACAGGAGCAGAAGACCAATGAAAGATATAAAAAAATGCAAAGAAAAATTTTATATATGAAAAACACACTGAATAGGATTAACAGAAATTAGAGGCCACAGAGGGAAAAGAATCAACAAATGTGGACATTGCAATAGAAACTATCCAAACTGAAGCACTGGGAATTAAGACTGAAAAAAAAGATAACCTCAGTGACCTATAGAACAATTTATGTAATTAAAGCCCTATGAAAAATTAAAGAAAGGGGGGGAGGCAGAAAATATTTGAATAAATAATGACAGAAATTTTTCCAAATTCATTGAAAAACATATATCCACAAATCTAAGCTCAACAAATACCATGCAGGATAGAAACAAAAAGAGTAAATACATCAAGAGAAATAATCATTTTACTAAAAACAAGTGATAGGGATCCCTGGGTGGCGCAGCGGTTTGGCGCCTGCCTTTGGCCCAGGGCGCGATCCTGGAGATCCGGGATCGAATCCCACGTCGGGCTCCCGGTGCACGGAGCCTGCTTCTCCCTCTACCTGTGTCTCTGCCTCTCTCTCTCTCTCTCTCTCTCTCTCTGTGTGTGTGTGTGACTATCATAAATAAATAAAAAAATTAAAAAAATAAAAATAAAAACAAGTGATAAAAGAAAATATTTGAAGTATTCTTGGAAAAAAGGTACATTATATAGAGAGGAATAGAAATAAGATCCTAGGTTTCTTCTCAGAAATTATGTAAGCCCCCAAAATGGAATAACATCTTGAAAGTAATGAAAGCAATTAACTGTCAACCTAAAGTTGTATACCCAGGGAAATATATTTTGAAAATTAAAGCAAAATAAAGATTTTTTTCAGACAAACAAGTTGAAAGAATGTCATCAGCATTACACTTCAGGCAGAGAACGAATGACAGCAGATGGAATTGGATCCATAGAGAATGAAGAACATTAAATATGAGAAATTTGTGGGTAAATAAAAAGTTGTTTTTCTTCTATTATAATCTCTTTAAAAGTTAATGGATGTTTAAAGCAAAAATAAAACAATATACTGTGGTGTTTAAAATATATGCAGAAGGGAAATGTCTGAAACTTATAGCACAAAGAATAGAGGAGGAAATCTTGTAAGATTATTGCATAATTCATAAATTGGTATGATATTTTTGAAGGTAAGCTCATAATTTGAAGGTGCAATTTGTAAACCTTTTACTAAAAAGGGGAGATATAGCTAATAAACCAATAGTGAAGATAAAATGGAGCGCTAAAAATGCCCAATTATTGAAATGTTCTGTCTCTTAATTGTGGTACTGATTCTATATGTCTATGCTACTATGAAAACTCATCAAATTGTACATTTTAGGAGAATATAGTTTATTGTACACGAATTAGTTCCCAGTGAGGTTAATAGAGAATAATCCAATGGAAAGCAAGAAAAAAGGGAATAAAAACCACACACAAAAAAATGAGACAAATAGAAAATAAATCATAAGATCTTAGAGTTAAATCAAACTATTCAATAATTACAATAAATATAAATATTCTAAAATTTTTAATAGGAGGCAAGAATATTTTGGCTGAGTAAAAAGGCAACACCAAATCATATTTTTTCTATAAGAAATTTATTTTAAAAAGAAAGATACAAATTAAAAAGAAACAGATTGAAAGTATATGCCAGGCACTGCTAGTCATAAGAAAGCTAGAATAGCTATAACAGAAAAACTTCCCAACAAAGAATATTACCAGGAAGAAAGAAGAACATGTTATAATAGTAGAAGAGCTAATTAATCAGGGCACCTGGTGGCTCAATCAGTTAAGAATCCAACTCTTGATTTTGGCTCAGGTGATGATGTCAGGGTCATGAAATCGAGCCCCACATTGGGCTCTCCACTGGGCATGGATTCTGTTTGGGATTCTCTCTTTCCCTCTCCCTTTCCCCCCTCCCCACCCACATGTGAACATGCTCGCTCGCTCTCTCTCTCTCTCAGAAAAAGAAGCTAATTAATCAAAAAGACAACAATCTTAAATGTGTGTGCAACTAACAATAGAAGTTCAAAATATATAAGGAAAAAAGTACTAGTTTTAAAAGAGAAATAGACAAGTCCATAATTATATTTGGATATATCAACACTTATCAGTAACTGATAGAACAATTAGGCAAGATATCAATAAGGATATCTTACTTAAGGAACCCTATCAACCAACTAAATCTAATCGACATTTAGAGACCAATCCAATGGCAACTGCAGAATACACATTCTTTTCAAACATACATGGGACATACATCAAGGTAGAATGTTTACTGAGCCATATAATCTTAAAAATGTAAAAAGATTGAAGTCATACTAAATATATTGTTCAGCTACAATTAGATTAAACTGAACTAAGTGAAACGGAAAATTCTACATATCAAAAATTGAGTGCTATAACTAAAATCATGCTTAGAAGGAAATTTATAGCTATAGATAATTATTTTTTAAAAGAAGATCTTAACCCAATTCTCTAAACTTCTATTTTAAAAGGTGTAAAAGAGATTAAAACAAACCTGAACTCAAAGAAGGAAGGAAATAATAAGTAGGAACAGAAATGAATGAAATAGAAAGTGAACAAATAATAAAGAAAATCAATGAAACCAAAGGCTGGTTCTTTGAAAATGTCAATAAAATTGATAAACATCTGGCTACACTGATCAAGAAAAAAGAAAACAAATATTTACCAATATCAGCAATAAAAGAGGGAAATCCTAAACTACACTAGAAATTTCATAGGCATTAAAAGTGTACTGAGAGAAAATCATGAACAAATCTATGCCAATAATTTAAATTTAGATACAATAGACAATTTCCTTAAAAAGAAAAAATTAACAAAGTGAACTCAAGAAGATATATAAAACCTGAATATCCTATATAAATTTAATTCCTAATTCAATGCCCGTGAAGGTAACTTTAGATCCATGTGGATTCACTGGTAAATTTTATAAAACATTTAAAGAAGAAATAACACCAAGCCTTACTTTCAGAAGTCTCTTACAGATTAATGGTTACTAGAGATGGAGGAGTGGGAAAAATGAGTAAATGTGGTCAAAAGGTACAAATTTTTAGTTATAAGGTAAATAAGTTCTTACTCCTGAAACCAAAATTACACCCTATGTTAACTAAGTAGAATTTAAATAAAAACTTGAAAAAGAAGTGTTCATCAACCCATTCTTTTATTATACGTTGTTCAGGGACTGATTTACTTAATACTTCTTAATAAGTTAATATACAGCAACCGTGTTGTTTGAACTATTGAAGATAATGCCAATGTTTTTGAAGAAGCATCTTGTCGTTGACCATGATTGTTGGAAGGAGGATGTACATACATCACTTATAAATAAGTTCTGCTCTTGGCCATCTTCAAAAAAACAAAAAGATAAATAAGTCCTGGGGATGTAATATATAGCATGGCAATTATAATTAACACTATTCTATTGTATATTCAAAAGTCTTTAAGAGAGTAGATCTTAAAAGTTCTTGTTATAAGAAAAAAATTATAACTATGTGAGATGATGGATATTAACTAAACTTATATGCTAATCTTATCATAATATATACATATATCAAATCATTATGTTGTACACCTTAAACTAATATGTTACATGCCAATTATATTTCAGTAAAATTGGGAGAGAAATATTTAAAGAATAAATATTGCTAATATTTCACAACACTTATGACTATAGAGGAGGAAGGAATATTCTAAGAAGCCAGTATCACCTTATTATCCAGTACTACCCTTAGACTCAGGCAAGCAAGGGCCTTGCTCTGGGCTTTTATGCCCCAGAGAGCCCCATACCTCAGAGTGCCCTCCTCAAGATATTCTAAGTCCCACTCTGGAGACTGGGATCAATTGAAACTAACAATGCCATCTAGGTAGGGTGTATTGAGACTAGATGGGTACTTCTTGGTCCTCGTCCCATATTCTCCCTTCTTTGACCCTCTACCCTCACCTATTATCAACCATATGCCCCATTTTGCTCAAGGGCTCATACCTATAGAGTCAACCCAGGACCCCATGACAAGGTTTTAATTTCAGGACAGATGCCCGGCAAGCAGATTACTCCCTCTGGCTAGCACAATATTGTTTTTGCGGGCTCGTGAAAGATTGGGCTTCCAGAATGATACTGACATGCTGATTTTGAGCAGCTCTCACATCAGACACGTAGCAAGTTTAGGTTTCTGGGCTACTAAGAGTTCACTGCCAACCCTTGTTTGGGTTCAAGCTACATATTTAGACCTATACCTTGATTCTTACCCATCTACGTTCTGATTGCAGTGCTGCCCACGATCACAGCACCTGCAGGCTGTAGTGTCTTTCACCTGTGGTGGTGAGAATGCTTTACCCTCTGCACTTCCCACATCCTGGTTGATGACCCAATCCTCTCTTTAGGCTCCACAGACATGTCAGCAGTCCTTTGGAAGTGGCTGTGCCTGTCTCCTCTGAGGGTTTTTGAGATCCTTGCTCTGAAATACCCATTGCCTTTCAGATTGATGATGCCTCTGATTGGTCATCCTATCCCAGGATGGCTTTAGGTCACACCAGATGACAGGTGAACATTTCGTGTACAAATGGGACTGCCTTTCTTGCTTCACCTATAGACTTCCTCACATCTTCTCCCTGCCAGTGACAATCTATGGAATGCAGAAGTGTGGTCAACATTGAGAAACATCACATTCTGGGAATGCAGCTATTATAGCTAAGACTTCTACATTTATGCTATACAGTACCAAACAGTACATTTAACATGACCAGAAAATGTAATATCATTCACATTTCCCTGCACACTTTGGGTAAGACCTGCATTTGTGGTCATCATCAGCAAAGCATAGTAATAACTATTACTGTGTCCCACTGGAAGCCACTATTCATGGGTGGCAGTTGGGTGATGTGGCATCATGAGTACTGATGTGATCAACATCAAGTGAATGGCAGGACAGAATTGCAGAGGTAAGATGATCTATGCTGTTTCCATAACATTGGTTCTGGCTTTATGAATGATAAGAGTATTGCTGCATTTTCTCTAGATGGCACATAGAAAATAGGCCAGAGGCAATACATTTGATGATAAAGAACTGGAAGACATGGTTTGGGACCCTAAATAGGAAGAAATGGATACTGCAAAGAAACTTCCTGTGCACCAATTAGATAATAAATAAAAGTATAAATACTTCTTTTTTTTTTTTTCTTCACCATACTTCACAGAGGCCTATGGACTTCACAAGGCATTTTTAATCAAATTGTTTATATAGACAAAGGCCTGGCAAAAAATATTTGTTTGGAGCCCCACACATCCAAGGCGCACTCCTACTGATATCAAAACCAAACATATCACACAGAAAAGAAATCTGCAGACCAGTATCCCTCAAGATCACATATACAAAAAATCCTAGTGCCACATTAGTAAGTTAAATCCAGCAATAAAAAGGATACCATGCCACAAATAAGTGGAGTTTATCCCAGTTTTACAAAGTTCATTTAACGTTATAAACATCAATCAGTTCACCATTTTAGCTGAATTAGAAAAGAAAAACCACATGCTAATCCAAATACATGCAGGAAAAATATCTGACAGACTTAAATATCAACTCATGAAAGCATTTTATGTCTGGCAGAGGGGCCTGGGTGACATGTCTTTCTGAAATAGGTAAAGGTCTGATCCTGGTGGGGGGCTGGCTCACAACGGTGTACTTCCTGTACATCCTTCCAAGACTGATGAGAGACTGTAGCTAAGGGAAGACCAGACACACTCTCAAGAGCCCACCACTGGTCAGTGGCAGTGCTAGAATGCAAATGTTTTCCTGTCTGTCTCTAGACCATATCCCTTTCTCCACCTCACAGTGTCTCCTATAAAGAACTATTAATTTCGTTGAAGTAGACTGTATCTAGTATTGTTAGAAAAAAAATAAAAATTGAGCACAATCTCTGTTCACAACAAAATTGTACCTATTTTGTACATTGAGTGTATTTTTTTAGAGATTTTATTTATTTATTTGAGAGAGAGAGACTGAGAGTAGGGAGAGGAGCAGAGGGAGAAACAGACTCCTTGCTGAGCAGGGAGCCCAATATGGTACTTGATTCCAGGATCCCCAGATCATGACCTGAGCCAAAGGCAGACACTTAACCGACTGAGCCACTCGAGCACCTCTTGAGTGTATTTTTTTATTTATGAGCATATTTTTGAGACATGGATTCAATGTGCAAAAATTGCTACTCTTTTTTTCTATAACTGAATCAGAAGCAAATACAGTTTGGTGGGAGAGCAGATTAAACAATTTTGAAAGCCTTCTTTAAGAAAGAGAATGCAATGCATACTAAAAATTAATACAAACATGAACATTTATTTAATCACAACAAATCACTAATTTTACAAAGCTGACAAAGACCACAAACAGAAAATCCAGAAAAGTAACAAATATTATTACTCACTAATGGCCAGCCTTTCCTCTATGCTATGTTTCCCTTACCTTTTTTGACTCATACTTTTTGTTTTTGTGATATGGTCTTCAGTTGGAGAAGCTAGAAAGATAATTTACTTTTTTTCTCTGGCATAGTCAAATGAGTTTATTATTATTAATAGTCAAGATTCGAGCAGCCCAGATGGCTCAGTGGTTTAGCGCCACCTTCTACCCAGAGCGTGATCCTGGAGACCCAGGATTGAGTCCCACATCAGGCTCCCTGCATGGAGCCTGCTTCTCCCTCTGCCTGTGTCTCTGCCTCTCTCTCTCTCTCTCTCTCTCTCATAAATAAATAAATAATTTTTTAAAAAATAGTCAAGATTCATAAAACATGCAACTTCACACAGAGATATACTGTTTTCTGTGTGGTTTGTGCCCTATGAACACAGAGATTCTTATAAATGCTATTTCCACAATTCCCATTAAAAAGGAAAACAAACGTGTGTTTGCATTTGTATACACTGCATTATTGATTATATTCCCACAGGAGAGAATTCCTGACCAAAAGCAAGGCCTGAGTTGCCTCTACTTGAGCAACATGAGAACTGCGTGGCATTTCTCTTATCTTTCTCTATACCCTGACCATGACTTGGTTCAATGTGAGAAGAGGGCTGCAAGGCCTCCTACTCTGGAATCAACTCTCTCAGTTCTTCTCCAGCAATCTTGCCTCTCCGGGTTAGACGTCCCCTCATCTGCTCATGACAAGGATCAGGAGTGCCCAACTTTATCTTCTCCCAAACAGTTCCCTGCCTCATGTTTGGTTTGAGGATTTTTACACAGAGAGGACAAGAATTTGACATTCTTGTTCTCAGCTCCCTGTATGCCTCCATCTGTGTTATGTGGGCTTGGGCAGAGTCCCAGAGAACACAGGAAGACATTCAATAAATAAAAGCTGGAAACACTTGGGTTGTCACCCATGAAGGGTCACTACGCAGTGGGATCAAATCATAGGCTCTTTTTTTCAGGTAGATCACTCTCAACAAATGCACTTGAAAGTTTTGGAGTTGTTTAATGTTTGCAAGTAATGTTCCCTGAATTAACTTCTTATTATACAATCTCATTTTTAAAGAAACTGTTCTTTGGGACACACAGAGCTCCATCATTTTAACATCAGTTAAGACTATGGCCAGAAGAAAACACTGTTTCCCTATAGGAGGGCCTGAGTGCAAAACCTCTCTCCAATCTAGCTGTGTAGGGATGTAGACATCAGCCCTGCAAACTGGGAAAAGCTGTTCACGTCCCTGACAATAATTGCTGTTTTTACCTGCAATATACTTCAAGCAGTAAGGGGAAAATTATCAGTCCCATATTCCAGGCACCTCTGCTTCTTGCATTCTTACGCAAGACTAGAACCTGTTTTTACTTACTATGGGCTTTCTCTCATTTTATTTGGGCATGAAATTCTAATGACTTAAAAATAACTTGATACCTATACATATTCCTTTGCAAGTATGAAATTTTGCATTTAAAAAGACAATACAAGAAAAATAATTAGAGGATGGCCCTGTCATGGATCCATATTAAAAGTGGCTGTGCGCAGGGCAGCTGAGTGGCTCAGTAGTTGAGCATCTGCCTTCCGTTCAGAGCATCATCCCGGGGTCCTGGGATCGAGTCCCACATCAAGCTCCCTGCATGGAGACTGCTTCTCCCTCTGCCTATGTCTCTGCCTGTCTCTCTCTCTCTCTCTCTGTCTCTCATGAATAAATAAATAAAAATCTTTTTAAAAATAACAAATAAATTTAAAAAAATAAAAGCAGTTGTGTGCTATTAGCTTCTCTCTCAGGGGGCACTTTCTCCTTTCTCGTGCCCCACTCCCCACTGGTATCCTCTCCTCCACTTCACAGATTTCTTGCCATTTGTTAGCAAATCGGTTTCTCAACTCATTATTTTTGCCCATTTATCAGCCTTCAGCCCCCTTCTCTTTATTTCTATCCACTTGCCCCGCCCTCCTCAGCAATCTTCATTCTCTCTCCTTTGAAACAGCAGGTTTCATAATCTAAATGGGGAGTGGTGAGCACTCCCCACCACTGAAAGGTTTGATCCCTTTTATCAGAGAAATGACAGGCAAGCGGGCTTGAGACAAGGGTGTGGGCATGGGGACAGAGTGGAACTGGGGGTCTGCCAAGACCCCTGCTAATCTTGAATAGTGCTCTTTTGTGCCCTCCCTCACGTGGGAATAGAAATGGAAAGTACCAGTCCCAGGATCCTGGAAGTATTTTTGTTAAATCGTTTGATGATTGTTAGGTGATTAACATACTGATTGTTGCCACAGACCCCCAAACTCTGGATCTCCCCAAGATCCTTCAGCATTCCCTCATTCCAGCCATGGCCCCTAGTTAGTAAAAAGGAACAATCATGATAGAGAGCTGAAACAAGAAAAGGCAGAATGGAACAGAATAACAATGCTCATTGCCTCTGTGACAACTTCCCAAGTTAACCTTCCTAAAGCTGAAAGGCACCTATTCTGTCTGAAACAGAAAGGAAATGAATAGAGAGCTCAAATAGCATAGGGCTTAGGATGTCAAGCTGCATAATCAGGCACAGTGTTGACTCCCAGCTCTGCCTTTCACTGGCTGAGGGATCTCACCATGAACCCTCTAAGCTTTAGTGTTCTCTTCTGGGAAGTGGAGATACTAACTTCCTCTTTCTGGTAGAGCTGTAGCAAATGTGCAATGAGAAGCTGTGCTTGACTTGGCTGAGAATAAGAAGAGATGGAAACCGGGACTACTCTTTCAATGCAATGTGGTAGAGCCTAAGTGGCAAATTAGAAGTGGGAGGTATTTATTAACTGCACTTTGGGATCTCACAACCTAATCAAGGAACAAAACTCAAAGAAAAGATAACAATATAATTCAGGATAAGGCCAATGTTATTATAGACAATAGCCGTTGCAGGAGACAAGAAATTTTTGAACACTGAGGAAGGGTGTCAGGATGCTACAAAGGGCACAGAACTTTTAACTTTAAGAAATCAGTAATTTTTAATGTACAACAATTGTTATACTGTTTTCATATCCTCAAAGATCAGAGACAGTGGGAAATTACATAAGATTTTGGAGGACAAAATCTGTGACTACCCATCTTGAAGTTGGCCTACATCTTAATTAACGTTTTGCCCTAAGGGTATGGCAGTCTTATCAAAAGGGACCATTGGAATAAGCTCTTAATAAGATAATTGCGGAAAGGGCGATGAGGTTGCTCCCTTCTGCCCCATGATCTTAGGCATCTTTCAGTCAATCACTGATCACATCAGTTCCTATTACCCATCTTTTTTAGGTGGTCTTCAGTCTAGTCATCCACAGGTCAAGGCCACCTTTTCAATACTCCGATACAACCATGTCCTCAACTCTTGTGTAGCCTGCAAGGACCAATCAAGACCCAAGAATGAAAGTATTCTTTTTTCCATCAAACAAGCATTTAATTATTAATACTATAACTTTTTAAAAATTTGATTAATTTTTTAGAAGTAGCAAGTACAAACTTAGCTGTGTAAGGGAAAAGCCAATTATATTGCAGTGTAAGATGAAAGCTCAACAGTTTAGGTCATAGGTGTCAGTTTCCTTGAGCAATTAGAAGAGGCCCTTATGTGGATCCCAGAGGGCAAGGACGTTAGCAAGTTCTGAAAAAATTAGGCTTTCCATACTCAGGGCATCTGGCAAGAATCTAGTGTAGACAGACACTGAGGTTGCTCTGTATTCTCTGCTTTGAACATAGCCAAACTCTAACCCTCAAAAGTAAGTCAAAGTAAAGGAATGAGAATCCTCAGCTGATCTGGCAGCAGAACATGGAGGGAAGAGAAGGAACTCATCACTATGTGGTTTAAACAAGCCAAGTACAGATCAGAATCTGGGCAGGCACATCCTGGTATTGTCAAGGTTAAAATAGAGACAGTGGCCAAAAGGTTTATGGTGATGGCCACTCAATATACCTGTGTTTTGAGTCACACTAGCTGACTCCTTGCCTGGTGTACTGGGATTCCTCCTACCTCTCTCCAGGGGTGGATCTTCTTTTTGTTCTGCTATATCCCATGGTTCTTGTTTCTTGGTTTGTTCCCATTCTGTACTTGGTATATTTCCTAGTAGCATCATAAGAAATGATAAATAGAAATATTCTGAGACTTTGTATGTCTAAAAGCAGAAATTTTGTTTTATCTTCACATGCAAGTGAATAGTTTGAGTCAGCTTAGAATTATGGGTCAGAAAGAATTTTCCTTCAGAATCCTGTTGTCTTCTAGCTCTATATGATTTGCCTCAGTGTTGCTTTGAGAAGTCCAAAATCATTCTGATTCCTGATACTTTCTATGTACCTGATCCATATCAGAGATTCTATTTTTAGAATCTTCTTTTCATACCCAACATGACTAAATTCCATGATAACATGCCTTGGAATGCATTGTTTTCATTTATAGTACTAGGCAGAGAGCCTTTTTAAACCTCTTCTAATTAAGAAACACGTGTCTTTCATGTCTAAAAAATATCTTGAATTATTTATTGGTAATTTCTTCCTTTCACTTCCCTCTATTCTTTGTGCCTGGAAATCCTATTCAGATACTAGACAGCCTAGATTAGTCCTCCAATTCTTCAATCTTCCCTCTAATCTTTTATGTCCTTACCTTTTTGTTCTTCTTTCTTAGAAATTTCCTTGTTATCTTCTAATCCTTCATTTGAACTTTTCAACTGCTAATGTGTTTTTAATTTCCAAAAGCTCTTTTTATGTTTCCTGAATGTTCATATTTTATATCATTGTTCTTATTTTCTGGATGCAATCACTTATTTCTTGAGGCTATTGATAACATTTTAATATATTTTTCCTTATAGAATATAAAACTATGTTCTACAATAAAGTTTTTTTATTACTACAAGTTGTTTTTTTTTTTTTTTTTGCTGCTTGCTTATTTGAATGCCCCTCCTTCATTTTAGAGACTGTTCTCAGAAGTGAGAGACTTCTTAGTTGTCCATTCATGTTTAAAAGGGAGAAACTAAAAATGCAATTTGGATCTTTGAGCAAGTGGAAAGGATTGTCCACCAAACACTTCACATTATTTGTCTGGACAGCTTGATGATGTCCAATTACATCTGTAAGTCTTTATTTATTTATCAGATACCCCGAGAAGATACTTCAAACTCCTGCCTGGAGGCCTACAGAGTCTAAGGTCTAATTGCCAGTGCTCTGGGAGTCAAATAGAGAAGAGAAATGATGAGGAAAGGTGTCAGCATTCAAGATTGTGTGTGTGTGTGTGTGTGTATGTGTGTGTGTGTTAGTACACAAAGATATACTGTTTTAGTCAGCTCAAGCTGCTATAATAAATACCATAGACTGGGTTGCTTAATCCATAGACATTTATTTATCACATTTCTGGAAGCTGGGAAGTCTAAAATCAACCTGTTGGCAGATCAGTGCCTGGTGAGACCCCTCTTCTGGGCTTACAGAAAGCCATCTTCTCATTGTATCATTATAGTGGAGGGCAGAGAGAGAAAGCTCTCATGTCTCTTCCTATAAAGGCGCTAATGCCATTCATGAGGACCCTACCTATGATGATACATAGAGAGATAGAGAGATAGAGATAGATAGATGATAGATAGATAAATAGATAGCATATACCACACATACATACATATACATAATCACCTGCCTTGAAGCCTGAGTTTAAGAAATGGTGAAGTGTTAGTTGAGAATAGGAGAGACTACAACTGTATTGAATTTTTGTCTCTAATTGAGGGAATTCAGATATGCAATTTATTATGACAATCAAAGAAATTAGGTTTAAAGCCTTAAAAACTTCCATTAAAAATATGACTATATTGAGCACTTGGGTGGCTCAGTCAGTTGAGTGTCTGACTCTTGATTTCAGCTCAGGTCATTATCTCAGGGTTGTGAGATCAAGACCCACCTAGGGCTCCACACTCAGCAGGGAGTCCGCTTTTCCTCCCCCTCTCCCCATGCCCCACTCACACTCCACTTGTGTGCTCTCTCTCTCTAAAATACATAAATAGATCTTTAAAAAATATATATGATTATATTGTATTTTAGACTAGGTCTGAAAAAGAGAAAATACAGTTTGTATTGCAAAATGCCATCAACGAGGATGATGTAAAATAGATCATACTTCTTCTCTATCATCAGATATTGTACCTTCTTTTCCAGGTCCACATAGAACACTGATAGAAATGGCTATACATTAATCCCCAAAGAAAATCTTAATAAATCCCTAGAATAAATAGGCTATGGGGCAAAAGATGGTAGCCACTTAATTGTCCACCTGAGGAAGAACTCAGAGCTAAGATCACATTTTTAATTTAAAATTTAAACATAAATATACTAAGTAGAGAGGTAAGCAGAGAGCCTTCTGGACCAAGGAGGTGAATGAAACAATGTTCCTCGAGAACAGGTGCACAGAGAAGACAGAGAGGGAAAGGGAGGAAATGAGGATGGAGAGGTCCTTTCATAGCTTCCCCTCGCAGGAGTTTGGATTTCATCATGGGGGGATTTTGAGCAGGAGAGTGACAAGCAGATTTGCATTTTAGAAAAATTGCCCTAGTTTCTATGAAAAGGAAAGGGTGAGACCATTTCTTTGATAAGAGCATAAAGTAAGATGAGGCACAGAAATGCAGATATGAGGCAAATGGAGAATTATTTACAGCAATGCTGTCCAGTAGAACTTTCTTCAATGATGGACATGTTCTATGCCTGCTCTGTCCAGCACGAAGGCCACTAGCCACATGTGACTACTGAGCACTTGAATTGTGTCTAAGGCAACTAAGGAAATGAAATCCTAATTTTCTTTAATTTCAATTAACGTAAAAAGCTGCAGGAGTCTATCGGGTGGTGGAGCTTTAGAAGATAGAACTCTGTGTGTGTGTGTGTGTGTGTGTGTGTGTGTGACTGTGCATTTAAAAAATGTGTTAAATATCTTTATTGAAGTATAATTGGCAAAAAATAAATCACACATGCTTAAAGTGCACATTTGGATGTTTTGACATATGCATATACCATAAGCCATGGCAGGATCAAGAGAATGAGCACATCTATCCCTCTGAAAGGTAAATATAAAATTAATACACCTGAAAAACAGATGTTGGGTAAACATTAAAGGACATTAAACTTTGTCATCTGTTTCTTTGTTTGCTTTAATACAAGAATGCAGCAAAAAATAACCTGACATCCTTTCTGGCCTTGGTTCTTTCAGGTTGTTTTTTGTTTTTTTTTTATTCAATTTCAGAATTATATAAACAATCATACAGCTGAGGCAAAGGTTCTGGAATGGGCTAGAGGCAAGAGATAGGTTCAGATACATGATTTGGGACCCAGAAAAGCACAAGGTAGTTTCTGTACCAGCATTCTTCACTTGCCTCAGGGAGGAGCTGTCAACCACTCCCAGAAGACTTTTTGCATGAAATTTAGTCTACTTTCAATAAATTACCATTATGCCTACACCTAAGAGAATTCTATTGTCCCCAGAAAATTCACCCTGAGATTTAAGATTTTCTGAATATACTTTTTCTTGTGTGTGCATGTGTGTTTTTCATCTTATAGGTTTTACCACTTAAACATTTGTATAACATGGAATTTCAGTCAAGAACACGTATGTGCTTTATAGAGGGTATTAGTTACTTTCAACATTTCCAGGAAACAGAAAGAAAACAATTTGAAAGAAAGTTAACAGGAGGGACGCCTGGGTTGCTCAGTGGTTGAGCGTCTGCCTTCAGCTCAGGATATGATCCCAGAATCAGGGGATCAAGTCCCCATTGGGCTCCCCACAGGGAGCCTGCTTCTCTCTCTGCCTATGTCTCTGCCTCTGTGTGTGTGTGTGTGTGTGTGTGTGTGTGTGTGTCTTTCATGAATAAATAAATAAAATCTTTTAAAAAAATACTCTCTTGGCCTAAATATCAAAAGTTAACAGGAAGCATTTTCACTTCTTCAAATGAGGAATTTTTTTAAATTTTAAAACACGTCAATCTTAAGATGTGTTAACTTTTTGTCTTGGCCCTGAGGCTCAGAGAACATGCTTGCAGAAGCTTCCTGGGTGCTGGCTCTGCATGGCATTTGCAATGGGACTGGCATGCTACTGGGCAATCTCTCCCTCTCCTGAAGTATATTTAAAGCAAATTACTATAACTCTTTGAAAAATTAGTCATGTTGACTTATAAACTCTCCTTAGAGGGATATGAGCCTCTTCATTTAATGATAGAGATAAGAGAATTCTTTTTATTAAAAAATGGATTTGAAATAACTCCAGGCACCCAACTTAACACTGGCCTTCCATTTTCCTTCACCTTGTAAATCCCTTCCAGCTCTAGATAAAGCAACAGTGCTTCATACATGTATGCATGCATCAATTATTTCATTCAGTAAATGTTTATTGAAAGTTTCCTATGTGTCAGGCACTTTTCTAAGGACCAGAGATACAACAGTGAACAATAGCAAAAAAAAATACAATTGTTATCCTGGTTCACAGGGGGGAAGACAGAAAATTTAAAATAACAACAGTAAATACACAGTAGGTCATATAAGGATAAGGACTATAGAAAAAATAAAATAATAATGTAATAAGAATTGACAAAAGAATGAGAGTTGCTATTTCATATGATTTTGTCAAGAAAGGCACTGATAAGTTGAGATTTGATCAGATTCCTGCAGCTAATGGGGGCGTGAGCCACATAGCTATCTGATGAAAAGGCCATGAGGCAAGATTGTCCTTGGTATGTTTGGGATTGTCTGGGACAGGATAAACCAGAGGTCAGGGAGCATACAAAGAGTCAAACCATGTAAAGCATAAGAATATTACTACAAAGACTTTTACCCTGAGAGCAGAAGTTACTGGCAGGTTTCCAGCAGAGCTGTGATGTTATCTAACAAGTGTTTTTAATAGACCACTCTAATGGCCAGTATGGTAAGGATAGACTTGACATGGTGTGGTAGGTAGAATAATGTTCATGGCCTAATCCCTTGAACCTCTGAATATGCTATGTTACATGGCAAAGGGGAATTAAGGTTGCTAATCAGATGGGAAGAGATAAGGAGATTATCCTGGAGTCCCTGGGTGGGCTCAATGTAACCACAAGTGTCTCTCTAAGTGAAAAAGGGGGCTGAGAGTTAGTCAGAGTGATGCAGTGTTGAAAGACTTGAACGTCACTGTTGTCTTTGAAGCTGGAAGGGGGCCATGACTCAAGAAATGTGTGCAGCCTTTAAAAGCTGGAAAGGGCAGGGAAATGGATTCTCCCCAGACCCTCTAAAAGAAATGCAGCCAACACATTTTAGACTTCTCATATCCAGAAATCTATGATAATAAAGTTTCTTTGTTTGAAACCACAAAGCTTGTACTAATTTGTTGCAGCAATAAAAGCTAATACAGATGGAGTGCAAAGGTGGAAGCAGAGAGACAGGTCACTGAGCACTTACCATATGCCAGACCCTGGGTTAGACGCTAATGATAAATGGAGAGATGGTTTCTATCATCAAAAAAGCACACAGTCTAAAAGAGGGAGGGAGGGGATCCCTGGGTGGCTCAGTGGTTTGGCGCCTGCCTTTGGCCCAGGGCCTGATCCTGGAGTCCTGGGATCGGGTCCCACGTCGGGCTCCTGGCATGGAGCCTGCTTCTCCCTCTGCCTGTGTCTCTGCCTCTCTTTCTCTCTCTCTCTCTCTATGTCTATCATGAATAAATAAATCTAAAAAAATAAAAAATAAAAAAAAAATAAAAGAGGGAGGGATATAAACAAGTAATTATAGGACAGAGTAAAAACTGCAATACAGATGTACATGTAAGGTTCATTTTATCATAAAGGGAGAAGTAATCAGTATCCTTCCTTTCTTTGGGAATTAGGAAAATGCTCCAAAAGGATCTAGATGAATGTTGAGGAAGAAAAAGGACTGGGCACACCAGATTGTAGGATCAGCACATTCAAAGGCACAGATATATGAAATAGGGTGGGATGGTCCAGAACTATAGTTGGAAAGTCATCAATTTGGTGGACTAGTAAGAAATGAACTGTGAGACCCAGATCATGAAGACTTTTCCATACTAAGAACTGTAGATAGTGGGAATAATTTCAGGAGGCTAATCAGGGATTTAATCTGTTTTGCAAAGGTCATTCCAGGGGCAGTGTGGAGTATATACTGGAAAAGAATAAAACTGAAGGTCAGGATTGAAGACATAAAGGTTTAAGAGAAAAGAGAAAGATACCAGAGTAGTAGACTCAATAGGAGCTGAAGACTGATTGTATGTGGGTGTTGGAAGAAGGGACTGGTCTAACATTACTCTAGATTTAGGTTTGGCTGATTTATCAGGAAGAATTAGATTTTCCTGTGAATAACAAGGACAAAACATAGCAAAGACTAGAGAAGACTGATGCTTAATTTCTTGGATGTAAATCCAGAAATTGGCAGTGTAGGATGAATGACTCTGCTCCACGAAGCCCTCAGAGACCCCAGCTCCTTCCTGCATATAATTCAGTGTTCTCCAGGTGTGGCTCTCAGTCTTGTGGTCCAAGATGGCCATTCAAGCTCCTGTCATCACATTCACTCTGTAGGTAGCAGGATTGGAGAAGGAACAAAGAAAGTAAGGACAAGGGAAAGATGCTAGCAATATTTTAAAGGTTTTCATAAGCCACCATGTGACACATCTATTTGCATTCCTTTGGCCAAAACTTCACCACAGAGAGATTGGGAAAGTAATCTTTTTTCTGAGTGGTCATTAATCCAGCTAAAAATATGAAATTGTATTACTATGGAAGGAAAGGAGAACAGGTATTGAGAGATAACAGTATCTCTGCCCCAGCTGATCCTTAGAGGATGTTATCAATGAACCAGATAGAGAGTTAAGAAGGAAGAGGTGAAGACAAGGAGAAAGAACTTGGTATGTGTCATGCTGAGTTTCAGGGGTTTGGAGACTATAAAAATGCAGCTGTCCAATGGTTGTTAGAAAAACAGATCTGAAGAGCAAGATCAAGAAATGTCCCAGAAGTAAATACTTGGAAATCCTTGTGAGTTCATCCAAATGGAATCTGAAGAATACCAAAAGAAAGGATCAAGAGTCTTGACAATGCTAAAATTTATAAGAAACACAGGAAAAAGGAGTTCAGCAAAGGCATACGGAGAGAGAACCACAGGAAAGTGACATCCTAGAAGATAAAGGGGAATGGGTTTTGAAAATGTGGCCAGAGCAGTTTCAAATCTTAAGAAAGGATATGGAAGACCAGTAGGAGAAGGAACCACACAAATTAGCCACTAGGAGGCAACTGTGAAGGTTGGCAGGATGATTTCAGGGGAGTGATAAAGGTAGAAACTACACCAAAGAGAGTTGAGAAGTAAATAGAATATTTTTTTAATAAGTGGAACAAAAATATACATTTTTAAAGATTTTATTTATTTATTCATGAGATACACAGAGAGAGAGGCAGAGACATAGGCAGAGCGAGAAGCAGGCCTCCTGTGGAGAGCTCAGTGTGGGACTCTTCCAGGACCCTGGGATCATGCCCTTAGCCAAAGGCAGACACTCAACAACTGAGCCACCCAGGCGTCCCCAAAATATCCATCTTTTAAACATGAAAAGTTTATCAAAAAAGAAACACAGTTTGATGGCAGAAACTTCTACAAAGAGAAACTTGGACATACATAGAAGATGATTTCATTTAATCTAAATTTCCTTTTGAATTAAGTAATGGTGAACGTGCTCCCAAGGGTAAGGAGAGGCAAACTGGTGGTCTGCAGAAGCTGTTTGCCCACTGCAACAGCAAACCAGCCTCCACATTGATCCATGGGCACTGAACACTTGGATAGATATCCAAAGATATCTTGGATATCGTCTTGGCCTCTAATTTTATTTTATACTTATTCTCTCTAATTGGGTCTCTCTCTATATCACCAACTCCCACTCCCTCACTGACCTTCCCCATTGCAAAAACTAACTTTTTTTTTTAACAGGACCTTGCCTTTTAATTTATGGAACTGGAAGGATATTTCTGAACCAGCCATATTTTTACAACATGCTTTTACTACATGTAGAAAGCCCGTAAGAAGTAGGAGAAATTTAAACCAACCCAGAGAAGGAAGTGGAAGAAAGAGATGTGGGAAGGGGAAGGGAGGAGAAATGTGATGGTTACTGAACCCCTGGTTCTAGGCCTGACACCCCTGCAGCCAGTCTTACTCCTGGCACACACAGTTCTGTTTCCCCTCTATGAGGCACCTTGTGACTGTCCAATAATTTCCCCTTTTTGGTGAGACTAAGTTCAGGAATGATTTCTCTGACTTAACTGAAAACACGTGAAAACTGACATGATACTCTCCTTTAAAACCCACCCTCACTCCTACCCCAAGGTATATTCAGACGGGAAGAATATAATCATCATGTAAGTCTGGGCAGCCAAGCATCCAGAATAAATATAAGTGGCTTCAGTGTGGTCAAAAAATCCAGACAAATGAACTCACAATATCCAGCAACTGTTTTGGAGGAATGATGGTAAATCCCTCTGAAAGTCAAAGTTCAGCTGTTTGGGAACTTAGAGAGGTTTGGAGTACAGAAATACAGGAAGATAGGAAGAATTGTGAACATGAAGAAAATAAGACTGATACAGAGTTCTACTTGAATTAGGAAAACTAAAAGTGAATTGCTTGAGAATAATTGAATGAATTACTTTACCAAATAGAGAAATGCATTGGGGCTCAGGGACTGCTTTGAGTGAATATAGATTGTCAAGATGACCCAAGGACATTCACTTTAATACCAAACTGTCTGGCATTGGTAATTGCCATCCCATCAAAGATTAAAAGTTCATTTAACTTAAACAAGTATTTACTGAATACTTATTAGGGACCCAGATAGAAGAATTCAAAATAAATGAGGCACAGCTCTGACCTCAAAAGCTTAAGTATTAGATGGGAGACAAGACAATATACATAAAATGCAAGGACCCAAAACTGTGGGATTTTACCTTAAGATTTCAGTAACATAGGAGCAACTGAAGGCTTTTGTCTCTCTCCTTATGACATGAGAGGATTCCATTGACTAAACTGGACCAGCCTAGAAAGGAAATGCAGGACCTTGAGAATTACCGACACTTTTTGCCCACTGAAAATTCAAACTATTAAAACCAGAAACATACAGAAGAAACTGAACTTTGGCCAACTGGTAAGCAGTAGAGGGATTTAAACATATCTGCATCCTCCCTACTAGATACACTCACATGAAGCTGAACACAAAGAGAGTGTCCAGGGATGTTGAATTATCTTTTACCCACAATATGGACTTGAGGTCATAAAAATGACAGCAAATAAAATAACAAGGAGGATAAATATAAAAATATTAAAACTTTGTGCTTTCTAAAAAATGTTTAAAAAGAGAGATATCTGCTTTAAATTTCACAAATAATATTTCCATAAACATTATTATTATTATAATACTTGGAATCTAAGGTGAAAGTAAAATTAGGATCACATAAATAATGCATTAACAAAGCAAACTCGACCACAAGTAAGAAGTGCTGAGTGAACGTCTGAATGAACAAAGGTTACACTAAATGATTCTGGAGCTATTTTTATTATTCACATGTCTCTAGGGAAGAAGGAAATGGTCTAATCATACAATTGCCCAGATTTTACTGCAGTGCAAGTTTCAATTCTCTGTATCTCCTTACAATTGGGATTTTTAAAAGTATATGCCTTTACAGGAAAAAAAATAGCAGTCCTAATAGAATCCAGGAATATTTTCCAGATCAAAGCTACTTTCACACTCATGGAGTAAAAAATTTTAACTGAATTGAAACACATAAAAACATACTCATTATCTCATGCACCCATACACATTTTGGATTCTTCATATTACTTTTCCTGGGCATCCCAATGAGTTCTAAGAAAAATTCTACTGGGATTACATTTCATTTACACAGTTAAAAGAAGGATGATTGACACCTTTGTAATTTGATGGTAGTTTTTAACTCAAATTCCAGATTAAAGGGGTTTAAACTCTTGGAGTCACAGCTCTCTAGAACAGATGAGTGAATCTCCAAAGATTTACCATTATTAGAAATTGTACAAATGAAAAGATGAAAGAAAATAGCATCCTCTTTAATGCTTTTGCAGATGCATTCTCTGGATTTCGTAGATATCCCTCCTCTTAATTCTAACCCATTTAAAACATGAGAAAAAAGTCAATGGATCCCATAACAACTTTGGGTAAGCCTTTCATTAATTACTATTTTCATGGACCATCGCACTTCCTGTGGTTAATGGTTAATACAACCTGGTGGCCTGCAAGATAGGTAGCAAACTCAGATTCAATGAGGGTCAAAGGGATCTTGAGAGACCATTTAAATCCATTTCTCTGCCTTTAGAAAAAAACCATTGGGGAAATATGAGATGGTATCAAATTTTTGAAAACTTTAAAGAAAGTAGATTCCAGGGTACCTGGTTGAGCTTCTGCTTTTGACTCAGGTTGTGATCCTGGGGTCCTGGGCTCGAGTTCCACGTTGGCGTCCCTGGAGGGAGCCTGCTTCTCCCTCTGCCTATGTCTCTGCCTCTCTCTCTCTCTCTCTGTGTGTGTGTCTCATGAATAAATAAATAAAATCTTTAAAAAAAAAAAAAAGAAAAAGAAAGAAGAAAGAAAAAAAGAAAGAAAGAAAGAAAGAAAGAAAGAAAGAAAGAAAGAAAGAAAGAAAGAAAGAAAGAAAAGAAAGAAAGAAGAAAGGGGATTCCAGGACACAAGAACAGCAACTCCAAAAAGTCTTCAGTGTCTAGCAACCCTCATCATCAAATCTTTTTTTTATAATAAAGTCATTCTTTAAAAAAAATTATTTATTTATTCATGAGAGACACAGAGAGAGAGAGGCAGAGACACAGGCAGAGGGAGAAGCAGGCTCCACGCAGGGAGCCCAATGTGGGACTGGATCCGGGGTCTCCAGTCTCACGCTCTGGGCTGAAGGTGGTGCTAAACCGCTGAGCCACCCGGGCTGCCCTCATCATCAAATCTCATTGTTATTGTCAACATATCATAAAACTGTGAGCCTGGAAAATAGATGCATAGCATGACTAACTTCTGGATGTCAACTCATTTGCCAATTGTGTGTGACTACCTGGAAGATATACGTAACTCACATCTACACTTCAAGAAAGAAGAGTTCAAACCCTCCTCATTTCTAAAGGGGTTCTAAACCAAAGTGACTTCCATTCTCTTTAGAATAATATACTGATTCTAGGAGGATGAAACCACCTGTCCCATTTCTATTTACCAGAACTAGTCAAGAGTTGAGATTTTCAAATTTTACTGTTCTCTTTGATTCTTCTCTGTGAAATCTGTTTTTCCATTGGAGACAAGAATGTGAACACGTGCTTTAAGGACTTAAAAGGAAACACATCCTTTAAATGCTAGGTCTATAATTATTTAGCATCTTTTTAAATAAAGTCAAGAGTTTCTCCCCCAAAAAAGTGTTACTTATTTTTTTAAGACTTTATTTATTTATTCATGAGAGACACAAAGAGAGAAAGAGAGGCAGAGACACAGGCAGAGGGAGAAGCAGGGTCCATGCAGGGAGCCTGATGTGGGACTTGATCCCGGGTCTCCAGGATCATGCCCTGGGCTGAAGGCTGTGCTAAACCACTGAGCTACCCGGGCTGCCCAAGTATTACTTATTTTTGTTAATTATAGGATCCTGGAGAAGAAGGTGGGATTTTGTTGGGGGGAAAATAATGCCTGGAGTGTATTAACAAGGAGAAACAAGGTAAAAATTATGATAGTTACAAGTCAAGAAAGTCCCAGGCCAATGGTTATTTTCTTTTCTTTATTTTTTTAATCACATCAAATCCCAAGTCATGCTACAGACTACATCATGCCGTGGAGTTTGTTGCTCTCTCTATAGTAACCAAGAGTTCGAGTGGCATTATGTTCTTAACCATGATGTGGCTTGAAGAACAAATTGAGGGATCCCTGGGTGGCACAGCGGTTTAGCGCCTGCCTTTGGCCCAGGGCGCGATCCTGGAGACCTGGGATCAAATCCCACGTGGGGCTCCCGGTGCATGGAGCCTGCTTCTCCCTCTGCCTGTGTCTCTGCCTCTCTGTGTGTGTGTGTGTGACTATCATAAATAAATAAAAAATCAAAAAAAAAAAAGAACAAATTGAGGAGATAGAACATAAGATGGTTACAGATTTACCAGTCAGGACATGAAGAGTAGATCTGTGAGTATTCCAAAACCAAAGTTTATGGAAAAAATTGCACAAGCATTTCCAAGGAAAGAATAGAACAAAGGAAAGAAGAAGGAGAATTTGGAAACATTGTAAGAGGTAGAGAGAAGAATGGAAATAGAAGCAAAGGTAGATGAGAGTATCAACTTATGTACAGTAGAGATCAGGGCTATCAGGGAAGCTGAATGTGTGGATCCGCATATGTGTATGTGCATGGATTCAAAAGACATTTTTGAATTTTGTACCCAGATTTAGACCTTACTGGTGACATGACCTGAGCACATGCATTGGTTTGCTAGGGCTGCCAAAATACCGTATCACAGTTTTAGTGGCTTAACCAACAAAAATTTATTTGCTTACAGTTCTGGAGGCTAAAAGTCTGAGATCAAGGTGTCAGCGGGATTGGCTCCTCTTGAGGCCTTGTGGACAATTCTTTTTCTCCCTTTGTCCTCACATGGTCTTCCTTTTGTTCCTGTATGTCCTGATTTCCTCTTCTTATGAGGAAACCAGTCATACTGACCAGAGCCCACCTAATGACCTAACTTTAACTTAATTACTTTGTTAAAGGCTTTCTCTCTAAATATAGTCACATTCTGAGGTTCTGGAGGTTGGAACTTCAACATGTGAAAGGTGGGGGCACATACTCATCCCATAACAGCACATCATATAATCTTCTCAAGGTTCTTTTTATTAAAAAGAGGACTATAGGGGATCCCTGGGGGGCTCAGCAGTTCAGCACCTGCCTTTGGCCCAGGGCATGATCCTGGAGTCCTGGGATCGAATCCCACGTCGGGCTCCTGTCATGGAGCCTGCTTCTCCCTCTGCCTGTGTCTCTGCCTCTCTCTCTCTCTCTTTTTTTTTTCTCTCTTTCTCTATCATGAATAAATAAATAAAATCTTTAAAAAAATAAAAAGAGGACTATAATGAGAAGCAACACATAATACTATTATAATGACTAAATAAAGTTATACTTTTTTAAAGTAATGCATTTTAAAAGTTAAATGTCCAATAGTAGGAAAATGGCTAATTATATAACATCCATACTAGTAATGAATACTAGGCAAAAAAATAGGAAAAGGTTTTAATGACATAAAATAATACCTATGACATTAAGGGGTTTTTTGTTTTTTGTTTTTAGGTTTTTTTAGGAAGGGAGAGAGGGATGGGGGAGGGGCAGAAAGAGAAGGAGTGAGAGAATCTTAAGCAGGCTCCACATTCAGCATGGAGCCCAATGTGGAGCTCAATCTCAAAACCCTGAGATCATGACCTGAGCCAAAAATCAAGAGTCAGACACAACCAACTGAGCCACCCATGTGCCCCAATATTAAGCATTTTTTAAAAGAATCCTTTTTAATAGGTATGTGAACATATATAAATATATTTAGTTTTTAATAAAAATATTTATTGGAGGAAAACAGACTAAAATGTTAATTATGGTTAAATTTGGTTGCTGAAAATTTTCAGAGATAATCTTCATTCTTGCTGCACTAATTTGTATTTTCTAAGTTATCTACAATGTACATGCATGCATTTTATTTTATTTTGCATCAAGACAGGAGGCCAGTGGGAATGTCCAAGCTGAGTCAGATGGGCAAATAGGATTTGGAGGGAGAAAGGAAGGTGAGAGGTGGCAGTTTGACTAAACAGAGGGAACTTACGTGTGAGGCTTGTCTTCATGACCACAAGATGAATGGATCCCTGTAATCTCCTTGCAAACGTTTAAAGTTTATGTAGAAAGAGGCCTTAACTGGGTTCAGGCCAGTATAGTGTGCAGGTGTTCTCAATACTACATCATTCTCAAGTCTGTGTCCTTGGAGCAACCTCTGGGAGCCACGGAGGCAGGCAGAACCCGCATCCCAAGGACAGGGGAAGGAGTGAGGAGCCTCGGGTCACCTAGGTCCAGCTTATGAGTCAACCAGCGGTCATATCTTTTTGATGACCAACACTTGCTCCTCTGTTTATTTATTCATCTATGCAACAAATATTGACTGAGTGCCTAATACATACCTGGCAATGTTGTAAGCAATCAAGATACAGCCATGAACAAAGCACAAACCCTCTAGTCCCATGAGGCTTAAAGAAATAGATGGGCAAGAAAGACAATTAAAAGAAAGTAAGAGAAATAAATAAAGTCCCAGTAATGATAAGTGCAATGAATAACAAGAATAAGGGAGGGTAGGAGAAAGGGAGATAGGAGGAGGGAAGGGGAAGAAGGTAGGGAAGGAGGGAAAGAGAAAGGGAGGAAAATGGGGAAAGCTCTTTTACCCACAGGGGAGGGGGGAACCTCTCCAAGAAGATACCTGAATGTAGTGAAGGAGTGAGCCAGGCAAAGATCCAGAGAAGAGCTTTGCAAGCAGAAGGCACAGGAATGCAAGGACCTGAAGCAAAACCAGTGTAGCCAGAGCAGATCGAGAGAATGATGGGAAATAGTCAGGGATTAGATCTATCAGACCATGTAGACTGTACTGAGACATTTTTCTCTTTCTCTTTGTCTTTTTGTTGTTTTCTAAAATGATGAGAAGCTGTTGGAGTATTCTGAGCAGGGCATGATGGGACCACTTTTCAGGGGCCAGGGCTTTTGTGTTGGCATGTTTCTTTCTTTTTTTTTTTTAATTTTTTTTTATTGGTGTTCAATTTACCAACATACAGAATAACCCCCAGTGCCCGTCACCCATTCACTCCCACCCCCTGCCCTCCTGCCCTTCTACCACCCCTAGTTCGTTTCCCAGAGTTAGGAGTCTTTACGTTCTGTCTCCCTTTCTGATATTTCCCACACATTTCTTCTCCCTTCCCTTATATTCCCTTTCACTATTATTTATATTCCCCCAAATGAATGAGAATGTTGGCATGTTTTTTAGCACTTCCCCGAGACTGGGTTCTCTGTAAATTCTGTATGTTGTTTGAAGTGATTCTAGACAGCTCCAGCCCAGCTTCCCACCTCATGCAGGTAATGACCTCCTACAGAAGTAGTCATTAGACTTTCCAATGAAACACAGAAAATTGTGGGGCATGAGGAGTATTCACAATGACAATGGAGCTAGAATGGGAATGAACAAACCCATCCTAGACTGGTCACCCATGACCATTGAGTGACTGCTGGATTGTTTTAGTTTTCATGTGTGTTCATATTAGCAGGGCTTCCTCTATGACCCTCTACCTCAATAAGGAGAAAGCCTGCTCTCATGGCTACACCTGGGATGTACTACGGGGGTGTTCTTGTCCTACTGGGCATTCTGCAACAGGCCAGGTCAACCACATGCCAGACAGATTATAGAACTCACCCAACATCACATGCCAGTAGGCACCTGCATGGCTCAGTTGGTTGGACATCTGACTCTGGTTTTTGGCTTAGGGTGTGATCGCAGGGTCCTGAAATAAGGCCCCATGTCAGCTCTGTGCTTAGCTCAGAGTCTGCTGGAGATTCTTTTCCCCTCCTTCTCCCTCCACCTTTCTCCTTCCACCTCAACTCCCTGCACTCATGCATGTGTGCTCATTCTCTCTCTTTAAAGTAAATAAATGAAATCTTAAAAAAAAGTGGCAGTGCCAGAATTGGATTGCCTAGCTGCAAAGTCTGAATTTTTTGTCTTCTACCACACTGCCCCCAAATAGGTCAAACGACAAAAAAAATTAGATTTAGTTATCATTGTAGATTGCTCCTACCAGTTTATTTTATGTAAAATTCCATATGGGTCAAATTTCATAATAAAAGTCAAGAAAGCCTCTGTGTCCTAGGGCAGCAGCCTTGGAATTTTTAGCATAACTTATTTTATTGGATAATTTTTGAAATAAAGTAGACCTTAATTGAAAATTAGAAGAATTTTGACATACACAATTTTTAAATAAATAATTTCATTTAATGAATTTCCTAGGATGTGAAATTGCTTTTCTCCAAATAAATCCTATTTAAACACAGACAATAGCTATAGTGGAGAGAGCAGAGCATTATCTGAGGGTTACTAACAATTATCAGTACTTTTTTGTTACTACTTTTCTGTGAACAGATTGGCCCAAGACAGCCTCATTTTTAGCTGTCTGCCCTTGGTTTTGCCAACTCTATGTATTTCAACACTACTTCTGAGAGTACACTCACTCTTCCTCGGTCTCTCTGTCTGCCTCTCTGTTTGTCTCTCTGTCTCTCTCTGTGTCTCTCTCACGCACATACATACACACACATACACATACACACACCACACACACACATTCATGTCTTTCATAGAGAGATTAATTCTACAGAAGATTTTGGGGGCAGAATACCACGCATTATGCCCAAACCAAAAAAACAGAGATGGGCAACTACCAGGGTCTGGATATAGTGTCTCCCTAATTCCTTTATGTTGGCCAATGCTGGAATAATATTGTCCAAGTAAAGATTTTCCATTGGTGACTATTATGTGATCCTGATTAAGCTTGTCTTCATTTACCACAAACACTGAATGACAGAACTAGAATATTAAAACATAGAAGGGACCTTGAAGATATCCACATTCCACCTCCATAATAAATAGATGAAAAAAATAAAGTTTTGTTCAAAGGTTGCTGGGCAATTAGGAGGTGAAATGAGACCAGAACTCAGGCCCCTTAACTTCAGAGAAACTGCTCTTTCTCAGCCTACCATGCTTTATCCTGAATTTACAATTGACAGAAACTATGCATTCTTCTAAAATCTGAGTTAGGAAGAACACATCTATATGAAAATCCTTGTCCTCTGATACCAATACCCAATGATTTCCCTGGATGAAACTCATTTCTCTTTTCCCATCTTCCCAGCCCACTGACTGTAACTTCCTTCTTCTGAAATGCCATGATGCCTGTCAACACTTACCTGGAGGGACTTCAGAATTCAGACCAAATCCTTGTTGAACAGGAAAGGAGATGGAAGGAACATTACCTCTTCCAATGTAGGAATTTTATGGCATTTCTCCCCAGTGTATAATATGCATGTGGTTGTATTTTATGAAACTTTTATGAGAGTACTTCATTTCAGTTCTCTTCTTTTTATGGTGAGCCTGCTCCTATTATTTTTCTGTAACTGAGGTTTTATTTTTAAATATTAAATTGTGATTATGAAAAGAGGTTCTTTAATCCCAGAGCTGTACTCATGTATATGTAACTTCTTCTGACTTATGTGGAAGTAACTCCCACATCAGAGCCTCAGCCCTGGGCCCTTAATTTGCAAGCATCAAATGGAGCTACATATTGCAATGCAAATTATAGTACCCAGGGATCAGCAGTATAATCACCCAGTTACAAAGAAGGTAAAGAGGAGAAGAAATTACCATAATGGGCCACAAAATATACACAAGAGAATGCTCAGAAGACTATATGGCAGATTTCTCCACCATGCTAAAGTTGTGCTTACTTTCCTCTGAAAATGTGCTCTCCTTTGTAGAGAAAGATGTTGGCTCCATCTTGGAGGGACTTGACCTTCAGTTGCTTTTATGATAGTGATGGATTGGACTGATTTACTTATATCCTCTCATCTGAATTGTGAAATGGCCAACCAGGATTCAGGATAGTTTTAGAAGCTGTACTTCTGTGGATGGGTAGGTTGAAATATGAACACATGGAAATTGACAGCAAGCAGCATTTTAGGAGGAGGAACATGAGTGAGCAAAGGTGTCAAGACAGGAAGACCTGTCTGAAGAGAAGCACAGTCCAATTTGGCTAAACTGTGGGGTGAGACATTTATGGTGCACAGAGATTTGCATTTCAGCCCCCAGTACCCAATAGAACTTAAAGACTGGACCTCGGGACCCTGGTAAATGAGTCCGTCTGAGGGAAAAGCTTTCTCTACTACACTAAACATCTATGATTGGGCCAAGATTCCAGAAAGTCCTCTCAGTAAGGGATGAGAGAGACTTGGAACTCTTCCACTTTGACTCCTAAGATGCCTCCAGTTGACAGCAAATCACAATTTCTTCTACAATAATACATAATACAATATTGAACATAGGTAATTCTTCAAATCATTTGGAAGTGGGCAAGGAATAACCCAATGTTTCCTGTTCAATAAATATTTGTTAATTAAGTTATTTAAATGCTTTTTTTTTTTAATTCGACAGTTATTGAGTGCCTATTGAATATGGAGATAGAAAAAAAAATAAGACACAATCCCTTCACGCAGTACCTTCTTGGACTATTGGAGATGACAGTCGACAATTTTAGTAAACTATGTTAAAAGAAATGCTAGAGAAATATAAATGAGATTGGGAGCCAGAGGAGGGGTACTGACCCCTCCTGGGTGGATGTAGGTGTGGAGGTCAGTGGGAATGTTCAAGCTGAGTCAAATGGGCAAATAGGATTTGACCAAGCAAATGGTGGCTGGAGGAAGAGAGGAAGGTGAGGGACAAAGGAGGGCATTCCAGGCAGCAGAGATGGCAGCAGAATAGCAGAAGTGGGAAAGAGTATAACTGGTGGTGAGTGTCAGGCAGATAGGGCTTACTGGAACATAAAGTACTAAGTAAGATATAGTATCCCCCCTCCCCCCTCCCCCCTCCCCACCCAGCTGCTGTAACATATTACCACAAACATGGTGGCTTTAAACAACTCTATTGTCTTTACAGTTCTTGAGGGCAGAAATCCACACTCAGTCTTACTGGACTAAGTCAAGGTGTCAGCAGTACTGGCTGAGGGGAGAATCTGTTTCCTTCTTCTACTCTGGGTCTGCATCCCTTGCCTTCTGGCTTCTTCCTTCATATTCAAAGTGAATGACTCCGATCCTTCCTTGTGTCATCAAATCACCTTTCCTATGATTCTGATTTCCCTCCCATTTCCTATTTCCTAAGTGACCTTGCCTCCCTCTCAAAACGATCACTATATTTGCCTCAGACTTAGATAATTTTAGAATAATTTCCCATCTCAAGATCTTTCATTTAGTCACATCTACAAAGTCCCTTTGTATAAGGTAATATGCAACAGTTACCAGGGATTGAGATGTGGACATACTTGGGGGGTTATGATTCACCTATCACATCAGGAACGTCAGGAAAAGAGTTTTAGGAAGCGAAAAAGAATCCACTAAAAGAGGACATTGTACGACACATCAGGAGCTTGGACAGAATTCTGTAGTTGGTGGGGAACCTTGTAGGGCCATAAGCAGGGGAGAGAGCACAGTAGAGGCTAGAGTGATGGGGACTTGCTGAAAGCAGAGAAACCACTTGGAAGGGCCCAGGGAGAGCTCATGAGAAATGCTGTTTATGTCTAAAGGTGAGACAGTGCTCCCCCCTCCCCACATACCCTCAGAAAAGACAGAGGGACCTGACAGCACCTTGATTTTGGACTTCCCAACTTCCAGAACTGTGAGAAAGAAATGTTATTTAAGCTACCCAGATGTGGTGTCTCATCATATCAGCACAAACTAAGCCAATTGTGCTTTAGAGGAATTGTTTGACTTGGGGAATCTTCACTGCATTTTCAGTGCGTTCTTAGAAGTCCTTATTAGAGGAGTTCCTTACTTACTTTCTTTGGTACAACACACGAGTACTTGATGATATGATTAATTATCTAAATTGGTTTTGTTGACAATTACACAGGGATAACCTGTTAAACTAGGATTGTCCCATGCCAACTGGGCATATGGTTGCCCTCTGTTTGGAGGAGGCATATTGGCCTGAAATGGCTTGAGTCCATGCTAGTTTGGGTTGTTAGAGAGGTCTTCTGACTGGTTCAGTTCAGAAAAATTTTGAAGGCAAAGTCAATTAACAGAGCAGCCATAACTTTTCCTGGGATTATGACTCACAGTTCCAAGTGTTAGATGGTGTTATGAAAAAAGCACTTGAAAGGATACTTAAAATAAATATATTAAGTGATTATGTAGTGAGGATTACAATACACAATTGAAAAAAAAGAAAAAAAAAACAGCTGTTTCATGGGTTCTTGTGACATTTAGGAAATGTTTCCAGAGACAAAATTACATCTGGATTCTCAAAATGCTGTGTCTCAAACACCACAAAATTGACCATGATTGGCTCTAGAAAACCATATTAATTTTACAGGTGCCTCCAGTGATGACAAAGACCCTGATGTCAAAATTACATGTGAGGAGTTTAAATAAAACTGTTTTTGGGATCCCTGGGTGGCGCAGCGGTTTGGCGCCTGCCTTTGGCCCAGGGCGCGATCCTGGAGACCCGGGATCGAATCCCACATCAGGCTCCTGGTGCATGGAGCCTGCTTTTCCCTCTGCCTGTGTCTCTGCCTCTCTCTCTCTCTCTGTATGACTATCATAAAAAAAAAAAACTGTTTTATGAAATATGTATATTAATTTCTAAACTAATGCATGTTATTTTGTTGTTTTAAATATACACGTGTTGCTAAGTTAATAATTAAAATGTAGATGGACATTTGACTCTATCAATTAAATTAGCCCCTCTCTAAAAATGGTTGAGTTTTGCAGGGATGATCTTGTAACTGAAAACACCAGAGGGCTATGCTAAATGTTTGTTTCTTCTAATATATATGCAGTATTTTGAGAGTAAACACTGGAGGACTTGATAGATAGGATGTTGAATGAAGAAGAAGGATAAGTCACCTGGATGAGTGGTGGTATTACCAACTGAACTAGCCAATGGCAGAGACATAGGTTTATAGGGCATAGGGCACGCAGGTGATATTAAAGATCTATTATTGGCCATTTTGAATTTGAGATACCCAGGGGGACATGCAATTTTGGAATTTGAGTACAGAATTGGTTAAGGAAATAGGGGAAGTTTATATGCATTAGAAACACAGCAGAAAACTAGAATAAGGGCAGCCCGGGTGGCTCAGCAGTTTAATGCTGCCTTCAGCCCAGGGCGTGATCCTGGAGACCCAGGTTCAAGTCCCACATCCAGCTCCCTGCATGGAGTCTGCCTCTCTCTGCCTGTGTCTCTGCCTCTCTCTCTCTCTCTCTCTCTGTCTGTCTTTCTCTCTCTGTCTCTCATGAATAAATAAAATCTTAAAAAAAAAAAAAAGAAAAAAGAAAACTTGAAAAAAGGGAAAGAAGCATAGAGACTGAGCATGATGATATGGGAGAGGTCATGTGACTATAAGGTTTTATGTTTTGGGAAGGGAAAGTCAGCAAAGATACCTAAAATGTATGGTACAGAACAATCAAGTGGCTTTGGGATTTCTAATAGTACCAACCAAAAGGAACTCATTGAAGCCATGAGCCAAGACTCCACCATAGTCAAAATCTGGTACAGCCAGTAGGCTGGTGCAGGGTGAAGCCAAAAGACATCAGAGGCCCTGTCTGTAGGGGATGAGGTCTGCTCAGGCATCTGTGATTTCTTGGTTCTCAAAACTGAGGTGTGAAAAACATATACAAAATAGATACATACACACACATGCAAAATAGATAATGAGTTTAATTATTATTATAGACAGAATGTTTGGGTTCCCCAGCCTCACCACCACCACCACCAAACTCATATGTTGAAGTTCTAACCTCCAGTGTGAGAGTATTAGGCAGAGCCTTTGAGAATTGATTGGTTTAAGTGAGGTCATGAGGGTGAAGCTCCCAAGATGGGATTAGTGATCTTAGAGGAAGAGACACTAAAGGCTTCTCCCTCTACCAGACAAGGATATGGTGAGAAGGCAAAGGTGGCCATTTATAAGCCAGGAATAGGGCCCTCTTTAAATCTGCCAGCACCTTGAGTTTGGACTTCCCAACTTCCAGAACTGTGGGAAAGAAATGTTATTTAAGCTACCCAGTCTATGGTGTCTCATCATATCAGCACAAGCTAAGCCAATTGTGCTTTAGAGAAATTGACTTGGGGAATCTTCACTGCATTTTCAGTGTGTTGAGGCATCCTAGTTCTAAAGAATAGGGCCAGAGGCTTGTCGTTATCAGGAGCAAAATGGGTCCACAGCCCATAGTCATGCCTCTCCACTTCACCATTTGTGAGGCTCAAAGCAATCAGAGGTGAGCATTGGGACACCCCCTCCCCAACCCCTTCCCTCTTACCCAGAGTTTGGGAAGAGCTTCTTTCCTTTGCTGGCTGGACAGAACCATACAACTACCCAGACCTACTTATGGAACTGGCTTTCGCTGAACACTGTCCTGAGGTCACTGACCCTCCAGACAGGCACAAGCATCTTTTCTTTCCACAAACATCTGTTCTGTTGGGCCTCCAAGTAGGAGGGTGGGCACTTGGTGGCTGCCTGGCTTGGAAAGTACCCATTATGAGCAGTGGATCATCTTGCATTCCATTAAGCATGTGATTACAGCCAGATGCTGTGGTGATGGGCATACAACAACTCCCTATAATAACCGTAATTATGATCCTAGTGTTTCTTTAGCTCAACATACTCTGAACTTCTGAAGTCAGAAGAAATTTGGAAGAATTGCTTATTAGAGACTGCAATCATATGGAGAAGAACTTGTTTTTTGAGAATGGGGGAAATTCTTCCCTGACATCTTGGCTTCTGTACAGCCTGCACTGACATCCCGTGGTGTGGTTCTGGAGTCCAAAATGGACTCGGCTCTGGCTCCACATTCCTGCTCTTATTTCTCTTCCTTGCACTTTGCTCTGTCCCACCCCACCCCCTCCCCCACCCCACTCTTACTCCCCACCCTTGGTTCCCTCTCAGCTGCTTCTTCTGGCAGGGAGAGGAAAAACAAACACCTGCTTGCCCATCATTTCACATTCCCCCTGCTGTGGGGACTTGCTGAGAGGGGCGCCTCCCCTGCCCACTTGGGTGAAGTTCTTGGAATACCCAGGGAGAGGGGGTCATTCAAAGCTAAAATTGGCTGCTTGCTGTGATGACTAACAGCCACCTGGGCCTGCCATTCTTGTGGATTCATCTATTTGTGGAATATGGAGCCGTTTAGGGTGTATTTGTGTACATGTGAAGTCTTTACTTATAGGAACACATTTAAAAGAGTTGGAAACCCAGTATGTGAAGAAATAGGTTATATTCGTTTTCTAGAGCTTCCATAACAAAATACCACACACTGGACAAGTTTAAACAAAAGAAATGATTGTCTCACAGTTCTCGACATAAGACATCTGAGATCAAGGTATTGGCTGGATTGGTTCCTGCTGAGGGCAGGGAGGGAAGTCTGTTGTAGGCTGTGTCCTTGGCTTGTAGGTGACTGCCTTCTCCCTTTGTATCCCCACATTATCTTCTGTCTGTGTGTCTTTCCCTCACATGGCATTCTTTTTATAATGTCACCTGTCATATAGGAGTAGGGTGAGCTTGCCTTCAACTTTACTAATTACACAACAACTAATTACTAATTATACAACAACCTTATGTCCAAATAAGATCAGGTTGTGAGGTACTGTAGGCTAGGGCTGCAACATAGGAATTAAGGGGGAGACACAATCCAACCCGTAAAATGTATTGTGAGCTCACCACATGCCAAGCATTGTGCTGAACTCTGGAGACACAGTCTTGAACGTGAAAGGCAGTTTCTACCCTCCCAGCGCTTGTCAAGGGTACAAAGAGTAAAGAGCAAAATTACACAGTTAGTAAAGTGATCAGTGAGTGCTGCAATAGGACCCCAGGAGGGCCCATGGGAGAACACAGGAGGAGCACCAAACCTAGCCCATGGAGCCCTCAGAGGCTATCCCAAGGAAATGAGGTAGAGGTGGAGGTCTGAAGGCCACTAGGAGCTTCCCTGAGGAAAGATGGGGCGGAGTCAATAGATATTCCAGGTGGAGACAACAAAAAGAGAGGAGGCCCTGAGGGAAGAAAGATCAGCCAGCAGAAAGAACTAGAAGGAGTTTCTCGGGTTAGGGGATAATGTATGAGGGAACATTCTGGGTGTTGAGGAGGAAGGTGGGGGAGGCAGAGACAATACTAGAAGGAGAATGACACAGGGCCTTGCAAGGCCAGTGAGGAGTTTAAATAAAAACCTGAGTGTACTTGGGAGCCACTGAGGAATGCCATGTAGGAAATGACACAATCACACTTAAGATTTAGAAAAACCCCATTGGCTGCATTTGAAGAGGAGGGGCATGGTGGGGGGGAGACCACTGACAGGGACATTTTGTGAAAGAAGACCATGCTTGAACCAGGAGAGTGGCAGGAGATGGAGCCAACGGAATATGATGCCCACCTGTCCTTCACATCCCAGCCCAGGCTTCTCAGACCTCACAGGCCACTGCCTCCTCCCAGAGGTTACTTCACGAGGGCTTGATGCCCATCTCCTCTCCATCATTTTGTTTTTCCAACACTTATATACTTATGTGGTATTTACCATGAGCCAGGCCCTGAATTAGATGTATTAACCCACTTATGTATCAAAAAGTACCTGTGGAGCAAGTGCCATTACTATCTCTATTGTACGTAGAGAGATAGGAACATCTTGCCCAAGGTCACCGAGCTAATAGCTAATAGGTGGGAGAGCCAACACATGACCTCTGGCTTCTGAGTCCATACTCTTACTTGTGACTCTACAATCTCTCTTACGAGCTGGCTGCCATTTTATCATCACACCCAGCAAAGTGCCTAGCATGTAATAGGCTCTCAGTAAATCCTTGTTAAATAAGAAAAAATGCACCCCTATGTCTATTACAGCATTATTTAAAATAGCCAGGATACAGAAGCAACCTAATTGTCCATCAATAAATGATGGACAAAGAAGATATGGTAGATAGATAGATGATAGATACACACACACACATACACACACACACATCACACACACTGGAATATCACTCAGCCATAAAAAAAGAATAAAATCTTTCCACTCACAACAACATGGATGGACCTAAAGGGCATTGTGCTAAGTGAAACAAGTCAGACATAAAAAGACAAATACAATGTAATTTCATTTACATATGGAATCTAAAAGACAGAACAAATGAACAAGCAAAATGGACTCGCTAATATAGAGAACAAACCAGTGATTGCCAGAGGGCAGGTAAGTGGGAGAATGGACAAAATAGGCAAAGGGGATTAAGAGGTATAAACTTCCAATTATGAAATAAATCAGTCATGGGGATGAAAAGAACAGCCTAGAGAAGATAGTCAATATTGTAATAACCTTGTGTGGTGACACATGGTGACTGTCATGGTGAACATTGCATAATGTGTAAAATTGTTTAATTACTATGTTGTATACCTGAATGTAACATTGTATGACAGCTACACTTTAATTTAATAAAAAGTTCTTGTTGAATGAATGTTGGCGATGATTGGGTGTATATGGTGAAAGTGGCAGGAGTTATCAGTGAAGGCGTAGGAAGTGAGGACCTTCACCAAGTTCAGGATCACAAAAGAGTAAGCTGTGACCAAGGGGGGCAGAGGGAATGATCTACAAAAGTCTTTACCAGAGACCTCCATGTGTTGGAGCAACTGGATCAGCCTGATGGGGTATTATCTCTTCCCAATCTTCTGGCATCTGGAGCCTCAGCCACCCCTCGGTATCTTCATGACACCCACTGCCCTGCTAAGAATAATATCAATCTGAAGCTTTTCAGGCCTTACTCCATAAAAGCTGAATAACAGCTATTAGCTTTGGACTCTAGGCATTTTTATGAGACCTTAGTTCCAGGGCTTGAGGTTTGGCAAAAAAAAAAGCATATTATTCACACACAAAACAACTGCATTAAAATAGCATTAAGAGTCTGGCTTCCATTGACGAAACCTAGGAGATTCAGAAATGGTGCAAAGCCTGTCCTGAATTCACCCCCACCACCAAGCCTGGGTTGTTCTTCTTGCCAAGCTGTTAAGGGTGGAGAGAAAGGTCCCCACTGGGCAGAAGGAGACATGCTGGGGAAATGCAAGACAGCTCAGGTGAGCAGGGAAAGAGAGAGGAGGAAGATTTGGAGGAAGGGCCAATACAGCAGAGGTCATGGTTTCTGGGGCAGGCCCGCCTCATGGAGCCTGCATGGTGATGCAGGCATGGAACACTGGCCCCAGAGGCCACTCCTCTGATCCCAGAGCCAGACAAAACTTGAACAGCCTCTGCCTCTCCTGGGCTATTGCTGATGATACATACCCACCTTTGCCCCATGGGGCAGAAAGCCCCATTCAAATGTCTACCCCTCTACCCCCACTGGAGTCAGAGAGAACTCACAGGCAGGCACTCTGCTTCCCAGTTTACTTCTATTTTTTTAAGGAATTGAGGAGAAAGAAGCTCAACCATCAATGAACAATAAGCATTAAGAGACTACTGTTAAAGAAAATTGGGGAATTTAAACAACTTTGATCTGGGGTTGCATTGACAGTTGGGAAAGAAGTAAGGTAAAGAAATTTTCTGCTCTTGACCAAAAAAGATCTTTTTTCCATTTGAGATGGGGTAGAATCATTTGTTCTTATTTATTTATTTTCCTCAGGCTTATTGAGATAAAATTAACAAATGAAATTGTAAGATATTTAGAGTACACAGTGTTATGATTTGACATACATCTACATTGTGAAACAATCTTCCCTAATGAACAGATTAACACCTTCATCACCTCACATATTTACCTCTTTTTTTTTTTTTTGTGAGAACACTTAAGTTCTACTCTCAGCAAATTTCAATGATATAATACAATGTTATTAATTTTTGTCACCATGTTATATATTAGATCACAGACCTTATTTATCTTATATTTAACAGTTTGTAAAATTGTTTCTTTGGATGTGCTTTGAGAAGAAATTTCTGTAATTCTGGAATTTACCAGGGTATTTTCAGTAAGACCTTACCCCAAGCTTTTGAATATAGTCAAGCGTAATCCAAGAACTCAAAAATGGACCAAGTTTACAGCACCGAGTGGCTCAGTCAGTTGAGCATCTGATTCTTGGTTTAGGCTCATGTCATGATCTCAAGGTCGCATCAAGCCCTGGCTTAGGCTCTGCCCTCAGCAGGGAGTCTCTTGAAGATTCTCTCCCTCTGCCCCCCGCCCCCCTACGGACATGCTCTCACACACTCTCTCTGAAATAAATAGTATTTTTTTAGAAAACGGCCCAAGTTTGTCTTAAATAGGGCAAACATAATATAACATTGGTGGCTTAATCATTCTGACCCAGAATGATGTTATTTTTTTTAATAATAAATTTATTTTTTATTGGTGTTCAATTTGCCAACATACAGAATAACACTCAGTGCTCATCCCGTCAAGTGTCCCCCTCAGTGCCCGTCACCCATTCACCCCCACCCCCCGCCCTCCTCCCCTTCCACCACCCCTAGTCCGTTTCCCAGAGTTAGGAGTCTTCATGTTCTGTCTCCCTTTCTGATATTTCCCACACATTTCTTCTCCCTTCCCTTATATTCCCTTTCACTATTATTTATATTCCCCAAATGAATGAGAACATATAATGTTTGTCCTTCTCCGACTGACTTACTTCACTCAGCATAATACCCTCCAGTTCCATCCACGTTGAAGCAATTGGTGGGTATTTGTCATTTCTAATGGCTGAGGAATATTCCATTGTATACATAAACCACATCTTCTTTACCCATTCATCTTTCGATGGACACTGAGGCTCCTTCCACAGTTTGGCTATCGTGGCCATTGCTGCTATATACATCGGGGTGCAGGTGTCCCGGCGTTTCATTGCATCTGAATCTTTGGGGTAAATCCCCAGCAGTGCAATTGCTGGGTCGTAGGGCAAGTCTATTTTTAACCCTTTGAGGAACCTCCACACAGTTTTCCAGAGTGGCTGCACCAGTTCACATTCCCACCAACAGTGTAAGAGGGTTCCCTTTTCTCCGCATCCTCTCCAACATTTGTGGTTTCCTGCCTTGTTAATTTTCCCCATTCTCACTGGTGTGAGGTGGGATCTCATTGTGGTTTTGATTTGTATTTCCCTGATGGGAAGTGATGCAGAGCATTTTCTCATGTGTGTGAATGATGTTAAATTACTTGATCAAGTTCACACATAAGTAGCTGAACTGCAATTGGAATTCCACCTACCCTGTTTCAGAGGCTGTACTCCTAACCACCTCGCAAATTCCCACCCCACCCACCACCACCTCATTTGATTTAAACTGGAGCTTAGCCATCTCTCCATCCCCAGACCTGCTTATTAAAATTAGCTGGGAGACATCCAGAGCTATAGACCTCATGAATTCTTCTAGAATCGCTGAGGGACAGAAAACTCAATTGGGTTCATTTCTAAATTGTTCAGAATGACTCTAAAAATCATGTCCTCTTGAAAATGCATTGAAAGCCAATTTCATTTACTGTTCTTAAATGGGAGAACTGAGGGGTTTCTATGCTACCAGGTCGATAGGAGAGCTGGCAAAAAGATTCAGACTTTAGAAAATGACCAGGAAATCACTTTTCTAATGTGCTGTAAAATGTTAGTAATTCTGGGTAACCGCACTGGAAATTCGTTAAAGTACAAAACAGCTGGAAGTTGAGAGAAAGTCCTTTCTGTGTCCCTCCTAATCTGTCATTTAGCAAAGCATGGACAACTTTGTCTCTCATGGAGCGCTGCTGTTGAGATGCCACAGCCATGATCCTGTGGCATTCCATCAGAGGGCACTAGTGATACCTCCTCTTTTTTTGTTTGAAAGAGACACAGGAGAGATCATCCAAATAAAATGATTGATTGAGGTTGGGAGGCAGAGAGGCCATGTAAACATTGGCTATGTAACAAGTTCAAAAGGACACTCAGGACACAGCGACATCAGCAGAACCAGTGACAGCACATGGCAGTCTTCTTGCTCTGGATAATTTTGGTCTGGCTGGAATCCTTATTTAGCTGTCTTGATGAGCACATTAAATGTGTCTTAACTTAAAGTTTGAATGAAAAGCACAAGCACTTGACATGTTTCTTGGCAACACCTTTTGAAAAAAGCATGTGTTTATCTTGAGCATGGTACTAGAGCTCCTTGGTGGGGACTCTTGAATTAAAACATCCTCTTTACATGAATTTTGAGGCTTTTTCATATCCTCTCCATCCCACAGGCCTCCACCCTGCACACACACACATACACACACACACACACGTGTACAGACCCATCAATCATGTGAGGGGTGTGAGCTGCTGGCCTATGCACACTGTATTCCCACCAGACCAGCGCAGTGGGACAAACACGGGAAGCAGGAACCCATCTACCCCCTGTCTCCCAGGAAATGTTTTCCCTGGACCATGCCTGTTTTCTGTCTGAGCTGTGAGGACTCACTGAGGAAAAGATGGAAGAAGAATGAGACACTCTCAGAAACAGGCGTGGTGACAAATGAAAATGATTTATAGGGTTTCACCAGCCTCAGCTCTTTCTTTTCTCCTCCTTCTTATAGTTCAAAATCCCACAGGTGTGAACATGGTAAAATATGTGGTTGTTTTATCATTTAGTTAGATAACACCTCACTCTAAGTCTGGTTGAGTCATGAAACCTTAAGGTTCAGAAATTCAGGTCAAGGATGTGGGGGAAACGCCTGCTGTAGAGAGTCACCAGGTTCATCCTCCTGGCACTGGCGAAGGAGGACGTCACCTCATGACCAGCTTCTCCTGGTGATTACTAAACCCACACAAACATTTCAGTTCCATGGAAACAGCAGGAATGTGGGCTGGGCTCTGAGCCTGGGAGAGAGAACCGAGCTTCCCCGGTTGGTCTGGTCCCACAACTAACTTCCTGTGTTGTCACTTCACACCAGCACACCATGGTTTTCCCTTGGGAAATGCCTGAGAGAGAGTGTGTATCTTGTAAAACTCTATTTGACTAGAGTGGGTTAGCTTGTTGCTGCTCAGAGACAAGAGACAGGATGAAATGACTAACCCTAATATCCTTTGATTGTGCTACATCACTGAGTGGCTTCACAGGGACCCTCCTCGTGGGAGGCTGGCAGAGAAGACCTCCAAAGTCCCTCAGTCCTGTGATTCATAGGAGTGAGTGCCCTTCATGATGCTCCACTGTCAAAGACCATGGAATTGCATGCACATTGTTACAACAGGAAAGGATGAGACCACTAATGAATACACTCATGGGAAGTTTTAAATTTTAAGCAGTAGACAAACATGACTCTGTTGTTTCTCTCTGAGGCAGTCAACTACTTTTCTGAAGATGACAGCAGATTCATTTAGTAGATCCAGATGGCTTTTTATATCAGGTAACAGAGTAAGAAAATGTTTGGGAAATGAAAAAAAAATCACCAAGTTTTCCTCTCAAATACCTGAAAATACGATTACAAAGTTCTCTTGCCTATCACCTACCCAGCACTGTACACCCTAAAGAATAAAGCAACTCTTCCAAGAGAGGATATAAGTAAATGCAAATTGACACAACAGATGCTATCTAGAAATGTGCAGGGAGGCAGCAGGGTGAGGCCGATGAGAAGGGCATCCTCAGGGGGATGCTCTGAACCCGGCCTCAGGGGAGCCAGGGAGCCTGGCAGGCAGACTGAGAGCTTCAAAGGGGCAAGGATGGAAGTCAGCCATGAAAGCAGGAAAGTCTACAGGATAACAGAATTTTACTTTTTTTTTTTTTTTACTCCTCCAAAAGCAAATGATGTGAATCAACCAGGAAACACAGATTTATGACATCGTAGGGATCATTGTTCAGAAGAGGTTTTTGTTTTGTTTTTTTTTAAGTTGAGTTTGTTGTTCTTACTCTCAAAATCAAGCCCACTTTGCAGCCGCACACGTATGCCCACTGAGTCCACAGTGGGTGTCCATCCGTTCCTCTGTGCCAGGCCCTCTTCCAGGAGCTGGCCCAGGGCCTGGCACGACACCGGCATTGTCCTTAATGCCACGGAGCTCGCCCTCCTATGTCGGAAATGGGCAAATAACAAGTCAGCAAACAGAGGTCAGTCTTCAGAGTGATGACAAACATGGTTTGAGAAAACTAAAATATTCACGTGATGAAGTTATGGGTAGGCATAGCATTTGATAGGGGAGTTGAGAAAGACTTTTCTGCAGTTGTGACATTTGTACAGGGTGAGATGTACGTTCCGGGCAGAGGGAACAGAAAGTGCAAAGGCTGTGAGGAAAAGAGATTCATGTGTGTTAGGACCAGAAAGAAGGTCGGAGTGGGGATCCCTGGGTGGCGCAGCGGTTTGGCGCCTGCCTTTGGCCCAGGGCGCGATCCTGGAGATCCGGGATCGAATCCCACGTCGGGCTCCCGGTGCATGGAGCCTGCTTCTCCCTCTGCCTGTGTCTCTGCCTCATTCTCTCTCTCTCTCTCTGTGACTATCACAAATAAATAAAAAATTTAAAAAAAAAAAAAAAAAAAAAAAAAAGAAGGTCGGAGTGGTCAGCCAAGGAAAGTGATAGGGAAGGAGAAGGAGAGCAGAGGGGGTGGGAGATGTGGCAGGGGCCAGATCACAGTAAGGTGATCGTAGCGACGAAGGTGACATTACTGTTGTATATCATAGGAAAGAAAGGAGATTGAAGTAAAATAGGCTTATAAGTAAACATCTAAACACAGTGTGTGACTTAGACCTTAGCAGGCTTAGAGGCTCTCCGAGTACCTGGGACATGCATGAATGGATGTCTGCCTAGGGATCACATGAGTACCTGGGATCTACAATGTGAACAGATCCACATAGGATTTTTTAGACCTTGTAGAAGACTCTGGTCCTTACATTGATATATTTTCACAAGTATATATACTGTACAATGAGTATTCAAATAACATGTATATCCATTTCCTAAATTTGTGTGTGATCGTGAATGATATCCAAATATAAAATACAATGAATTCTACACATTACATATAGTGTTCTCAGTGGCTCTTCTAAGATTCTGTGTCTGGTGAGCATGCCACTAACACAGCCTAAAAGGGAGAGAGGGGAATCTTAGCTCACACTCCAAACCAGCCTCCATCCTCAGAAGGCCCCCAGGACCCTCCAGGAGAACCAATCTGTTCTCATCACTATGACAGATTAGAATCACTGGTCTCAAGTCATCATTTCAGGGCCAAGATTTTGTCTCCAGACTGTACCTCACTCATTTCTGACAACATGTTAAAAGTAAAACGTGCCTCTCTACCCTCCTGCTTCCTTTTAAAATTTATGAATTTTGCAGTTTGCTTAAAAACAAAAGTTGCTAAAGATTTTCAGAAGGAGATATTCCTTCACAAATCCACATGCAAATGGCAACATCTAAAGGGGCAGGAAAAAAATATTAAACATAGATCATCAGGGAACATATAGGACGAGATTTAACATTTTTAGAATGAGAGGATTATAAAATTCAGACAGCACAACAAACACCAACCCAAACCCAGCTGCCCAGGACTGTGTCACAATTGCTCTTATTCATCAATTTTGATGGGTCCTGAACCCCAGCAGATACCACCTCATGCTCTGTTGACCAATGGATGCTGGCTAATGGTTTCTGTGCAGAAAAGTGTTCCAGTCTTTAATCTTATCTGCCTTGTTCCATCAAATTGGGGTTGATGAGAGAGGCCCAGGTAATTTACTCTGTCCTTGTCATGATATCTGATCTCAGGACAACACTAAATCTGGTATGCTATTTGGCCATCTGCCATGAGTCTTGTAAAAAAAAATTTTTTTTTTGAGAGAGAGAGAGAATGAGCATGGGCATACTCAAGGGAGAGTGGGGGATGGAGGGGGGAGAGGGAGACAGAGAATCTTAAGGAGGCTCCACTCCCAGCACATGAGCCCTACGCAGGGCTCAGTCTCACAACTCTGAGATCATAACCTGAGCCAAAATCAAGTCGCATCCTTAACTGACTGAGCCAACCAGGCACACTATGAGTCCTGTATTTTAAAGGACTTTAAAGGAAAACACACACACACAACTAAAAATGTTGGGTTAAAAGAATCTTATTTTCTGTTTTAAAGCTTTTAACCTGCAGTTAAGGAAATAGATCCAGGGTGAATGGTTAACTTTTTGAGCTAGCAACAGAACCAGAACAGGAAGTCACATTTTCTTCCACCAAATTCTTCTTCGGAAGGCATTTCTTCTACCAAATGCACCCCTAACCCCCAAAGTGGCTCAGTTATACAGTCCCCCACCTGTCCAGACTTGGCGATAGCTTTTCTACTGCTCAGCCACTTGGCAGATTCTCCCTTAATACTGTCAGAGTGAAAAACAAACTCTAAATACAATATTGCCTTTACCATACTTTTATTCATCTCATTCCTTCAAATTATGAGGATTCCTAATCTATCTTAAATTAAACAATATAAAACCCTCACCTACACGAGACACAGCCAGAGATCTGGCAGTAAGCAAAAAGGGCATCTATCAGGCAAAAATAGCTCCCTTGTGGTGCTCGCTCTGGATCGTGGGGAGTCCCCTCAGCCCTTTTTTGGTGAATTGGACTCCAGTTTAATAACCTTAACAAGCTTGTTTGCAGGTTTTTCAAGCTCCCAGAAGACTGAGAATAGCAAGGAGATAAAGAGGAGAGAAGCTTCGACAGGCTGGGAGCCACAGGCCAGACTCTGAGAGCGCTAAGATGCCCCAGAGAACACCAACACCAACAAAGTGGAAACAACACCAACAAAGCACAAAAAGCAGACACACCGTTCACAAAGGATGATCTCGGGCTCTCTCCCAAACCTCCTCAGGCCCTGGAACCAATTCTACCAGCAGCTCAGTGCAGCAAGCAAGGATTTTAAAGTTATCCTTGACTTAAACATCAAGAAAGGTTTTATTTTGCTCTTCAGACTTTGAAGAAACAGAGGAAGTGTGACCCATCTTAGCAAGATGGGCAAGGCTATTATCTAACGTGGCAGTAACTGTTCAGATTGTATTGTTTAAAGGGTATAAACAGGTGAACACACAAAGCTCCTCAGCTGTGTATAACTCCCCAGGGTTTCAGGTGGCCAGGGTGCTTCTGGCGCTCGGTTCTCTTCTCCTTAGGCTCCCCTGAATCTCTCACCAGAGCAGGACAAGGAGATGGTGTGCTGACTCCTCGATTTTTACAGGAAGGAATGTCAAGAGTTTTAGAAAACAGTTTCAGTTACACTTCAGTGCAAATTCCAAACGACCTGGATGGTGAGAGTGTTTGAGGCAATGCTCATCACAGTGCTGTCACTATCTGCAGCACTCAGCAAAACCCAGAGGGGCAGGTTGACTCCTTACATTTTCCATTTAAACCAGATGCCTTCTGTACACACCACTCTCAAACTGCTCACCTTGAGGCGTGATCTGTTGGATACTGAGATTTTTTCCCCCAATGTCCTGGACCATGCTGGTTAGACTAAAGCATTGGATGGCTGTTTTGTTAAAGCATGCACTCTACCTACTCCTCCTTACAGATGAATAGGTTTTTATGGTTTCTCCTCATAAAAGATAACTTGGATATTTTAAATATTATTTTAAACTAAAGACCCTTTAAAAGAAAACATTTTCAGGGCACCTGGGTGGCTCAGTTGGTTAAACATCTGACTCTTGATTTCAGCTTAGATCATGATCTCAGAGTCATAGGATCAAAGCCTGCATTGGGCTTCACACTCAGCAGGGAGTCTGCTTGAGATTCTCTCTCCTCTGGCTCTGCCCCTCACCTCTCCCAACTCTAACATGCTCTCTCTCTCTCTCTCTTTCAAATAAATAAATTTATATTTAAAAGAAAACCATTTCTCCTGAGGAAATAGTTGCTCTCCACCAACCAAAGTTACAAAACAGGAAGAAATGGCTCAATATAACCCTGGGGATACTGAGGTGTTCTTTTGAAACTATTTACAAACAGGAAGTCTGGGTCACAAAAATCTAAGTATGTAGGAGTAGGCATCTGTGCCCAAGAGGAGTCTGGCCTGAATCAAGAATGCATCAGCAATTGTTCTAGGGTCAAAGACAGCCTCCAGGGAAGAAAGATGTTCCAGAGCTCTCCTCACTATGGCTTCCTACAAACAAAACCAGTTGACCGAGGTGACAATCTGTAAAATATCAGAATAAATTAGAAAAAATACGGCACCAATTAATTCGGATTATCACACTCAACTCTTTACTTATCTGGCCAAATGTAAACTGATCTTTTTCCCATTGGAGTGAACGATCTAGCAAAATAAAAATTTGAAACAAGCAAAAAAACCTTCAACAGAATTGACCTTTGTTTATGGAGGAGTTGCTTCTTGCCCCCTGCCTCTCTTCAATACAGACACACCAATAGCCACATCCTAAGTGAGACCATTCCACCAATCCTGCCACTGGCTGAGAGTTTAGCTAAAACCCTCATCAGTCAACTGGAATTCTGCACAAGTAATGCAGGGTGTAGTGCTGTTGACTGGAAATGGGTGGATTATTCCATGATCTAAGTGTTGACCCCTTTAGTATGCTTTTCCGGCAGCTGCATTCTTGAGAAAACTGCAAAAAACATAGAAGTGTGTACATGAACTGACGAGGACTGGGAAACATCGCACAGGCCCCAAAATCCAGGGGAAAGTGTTTTTGAATAATACTGTGTCACTGCAGCAATCTAAGGACGGGTACTTTCAGAGGAGAGGGTGATGACTAACACAAGTCAATTAGGAGTGAGTCAATACTGCAAAGAAGTGTAAAACGAAAGACAATTCAAATCAGTTATGATGTTATGTTTCTGAAATTAACTTCCAGCTAAACATGGTAGAGGAAGCAGGGATTTTATTTTACTCCTCTCTCTTAAAACTCACTGAAACAAAAAAAAAAAAAAAAAAGAGCAAATTAAACTACAGAACATACTGCCAAAAAACTCTAAAGCCTGAGCTGAGGTGGAGAAGGAGACTGAGAACCATATCCTACCCTAAGGCTCAGGCAAAATGCCAATTTCCCAAGTGTCAGATCTGAAAGACAAATCCAGCATCCTTTGCAGGACTTCAGGTAGGGTTGTGCTGGCAGTGCCCTGCAAAAGGATGCCTGGCCCAGAGGGTGAGAGGAGGGAGCTGGAATCAAGCTCACACTCTGTTCTACAAACAAAAATACATCCTCTTCTCAGATCACACAAAGACAACATCTGCTCACCACACACTGGCCAGCAATATTCTTCTCTCCCAAAGTGATGCCTTCTTGTAATTCACACAGGGCCCCATGTAGGCCACTGACAGCTTGGGGTCTTCAGATAGAGACTAAAGATCCAGGAGTCAGACAGACCAGGGAAGAAGGGAAGAAGGTCTGAGTAGAACCTGGTCCCGCCTCCTAGAATTACATGAAGTCAGCCCCTGCAGGTAGGGGTGGGGAGACATCTTCCTGTAGCCACTCATTCTTTTCCTTGGAAATACATCTCATTTATTTTCAGCCTCCAAGAGTGAGGGTGGCTCTCAGCAAAGTCCCTGAAATAAAAAATAACCTGCTTGTAGGTGCTTCTCTCTCTCCAGGCAAGTGAGCATAAAAAGAACACAAAGAAAGAAGGTGAAGAGCTTACATCACAAGAAGACTCTCCTAAGGAAGCAAGTTTCAACCAACAAGATTTCTAAAGATAAAAACAAAAAAGGAAGACAGTGTGATGATTAATTTTATGTGCCACTGTGTCTGGGCTAAGACATGTCCAGATAGCTGGTAAAACATTTCTGGGTGTATCTGTGAGGGTGTTTCTGGAAAAGATTTGCACTTGAATGGGTAGACTGGGCAAATAAGATCCATCCATACCAATGTGAGTGGGTATCATCCCATCTTTTGGGGGTCTGAATAGAACAAAGAGGTGGAGGAAGGAAAACTTTGCTGTTTTTGCTTGAGCTGGGTCATCCATCTTCTCTAGGCCCTCAGACATCAGTGCTCCTGGTTTTCAGGCCATCAGACTCTGACTAAGATTTACATCCCTCGCCCCCTGATTATCAGGCCTTTGGTCTCAGACTGAATCACCCCATTGACTTTGCTCATTCTCCAGATTTCAGATGGCAGATAGTGGGACTTCTTGGCCTCTATAATATTGTGTCAGTCAGTTCCTATAACAAATCTCTATATCTTCTATAGATATAGATGTACATCTAGATACGTAGACATAGATATAATCTCTTGATCTGATATTGTTTCTCTGGAGAACTCTGACTTAATATAGAAAGGAAGAAAAGATATAAAAAATTTTAAAAATGATGAGAAGACAACCAAAAGTAAACTAGTGAATATGCCTATTTCAAATTTTGATCAATACTCTTAACTGGGCATCTAAAGATGTCCATCTCTCATCAAAATAGAGGTTTCCCCACATCCATGCTGACTTTGGATGCTCTCAGTCTCTTAAATTGCAGTAATCTGTTGGACCCAAAAAAAAGGCTCCTCAATTTTAATTAGCATCTCTCTGATGATTTGTGAAGTCAAGCATGTTACCATATATTTACTGCTTATTTGTATTTGGCTGCCCCGAGAAGTAGCCTCTTGTGCTGGGAAAAATCCTCAAAGAAAAGTGAATGACATTCTCAATTAGGAAAAAACAGACTCCATGATTTTGAGGTCAGACTTTGCTGGAATTTTAGCTGTAGAATCAGCGCAGTCATTAGGGATAGACTTACTTTTGAGAAAATCTAGAGGTCCAAATTATGTTATGAGGTTTTCTAAATTTGGGGTCAACCAAAGGCACAGAAAAGAGAAGAAACAGAATCAAAGAAGTCAGAGGAATCTTTTCTCAGAGTCAGACAAAGCAGTCTGCTAAGCTGAGTGACTGGGATAAAGGACTGTTTTGGTTTTACTACCAAAAACAGCCTACACCAACCAAAGTATCCTAGCTAGTCCCTGAAAAGTTGAAGGTTACAATTTGGGGATCAAGCTTTGAATCTTTGAAAGTTCATGATTAACCCTGAGATTCCAAAGTACCTACCATTCACTGGACACTGTCCTAGGCATTGAGTAAATCAAAAGGCACCATAATTTTGCACGGGCTCTGGGTCAAGCAGAAGTGAGAGAAAAGCCTAGCTCAACTAATGACATAGTGAATAATGAGGATAAAAATGCCCCGTTCAAAAAAAATTTTTTTAAGAAAGAAAAGGAACCATCAACTACTTGGTTCGTTAGAGTAGTTTGTACAGAGAAGACAGAGTAGATGATCTCTTCCCTTTATTCGCTAGCTTGTAAAAAATAATATTAAATGCCCAGTTCATAAAAAGCTATGATAATTAGATGAAACAAGCATCTTTAAACAGTTTTTGTCTTGGACAAAGTAACAGCTCCATAAATATTAATCCCCTCCCCCATTTCCTCCAATTCCCTTTACCAGTTAACTTGCCATTATCAATCCCTGTTACCCTAGCAATGCTCCTGAACTGGAACCCAGAAGTGGGGAGACTGGGTTATTCCAGCCAGTGAAGCAGCATGAGTGGTGCCATGAGAGAATAGCCACAGCAAACTGCACTTACTTCACAGTCTTATCACCAAGTATGGTATACCAGGGAGTACTGTATTCCTGTTGACGAACATATGTGCTAAATGCCATACAATGCTATACTGTGCAATACTCTAAGGGAGGAAGTACAAAGGGGTTTCAAGTATGACTTTTTTTGGCAGGAGGGAAAGGAAATGTGTGTGTGGAGGGCAGGGCTCATAGGGCCCCATGTGGCAGGGAGCAGGGTGGGACAGAGAGCAGAGCCCCAGCTGACAGCGCTACAAACTCTGACTCTCTGCTTAGGGCTGCGATGTTTTCTTACTGCAAAAATAAAATCTTACACCATCAGAAAATTTTCTTTTTATCATTAGCATTTTATTTCTTCAAATATTTTCACTTTACAGTAACAGTGCTTTAGAAAGCCCCCATCCAAGGTACCATTCTCAAGACTATTTAAGGAGAGGAACCCTTTGCCATCTCCACAAACTCTGAAATAGCCCCAAATGTGAGAATTTGCATCAGCTCTTGCTGTTATGCAAATCAGAGAGCTAGAGGCTGGTAGGGTGGCCCTGTTTATTTTCGTAAATGTGTGGGTAGGGGAGGGAAAGTGGCTGTTTAAAATGCATTTAAAACTTTTAGTTTCAAATTATTGAACTCTGAAAGAAGGGACTTAGATTTACCAGGAACAAAATGAAACAAAGTTTCCTTCAGAAATATGTCAGGCATAAATTCACTTAAACAAAACCCTTCAAAGCCATGTTGTTGACTAGTAGAATTGGAGAGTTGAGAATTTTCCTACCAAACGGACAATATAAGCTCAATTTATCAGAATCGGAACTGGTCAGCTGCCATATGGAACCTGAAGGCTCTTTGTCACCATTGTATAGTGATGATTGCCCAACGTCTTCTGGACCTGACCACTGCTTCTGAACTTCCAATTTGGTGCTCTAGCCAACTGTGACTTCCAGGACACACTCTTACCTTGGGTTTGCCTCCTACCTCTATGATTTTCCTCACCCCATCTGGGCTACTAATGCCTGGTCCTCAATCTTCTCCCAGGGCCCAGGTCTCTGCCATGGACTCCCACTGGCTGCATTATTCACTGTTAATGCAACTGCACCTCTGAGCTCTTGAATTGCTTCCTCAATTTAGTTAGCATCACATAATTGAATCATTTTAACTATCAAGGATAAGTTGTTATTAACATTAGTATGGAAAAATAAATGTACTAGAAGAGCTGGCAAATCAATTAAAAAGCACAATGTAGGGGAAACTAGCTCTACCAGACACTAAAGGCTGCTCTAGAGCCTCTCTATATAAAACAGTCTGGGACTGGGACATGATCAGGCAAACAGACTGGCAGGATAGAATAAAAAGTCCCACAAGAGACCCAAGTATATATGGAAATTTAGTTTGTGATGAAGGGGGCATTTCTTTTTTTTTTTTTCAATCTGCAATTAAGATTTTATTTCATTCATGTCAGATATAACAGTGCAACTCAAATGTACAAATTCTGAACAAAACATTAAAAAACCCAACAACGAAAAATTTATCTAAGTGGATTCATGCAAAGAAATGAAAGGGACACTGTTGCGGGGGCAAAGACAGAGAAAGCTGGGTACTTACCAGAAAGAGATAAGATCTATATCTCACACCATACATAAGAATAAAATTGAAGTGCATCAGGAATCAAACATAAACATCTAAATTATATAAATACTAGGAAAAAAACATGGGTACATTCCTCTTTGATCGTGGTACAGGGATAGTCTTTCTAACCACAAGTCACAATCCAGACAAAATAAGAGAAGAGATCAATAAACGTGGCTACATAAAAATATAAAAACATCTGCATGGCAGGAGCACTACATACAAAGTCAAAAGACAACCAACACACTGGGGAAAATGTTTGTAACTTATACCACAAGCAAGGGGCTCATATCCTCAATATTTAAAGAATTCTTAAAGAGGGGAATGACCAAAATCAACAGAAGAATAGGAAAAAGACAGGAACAGAAAATTGACTTAAGAATATATATGGCGGGATTCCTGGGTGGCGCAGCGGTTTGGCGCCTGCCTTTGGCCCAGGGCGCGATCCTGGAGACCCGGGATCGAATCCCACGTCAGGCTCCCGGTGCATGGAGCCTGCTTCTCCCTCTGCCTGTGTCTCTGCCTCTCTCTCTCTCTCTCTCACTGTGTGCCTATCATAAATAAATAAAAAATAAAAAAAAAAGAATATATATGGCATTTAAACATGTGAAAAAATATTCAAATTGCTCATAATTAAGGAAACACAAGTTAGAACTATATCATTTCTCACCTATCAGATAAGCAACAATCTTAAAGTATGAGAACACATCCTGTTGGCAAGGCTGAGGAAAACAGGCACCCTCATGCATGGCTGGTGGGAATACAAATTGGCACAGCCCTGTGCAAGAGGAACTTGGCAATGACTAACAAAGCAATTCGTGGATTTAGTTTCCAACTGAGTAATCCCACTTCTAGGAATCTACCCTGAAGATGCATCTCCCAAAATACAAAAATATATATGATGGATTATTCATCACAGCCTTGTGCAGAAACAGCTTAGATATCCATCCTTAAGAGAGTGGCTGAATAAACTCCAGTACACTTGAGCTGTGGAGTACTACACAACTGTAAAAAGAATGACAAAGATTCCTATGAACTGGCGTGGTATGCTTACTGGGCTATATAGTTAGGTGAAGAAAAAAAGCAAAATGTAAAAGAATCAGTAAGATGCTACCCTTTGTGGAAAAGGAAATCAGAAATTGTGCATGTATCTTCTCAATAGTGCAAGAGGAAACAAAGGATTAACTAGAAATTAATGAGATAGAAATAAGGAGTAGGTGCAAGGAGTCGGAAAGGATGGCGAATAAGAACAGGAGAGTGCCTTTTCCTAGGAAGTCTTTTTACATAGTTTAAGCAACACAATAGAGATTCACTTACTGAGGATATATAGTTAAATACAATCAACACAGCTGGGAAAGAGAATCCAATATGGAGTATGTTTGAGTCAGAGTCACCTTAGGAAGTAGAAATCATGTGGTCATTTGAACAGGGAATTTGACATAAACCATAACAGGGGAATAACTGTAAAGGTATAAAGAAAACTTTAAATAACACTCTAAGGCAGAGACAGAGAGCCCAAGGAATGAACAGACTTGGAAGGGGCCTCTCCCCAAGGATGAGATTCAGATCTCATGGGAGAGGGTGTGGTAGATGGAGACATTCAGTGAATGCTATAAATTAGTGGGTTGCCTGGGCCAGAGCTGCTCCACAGTCACCAAGAAGCAGGAAATACCCTTCCGGGGTGCAGGCAGGCAGAAGCTGGCAGGAAGGAATTGCAGCTAGGGCAGGCAAGCCAACAGCACTCCCCTGGGGTAGATGTAGCTAAGACAGCAGACAGGCACACAGAAGCAGTGTGATACTCGAAGCCTGTGCACCAGGAGAGCAGCATGAGGCCTGGAGCGTGTGATGTCCACGATGGGAGTGCTACAGTGAGGTGGTCACGGGACTGGGGCCAAGGCTGTGAGCTCACCCAGTGACTATGTGGTCTGGACAAGTAGCTGGGGCAGAGCAGCACTGGATTTTTCCACACACTGCTGGCAGCCATGTGGTAGGGGTGAAGGGATAGCAAAACAGTAGCACACTCGAACCAGGAAAAGAAGCGCCTTTCACCTACAATGGCCCTCCAATGCCCTTCACTGGTAGATCATGACATTGTGCTCTCCATGGAGGAGAAATGCTTAATTTCCATCCCCATTATTGCAGAGTAGGTAACAAAGGGTGCATTTGGATAAGGGGCAATACATTAATAACCAGCAGAAAATACAAATAAGCCTTGCTACATAATAACAAATTAAGACCAGAGTCACATGGAAAATAAAGCAGAAATTCAAAGCAATGAGTGCCCAGATCTGGGTTCCTGGATACCATTCTCCCACAGAAGGAACCAGGGCTTTTCAGAGAAATGGTCATGCCACAGCTAGGCAAAGAACGCACCAGATGAGCCTAGAACATCTTGTGGTGCCAGAAAGCAAGTGTTTTAAAACAAAATGATGGGAGGCCAGTGGTGCTGGGAGCCTGGTGGGTACCTGTTCCTCGCAGCTGGGGTGGGGGTGGCAGCACAGCAGTGAGTGTGCCCACTCCCTAGCTGCAGCAGGGGAGGCACTGTCTCCCATCCCCAGCCCCTGCACTGGTGCAGACACCCTGCTCCCTCTGCTTGCCCTCCCTCCTCCCTTTGCTCGCACCATGGCTGATCAGCAGACTGAAGGACGACAGCTTGCTAAGTTCAAGGAGGCTTTTTCCCTATTTGACAAAGATGGTGATGGCACCATCACAACAAAGGAACTTGGCACTGTCAGAGGTCACTAGGTCGGAGCCCAACAGAAGCTGAATTGCAGGATATGATCAATGAGGTGGATGCTGACGGTAATGGCATCATTGCCTTCCCAGAATTTTTGACTATGGCTAGAAAATTGAAAGATACAGACTGTGAAGAAGAAATTCTGGAGACATTCCAAATCTTTGACAAGGATGGCAATGGTTATGTCGGTGCAGCAGAACTACATCATGTTATGAACAACTTAGAAGAAAAACTAACAGATAAAGAAGCAGAGATTGATGGAGGTAGACAAAGCAACTATGTGAACTTTTACAGTTGATGAATGCAAATGAAGACCTGCTTTCCACTCCTTTTCCTTCCTCTGGAAGAATCCAATTGAATCTTTTCTTACCTCTTGCAAAAAAAAAAAAAAAGTTCATTCACTCATTCTGTTTCAATATAGCAAAACTGAACATTAAAAGTAACTTTTGTCCACACACACAAAATCTGCAGGTATTGGTTGGTGGTTCTGTCCCGTAAAGACCAAGCTACACATCAGTGTTCCAATATAAATACTTGTATTACCTTAAGGATAAGGAAGCACTTAGTGGACTCCCTGCAGTTCCATTTGCTCATGATTAATAGACTGTTTGGGCTGGCCAGTTTTTCATACATGTGGCTTGACAATTGAACACAGGTATTTGTATTAAAAATGAAAACTTAAAACACAAATTTAAAACTATTTAAATGAGTTCTAGTTCAGTTTGTTAATATAAACCATCATAGCTCGTTTACTGAAAAAAAGATTAAAATTGCTTTACCTCAGGAGGCTGTGCAGAAATATGGGTGAAGGATAAAACTGTCTAGACATAGCTTCACTTAGCAGGATGGTCCTTGTGTACTTCTGTGTGCCTCCACCCATGGTGACAATGACACACATCCTTGTCACAGGCTGTGTGTGTTGGTTCAGTGTTGTCTGTGTTGTACTAGAGTGAAATGGGTGTCAGGCTGTCACCATTCACACAAATTTTTAAAAAGAAACCTTTACCAAGGGAACATCTTTGGACTCTGTTTTTAAAACCATCTGAACCATGACTTGGAGCCAGCTGAGTAGGCTGTGGCTGTGGACTTATGCACAGCCATCAACATTGCTATTCAAGAAATTATAATTTACGCCCATTTCAAGTTGTAAATGCTAGTCTTTTTTCCAATAAAGAGACCATTAACTTAAAAATTAAATTAATAAAACAAAATGATGGGAAACATGTCTAAAGGATAACAGCCAAACTTGAAGGGACTCTTCTGACCAAAGAGGAGACAATCTGAATAAAAAAATAGCCAATGATATTAATATACTGCACAAAGTATAGTAAGAATCCATGAGTCCATACTGATACAAATAAATAACTGAATAAACAGAGAAGAAAAGAAAACTATTCCTTACAATGGAATTCCAACTAATGTATGTATGTGAGTAATTATGGGAAAAGAATGCCACCCCTAAAATACTACAGTAATCATTGTTTCAGGCAAGAATTATCAATGAATGATAAAATTAGTGGCAAAAGTATTATGAGAAACAAGATATTTACATAGTTGCAAAGTAGTTCCTAGAGAAAATGCTGATTAAAGAGGAAAAATATTTACTTCACAGTAGGGAAATCTAGCAGATACTACCTTAACCAAATGATCACAGTTAATATCACTAATGACGTGACAAATCATGTGTCTCTTGGGATGCCTGGGTGGCTCAGCGGTTGAACGTCTGCCTTTGGTTCAAGGCGTCTGGGATCAAGTCCCACATCGGGCTCTCTGCATGGAACCTGCATCTCCCTCTACCTATATCTCTGCCTCTCTCTCTTTCATTGTGTCTCTCATGAATAAATAAATAAAAATATTTTAAAAAATAAAAAAAATAAATCATGTGTCTCTTGGTATGACACACTGAGAAGGACACAACATAAATTCTATAGTATTTTTACCAAAAATGCACAACCCAAATTTATTCATGAAGAAACATCAGACAAACCCAAGTGAGGAACATTCTGCAAAAATAACTGGCTAGTACTTTTTTAAAGTGTTAAGGTTATGAAAGACAAAGAAAGAGTAGAAACTGTTCTAGTTTAAAGGAATGAATCAAGCAAAGTGGCTAGGATGCAAAATGAGAAGAGATGCTCACTCCCAAGGTCATGCGAGTATAGGGTTAGCCCCGAAGGAGACCAAGGAGACATGACAACTAAATCCAACATGTCATCCTGGTTTAGATCCTGGACATTAATAGGGAAACTGATGAAATTCGAATAAGTTCTTGTAGATTATGTAATAGAATTGTATTAATGTTAATTTCCTGATTTTGGTCATTGTGCTGTAGTTATATAAGATTAACCTTTGAGGACTCTGGATACCCAGGAATTTTTTTGTACTGTTTGTACAACATTATTAAGTTTAAAATTAATTTAAAACAAAAGTTTAAAAGTTTTTAATTTAAAAATATTAAAGACAAACATCAAGTAAGGATATAGGTTGCTGATGAAGAGCCTAGCATAATGTCACCTGTGGCTGCACTTGCTAAGTCAGGAAATGATAATGCACAGTGAGAGCATGGGCTTTGGAACCATCCACATGTGGCCTCAATTCTGACCTTGTTGCTACTTATTGTGTGATGTCCTAATCTTCCTAAGCCTCAGTTTACTCATATGTAAAGTAGGTTGTCATAATACCTACTTTTATGATTATGATTATTTTAAAAAGGTTTTATTTGTTTATTCATGGGAGACACAGAGAGAGAGCCAGAAACACAGGCAGAAGGAGAAGCAGGCTCTTCGCAGGGAGCTGGATGTGGGACTCAATCCGGGATCCCGGGATCACACTCTGAGCCAAAGGCAGACGTCCAACCACTGAGCCACCCAGGTGTCCCTGATTATGATTCTTTACATTCCTATATCTATTATGATAATCTATATTCAATAAACAACATTTGTAGAGAACTCAGTACAGACTCAGCTTATAGAATTCTCTCTAGTTGTTATTGAGGCTATTATGATTAGCCCCATCAACAACTAGGTTATTCTTTGTGAACAGTTAAACACTGTGCACTAATGAGCCCCTTTAAGACCATATAGGTACCCCATAAACTATGTTTCTAAAGTTCTGATGTATCTCACTGTAAGTAAACACAATACATGAAATTTTAAACTTACAAAACAGATATATAATAGGTGATTATTTTTTATTAGAACATGATTCATGGGCTCTTTTGGGGAGCAAATAGCATTTGGTTTACTTTTAATTTCGCAGAAACAGGTCTATCTATGACATAAAGCAATTATTTATGCATTGCCTTAAGCAGACTGAGAAAGGACCACTGCCGGACGGTTTAGGGGTAGGGAGAATCTGGCTTACTAATAAGCCTTAAAGGTTGACTCTTTGAAAGGGGTAAAGAGAAGCCAAACTCCCTGGTTTGTCTTTTCTAAGCAGATTCTGAACTACTTAAATGTGATGACATAGATCAAATATTTGAGGTTAAGGATTGCTTGTAGGTTCATGCTTTCTCCTTGAGTCCGTTTTTGAGATAACTCCAGCATAAATACCAGAGAAGCACAGAAGAAGGCTGAAAATGGCTAAACATATTCTATTTAGTGCTATTTCAGTGCTAAGTCAAACATTAAAACGTCTGGTGTTCCTAGTAATACATTTGTTTTATGAAATGATATAAGATCAAGAGACTTCTGTGGCAACTGCTCCATAAGTAAATAAAGGATACAAATCATCACAGAATATGCCAATCGCTGTCTTCCAAATATTTCCAATAATCCTTTAAGTCTAGGAAACAACAGTTAAATTCCTGAATAAATTCTCTTATCTTTAAAATCTGTTCCAAAGGTTTGGAAACCCAACTTTTGAATATTAACCAAAGAGTTTCCATCCAGCAATCTGGAAAGTTTGCTCAAATACATGCTAACTTTAACCAAGCAGAGGTGTTGTTTTGTAATTGTTCACTGGCCCCTTCTTGATCTCTAAGTACTGTGACCTGAGCACATTGGATACTCTAAAGCATCTTCATCTCTGAGTCTCATCCAACATTGCTTCCCTTCACTCAGCACTTGTTACCGTATGTTGTTAAGACTGAGTATATTTAAAACAAGTGTCATCTAAACCATTATACTGGTATCTCCAGCTCCATCCAGTCTCCATCCTGTCCCTCAGCCTTTTGGAGGCTCTCCCGTGACTCTCTCCCTCTTCAACTCTTCCCTTCACCTGGGTTCCTAGTCTTATACCCAGAAGTTTCTTCCAATGTACCATTTACTTTTCTGGTTTTCTTCTAAAAATATGTAGGCCTCCTTTATGCTTTCTCTGAATATCTTCTGTACAATTAGCTCTACACTTATTGTTTCAGCCCAAATAATTGGTTTATTGTTTAAACCTGCTATCTAGCCTCACTTCTCTACAGAAATCAATCCAAGGACCTGTTATTAATATCTGTCTTCTCTGTCTCCACCACTTCTGCCTTTGGTGAAGACATTGGGCTCAATCCTAACTCTGAACCTTTACTCCTCTTGTGGCCAGGCTGAAATATTTCCTCTTCATTTATTTCACTACTACACTTTACTACCTTAAAGGTCCAGCATGTGCCCCTTGGCATCTGTGAAGTGTCACCAGGATCTCCCTTCTCTGAACTCTTAAAATATTGTAGGTAGGACCCACTGCATCTCAGAAGTTCACCTGAATTGTGCTCAGGGTGCTACAAAATCTGTACTTTATGCAGTCGTTCTTTCTTGGCTAAGGTATGAACATGTATGCTTCATCGTGCCAACTGGACTGTGTCTCCCAGGAATGTGAATCTTGCATGGAGTGACCAAAGGAGAAAATGGATGGAATTAAACTAGCCAGGCTGCAGAGACCTAGTAAGCCTGTGTCCTAGTCCACCTCCTAGATCCTGGGAGGTACAGGATTTGGCTGGACTTGGCTCTTCACACGTCCTTCATTTCTGTGAGCCACACATTTTTCCCCCTTAAGTTGGCCAGAGTAAGAATTCCTCCCTACATCCAAATAAACTTAACTAGGATTCTCCTTTTGCCTTTTATCACTGTTTAATTTGAGAAAAAAAAGGAGCTAATTAAGTCTTGCGAAGCAAGGAGAAAGTTTCTTAAGGGCAGAAATTCTGTCTTATGACTCTATATGCCTTACATAAATTTTGAACAATTCAACTGCATGACAATAATAAATGAAAATCCTCATCTATAAACAAAGAGACAAGAATAGCCATCTGAGGGATGCCTGGGTGGCTCAGTGGTTGCGCATCTGCCTTTGGCTCAGGGCGTGATCCCAGAGTCCCGGATCAAGGCCCACATCAGGCTCCCTGCGGGGATCCTGCTTCTCCCTCTATGTCTCTGTCTCTCTCTCTCTCTGCATATCTGTTGCAAATAAATAAATAAAAATCTTAAAAAAAAAAAAGAATAGCCATCTGAGATCTTCTTTATGATTCCATGTTGCAGTGGAGGGTCATTCACTCATTTTGTAAAAACATTCTGAGTCCAGCTGCTTACCATGCACTAAGCACGGGAGTTGTGTGCAGGATGAAAAAGACAAAAGACACAGCACCTTCCCTGGCTCCTGTAGCTGGAATTCCACTTTCAAGTTGAACTTGTGTCTTACACAATGATAGTATAACTAGAATTAATTTGTACTTTTACCTCTGAAGCATTTTCAAATATAACACATCATTTGTTATTCCAATTGGATCCATGGGCAAGCTGGTGTTAGATCATGTGACCAAGATCAAAACCAGAGCTACAATGAGATGACAGATCCCTTGACTTACAGTGATGTTCCTTCCATCTCTACCACAATGAGAAACATTTCCTTCAGGACACAATTAAATGCTGGTATTATATTTTATTTAATTCCCACATGACATCCAACTCATAGGTTATTCTTTTGTTGTACAAGATAAAGGAAGTTTCTGAGTTTTTGCTAGAAGAAAACAACAGAAGTACTAGCTGGTTCTGAGACATTTGATTAGCAAATATTTATTTAGTGGACAATAGCACAATGCATTGAGCTAACCTGTGTTAATAACATCCCTGCCCTCATTAAGTTTATGGCCTTGTGGGAGAACAGGTGTCATGTGTAGTGAGTGCTAGGATGAGAAGATATAGCACATGCTCAAGTTCCCAAAATTGTTATGTTCCCAAAGAATCTGAAGTGAATTTTTCAGTCTTTCTCAATCATTTGTATCTTGATTGAAACTGATCAGCCTTGGTTTTGCCTCATTTCAAAGCCAATGTCACTTCATCTTCACGGTATCACTTCCCTCCAAATTTCCCCCTTTCTTCACTACAGTCCCCCTTCCAAATTATGAATTTCTAAGGAGATGCCCAATACCATCCTGACCCACAGGGTGTTCACAAAGATCCTGATGGATGCTCAGCAGTCCTCAGAGGTCCATAAAAATTTTCCATTCAATTTCCTGAAAGCACAAAGTTATGTCTATTATATTGTCAGTGCTCTAGGACAGGACCAGGGGGTCAAGAGCCAAAAGGTAGGTACACCGTGGAATTTGTTCTTTAGGAATGCATTTTTGGTGAGCACCATGTATGAATGTGCCCTTCCTCTGTTTCCAAGGTCAACAGAAGTATATAAAGCTTTTTAACTTTCTTAAAAACTGGAGCCACGAAATTGATTTAATAAAAGGAATAACAATAGTAGCAATAAGTTACAAAGCAAAACTAGGCTAGGACACATCTGTTGAAAGGGCAATTGATACAAAGACTAGATTTTCTATCAGCTCAGAGTCCTCCTTTGCCAATTGCTAAAATGTACAATTTTCTGGACAGTCTTTTTTTAAAAAAGATTTTATTTATTTATTCATAGAGAGAGAGAGAGAGAGAGAGAGGCAGAGATACAGGCAGAGGGAGAAGCAGGCATCATACAGAGAGCCCGACATGGGACTCGATCCAGGGTCTCCAGGATCACGCCCTGGGCTGCAGGCGTCGCTAAACCGCTGCACCACCGGGGCTGCCCTTTCTGGACAGTCTTAAAGATACTGCTGTCAATTGGCATTTTTGAAAAAGAAATTTGTATAGAGAATCATTTTCATGTATAGTTATTGCTAATATAGGGAGACTGGGGTACTGCTAGGAAGGTTTGCAGAGGAGAGAAGTAAGAGCATTAAGAGACTTTATACTCAATATGTTTCTAAAGTCTGGCAGGTGAGAAAGAGCTGAAAAACTACAAAATGTAAAATAAGGTCAAGTACTGACTTAAAAGTCTGTGTATTTCTTTGATCATATATATTATGATATATATATCATCAATTTACATATATAATTTACATATACATAATCATCAATTTTTATGTATAAATTGTTCAGAGAATTTGCTAACATTAATTACTCCTCACAGCATTCTCATTCTATGATATCAACAGCTGGATTTTGTCTTCATTGATGAAGATGCATAAAAAAGGAGTGAAAAGATTGTTCATATCTGGAAAGGAAGTGGAGGCAGTACTAGTTTCTAAATCTGCATTTTGATACTTTATTAAGAGTTCCAGCTTTGAAAAAACATAAACCCAGGTTGAAATTCAAGCTCTGCCATTTAATATCTATGTGACCGTAGGCAAGACATTTACTTTCCATGTCTCAAGTTCTTTGTCTGTAAAAAAAAAAAAAATACGTGATTGATTACAAAAATTAGTCCAATTGTTCAGCATTGCCTATAACCCCTGCCTTTTGCCATGCTGTTTTCCAATGCATTCCCAAGGGAAGGAGTGCCTAATTCCACATCCTCACATTTAGTTCCGTGACTTGCTTTGACCAATGAGATATTAACAGATACATTGCAAGCAGAAGATTGAAATGGACTTACACAATCAGGCTTGTTCAGAGCTTGCAATCAGAGCTTGCAGCTCTTTAATCATGAGCAGAACATGCCCAGCCCAGCCTGTTGGAGGATAAGAGACAAATAAATGGAGGAGCTGCTTGCCCCATTCATATGAACCAGGGCCAGGCTAGACCAGTCTTCAGTGAGCCAAATCATATGTATCCTGAGCCAGCTCAGCCAAGATTGGCAGATCTGTTTAGCCAACCACTCTAGATGTATAAACAATAAATAGTTATTTTTGTACGCCACTGAGGTTTTGTGGGTTTTTGTTATGCAGCATTGCTGTGATAGTAGGTAAGTGATACATGATGGTAAAACCTAACACGTACGTATGAATGTGAGAAAATACATGTAAATTACTTAGCACACTACCTAATGATAATAATAATAATAGTGAAAATGTGTGCTGTTATTTTGAAGAAAGGATTATAGAACATGCAAAGGTATTGGCAGTTCATCCATGGATCCTTAACAGGGCCTGTTTAATTGGAATATTTTTACAGAATCATGCAATTTTATTTCCAGTTTCTGCAGAGAACCAAGCTGATGATCCAATTGTATTTTTTAATTTTATAAGTACCCTGGGATCTGTTCTCACAAGACAAACAGTTCTTTTCCTTCTAGAAGATTTGTTATAACTTCTTTTTAAAAATATAAAACACACACACATACACGATAGAACAAGACATTCAAATTCACTACCTATACTGAAAGAAGCCAAAGGCTAGCCTCATGAATAAACCCAAGTTATGCTATGTTGTTTCAGTGGAGGGCTGGGCAGGGAACAAGAATCAGCATCCTTTTTGTTCTTTTCCTATTTGGGTAATCTTGTTGAAATAGTTTAGTATGATGGTTAAGAAATATGAGCTTCCAGAGTTTAAATTCTGGTTCTGCCTCTGACTAGCTCTGTGATCTTGAGCAAATTAAACCCTGTAAACCTCTATTAACTCACTCCTTAAGTGGGAAAAAGAACAGTAACATCTTAAGTTTGCTGCAAGGATCATGTAATAGGTGCAAAGCTTTTACAGCTGTGCCTGGAACACAACAAGGAGGCAGTGAACATTAGCTACTACTAGTCATTCTAATGAAGAAGCATGTGTTCTGTCTGCTTCATTTCTAACTAGGCTACATTGTAGAGCATACTAAGTAAGGTGAGCTTATAGGCCTTGATTTAAAATAGCCCTTTGGTGTGGAACTACCCATAGCCCCCCTAAGTGTAAATCAAAAACTGAATCTCAGATGTTACATTCCAAAGCAAGGAAAAGCCACTCGTGAGAGAGAAGATACAGGGCTTGGACAAATGCCAAGAGCAATGTTTCTGGGCTACTTCCAAGCTATCTTTCCCAGTCTCTTCTGAGAGTCCAAAGTGCCTTCTGACTTTACACTATAGTTTTGTCCATTAGCACAGAGACAAATCAACATTCTTCACCTACCTAACCAATAGCACCAATACAGAAGTGAATTACCCTCCCTTCATCACCAATATTCTTCCCTTTTTGTCTACTTCTCCTATTAAGCTGGTGAAATTAATCATCAGAGCCACAGTTGAGGCCAAGTGATACTGTCCTCAGGAAGGGAGAATGGGAGAGAGCGCTCTCCATGGAGTCACTTTCTCCATATCTTCTCTTACCTTCTCTTTCTCATATTTTCTTGGTGTCAAAGAGATGGCCACTTCATCCCCTCAGGGCTTTCATGAATGGCTCTCTGTTGTGGCCTCCAGAAGCAGCTGAAACAGGTCAGGACATTCATTACATTAGCCCCAATGCCACAGTCAGTCCCACTTCTCTTTCTCGTCTTGGATCCTGTTCAGCTACACTATTCAACCAAGCAGAGCAAGCAATGAGCACCAGATGAAAATATGATCCGAATAATATGCAGGCCCTATAAAACTCATGAAATTTACTGGGCCATCTTATAAAAGTTAACAATACAAACTTTCTCCCATTATCAATTCAATCTGTTGCTCTCACAGAGAAATTTCAGTCCAAAATGCTGCCCTACCCTATTTCCTTTTACTGACTCAGCTCCAGACAGAAGAGGTAGTATTTGGGCCTTCGGGTGGAATCTGGGATTCTTCGTCAGCAGCTGCGCCCTGGGCCATCTGCCAATATAATCGGAGTGGAGCCTTAGCACCTCCAAAGTTTGATTATTTCAACCCTCAGACTCTTCATTTCCCTCTTTTCTAAAATACCTAAGGGTCAAGAGAACACATGAGAATATCACAGCACCAGCCTTAATCCTACAGAATTCAGAAGCACAAACAAATTCCCAGTAATAATCTAAACATCAGTTTCCATCTGAGGGCTGTTCTCAAGCAGACGATTGCATTTCCCAGAGCATAACATGCTATATACTCCAGATGCTTGTTGCCAGTGCCAGCCACAGGCCATTGTAAAGATTTGGGGTTATTATCCAGGTCTGCAAAGGAAAAAGAGCAGAAAAAAGACCTCCTTTTTCCTTTTGAATTTCAGGACACCAGTGAATTTTTATGTTAGAATTCAGGTCTTGGGAAGTCAAGTTCACAGTGAGAGAGCAATGCTGTATCAAGACGTGAACTGTGCCACCATGTGCTCATTGCCATGTTTTGCCTGCACAGCTGAGCTTATATCCACAAATGGGAACTTAAAAAAATGAAGCATGTTCTGTTGCTCTCGTTGCACTCTGGTGTTGCCAAGAGTAATCAGCAGTGAAAAGATAAAGCCATCAGTATTTGAATTTAAATGTTAAAATAATAATAAATCTTATGGTCTCCCTAAGGTTAGTTTATAATAAAAATAACTTCTTGATCCTGGAAAACTTATCTGGTTTCTTTCTTCCTTTCATTCTCCACTTAATGACTGAAGTTACTATTTCCATGGTGGTCTCCAAACCACACTTGGTTTCTATGTAGATTGGCATGTCACCTCCAACAATTTCACCAGCTGCCTTTTCCTCTCCAGGGAATGTGATTAAAATATTAATCCAGTTTCTGGACTAATCTAGCAAGAAAGTTACATAAATCAATCTCCACACAGCTTTTTAGTTGCTCTGAAATATGCAACGTGTCCTCTCTTTTGTTATGCCTCTGTAAGAAAGTCAGGTTCTAGCAAAGCAGATATAAGTTTTTTACCTCTCTGACCCTCTACCACTTCCTGACTTCTCAAATCTGAAAGTGGGAAATTGCAAACCTGAGCCCAAAATGTAGATTTCCAAATGAGAAAAGATGAGCTGAAGGAACACAGGAAAACGATCTAAGTTGTGCTCCCTTGGCTGCCCCACTGTCTGGCGGTGATGGCCTGAGCAAAAGTACTTGTAGAATGAGGGTCTGTTCGGTTCAGGAAGGCCAGACAGTGTTCGCTTGGTAGTGCTAATTCACCCGTTTGTCCTGCTTGCTGGAAACCATCCAGAACTGCAAATCCATCACTCGGCAAGTATTTACTGAAACCGCCTCTGGGCCTAGCACTGGGCTAAATCCTTGCTTTGGAGGAGCTTACAATCTAATTACTATAATTAGAGACCAATTGAGATTAAACTATGTGACACAAAGTAGGAATTTGAAGAAAACGATCATTGTGGGCTAGAGTAGTTGGAAAAGATTTCATGGAGAATGCAGGACTTTGAAGGGAAGAGTAAAATAATGCTAGAGGCTTATGAGGTTGACAAAATGTGTTTAGGATGAAAGAACACTATGTGGTGCAGTGGGCTTACCTAGGGGGGATTTCCACTGCAGCAGGCGGTGCAATGCCTTCCCCTTGGCATCCTGCCCACACAGCTTCTCACTGAGAAGATGGGATTTCTCAGGTCAGGAAAAAATTTAATTTTTCCAGAAATTGTTTAGCATTTGAATCAGGATGGTGACATTGCCCACATAAAAATCGAGTTGACATCCTTAACTTATTTAGCCGTCCAATATAGAAATGTCATTGGGGATGCCTGGATGGCTCAGCGGTTGAGCCTAAGGCTCAGGACATGACCCCAGAGTTCCCGGATGAGTACCGCATTGGGCTTCCTGCATGGAACCTGCTTCTCCGTCTGCCCATGTCTCTGCCTTTCTCTCTGTGTCTCTCATGAATAAATAAATAAAAATCTTAAAAAAAATTTTTAGAAATGTCATTGAAAGAAATGCCAGTACAGGCTAGATTAAAAGCTGAAAGCACTTTCATGTGAAGTCAGGATTATTGGTGGAGTGATAGGGCTTTTTCGAAAGGGTACTAACAGCCAAGAAAGATCACTGGTAATAACTTCTAGGATTAGGATTACAACCAGCAAGCAGTGGAATTCTGTTTCATTAATTTAGAAAAGGCATACTGTAGGTTTCAGCCTAAGTAGTTAATAAAAATGGCAACTTTATTATTTTCCCTTGTTAACTTAGCATGCATCTGCATACTTAATTGAACTATGTGCATTAGATGACAAAAGTGTCTCTGGAGGAACAATCGGGTTTATCCAGCTCTCCCTGAGATCAACAGAACAGGTGGGCAGGGGTGCAAGCATTTTTCAACGATGGCAAACCCGATTTTCCGAAAGAAAAACTATCAAGGCCCATTTTCTCCCTTGTGCTTAGCTAAGTTGCTGACTGAATCAACTAGGGTAGTGGGGTAATTCTGATATCTTAACTATAATAATTATTTATAACTGAAATGTACCTTTATTTAGGTTTCTCCTTTTTGGGAAGATTCTTTTTATCTTTCAATGGAGGAAGAACAATCTTCTATCATCCTATGTATCACTTGCAGATCAGTTTTTCCACAAAGTGGACAGAAGTCTGGCTGAAACCGATGTTTCTGAATTGTCAATACACGTCAGCTTAGGAACCGACAGCAAAGTGCGCTGTGGTAGGAGTGGTAGGAGTGAGAGCAGAGCTTTCTGTGGGCACTGGAAGGTCCGTCAAAGGCAGTGCGATGTTCACCCGACACTGTGCTGTAACCCAGTCCACTGCGTTCCATTCAGAGACGCTAACATAAGCCTGGGATCCACCACTCAGTCCCTCAGTTCCCAAGTGTTTATGATCCTATCAGATGTTCTGCAGGTTCAGAGAAGCTGTTTCTCAACCACGACCACCTGGGTATTGTGCTTGTTACTCTGACCACAAGCCTAGGACACTTCAGAGCAGCGACTCCAGCGCTTTGCAGCAAACATACATGATCAATGGTGTACATGCGTGGACACACACCCATGGATGTTCCCAGGATCATGCACAATTCCCTGAATGCTGGCTTTAACACACCCTGGTCCAAAACAAGAAAGCATGGCAGATTATTTGATGACAGTAATAGGGAAAGGCTTGAATCTGCTCTAAGGTATGCTTTGAATAAAAGTATATATTTCATAGATGTCAGCATATTACAAAAAAAAAATTGAAACATTTTCAGAGTTGCAGCATCACATTGACAACTGCTGCCTTTGACACTAAGCTGCCTGGGACACCCAGCATAGCAGTGTCGCATAAGTCAACTGCAACTGGTCAGTCTCGAGGGCTACCCTGACTGGCGGCCACCAAGTAGGGCAGGTGCCATCATACTGTCCTTTCTTGATAGAGAAGGGGCTGACACCTACGACTGTATGGAGTGATAGAGCACACACTCTGGGGACAGCCTGTCTGAATTCGAATCCTGGCTTCACATGTTCTGCTCTTCATTGGGATTGTTCACAAATATTTTAATTCTCCTCTTCCTGAGGTAGATGGCAGATTGCATCTGCCACTCTGACGTTAGGCATGGCTATGTGGCTTCTGTGAGCAGAAATGACGTGTCACTTCTGGGCAAAAGCCAGTAAGCACTCCTTACTCAAGAGTGGCCCCTGTCCTGCACTATAGGAATCACCTGGAGGCTTGCTAGAAAGGCCAAATGGCAGGCTGGTCTCAGATATCCTGAATCAAATGTGCATTTAACAAACTGCTTGGGCAATTCATATGCACATTCAAATTGGTGAAGACACAGAGCATTCTTCACTGTCTTCTCTCATCCCTGCCACAGTGACTGAAGACATTCTAGATGCATTTAACCTAAACCCCTGGCCTGATCTGAGAGATGAGAAGTGAAGCATGAAGGAATTAAAACTTCGTTCTAAGGCATTGAAACCTGAGGGCTATTTCCTTGGCATAACCCAGCCCATTCTGACTGACACCATCACTTAGTACTCTGTGACCCTGGGCAAGTTACTTAACCTCCCTGGGCCTCAGTTTCCCTTATGTAAAGCAGAGATGATAACAGTACTGACTCATAGGGTTGTTCCGAGGATTAGCATATGAATAGAGCCTGGCAATTTCTACATAAATATTAGCTTTTCTTTTAAGACGTGAATATTAGCTTCTTTTTATTTATTTATTTATTTATTTATTTATTTTGAATATTAGCTTCTAATATTGATACGCTCTGTCACAGTTCAAACCTTGCCTAGTGATGTGCATGCAAATCCAGTCTTCTTACCCCAGTGACTATAATGTTAGAACCTTTGTCCCTGGTAATGCCCCACCCCAAAACACACATACTCAAGGAATGAGTGAAATCACACATCAGACAGAAACAGGAAAATTACCCCTTCTCAGAAAAAAAGTACATCTTACTTATGGTAACTTGGCCCAAACATCCCTTCCCTGTGTTTTCACACGATGGTCATCTTCTACTCTAGCACCTACTACTATGCTGCCCCTCATCCTCCCAACCTACGTTCCAAAGCCCGCAGGTCTCTCCGGGCCTAGTTGGTGTCTGCTTTCTCCAGAAGTCTCCTTCAAATTCTGCTTTACTAGGCAACTTAGAATTTGTTTTTTGCTTTTTTTTTGTTTGTTTGTTTTTACAACTTAAAATTTTTTGTCTGTTGCACCTAAGGCTTTATTCTGAACTCAATGCTGGGTAAAACACCAAAAACACTAATAAATGTTTATTTTTTTGTCTTTTCTTCAAAGTCAGCATATGTAGCATCAAAGGGTTATCAAACCTGTTACAGAGAGAACTGTAGGAGGAACAGTGATGGGGATGGTATGGAGATAGTTTCCATTTGACTCCTGTTTTTTTTTTTTTTTTTAATTTTTTTTTTAAATTTATTTATGATAGTCACAGAGAGAGAGAGAGAGGCACAGAGACACAGGTAGAGGGAGAAGCAGGCTCCATGCACTGGGAGCCCGACGTGGGATTTGATCCCGGGTCTCCAGGATCGCGCCCTGGGCCAAAGGCAGGCGCCAAACCGCTGCGCCACCCAGGGATCCCTGACTCCTGGTTTTTAAAGAGTCCAATAGATTTCTGCCATTAGAGTAACTTCTTACAGATGATAAATACTTGACAATATTTTTAATGTGAAAATCATAAATCAAATATTGTTTATTCTTACTCAAATTGATAAATGATCTTTTCTCCTTGCCACTCGTACATGTATGTAAGGAAACAAAATATTCTAAGCCAGAATAAATATATTAGGTGCCTGGATTTCTCTTTCGTATTTATAAACTGACTTAAAAAAAAAAAAAGTCACAGTACTAAAGCAATTTACCACCGCTGGAAATTGAGACACACTCTTCGGTTCCAAAGTTGCAGAACTTTAACCAGAAACTTAGAGATGGAACCCCAACATTTTATATTCTCTAGACCAGAGGGCAGCAGAAATTGTCCTAAAGAGCCAGACACTAAATATTTTAGGCTTTGGGAACCACTGGTCTCTGTCACCACCACTCAACACTGCTGTTGTAGCACAGGGGCAGCTCCAGACCACACGAAAATGGGCATGCTACGTTTCAATAAAGCAATTTGTGGACACTGAAATTCGAATTTCAGATGATGTTCACAGGTCACTAAAGTCTTCTTCTGATTTTTTTTTCCAACCATTTCAAAACATAAAACCATTTTTAACTTGTTAGTGGTACCAAAAGAGGCAGAAGGCTGGGTTTGGCCCACAGGCCATATTTTGTGGACTCCTGTTCTAGGCGTGATCACAAGTTCATGCTTCTTCAACCCACGACAAAGTCCTTAATTGTCACGGACACATGGCATTTAGCTCAATATTCACTTAAAAATCAGGTGTGAAATAATCCCATGAGCCTCTCTTTATTAGCTCAACTTGAAAAAACAAAAGAACCTAAAGATGTCAAACTTTCACCAGAACTTATGCCAGTCTTACCCATAAAAATAACGTCACCCATAACCCTTTTCTTCACCACACACAATTAACAATTTACAGAGTAAGAAACTAGTTGGCAGTTGTCTTCATAGATGAAGTCAGTGCAGTCTCATGCTTTTGCCAAAAGGCAGAGAAACCAGTTCTTGATGCCTCTTCTGCCCAAGGCTATTCAAGGCCAGTTGACGCAGAATGACTGTGAAGCACAAGTTTTGGCTTCAACGTGGATTTTTAACCAGGAACTTTACTACTTTAAAAAAAAATTTTAATGATTTTTTTTTTCTAAAGAGCCTTAGTTTTTTCTATTTTTACTGACACTCATTTTAAAAGCAGCAGTGCTGAAAGTCGAAATGTCTCTATGGAAACCCAAGAGAACTCTGCTTTTATGGCCAATGACTACCTACCTAGATTATCCGTCCTGTTGGATTACTATGGGCCATCTGTGATACCAGAAACATCACATCTCAGACCTATTTTTCCAAAACTATCTTATCAGATATAATTGATGTATTAGTTTTGCTAAGGAGATCAGGAGAGAAAGAACTTGAGGCTTCCTTTTCATTTTTGTTAAGACATCCCTATTTAAAATATTCTTATTACAAAAAGAATTTTGTAAATTTCAGCTGATATAATAAAAGAGAAAGAATACAATCAAATAACCTAATAGTTGCTCTGAAATTTATATCATTGATTCCCCCTCCTTTCTACTAATATCAAATACATTTTCCTGTAAAACTTTAAGTTTCTCTCCCCCAGATTGTTTACTCATGGCAAGGGAGAGAAAAAACAGTAATTACATAGTACAGAAATCAAGTTATCAAAATTAACCAGGTGACCAAAATCAACACCACCCGTGAGGAACAGATGGCCTTTGGGTGCCTTTAAATGTGATTCTGAGAAAATAACATCACCTAAAATGCAGAACCTGAATCTAATCGTGAGAAAGCACCATTATTAAAAAAAGATAATAGTTGGGCACCTAGGTAGCTCAGTCAGTTAAGTGTCATACTCTTGATTTCGGCTCAGGGCATGATCTCAGGGTCTCAGAATCAAGTCCCAAGTCAAGCTCCCTGCTCAGTGTGGAGTCTGCTTCTCCCTCTCCCTTTGCCCTCCCCCCCCCCCCCCGCTTGTGCTCTCTTTCTCTCTCAAATAAATAAAATCTTTAAAAAATAAAATAAGCTAAAGATGCATGGCAACTAAATAAGATACCTGTCCTTAGAATATTCCAATACTGTGGGGTGGGTGGGGAAAATTCTCTAAAGGACATTATGGGGTCAACTGACAATATTAGAATACAAACAGTATATTAGATAAAAGTATTGTACTAATGTTAAATACCCTGAAGCCAGTAAATGTACTGTGATTATATAAGAGAATATCCTATGCTTAGGAAATACAGAAATATTTCAGGGCAAAGGGCCATGATGTGTGATGTAACTTTTTACTAAATGATTGAGAAGAACAATTATATACATTCATACGTACATAGATATGGATAGATAGGGAGAGAGAGAATAAACAGAGCAATGATAAAGCTAAAGGTATAAAATATTAACCAATTAAATTTATAAGTCTGAAATTATTTGCAAATAGAAAGTTTATAGAAAATTAATAGTGCTTGCCTACATTGGCATTCTTGGCTATCTATTTTCCCTTCATAATATTCCAAATCCAACACAGGAAGAGATGCTTGTGCCAAGTAACAAGAAAGTGCAAAGATATTTTAACATAATCTTTTATCAGTGATCGAAGCCTGCCAAAACATTACACACCATCCATCTTAGCCGAGTCCACTGCAAAGACCAGCAAACACTGGATACTCTAGCAACTTAGATGCAGTCATTTCCTACTAATTCCTCCAAACAGGGCCATGATTCTAAAACTTTTTCACATTCTACAACTTTCAGAATCATCCCATGCATAAAACAAGTCTCTCAGCCAGTCTCTTAGGCACTATCAATGTCAACCAATTGGATTCAATGTTTTGAACTGGAGCATCCTAATATTTTAAGCCATGTGTAAGTAGCTACAGAATGTGGAACTCAGGAAGCAGGATTACCTCATCGTATGTCCAGAACTCACCACCACCACTTCAAAATTGTGGCCAGAATCCCGTAGCCTCAATGTCTATGACCTCACAATGCTCCTCTATCAGCACCAGAGGTGCTCACCTCCAATCTGCAATATGCCCTCTGAACTGATTTTTTTCCCCCAAAAGTAGTAGAGGAAACTGAGCCTAAAACCAAAAAAATAGGAGAGACTTTTCTGGAAGTCAATCAATCACTGAAGAGAGAATCAAAAGGGTGGTAACCAAAATTAAAATTTTTAGCCATGCTTAGGATTAGAAAATGCCCAATCTTCAAAACACAGCAGAGACATGTATAAGTCTTTTCTATCCTTCTTGGTTTTATTACTTTCTTGATACTTTTAATATTGACTATCTGTAAGATAGCCAAAACACCCATATACTACTTCTGGCTTTGACTTCAAGTCCTAGATATTCTCCTTATTACTCATTTTTCTCCAAATGCCAATCAATAATCTTACTTAACAAATGTTTACCAAGAACCTACTTGACATACATACTTAACCAGACTTATTGGTCCTTACTGGCACTAGACAAAAGACTCCAGTTTTTTGTCTACAAATAATCCCTGAGAAAACGATGATGTGAAGATAGAAAGTGCACTGAAGTCAGCTTGCAGGAAAGCAGAAGGAGCCAGGAATGAATTACGACCAACTGCAAAAAGGAATAAACTAGTCAAAGCACTAAAATTTAATGAAGAAATAATTTTTTAAAGTAGGTGAAATTGAAGATAAGTTACATGTAACATTATTATAGATTCAAAATTATGCATATTCTCCATAAAATTTCTCAAATGCAGTTAAAAACATACACGTACAAAAGCAAGCAATTATAAATCCTCTGAAGCATGTAACTTGTGATTAGCTGCTACTCTCAGCAATATAAAAATACTTTTACCACAATTACATTCCAGCCTGTAATGTAATTCAAAACAAACAAGTCAGACATCGCTCAAATGGTAGAACCAACAAATACAGATGCTTTGCATCAAGGAAATGAATCCACTGAAGAAATGCAACAGAGGCCTGGAGCTGGGCTTCTGGTGGAACGGCGAGGCCCCCTTCTGGGCAGACGCAGCGAACCCCAGTGCGGCTCTGCAAAACTGTTTTTTAGCGCCAGCCCTTACTGCAGCATTTCGCCTGAGTGTCTGGGACTTCCTGCTGTGGAGACTCTTCTCAGGGTTTCGTGCACATTTCTAAATTTTAGGTTTTAAATTCTAAATATAGACTTTTATCAAAAGAAGTAACAATTTGATATCAGATTAAACCATTCTATTTAAATTGTGTAATCAGCAGTCCCAATACCAAATGCCACTTTACCATCCTCTTTACTCTGTTTTTTCTTATTGACACAATTCTTAACATCTTCTAAAATGCTATATAATCTATCAGGTGTATTATGTGTTTCCTCCTGCTAGAATAGCCACTCCATAAGGGCAAGATGCATGGTTTTGTTCACTGATTTGATGAACAAATCAAGCCTGGCATAGTATAGCTGCTCAATAATAAAGAAGGAATTGTCTCACTTACATTTTTATCTTTTTAAGAAAATATTCATCTTCAAAGAAGGAATAAGGAAGGTTTTATTATAGCAATATGCTATGATTTAAAAATGACACTTAGTACTTGTTTTAAACGTATGCATTTTCTTGGGCAGCCTGGGTGGCTCGGCGGGTTTAGCTCTAGCCTTCAGCCCAGGGCATGATCCTGGAGTCGCAGGATCAAGTCGCACATCGGGCTCCTTGCACGAAGCCTGCTTCTCCCTCTGAATATGTCTCTGCCTCTCTGTGTCTCTCATGAATAAATAAATAAAATCTTTAAAAAAAGTATGCATTTTCTCTGCCTTCTAAAAGCAAAAAGACAAAAAAAAAAAAAAAAAAAAAAACACCTGTTCTGAGAAGCACACATTCATAGACTAGATGTACATAACTCCTAAACAAATTCCAAGGAAGTCATGGGCCCTCAATACACTGGGAGAACAGAATGGCCACAAAGAATGAAGAATCCAATTCTGAAGCGCCAGGTGTCCTCAGTGTGGCACACTGCGGTCCGGACACATGCCAACTGCCTGGGTCTGGATGCACATTCACAAACTCAGCACGTTCTGGCATGGGCACAATTATTTTGGCAGGAAGGTTATGCATCACTTACTAATTTCTAAGACCTCAATCTTTATCTTCTTTTCCCCTTCTTAAAATGTTCTTGAAGCTTATGGAAAAGCTAATCATTGTTTACAATTGTGAAACTTTTAAAACGTGCTAATTTGTTTCCTCAACAGCACAAATACATGAGAGACAATTTTCCTAGGGGCGAAGGACACAGATAAACATGATTCAGTGATGTCAAAAGCTTTCTTTCAGTCCAAGAATTCCATCGAGGGGCATCAACCTTCCAACAGAATAAGTTCAAGGTTTCTGACATTCCTTTTTCCGAACTTTTGATTTGGGTGCTGTGAAAAGAAAAGAAAAAGAGAAAATGAAGAGGGTAGGTGCTTGTCAGAGTCTCTTCACACTGATTTGTCTTTATTTTTTTGTATAGCACGGGAAAACTGACCATTTGGATTTTCCTGTTTGTAGAAGGTCTTTAACATTTCCACCGCTTCCTCAGCCCGATATCCGGGAATGCACTGATGAAATGAGAAAATTGAGAATGAATATTGGCCTATGACAATGTGGCCTGTAGCCCATTAAAAACAGCAATGTATACATAATTACATAAATTTACTTCAGGTAATGTTAATATGCTCTAGGGATAGCAATAATGCAGTAAGGAAGTATGTTACAAAAGAATAGATGTATGGACTCAAATGTCACTCTAACCAACTATTATTTTTCCATCAAGTACTACTGAAGTTACTAGTTATGTGATCTTGGGTATGATAATCAAACTCTGTACCCCAGCTTCCTCCTGTGTGAAATGGAGATAATTACAGCACTTACCTCAGAAGGATTTCATGAAGATTAAATAAGATTACATAAAATAACACCTGTTAAATACCTGGCACTTCCTAAGAGTTTGTTAAGCATCAGCTATTTTTATTTAGTGTACTTACTAGTAGCCCATTAAGTGTTTGACGCTACAGAGCTAGAGTTGGCAATCCACAGCTGAAAATGATCAGTTAAGTATGATTTTTATATTTAAGAGTTGTGGAAAAAAAAAAAGATGTAACAGACATAAGTGGCTCACAAGGCTAAAATATTTATATTAGGTTCTTTACAGAAAAAAAAATGTGGAACCTTACTATAGCAGATTTTTTTTAAAAAGTATTCAGTTTGAGGGGGATCTGGGTGGCACAGTCGATTGAGCAACCAACTCTTGGTTTCAGCTTGGGGTCGTCATCTTGGGATCGTGAGATCGGCCCTGTGTGGGCCTCCATGCTCAGTGCAGAATCGGCTTGAGATTCTCTCTCCCTCTGCCCCTCCCATGCATGCTCTGTCTCTCATATAAATAAATAAATCTTAAAAAAGAAGTGTTCAGTTTGGTCTATCTTTGGTATCTAACTAGAGATAAGAGGTCGTTATGTGAAAGATTAGAAATTGTGATAACGGCATGGAGTGGAATTACATGAAATATTACATGAAGACAAAGCCTGAACTTGCCTTAATTTTTTTTTTTTAAATTTTTTTTTTCAATTTTTTTTATTTATTTATGATAGTCACAGAGAGAGAGAGAGAGGCAGAGACACAGGCAGAGGGAGAAGCAGGCTCCATGCACCGGGAGCCCGACGTGGGATTCGATCCCGGGTCTCCAGGATCGCGCCCTGGGCCAAAGGCAGGCGCCAAACCGCTGCGCCACCCAGGGATCCCTGCCTTAATTTTTTTTTAATTTTATTTATTTATTTATTCATGAGAGACACAGAGAGAAAGAGAGAGAGGCAGAGACACAGGCAAAGGGAGAAGCAGGCTCCATGCAGGGACCCTGACGTGGGACTCCATCCAGGGTCTTCAGGTCACGCCCTGGGCTGAAGGTGGTGCCAAACCACTGAGCCACCCGGGCTGCCTTTGAACTTGCCTTAAAGATAGCAAATATTTGGGGCAGCTGGGTGGCTCAGCTGGTTAAGCATCTGACTTGATTTCGGCTCAGGTCATGATGTTGGGGTCATGAGACTGAGCCCTGAGACAGCTTGCATTGGGCGTAGAGCCTGCTAAAAAGACTCTTTCTCTTACCTTCCGACACCCACCCCACTCGTAAGCACATGTGCGCTAAAATAAATAAAAATTTAAAAAAAATTTAAAGAGCAGTATTTAGGGACGCCTGGGTGGCTCAGCGGTTGAGCGTCTGCATTCGCCTCCGGAACTCCAGGATCGAGTCCCACATAGGGCTTCCGGCATGGAGCCTGCTTCTCCCTCTGCCTATGTCTTTACCTCTCTCTCTCTGTGTCTCATGAATAAATAAATAAAATCTTAAAAAAATAAAAACAAAAGCGCAATTATTTAAAGAAACTCAGCAGAGCATTTCAAGGAAAGAGTAAGAATAAGCTTAGGCTGTATAAAGAAACCAACTAATGTGGGGTGGGGGGCCTACAGGTAAAGAATGAGATAAAATGAGATCAAAATATCCAGGGCTTTGAAAGCATGTCACAGACTTGATGCATTGCATCCTTCTAAGGTGCATGAAATGATAAAATGAACAGAGATGCCAAGGAGGCACATCTGGAAGCCACCACAGGAGGAAGCAGCGGGGGGAGGAGCAAGATGGTGGAAGAGTAGGGTCCCCAAATCACCTGTCTCCACCAAATTACCTAGAAAACCTTCCAATCATTCTGAAAATCTATGAATTCGGCCTGAGAATTAAAGAGAGAACACCTGGAATGCAACAGTGAGAAGAGTTCACGCTTCTATCAAGGTAGGAAGACGGGGAAAAAGAAGTAAAGAAACAAAGGCCTCCAAGGGGGAGGGGCCCCGCGAGGAGCCGGGCTGAGGCCGGGGCGAGTGTCCCCAGGACAGGAGAGCCCCGTCCCGGAGGAGCAGGAGCTGCACCGACCTTCCCGGGCGGAAAGGGGCTCGTGGGGAGTTGGAGCAGGACCCAGGAGGGCGGGGGTGCCCTCGGGCTCCCGGGGACAGTAACAGCAACCGCGCCCAGGAGAGTGCGCCGAGCTCCCTAAGGGCTGCAGCGCGCACGGCGGGACCCGGAGCAGCTCGGAGGGGCTCGGGCGGCGGCTCCGCGGAGGGGGCTGCACGGCCCCGGGAGCAGCTCGGGGGGCTCGGGCAGAGGAAGAGGCTCCGTGCGGAGGGGTCTGCGCGGTTCCAGGAGCAGCTCGGAGGGGCTCGGGGGCGGCTCCGCGGAGGGGGCTGCGGCCCGGGAGCGCGAATCCACCAGCGCAGGCTCCGGAGCACAGGGCGCCCGGGACACAGCCCAGGATCCCGCCTCCCCCGGGACAGGCAGAGGCCGGGAGGGCCCAGGACAGCAAGGACGCTCCTGCCCCAGCTGAGCAGATCAGCGGCCCCGCCCCGGGGCATCCAGGCCCTGCAGACGGAGAGCTCCGGAGTTCCAGGTTTCCAGAGCTGCCCCGCCACTGGGGCCGTTCCTCCTGCGGCCTCACGGGGCAAACAACCCCCACTGAGCCCTGCACCAGGCAGGGGCACAGCAGCTCCCCCAACTGCTAACACCTGAAAATCAGCACAACAGGCCCCTCCCCCAGAAGACCAGCTAGACTGACAACCTCCAGGAGAAGCCAAGGGACTTAAAGTACACAGAATCAGAAGATACTCCCCGGTGGTTCTTTTTTGTTTTGTTTTGTTTTGTTTTGTTTTGTTTTGCTTTTTGATTTGTTTCCTTCCCCCACCCCCCCTTTTTTTTCTCCTTTCTTTTTCTTTCTCTTTTTCTTCTTCTTTTTTTTTCTTTCTTTTCGTTTTTTTTCTTCCCTTTTTTTTTCTCTTTCTCTTTTCTTTCCTTCTTTCTCTCCTCTCTTTTTCTCTTTTCCCAATACAACTTGCTTTTGGCCACTCTGCACTGAGCAAAATGACTAGAAGGAAAACCTCACCTCAAAAGAAAGAATCAGAAACAGTCCTCTCTCCCACAGAGTTACAAAATCTGGATTACAATTCAATGTCAGAAAGCCAATTCAGAAGCACTATTATACAGCTACTGGTGGCTCTAGAAAAAAGTATAAAGGACTCAAGAGACTTCATGACTGCAGAATTTAGAGCTAATCAGGCAGAAATTAAAAATCAATTGAATGAGATGCAATCCAAACTAGAAGTCCTAACGACGAGGGTTAACGAGGTGGAAGAACGAGTGAGTGACATAGAAGACAAGTTGATAGCAAAGAGGGAAACTGAGGAAAAAAAGAGACAAACAATTAAAAGACCATGAGGATAGATTAAGGGAAATAAACGACAGCCTGAGAAAGAAAAACCTACGTTTAATTGGGGTTCCCGAGGGCGCCGAAAGGGACAGAGGGCCAGAATATGTATTTGAACAAATTCTAGCTGAAAACTTTCCTAATCTGGGAAGGGAAACAGGCATTCAGATCCAGGAAATAGAGAGATCCCCCCCTAAAATCAATAAAAACCGTTCAACACCTCGACATTTAATAGTGAAGCTTGCAAATTCCAAAGATAAGGAGAAGATCCTTAAAGCAGCAAGAGACAAGAAATCCCTGACTTTTATGGGGAGGAGTATTAGGGTAACAGCAGACCTCTCCACAGAGACCTGGCAGGCCAGAAAGGGCTGGCAGGATATATTCAGGGTCCTAAATGAGAAGAACATGAAACCAAGAATACTTTATCCAGCAAGGCTCTCATTCAAAATGGAAGGAGAGATAAAGAGCTTCCAGGACAGGCAGCAACTAAAAGAATATGTGACCTCCAAACCAGCTCTGCAAGAAATTTTAAGGGGGACTCTTAAAATTCCCCTTTAAGAAGAAGTTCAGTGGAACATTCCACAAAAACAAGGACTGAATAGATATCATGATGACACTAAACTCATATCTCTCAATAGTAACTCTGAATGTGAACGGGCTTAATGACCCCATCAAAAGGCGCAGGGTTTCAGACTGGATAAAAAAGCAGGACCCATCTATTTGCTGTCTACAAGAGACTCATTTTAGACAGAAGGACACCTACAGCCTGAAAATAAAAGGTTGGAGAACCATTTACCATTCGAATGGTCCTCAAAAGAAAGCAGGGGTAGCCATCCTTATATCAGATAAACTAAAATTTACCCCAAAGACTGTAGTGAGAGATGAAGAGGGACACTATATCATACTTAAAGGATCTATCCAACAAGAGGACTTAACAATCCTCAATATATATGCTCCGAATGTGGGAGCTGCCAAATATATCAAGCAATTATTAACCAAAGTGAAGAAATACTTAGATAATAATACACTTATACTTGGTGACTTCAATCTAGCTCTTTCTATACTCGATAGGTCTTCTAAGCACAACATCTCCAAAGAAACGAGAGCTTTAAATGATACACTGGACCAGATGGATTTCACAGATATCTACAGAACTTTACATCCAAACTCAACTGAATATACATTCTTCTCAAGCGCACATGGAACTTTCTCCAGAATAGACCACATATTGGGTCACAAATCGGGTCTGAACTGATACCAAAAGATTGGGATCGTCCCCTGCATATTCTCAGACCATAATGCCTTGAAATTAGAACTAAATCACATCAAGAAGTTTGGAAGGACCTCAAACACGTGGAGGTTAAGGACCATCCTGCTAAAAGATGAAAGGGTCAACCAGGAAATTAAGGAAGAATTAAAAAGATTCATGGAAACTAATGAGAATGAAGATACAACCGTTCAAAATCTTTGGGATGCAGCAAAAGCAGTCCTAAGGGGGAAATACATCGCAATACAAGCATCCATTCAAAAACTGGAAAGAACTCAAATACAAAAGCTAACCTTACACATAAAGGAGCTAGAGAAAAAACAGCAAATAGATCCTACACCCAAGAGAAGAAGGGAGTTAATAAAGATTTCGAGCAGAACTCAACGAAATCGAGACCGGAAGAACTGTGGAACAGATCAACAAAACCAGGAGTTGGTTCTTTGAAAGAATTAACAAGATAGATAAACCATTAGCCAGCCTTATTAAAAAGAAGAGAGAGAAGACTCAAATTAATAAAATCATGAATGAGAAAGGAGAGATCACTACCAACACCAAGGAAATACAAACGATTTTAAAAACATATTATGAACAGCTATACGCCAATAAATTAGGCAATCTAGAAGAAATGGACGCATTCCTGGAAAGCCACAAACTACCAAAACTGGAACAGGAAGAAATAGAAAACCTGAACAGCCCAATAACCAGGGAGGAAATTGAAGCAGTCATCAAAAACCTCCCAAGACACAAGAGTCCAGGGCCAGATGGCTTCCCAGGGGAATTTTATCAAACGTTTAAAGAAGAAACCATACCTATTCTCCTAAAGCTGTTTGGAAAGATAGAAAGAGATAGAGTACTTCCAAATTCGTTCTATGAGGCCAGCATCACCTTAATTCCAAAACCAGACAAAGACCCCACCAAAAAGGAGAATTACAGACCAATATCCCTGATGAACATGGATGCAAAAATTCTCAACAAGATACTGGCCAATAGGATCCAACAGTACATTAAGAAAATTATTCACCATGACCAAGTAGGATTTATCCCTGGGACACAAGGCTGGTTCAACACCCGTAAAACAATCAATGTGATTCATCATATCAGCAAGAGAAAAACCAAGAACCATATGATCCTCTCATTGGATGCAGAGAAAGCCTTTGACAAAATACAGCATCCATTCCTGATCAAAACTCTTCAGAGTGTAGGGATAGAGGGAACATTCCTCAACATCTTAAAAGCCATCTATGAAAAGCCCACAGCAAATATCATTCTCAATGGGGAAGCACTGGGAGCCTTTCCCCTAAGATCAGGAACAAGACAGGGATGTCCACTCTCACCACTGCTGTTCAACATAGTACTGGAAGTCCTAGCCTCAGCAATCAGACAACAAAAAGACATTAAAGGCATTCAAATTGGCAAAGAAGAAGTCAAACTCTCCCTCTTCGCCGATGACATGATACTCTACATAGAAAACCCAAAAGTCTCCACCCCAAGATTGCTAGAACTCATACAGCAATTCGAAAGCGTGGCAGGATACAAAATCAATGCCCAGAAGTCAGTGGCATTTCTATACACTAACAATGAGACTGAAGAAAGAGAAATTAAGGAGTCAATCCCATTTACAATTGCACCCAAAAGCATAAGATACCTAGGAATAAACCTAACCAAAGATGTAAAGGATCTATACCCTCAAAACTATAGAACACTTCTGAAAGAAATTGAGGAAGACACAAAGAGATGGAAAAATATTCCATGCTCATGGATTGGCAGAATTAATATTGTGAAAATGTCAATGTTACCCAGGGCAATATACACGTTTAATGCAATCCCTATCAAAATACCATGGACTTTCTTCAGAGAGTTAGAACAAATTATTTTAAGATTTGTGTGGAATCAGAAAAGACCCCGAATAGCCAGGGGAATTTTAAAAAAGAAAACCATAGCTGGGGGCATCACAATGCCAGATTTCAGGTTGTACTACAAAGCTGTGGTCATCAAGACAGTGTGGTACTGGCACAAAAACAGACACATAGATCAGTGGAACAGAATAGAGAATCCAGAAGTGGACCCTGAACTTTATGGTCAACTAATATTCGATAAAGGAGGAAAGACTATCCATTGGAAGAAAGACAGTCTCTTCAACAAATGGTGCTGGGAAAATTGGACATCCACATGCAGAAGAATGAAACTAGACCACTCTCTTTCACCATACACAAAGATAAACTCAAAATGGATGAAAGATCTAAATGTGAGACAAGAATCCATCAAAATCCTAGAGAAGAACACAGGCAACACCCTTTTTGAACTCGGCCATAGTAACTTCTTGCAAGATACATCCACGAAGGCAAAAGAAACAAAAGCAAAAATGAACTATTGGGACTTCATCAAGATAAGAAGCTTTTGCACAGCAAAGGATACAGTCAACAAAACTCAAAGACAACCTACAGAATGGGAGAAGATATTTGCAAATGACATATCAGATAAAGGGCTAGTTTCCAAGATCTATAAAGAACTTATTAAACTCAACACCAAAGAAACAAACAATCCAATCATGAAATGGGCAAAAGACATGAACAGAAATCTCACAGAGGAAGACATAGACATGGCCAACATGCACATGAGAAAATGTTCTGCATCACTTGCCATCAGGGAAATACAAATCAAAACCACAATGAGATACCACCTCACACCAGTGAGAATGGGGAAAATTAACAAGGCAGGAAACAACAAATGTTGGAGAGGATGTGGAGAAAAGGGAACCCTCATACACTGTTGGTGGGAATGTGAACTGGTGCAGCCACTCTGGAAAACTGTGTGGAGGTTCCTCAAACAGTTAAAAATATACCTGCCCTACGACCCAGCAATTGCACTGTTGGGGATTTACCCCAAAGATACAAATGCAATGAAACGCCGGGACACCTGCACCCCAATGTTTATAGCAGCAATGGCCACGATAGCCAAACTGTGGAAGGAGCCTCGGTGTCCAACGAAAGATGAATGGATAAAGAAGATGTGGTTTATGTATACAATGGAATATTACTCAGCTATTAGAAATGACAAATACCCACCATTTGCTTCAACATGGATGGAACTGGAGGGTATTATGCTGAGTGAAGTAAGCCAGTCGGAGAAGGACAAACATTATATGTTCTCATTCATTTGGGGAATATAAATAATAGTGAAAGGGAATATAAGGAAAGGGGGAAGAAATGTGTGGGAAATATCAGAAAGGGAGACAGAACGTAAAGACTGCTAACTCTGGGAAACGAACTAGGGGTGGTAGAAGGGGAGGAGGGCGGGGGGTGGGAGTGAATGGGTGACGGGCACTGGGGGTTATTCTGTATGTTAGTAAATTGAACACCAATAAAAAATAAATAAAAAAAAAAAAAAAAAAGGAGAGGAAGCAGCCAATGAGTGCCAGCACAAGGGTTTGCCCAGTGTGGTCATTGCTTAGGGTGGTCTGTTGCTCAGAATGAACCTCTCTTTCTCTTGTGCCTTCCATCATCTCTTAACCGGGCCTATTATAAAGCCTGCGTAAATCTCTCCCATTCAAAGAAATAAGCTTTCTGAGTTTCATGTTTTTAGATTGTACATATAAGTGAGACGATACAGTATTTGTCTTTCTTTGGCTTACTTCACTTGGCATAATGCCCTCAAGGTCTATCCACGTTGTCCCCAGAATTTCCTTCTTTTTTATGGCTGAATATTCTATTGCATATATATAATGAAAAAAAATATATATATACACACACACATATATATACATAATTTATATATTTATAGAAACATAAAACATTTCTTTATAGAAGCAGAGAGTAGAATCGTAGTTATCAGGGGCAGAGGGGCAGGGGGTTGGTGGGAATGAAGAGACACTGATCCAAGGACACAAACTTTCAGTTATAAGGTTCTAAGGATCTAAGGTACAGCATGGTGACTATAGTTAACAATACTGTATTGTGTACTTGAAAACTGTTAAGAAGGCAGCCCAGGTGGCTTAGCAGTTTAGTGCTGCCTTCAGCCCAGGGCGTGATCCTGGAGACCCTGGATTGAGTCCCACATCAGGCTCTGTGCAGGGAGCCTGCTTCTTCCTGTGCTTTGTGTCTCTGCCTCTCTTTCTCTCTGTGTCTCTCATGAATAAATAAATAAAATCTTAAAAAAAAAAAAAAGAAAAAGAAAACTGTTAAGAGAGTAGAGCTTAAGCGTTCTCACCATAACAACAAAATGGTAATTACGTGAGGTGAATGGTGTGCTAACTTTATTGTGGTAAACATTTCACAATCTATGTATCTATCAAATCATCACATTGTACACTTTAAACTTACACAACATTCACTGTCAATTTTATCTCAGTTAAGGCTGGGGAAAAAAAAAAAAAAAAAAAAAAAACAACCAATAACCTGCCTTCTACCCTGCCCCTCAGGCAAGCTGCTGACCCTACTGGTCCCTGAGAACATTCCAGACTCCTGGCTGTAGGCTTGTGTGGCTTTCATTTCCTCCTCAACCTCATCCTCACTGTCTTGTGATTATAGATATCCCAAAGGCCCCTATTGACCAAAACACTGGTTTCCTTTCCAACTTCTACAACTCTTTGCAGTGTGGAGACTACAGACCATTCTCACTTCTTTTTAGAACTCTCCCCTCCTTAGCTTTTCAGTTCTCCCAACCTTCTCCGATCATTCTAACCATGGTGGGTCAATCCCCTTATTCTCAGGCCTCCTTCTCATGCTCCTCAGATCTCCCACCTCTCCTTATGCTCTCATGAACATAAGGAGCACAAAGCACCTCCTCACCTATGAAGTTAGAGCTATGATCCTCCACCTTGGCTGCTCAGTGGAATCATGTGAGAATGCTCTTAAAAAAATACGTTTGGTATATGTGCTTGGCTAAGGAGCCAATGGGGCCAAGCTACCACCTGTGGGATTATGACTGAATGCGCTAAGTCAGAAACCCACCCAAGCAGAAGACTGGGTAGTGACATAGAGCCTCATTGGCCTCAGAGAACTTGTCCCCCTGCTGTCCCAGCCCAAGGCTGCCCATGTACCCTCACACCCTGCTCCACACAGTCCTGTTCAACACAGTCTGGTGTGGTAAGCCCCTCCTCCTGGGAAACAGCAAGACTGGAACGGGCCTACCCACCTCACCCATCACCAGTGAGTGTTCATGGGGAACCTGCTTCTGGGTCAGGGTTTCCCATGTAGCAGAGCAGCTCTCTCCCTGCAATCTATTGAAAGTCAGCCCTCCACACAAGGGTATGTGAAAAACAAAACTAAAAAAGAAAAAACACAAAAACACCTCACACAAAACCCCCTGCCCAACCCAACCAAATAAAGGAAGAAAACATAGGATCCAGAAACCTAAGGTATCAATGTTTTCTTTAGACTCTCGAAACATTAAAAACAAAAACAAAACATAATTTGGCATCAAACCTGGAGATTGGTCTTCAAACAATGGTCATCATTTCACTGAAGCCAATTAGGCCAGGTACATACACTACAAACAAACTTATTCTTTGGTTCAGCCAGATCAACTCTGTGCAGAGATGTGTAAGAGAGGACAGTTTATGCAACCAATGTCACTGTGTTGTAGAGAAATTTTCTACCCATGTCTGATATCCAAGGGTTCATCTTTGTTCTGCCCAGAAGTTTTGAGAAATTCTTTAGCTCTTTCTCATAAATGAAGTACAGAGTCAGTAATTCGCTTGTAAAGAAAGAGCTAACTAAGCAAATTTTGAAGTACTGATATAAGTGATTGGAAAAATCAAATCACTTTGCAGATTTTCTTAATGGTCAAGCCGATCATATTGTTTACTCTCCGTTGTTCTATTACAATTTGTTTGATGTGATGTTAAAAGTCATCTATTCTCAGATGTACAGAATTTGTTAGGAAAGAATGTTAGGCTGGGAAAACTCAAAATAGAATGTTTTCCAAAACTTATTCTCAGTGGGATTCACCCATATTTAGCCCTTCATAGGTACTCAGTATTCTCCTAAGAACTGCTGAGATCTTTGAAGTTAACCACCCACCATGTCCAGCATTTGTTAAATCCTTTTCTTGTTAAAACATAATATTTTAGGATTAACCTTAGAAAAAACAATCAAACTAGTTTGTGAAAGATGCTATGTGTCTATAGGCCAAACTCTGAAATATCATTTCCTAGTGCTCATAGCCTTAAACACAAAAACTTGGGGACAGGTGGCAAGATTAAAAGGAAAGTAGAATTTTTAAGAGAAGATGAAAGTAATATGGATTCTTGGATCTGGGGGAAATTTCAATATTGAAAAGGCGGGGGGGGGGGCGGTAATAATGGAAATACAGGTATTCATTGCTAGACACCAAAAGTAGTACACAGCAACAATGATGTCTGTGTGGCTCAGTTGGTTAAGCGTATGGCTCTTGGTTTGGGCTCAGGTCATGATCTCAGGAGTTCTGAGTTCAAGCCCTACATCCAGCTCAGTGCTCAGCAGAGTCTGCTTGTCCCTCTCCCTCTGCTCCTTCCCCTAGGCTCTCTCTCTCTCTCTTTGTGTCACTCTCATAAATACAAATAAAATCTTTTTTTAAAAAAATGTTTAAAAATATAGTACATAGCAATAAAGCAAAATGACTGGCTTTGTGTAAAAATATTGTGTGTAAACTGTAAATAGCATCTACTGTCACTGAGAGGAGAAGCTTCACACAAATGTGGTACAGCATGGAGGTGGGGACAATCAACTGAGTGAAAATGCCAAAGTGACAGCATCACCAAACATACCTGAAGGCATTGGTGAAGACTGTCAGAAGACACTTAGGAAGGCCACAGACTCTTCTTCTGGAGAGATTCTGCTAATTAAAAGAGCCAAGCACTCACCTGGAAATGATTAGCTGTCTTCTTCTATTGAGGCAAAAATGAACTTGACCAGAGGTCCCAGAGTTGGCCTGGTTCTAGCACAGCCTTTTGGTATCCTGACCACATGTGAAGTATTCTCAAGCATAAAGAGATCCAACCAATTAGCAAGAAAAAGCATAAGCAGATCATATTACCTGAAATGGTCTCCCGGTATTTGGTAAATCAGCAGAGGCAATATTTAGAACAGAGCCACAACCGCCAAATCGTTCATTCTGACAGCCATATACAACCAGTGGGATTTATGAGAAAGAATTAAGGTCCTGAAGAGAATGTGCAGCTCAAGTGCATACAGTGACAAAACCAGGCCATCCTGGACAGAAAGGCTCTGGCTACTTTTAAAAACAGTTATACTTAGGCTCAGTCTTAAAAATCATACAATCCATCTACACAAAGGAAGAGGTTTAAAGGATTTAGAGATTAACATCTTCCAATTGCAAATAATGAAAACTGACTACATAGTTGCTAAATGTTCACAGTTTGGTGTTCTCACTTGTCTTTCCTAACTCACTTTCTTTGAGTCATTAGAGAATTGGAGCCAGAAAGGAAGTAGGAATTTAACCCAGGGATTTTCACCTTTCAAAAATAGGATTGTCCCTTCATCTTTCCCCAAATAAAATATAACCTGTGCCCCAATATAAAACAGATCAAAGCTGAACCACTTTGTAAGGTAGGATAGGGAGAGAGTTCTAAGTTGACCAGAACTCCCCTCTTTACACAGTAGAGATTGTACACATTATACTCAAAACCCTGTGTTACTTTTAAAGTGATAAAATTTTTCACACATACACAGCAAAATAAGTACATAAAAATGCACAAGTATGAAATTGAATTTTTGAACTAGCAAATAATTTTTTAAAGATTTTGGAGACAAACTTGCTAACACTCAATATGTGTGTCATTCTATGAAAGACAATTCAAAGAGCTGTAACTTTCTCAATTTCCATTAAAAATGACTTGTTTTTTACCTTATATTTACTTTTGACTTAAAATTTTTCACACATTGTAATAGGTATTCATGGCAAAAATAAACAAAAACATATAAGCAGAGAAAGAAAAAATTTTAAATCACCTATAATCTATATCCAAAGGCACCAATAATCTATTATCCAAAGTTGCATATTCTTCAGACCTATTCTCTGCACAGTTTTATCATCTACCTTAATTTATGACTTATCCTTACATAAGTAGTTAGCTCTTAGTTTTTCTTTCTCTAGTTTATTTGGCTAACAGTTTTATATCTATTGATATAAAATGAAGTAATTTTATTATTCAAAAATCTTTCCTAAAAATTTTTTGGCCAAGGGGTACAATATATTATAACTTGTTTCACAGGTCTGTTTTCACATATTAGAAAACAGCTTATGTGTCTGGCCATTTTTAAGTTTATAGGAGAGGCACAAGACATTAACTTACAAAGTCAAAGGATACTCATCAGGCGGAGAGCAGCTGCACACATAATACACGGTTCCACGGTGACATACAGCACAGTGTGTTCAAATACTTCAGAAGGACTCTTGCCATTTTGATGACACCAATCTAAGGCCTGATCGATGGCCACCATTTCTGCATGTCGAGTAGCCTGAAAAAAGAAGCACTGGCATCAACATGTAACTGCATTTTACAAACACTCAAATATAAATACAACAAAATGGGCCTGATGTTTCTGGCATTTTAATGAATAAAGTTTTGGGACACTCTTAGCACTTGGCAATGTATTTCCCAGTTCTATTCCCATAACCTCATGAAGAAAAGACACCTTATAGGAGATGCCATGAGAATTATGCCATATTTTTAGTTAAGTATCTCAGAACCTAAAGGGATGCTCTTTCAATTAAAATGCCATAGAAAATATAAGTCTGGGTGGTGGGGACAGTCTAGAGTTTGTGAATATTCTAGGGGAAGCGTGAAGTCTTTAAGCATGTGCTCCATTGTCAATGTTTTCAAAGCTATCCTTCACTTCACTCTACACAAATCTGTATTTAATTAGTGGAATGTCATCACTTACATTTTCTTTGGGATGAGATTTTATATTCTGGCAGACTCTAGAGAAAAGCAGAGATTTGGTATCAGTCTCAGATACCTCATGGGTGGCGTAGAATACAGAGAAATCACATAGCATTTGGAAATAACCATACCTAAATTTGAATCCTGTCTGTGACATCACTAATTATGTGGCCTTGGGCAAGTTACATAACTTCTCTGTGGTTCCCCTATCTGTAATACAGGGTACACTGGCATCTCTACCTCATAAAACACTGAATTATACGAAGCAGATGCTGTGTGCTATATATGTGCTCTGTGTGCAATAATTATTAATAACATTTGGATAATAACATTTATCAATAAGCTTATTCTGATTGCTAACTATGTATAAGCCACTGTGCTAAATCCTATGTGAGATTTAAAAAGTCTGTCCTCAACAAGTATAAAATCTGGTTGGGGCAAATAAAAAGTTTCTCATTACCTGTGACACAGAATAGGGTGTGAGAAATGCTGGCACAGTGGCCAAGGTGCCATTGAAGCTATAGGCAGATGGAAGCAATGCACGGACAGAAGTACAAACTCAGAGCTGTAAGGCACTTTAGAAAACAGGTTCCCAAACCTACCTGCATACAGAACTGAGGAACTTAAAAAAAAAAAAAGTTTCCCCAACTCAGGTACTTTTTAAAAATCAGATTCAGAATTACTGAACCAAATCTCCCTAGGATTCTCAATATGTAACTTTTGAACTGAATCACTGCAATCAACCTTTTTTTTTTTTTTTTTTTTTAAGAAAATCCAGAGTGGTGTGGTGTCTTACAAATAAGTGTTTTTTGGGTTTTTTAAAAAAGATGTATTTATTTGAAAGAGAGAGAGAGAGAGAGCGCGTGTGCAAGCTGGGGGAGAGGCAGAGAAGGAACAGACTCCCCACTAAGCAGGGAGCCAGAATAGGGCTTGATCCAAGGATTCTGAAATCTTGACCTGAGCTGAAATCAAAAGTCGGCTACTTAACCAACTGAGCTACCCTGGTGCCCCTCAACCTCTCTTTTAGTAATGAATAACTATAAGCAAACTTAAAACATGTTAAAAACACACAGCTGGGAGAGGTGATGGTAGTGATAAGAGTGGTGGTAGTATCAGAGCCAAAAGTAGGACTCAGGTTTCCTTATTTGGGGTCAAGAGTCTTTCTATAGAAGACTTTTGTAGAGTAATTTTCTAAAGGACACATAAACCAAAATAAATGCAGGTTAATTTCAAGATACAGAAGAAACCCAGGTCATTTGGGGGGTTAGATGGATGACTTTAGGGCATTCAAAGTTCTGATATTAAAGATATCATACCAAATCACAAAATACAAATATGGAGACAGGGCAATTACTTAAAATGCAGAATTTTACACCCAGACAAGTATTTGTATATTCACGATTGCTACATTATGTTTATTACTTATCTCGCAAGTGTTTTGATAACCACATAATAATTGCTTTGTGAATCTAGGTTCCTACTTTGTATGTGTTTTCTTTTTGATAGATGTGCTAGATAAACATTAAATTCCCCATAGCACTATTACCAACACTTGTTCTCTGGTTCCCAAGATCAAATAAGATCAAAGTCTATGTGAGTGCCCTTATGGTTAGAAGCTGTGAGTCCACCTAGTATTTCTGATAATCCTAAAATTGCATACTTCATTTATACTTACTGTGACACACTGCTGGAATACCAAGAAATACTGCCTTAATTCATGAACTTCTCAACCTAACCACAGTAATATAAAGGCACACAATCTATTAGAGTATAATGCCAGGGCGCCTGGGTGATTCAGTCAGTTATATGTCCAACTCTTGATTTCAGCTCAAGTCATGATCCCAGGGTCATAAACTCAAGTCCTGAATCAGGCTTCACACTGAGCGTGGAGCCTGCTTAAGATTTCCTCTCTCCTTCTCCTTCTGCCTCTCCCTGCCACACTTGTGCACACATGTACACTTTCTTTCTCTCTCTCTCTAAAAAAAAGTTGTTAAATAAAAAAAATAAAATAAAAAATAATAGTGTATGGAATGATGGGGTGCCTGGGTGGCTCAGGTGGTTAAGCATCTGCCATCATCTCAGGTCATAATCCCTGGATCCTGGGATAGAGCCCCACATCAGGCTTCCTGCTCTCCCTCTCCCTATGCTGCTTCTCCTACCTGTGCTCTTTCAGTCACTCTTTCTCTCAATAAGTAAATAAAATCTTTTTTTAAAAAAGAAAAAATAATAAAGTGTAATACTACATATAGGTACAGAGACAGCAGACGGTAGAGACTATTCCATTGAATTATATATAACAGTTTCCTTTATACAATCCTTTAATACCTCCAAATATATAAACTAAGATGATTTTTTAATCTACCAGGAGGAAAACAATATGTAAAGATAGTAAAGAATGTGATGAGTTAAATTGATGTGTTTTGTAAAGTGGAATTTTCGTATTAGATTTGCTAAGGATGGAGATTAGATTCATTTCTTCAGTACTGACACTCTAATGTCCTAATATCCCTTCTTGAATTTCACTCAAGTGCTAAAGTAGAACTCCATAAAATAGAAAATTACCCCAAAGATTTTATTGCTTCATTAAATTTTTCTGAATTTTCCAAATTTTAAAAAACATGGATCACTCTATAACTAGAAATGAAGGCATTCAAAAAAAGAAATGTTAAGGGAGACTACCCTTTCATCAGTACCTATGGGTCTTGACACAGACCCATCTTCTTGCTACTGTGATGAAGTTCAGTGCACTCCTACCTTCACTGCTGTATGTTTGCAATTAGATTATTCAAATGACATACATTTTTGGTTTGATTAACTTCGTTTCGTCCCTTCCCCACAACTTCGTTGTTGTAGACCATAAGGCAGCCAACAGGAACTTCAATATTCTCTAGGGCTTCCTTGGCCTAAAAGACAAAGTGGAAAATTTAGTATGTAATGTTCAATACTTAGAAATATTACGGGAAAGAAACAGACATAGCATAAGTACACATGTATAAACACTAGAACAAAGAAACACAGCTGAGCTCTCCCTCCCCCTAAATATAGTTCAATATTTAGTGCCTTTGTTCTCTGTTATATCCATATTAAGGGAGACTCAGAAAAAAAACCTTTCATAGGTTCTGAGCCCCTGATTTCTTCTTCTCATTGCAAGCAGAAGTGAGCAAAAGGCTGTTAGAATAAAACTGACTCTTATTCTTGCAGTGGCAGGGTCTGTGCAACTTTTCAGAGATCATATATATGTTGCAAAGGAAAATAGATAACATGTATAAATACTTTATTGAAGTCCTTCCCTTGTTGAAATTCTACTTGCTTAATTTTTTGAATATTAAGAAGATACCTTCTAGAGTTCCAACAGCAAAAAGGTAACCAGACTGGATGTCTCTCTATGCTATTTCTGCTTTGACAAAAGAAAAGCTTTGGTGCACTCTATGTGAAAATGGCATAATCACTTTGGAGAACACTTTGGAAATTTATTTAAAAGGTAAATATACATATAACCTAGGAACAAATTCTACTTCTAAGTATTTATTTAAGAGAAGGGAATATATGTCCATACAGATATACACACACAAAACCCTGTACAAGAATGTTCATAACAGTGCTTGCTTCGGTAGCATATATACTAAAATAGAATGTTCATAATAGCTTGACTCATAATAGCCCAAATCTGGGAACAGCACAGGTGTCCATCAACAAGAGAACAGATAAACAAACTGTGGCATAGTCACATGGTAGACTCAGCATGAAAGGAACAAGCTGGAGATACACATAACAACATGGGTGAATCTCAGACATGCTGAGTAAAAGAAGTCAAACATAAAAGCATATACACTGTATGTCTCTTCAGGTGTAATACTAGAACAGACAAAAGTAAACACAATGATAGCAATTTTTTCATGGATGGGCATGTGTATACTGATTGGAAAGGGACACAAGGAACTTTTTTCCAGGGCGGTCAAAACTCTATCTTGCAGAGAGTATCAATTACACAGATGTTTGCATCAGTCAAAACTGAATGGACAACACATTTAAGACCTGTGAATTTCATTGTATGTAAAGTACATTTCAATTAAAAAATATAAATTAGGAAAATAAGCTTAAGAGCATTTCCACCACCATCATCTCGGAAACGGTAAACCAATGCTTATATTGGCAGTTTCCTCCACCATAGGCTGTCCATTTTTCTTCTAGCTCTGTCGCTGACTGAACCAGAGAAGCCGAGGGCCAAGACAGCTAAAAAATACTTCTTTGGGGAAAGAGCAGAAAGCAAGGAGGTTACATCTGCATGTTCCCTGATCCTGCTGCTGAGAGAGAACAGAGGAAGAGCACAACTCTTGAACTAGTGTATAATCATTTCCATCTCACTACAGTCAAGAAAATCCAAGTATGGCTGTTTCTAGAAAAGCATAGCATTTCTTATTTTGAGAGGCTTGAAGATACTCTGGAAGACCAGATTACCAAGTAACTGTAGGTATTCACACACAGCATAAGGCATATACAGTGCGAAGTTGAAGACACTGCTTAAAACAGCATGTTCTTCCTCCTGTACTAGACCCTATTCCCAGCTATACTTTATTTACAGTAGCAATAACTTCCTATCATCATTCTAACATGGGTTCCTTGCCCCTGCACTTAACTTGTCCTTGGGCCAATAAAGGTGAAAGGAAAAGCCCCTTCCTTCTCCTTTCTCTGTATCTCCCTTTCCTCCTCCAGGGTAGTGGGACATAGCTAGGCCCTGCACAGATGTAAGGAGACAGTATCTGAAGCAGTAACACTCTATTCTTCCAAACTGAGTCATGAACCACCCACAGGCTGTCCAGTTCTGTAACAATGGTTAAAGCATGCCCAGTTTATGCAAAGTTCAGAAATCTGAAGAGTTCCAAGGTTTAGTGAATATATGCAAATAAATATACAAATGCATCACTGGGTACTAGAGAAAGGAAAGCCAGGAGGAGGGCTGGCAGTAAGGACTGCGATGCTAAGTATCCATGAGTTAAGGGAATCAGCATACAAAGAACACTATTTAAAGTAAGATTTGGAATACACAGAACTCCAAGTACACAGGAGAGAGATCATTTACTCATCCCAACAAATATTTGTTGAAGATCCTGAGATAGGAAATTATCCTGGATTACTCAGGTGACCCTAAATGCAATCACAAGTGTCCTAATAAGACAGAGAAAAAGAGAGAGATTTGAAGACGTTACACTTTTGGCTTTGAAGATAGAGGGAGGGACTTTGAGTGAAGCCAAGAACATTGCTCCAGAAGCTGGAAAAGGTGAGGAAACATTCTCCTCTAGAACCTTCAGAGGGCATGCAACTCTGCTGACACATTGGGTTTGGACCAATGAAATAAATTTCAAACACCTGGCATCCAAAGCTGTAAGAGAATAAACTTTTGTTTAAAGCCACCAAGTTTGTGGTAATTTGTTATAGAAGCCATAGGAAATGAATACACTCTGTTAAGAAGAAGAAAAAAAACAAGCTAAAACTGGAAGAAAATATTTGCAAACCACATATCCAACAAAGGTCTACTATCAAGACTATATAAAGAACTCTAAAAGTTCAACCGTAAAAACAAAAACAAAACAAAACACAATCCGAATAGAAAATGGGCAAAAGATATTATGAAATACTTCACCAGAGGGCCTACAGATGGCAAATAAATATGTGAAAATATATTCATACCATTAGCCATTAAGGAAATGCAAATTATAACCACAATGAGTTATCACTACACACCTATCAGAATGGCTAAAATAAAAAGTAAAAACACCAAATGCTGGTGAGACTGAGGAAAAAACAGGATCACTTATACACTGCTGGTAGAGCTGTAAAATAGTACAGCCCCTCTGGAAACTAGTTTGGCAGTTTCTTAAAAAGCAAAATATACAGTTAACATATGACCCATCTATTGCACTCTCAGGCATTCTCCCAAGGAACTAAAAACTTAGGTTCACACAATACATAAATTCAGATACAGACACAAATATTCATAGGAGTTTTATTCGTAATAGGCAAAAACTGGAAATGATCTAAATGTCCTTCAAATGATGAATAGTTAAACTGTGGTATGTCCATCCCATAGAATACCACACAGCAACAAAAGGAGTAACCCACTGATTCACTTAACACTTGGATGGACCTCAAGGAAATCATGCTCAATGAAAAAAACCAACCCCCAAAAGGTTCCATATGCACATATATAACATTCCTGAATGCAAAATTACAGATACAAAGAACAGATTAATGCTGGCCAGGGTTTAAGGGCTTAGGAGGGAATGGTGGCCTTGTGGTGATTGAGCAGTTCTAGTGGTGGTTAAACAAAACCAAACGTGATAAAATTGCATAGAACTATGCACACATGTGCATACAAAGCTGATTAAATCTGAGTAAGCCCTACAGATTGCATCGATGTCATTTTCCTGGTTTTGATTATTGTACTACAGTTACGTAAGATTAGCTACCACGGAGGGAAGCTGGGTAAAGGGTACATGAGCCTTCCCTATATACTTTCTTTGCAACTTCTGTGAATCTATAATTATTTCAAAAGGAAAAGTTTAAAAAATAATAAAGGCTGAGTAAACAAGAATTATCTTGCAATGGAGAGAGATACTCAATGGAGATGAAGAAGAAATGCTTAATAAAGTAGAAGGAAAATCAAGAGTGTGCTGTTTCAGAAGACCCCAAAAGGAAAACAGGCCAAGAAAAAAGGATCAGTGACACACATGCAATTTTGGGGGGTATGTCGGAAATGAAAACCAGTGGCTTGAACAGTGACCTATCTACAGGTTAGATTTCTAGCTTCTATTACCACAGACTGTTATGTCTACATACAACTGTTCTGATTCTAAGCTTGTAAATCATAAGAGCTTATACCTTCCTGAAAAACTTACTTTGACCCAGGACTATTTTAAGCACTTTATAAGTATTAATGCATTTTGTTTACAATGCTATGAGATAGATTCGGTGAGCTTCCCCATCTTAGAGATGAGCAAATGGAGACATGGGGAAATTAGGGAATTTGCTCATGTGAGAGGCCAGGGACAGAATCCAGGTAATCTGCTCCAGGCATTCATTTCTTCAACAAATATTTATGGACACCTATGAGGTACGAGCTTCCTGGCCACTCTGCCTCAAATTTCTACTCTTTCTACACTGATCAGCTGTTTTGTCACTTTTTGGGTTCAAAATAGGTCTAGTAAGGGACAAAAAGGGAAACTTGAGAAACTGAAATCTAGAAAGTTTAAGGATAAAAAACTGCAAGCGAAGAACAAATGAGGGGTGCATGTGACAAAGATTTTCTGTAAAACTATCTCCTGAAGAATTTTATGTGTGGCTGTGTTGCTACCTCAAGTACATAGAAGAGAATTTAAGGCTAAGTTGAGAAGAAGTAGCAGAGGACAAGGAGAACCCATGAAGCCCAGTGGGGTTCCAAGTCCTGACTTAGTCACCTGGAAGAAAGCCTGGCAGCCTCCCACTCCACCCAGGCCCCCAGGTAACTGGGCGTGTGCATTTCATTCTTTCCTTTGGATTTTCTTTTTCCTTCCAGCAAACTTATCTCCTTTGCTCCTTGTCCCAACTCCCAGTATTATCTTCCTTCTTACATAGATTAACTTGTTTTTTGTGAAAAGCCTTCAACTGCTGTCCAAATGAGAGAGAAACCATTAATGAGGAGAGTATTTAAAAGGGCAAATCAGGTTATTAATAAAGAATAGCCCAGCCCACCATGTGGAGGATGAGTGGGTGAGCAGTTGGGAAACATGGGTTAGGGAGGAGGTGGTGAGAACAACCCCAAAAACCCACAAAATTGGGTTTAGGTGAAATGCTGTTCAATAAAATACATGTTTGCTTTGCTGTCAAGTTCAAAATAGAGTTAATTAAACTAATTAAATAATAAACATAATTTTCAACCCATCCCATCCCATACTTTCCAACTCTCCCACCAACTCGAGTCCGATCATTTCTTTACGAATTTGCTTTGTTACTTTGTACCTTGCCCTTTTAGCATGCAGAAGTTTTTAATATTTATGTAATTAAAACCCACCTGTTTTTCTCCTCTGTTTTCTGCCTTTGATGGAATAAAGAGCCCATCTACATTCCACTAATATTTATTTACCACTGGTTCCTTTCTGGTTTTATTCTTCTTACACTATCTCTTTAATTAGGTATTTACTACAAAAGTGTAGTGAAAAATTTCTTTAAAATGACCCATACCTTAAAAAAAAAAAGTATCTTTACCATGTTAACTAATTATTTGTGTTCTCTAGTCTTTAATTGATTTTTTAAAAAGTTTAAAAAAAACCAGCTTTTATTTATTGAGCATAATGTGTCAGGGGCTTTATAAACATTATCTCTTTTAATCTATACAACCCTGTTAAATAGATACTACATACTCATTTTATAGAAGAGGCCTCTGTGGCTAAAAGGTTAAGAGCCTATCAAGGTTAGCTAGTTGCCAGTAGGCATTCTATAGTTTGAACATATGCCTGTCTAACCTCTAAATCTATGTGTATACTATAAAATAATCTGTATTGTTTGCTTGTACATGTACAGTATAAAACAATTTGTATTCTGCTTGCTTAATGTTGAGTGTGATAGCTGTGATAATGTCATGTTTACACATAGTATCCATAATCATTTTGATACAGTACATTATTCAACACAGTAATGTACCATAATTTAACCATTTCCCTTTATCAGAAGTTTGAATTGCTTCCCAATTTTCTCTGTTACATATAACACTGAAATGACAATGATTGCTTTTATCTTTCTAAACTATTTCCTTAAGATAAATGCCACAGAATTATATTACTATGTCAATTGATATGAACTTTTTTTTTTGAGGCTGTTAATGTCAGGTTGCCTTCCGTAAATGTTATACCTATAAGACTTAGGGTTGTATTGATTTTTGTACAGACCAACTTTAGATGATTTAAAAAAAATAGATTTTAACCTTTCTCAAAAACTGTTTTCCTTTCTTTTATAATTCAGGCTTACATCTGTAGATTAAAATCAGAGATTAGGATGGAAATTTTCTAGTGCAACCCCTTTATTTTAAACATGAAGACAGTAAGACCCAGAAATTATATGACTTGGCTGTGTTCACCTGCCTGGTCCAATCAGAGCCAGACATTCTACTTACTCATATTGGCCATTTAGATATGTCTACTCTGCACAAAAGCAATGATAATGCTAGTATCTGCCCTACTACATGTATACTGCATATTTCACTTTCAAATTCCTCAGAGGTGAACAGATTTGGCACTAGCCATGCCTCCTCTCTAATCTTAAACTCTTCTCAGAACTACAGAGTATACCTTGAATTACTTCAACAATCTTCAAAGTAGTTCAAGATTTGAAGTTTCTGTAGTGGAGAGGGAATGAATGAACAAAGCTAAGATTTATGACAAGCACTTTTCCCCCTTCAAGACCTGAAAGAACATGTATAGGCCAAAATCAAAATACAAGTACTAAGTAAGGGCCTCCTTGACCCTATGTAGGAGTAGGTAAACTAGGTAATCACATCCCCCAGGTGTTTATAATCCAATTAAGAGACAAAAATGTCAAGGCCAGAGAGATCTGAGAAAGTATGTGGAGTTCAATCATCTCATTTTAAAGAGTATGAAGGGAAACAGAAGGGGTAGTGACTTCCCAAGGACACAGCAAAAGGTAGTAAAAGGACTTACGTGGTTAGTCTAGAAGTCTAGAGAATAAGTGCAGAGATAGGTGGAGGAAATGTTCCAATATACTATGACCAAAAGACACTGAAAGGAAAATAAAGACCCAAAATATGAAAACATGAAAAAAAAATCACAGCTCTGCTACATGAATGGGAAAGCCCAATAACCGATTCAAGTTAGCTGTTTTCAAAACCACTATTAAGTAAGTCCTCTGCAGTAGCATCTCTGAAAATTTCATCTATGTAGGCTCCACACATAAACACATTGAGGAGAGCTCCTGAAGCAAAAGAAAATAAACAGAAGAGCCCATACATTCTGACTTCCCAGCATTCAGGCATCATCTGCCCTTTGGATCTCTCACCCACGGAAGGATACCAATGCAGCTCACTCTAAGATATTTTAGCCTTTGCATATATTATCCTCCTCACTATTTAAGAGCTGTGCAACAGCTCTGTGTAAGAAGCTGTGCAACATAGGATATTATTGAAATGGTCTGAGGAAAGGAGAGTGAGATTTTGATTATCACGTGAAAACTCCTTCTCTCCAACTTAGAGGATTTAGTAACATAAAAGAAGTTCAGGACAAACAAATCCATATTATAAGTTACAAATGAATTTTTAAATATACGTGAATGGTAATTAAAGTATCAGAAGGCTATGTATCTTGTAAGTTTAATGGAAGAAATAAATTATGAAGTAAGCTCAAAGAATGGGTCATAAAATCAAGTTAGTGGGGCCAGGGTTAGCCTTTTCTTTTTTTCAAAAATTGACGGAAGAGTTTTCTGAGCTCATCACGGTGGCGGCAGGCGCATCCTGGACCTGCAGAACCGCGCCAGCGATTTGTGGACCTGCACCTGCCGCAGAAATGCTCTGCCAGCAACCGCATCACCAGCACCAAGGCTCATGTGTCCACCCAGATCGACAGGACTGAGGATGACGAGATGACCGGCAGGTTCAACGGCCAGTTCCGGCTACCTGTGGGGCCATTCGCGAGATGGGTGAGTCAGAGATTCCATCCTCTGACTGATCAAGGCCATCATTTCAAAGAACTTCTGACTGGAGAGGATCATGGGTGTGGAATATTTATCATAAATACATAGTACTCTCCTCCTCCACCCAAGAAAAAAACAAATACCAGGAAAACTGCACATAGGAAGGTGAAGTACTGTTCTGTGAAACTTTTCAGTTTATAACTATGTACATATTTACTGGGTTGTAAAACAAAATACTTTTTTTTTTTTTTTTTTTACTGTGAGTCACTTTCAAAAAAGTATGAGAAACAAGTTTAAAAGGACATTGGAGCACCTGGGTGGCTCAGTGGTTGAGTGTCTGCCTTTGGCTCAGGTCGTGATCCCAGGGTCCCGGGATCGAGTCCAGCGTCAGGCTCCCTGCATGGAGAAGCATGGAGCCTGCTTCTCCCTCTGCCTGTGTCTCTACCTCTCTGTGTGTGTCTCTCATGAATAAATAAATAAAATCTTGGGATCCCTGGGTGGCACAGCGGTTTGGCGCCTGCCTTTGGCCCAGGGCGCAATCCTGGAGACCTGGGATCGAATCCCACGTCGGGCTCCCGGTGCATGGAGCCTGCTTCTCCCTCTGCCTGTGTCTCTGCCTCTCTCTCTCTCACTGTGTGCCTATCATAAATAAATAAATAAAAATAAATAAATAAATAAATAAATAAATAAAATCTTAAAAACAAAAAAGTTTAAAAGGACATTATGTAAGTAACAGAAACAAATGATATATGCTGTAATGTCTCATGGCTTAGAGAAAAATACTCACCTATAATAGTGAATGAATGCAGGGAAAACAGTATGAAAAGAGAACCGAAAAGAATACACCAAAATCAGTTCAGTGCTGAATTCCCAATGCCAAACATAGTGTACTCAACAAACATCAGTGGGGTGAATGAATACACAATTACAGAATTAATTAACTATAGGAGGATGGAAGCCACGAAGGACTGGAAGAATATAATCAATATGCTGTATGAAAAAAGATTTCTTTTACAGCAGCTTTAGAGAAATGTAAAACTGAAGGGCATTTTGCATACGTATATGGGAGTGGGTACATGTATTTGTGTACCTATACTTGTATATGCCAAACACACTCTTATCCCTATTAAAGAGCTCACTGGCACACGTAAGTATGGGTAAAGCTTGGATCATACACAAATCTGATCAGAGCCCTTCTTAATCAGCAATCCTGAAGGAAGGAAGTTAGAAGGACAGAGGGTAGGGGCCCCTGGGTGGCTCAGCGGTTGAGCGTCTGCTTTTGGCTCAGGGCGTGATCCCGGGGTCCTGGGATCGAGTCCCGCATCAGGTTCCCCGCAGGGAGCCTGCTTCTCCCTCTGCCTGGGTCTCTGCCCCTCTCCCTGTGTCTCTCACGAATAAATAATCTTTAAAACGAACAAACAAAAAAAGACAGGGCAGTAGGACAGATGAATGAATGGTAGGATCTGACTGTTGTATCGTGAACGATCAGACACATACATATCCTCGGTGTCTTTTCTCCTACTAGAGAGGGTCAGGAGATCATAAATACAAAATACTGAGCCTTTCCGCACCTGTGAGCGAGCCCCCAGGGGCGGAGGGGGGCGCAGCACGCCAAGAGGCCGGCCGCAGGGAGGGCAGGGCTGTTTGGCTCAGGCAAGCCACTGATAAAAAGAAATGATTTCCGTACTTCCAATCTTCCTCCCCTGCAGCACTGTGAGGATGGGCTAAAGAAGATGTCACGACAGCAAAGCCAGCTGTCTCCCCAGAAAACGTGACCGCCACGGAGATCTTGGTGGCGAGAAAGCACAGCCCGGGCGTTTGCTCAAATGCTCGGGTCGGGAAGAGGGCTGTAGAAAGCTCCCACCCCCCGGCATCCACCTCCTGGACTCCTCACCATTTGCATGGCTTCCTCCATCCACTTTTCGGTCTCCTCGGCCGTCACAGGGCACGCGCCGCCGACAGGAGACGGCGCGGACGGCGCCTTGGCCTCCATCCGGCACCCGGGCCGCGGCGCTCGGCGTCGGACGCGGGCAACGGAACGCGGAGAACGCGGGCCGCCGTTTCCAGGGAAGTCGAAAGGGCGATGCACTCGGGAGCGCATTCTGGACGGACCCGAGTGGGCGGGGCCGGGGCGCGGGGACCGCGGCGCGGCGGCGGCGGCGGCGGCGGCGGCGGCGGCGGCGGCGGCGGCGGCGGCGGCGGCGGCGGCGGCGGCGGCGGCGGAGGCAGAGAGCGCAGCGGCTCGGCTGTAGTCCACGCCCCCTTCCCGCCCCGGTGACAGTCTCTGCGGAGAGTCGCGTTTGTGATTTCGGAGAGCACCCAGCGGGACCACGGCTGCTCGTTCGGGCCTCGCGACGAGGAAACGGTTTCCTGGCGAACTACCCCGTACCTTGAAGGCCTGAAGATGCTGAGATCTACGTGGAATTTTCTAAAACGTCATAAAAAGAAATGCATCTTCCTGGGCACAGTCCTCGGAGGTGAGTGACAGCCGTCTCGGAAGGGGAGTTTGGGAGAAAGGGGAGGAAGCGAAGTGACTGTCTTCTGGAATAGGGGCCGGGCGACTGTAGTCCCGGATACACGGAGGAAACCGGGCGCCGGCTGACCAGCCTCCGAGGCTCTTCCCGTCCCTGCAGCTGTGGGATCTGGGTCTTTTGTCCTGAACGCTGCCGCCTCCGCTGCTTCTCTCCCATCTTTCTTCTCGGACGCTGGGAGCA